>NC_081156.1:15916151-16584276 GCF_012432095.1 Onychostoma macrolepis
AGTGCAATTCACCTTTATTCCACAAAGTGGCACTGTTTAAAACATAATGATGACGTGATTTTTCACTAATAATTAGCGCATGCATAAAACAAATAATCATCTGCAAAAATTGAACTGGCTTGAATGGCTTTACTGCAGAGCAATTACTGCACATAATGCAATATAAGTGTCACTGTCGCTTGATGGTGGATGTGGTGAATCAAAATGTTGTTTTTGAAGATGCTGAAAACGATAGTTTTGAGAATGTACTGAGATCGTGAATATGAGCCAGATGCTGAATACTGGGGAAGCGCTCTGACTATGGCAGTGATGATAAATCATCAGCTCAAATCAAACCCTTCTAAGTTTCAAAAGGTAAGAAAGTATGCTGATTTTATTCTTTTTTTATTTATTTATTTTATGTTCTTCAAATATCAGGAGAGTTTGCTATTGCAGCAATTAGAGATGCATCCGTGCTGGATATAAGTCGGGGTTGCTAAAGACCCGAATATGTAATGATTGGCGAAATATTCATGCAGTTTAAAGTCTTAAAATGTCTTAAATTTTACAACATTAAGCCTTAAATATAAAATAGTCAACAATTTAAATAATGGGGTCTTAATTAGGCTACAACAATAAAGGTCAGCATGTTATCTCGGCCATAGGCCTACTGATTTAAAGAGAAAGCCATTTTCCTGGTAATACCAAACTCTGCTACTTCCCTTAACTGAGCGGAAGTACGAAGTCTGACGTAGTCAGGCTACCATTTTCCCGCTTTTTGTGGAATAAAGTCCTGGTCAGATGGATTAGAGTAGCTGCCTTAACTGTTCCCTCAATAATGTGTTTAATTACCCACTATAATCCTAGCTAAAATTAACATTAGCACTGAACAAAATAATATTTAGTATTGCCCTTTGTGCTTAACTTAACCAAGAAAAAATTATTCGTCCTAAAATATGGAATAAGGGTCATTCTACAGAAACAGTCCACTTTTCTGTCCCTAGACCTTACAGAAATATTACAATTGAAATACACATTAGGGTTACAATTTTTTTATATTTTAAAATGAAACAATATGTTATTTGAACAATTACACCTTCCTGAGCCATCAATGTGGCATTTTTTTTATTAATTGAACTGCTCGTCCCCACAGCCATGTACAGCAGGAAAGTGCTTTATTTTGAGGTCAAAAACAGGATTTTCTACCATTTAAAATACAAAAGTCTATTCATAACTATCAAATATATGATATAAATGGCATAAAAAACAAAATGCCAAATAAATATTATAAAATATAAAATGAAAACAGTGGTCCCCTGGAGTTGTGTCACTGGTGTTACCGCTTAACAAAAGTTATTTATTTTGGAATAAAAGAATCACACTGATGACATCACTCAACTTCTTCCTTCCTATTTTCTAAACATCTATGAAAAAAGCCCCATGTTTAGTCCACTGTTTCTTTTCAGTTATGAGAAATCTTCTCATTTATCTCATGATTTCATATGAAGCTTTTACTTGACGTCACTGGTATGACCTATTTATTGATAGGGAAATGTAAAAAATAAATATAATACAAATGGTTTAAACTAATTAATTTAGTGGGTATACCATGATTGACAACATGTGGTTTGATACCTTGCAGCAGACATTTTCTAGAATGCATTTTTCATGAAAATTGTCACTGGTGTTACCTTCCTTATGGATAACACCAGTGAAGATCATTATACTGTGCTGTGTTACTGTACTGTTTTTTTTCTGTCACATTAAATAAATAAAACACAATCTACTTATTTCTTGCATTTTCATTATTTTTGAAACTCTGACTACATGTGCTGAAAAAAAAATAGAGAAAAAATATTTCATAAAAACTTTTAATATTGCTAAAGAAGGTAACACCAGTGACAAAAAATGCTACATGTGGTCTTGAAATAATTGCACAAAAAAGCTAAAAAAAAAAAAAGTTAATCTAATAATGTGGTCTAATTTTAAATGTTAAAAAAAGAAATACATTTTAAGACATCTTGCCATACCAAAAGTGGACGTTTCTGTAGAATGACCCATAAATGTGATAAAGAAAGCATTAAATTTTAGTTAATGTTGACACATTGTTACAACACTAATTTTATGTTTAAAAACAAATTACAAAAAAAAACTATTTGTATTTCTTGAAAATTGTTGCTTCAATTAATGTTTTGCAAGATAGAACCTTATAATTCCAAGCGGAAAATGACTTTTTAGAATTAGAAGGTTCTATCTGCATTTGACCTGTTCCAAAAATCCCCATTTAAAAATTTGAGAGGATTTTGATATTGTACATTTAGAATACATTTAGAGTCTCTGTCATTTTCATGTAGGAAAGAGACTTGTTCCCATATAATTTTTGCTATATGGAATACAAAATCTTTGAAGCTCGATATCTCAAAACCACTCAGAATGCAGATAGAACCTTATAATTCCAAGGCGACGTTTTATACACTAAGCTACATTACTTCAAAAGTACTGCTCAAACCATTTACTGCAGAGATGCATTGATTTTATGCTGTGCCAGCATGTGAAACTGCACCTTTCATCATTACTGTAACATTAATATTGCAAGCAAAGAATTTATTCTGGCAACTGGAAAAAGACAAAAGTCAACAATTTATGCAAAATGTGTGCTCCATTTCTGTTATTTATCTATTGATATTAAGTGGCTAAAACAGACAATAATCTTACTGTGCATTAAATGATTTACACTCCAGCATAATGGCTACTGGACAAAGATCTGTGAAAACAAATATACAGACATGAAAGAAGCAAAAACATCATTGGTTCATTTAACGTCTGTGTAATAGCATCCTGGTTTTTGTTGAATGTGCTTTTAACTCTTGTGAAATGGGATCCTGGTGTTTTGTTGTGTTTCGTTTGGATAAGAACTCACTGGTCTGCGGAATGCCATAAAATCCTACTAACCATGGAATAAAACGGCTGAAATGTAACAGTGCCATATGTTACCTGAAAAGCATTTAAACGATCTGCTTAAAGTTCCTCTTTCTCAATTCTGAGTCCTAATTTTAAAGACCGTCTGTCTGAATTACTCAGCTACTGTGTGTTATCAACTTCCCTGGTCAAAATTTAGTCATAAATGTATCACATCCCTTTCCCTTGACAAACAAAATCTTCAAAATCTTACTCTATTGCATATTCTTTCAGTGCTGCCAGTCTAAAGAGGAAATGTGCCTTCACATGTGGAATGAATGAGCTGAAATCATCTTTGGTTTTGGCTGTTGCTTTGTCATGGAGAAATAATATATCACTTCTTATCTCATGCTTCATCTATCACTATCTTCTGGATTCTATCCTCCTTCAGCCCACATCCTGTTCAAATGGAGGAACCCTGCACCACCCCCTCAAGGCCTGTCTGCATTAAAACAAGCCCTTACTATCAACAAGCAGTCTCATATATCACACACCTTATAAAGGTGACAAAGAACTTAAACTTTAACAATTGCTTGTCATGTCCTGTGAGTTTATGTACTGTGAAAAAGGGGTGGCAATATTTATTTTCCTTAACACTTCCGCTACGAAAAAAATAGTCCTCAACAACGTGCAAAACAATTGATTTAATAAGTGTGATTTGAGAGGCTTGAAAGTATCACCGGTTCCCATTAGGAATAGCAGACATGTTGCCATGGATGACAAAGAATATTAGGAAATATCATACATCTGGGCGGCACAACTGACCGAGAGCCAAATGAAAAACAGTTTTATGATTATCACTTCACACAGCATTCATAAAGTGTGGAACAATAGTTTATTAAACATTCATTCATTCATTCAATAACTCCTAGTTACATTATGTCGTCATTGTCATCAGTTGAAACAAAAATAACTCTTTGTATTTTCAGTCACACCCAAAAATAAACATGGGAACAATAACTAGATTTTTCTTACTTAAGTGTGTTATTAGCCGAGTCTTTTGATCGTATACAGCTATCAATGTCAAGGTGCAAAACTCTAAAGAGAGCTAATCTCTGCTTTATTTGCAATACGATTATTTTCTTCTTTTAAGACTGTCTGATTGAAATTATCATAGGTACAGTATTCGGCCCAAATGTGCTAATTTGATTCTACATTAGCATAGGAAGATATTTAAAGCTACAAAAAGAATGACACTGAATATTGTAATGCCATAAAAACTAAGTCTATATTATAGACAAAACCAGCCTTAAGTGTAAATTTTTCGAAATTGAGATTTATACCATTGATGTATGGTTTGTTAGGATCGGACAATATTTGGCCGAGGTACAACTATTTGAAAATCTGGAATCTGAGGGTGCAAAAAAATCAAAATATTGAGAAAATCGCCTTTAAAATTGTCCAAATGAATTCTTAGCAATGCATATTACTAATCAAAAACGACGTTTTGATATATTTACAGTAGTAAATGTACAAAATATCTTCATGGAACATGATCTTTACTTAATATACTAATGATTTTTGGCATAAAAGAAAAATCTATAATTTTGACCCATACAGTGTATATTTGGCTATTGCTACAAATATACCCCAGCGACTTAAGACTGGTTTTGTGGCCCAGGGTCACATTTATTCTCTCAAGCACCCTCATAGGAAGATACCAAGAGTTTATAAACAGTATGCATGGCATTTATTTTATTTATCTGAAAGCTGTGTCTCCAATAAAAATACCCACTAGGCAAGGTTAAATCACAGAGGTGCAGGAGTAAAAGTTAATTAAATCATAGAGGGTTGATGCTTTGGGCAGAGAAGGGGGTAGTGATTCATAAGTGTTTGGTCAAATCAATTCTCCAAAATGTAATAGGGTCACAGGCAGACACAAAGGTGGACCCTTTGCCTCAATTTACCCTCTAGCAAGTCAGCATGAAATCTGGTTAGAGATCAGTTTGCACATTAAACCCCCTTACCTGGAAGGAACCAGAAGCAATGGTGGATGATGGTAATAGTCTATGGCTTTTTTGTCCTTGAGAAGGAGCAAACTGTGCAGCACTAGCACTGCTGCTAAAATCTTATTAGCTATACAGGTAATTCTTAATACTCCATTTGTTTGCTTCTGTTTTTGCACAAAAACAACAGAGTGTGCAGGTTTATGGTGGATTACATATTGAACATTTTTATTGTAATGTAGAGATTTGTGTGTTTGGCTGAGAGTTGATTAGACAAACAAATACCAAGCTTTAAACCTGCTGTTTGAATACCAAAGACTCTGCACAAGTCGTGGCCTGTGTAAGGAATCGTGTGCCAGTGTATTTTGGGAAAATTCACAACCTGTCTCCAAAAAAAAAAAAAGAGAGAGAGAGAGACCACATCCAACTTTTGCACATCCAACTGATTAAAATGATTTAACCAGAAAAAAAAACACTTGTATTTTCACTGCAGTGAGCCAGACACTTCATAATACTACCTGCAGCTGTTTCTTATTTAAGTGTATTAGTGCCTGAATGTTAAATACCTTGGACAAATGGTTTATATTGATTGAAACTGGAATCATCCGTGATACTATGCATGTGGAGGCTTTTACATTAATGGAAAATGTAATGATGTAATGACGCAATGTGGTGAACATGAAAACAGATCATTTGTTAGTATGGATTGCAAAACAGCTTTTCTAATTTTTGACATGTGTTGGATTGTCTTGATGTGCTTTCGCCAAATAGATTATATATTTGAACGTGATGCTTTTCCTCCATTATTTGAATGATCATAAAAGACTAGGTACGTGATCAAACTGCAATGCTCTCTTGTTTTAGATTCTCATATCTGTTGGTGGTTTCATATTCATGACTGAGCAGTAGTAAGTTATTTTTAAGCGGATGTCAATGATTTGTTGCAGGCCGAGACAGAGGTCCTGACCATGTGTGATCTCTTTGTGAAATCTAATCTCAGGTTTAATGACTGACAATCATCTTGCCCGTGATTATTCAGATTTGTGTGTTGCTTACAGTTGTGACATTGATGTAATAAATAAAATTCCATTAGGCTGGAAATACTGTGATAGTGAGGACACAAACACAATAAGGGACGAAAAAAAAAAAACACCTTCTCGTTTTCTCTTTACCACATTTTTACTTCTGCACTACACTGAAGCACTGACATCTTCTTCACAAGTTACAGTTTTACACATGGTAGCTTTTCTGTAATGATATTTTAATCAGCTCAATTTGTTTCTCTGTTGCAACAACTCGTTGACTGCTTCCTGCAGGGCAATGATGATGAAGATGCAACACCCCATGTGGCAATTTTTACAGCGCGATACTTTTTTTTCTTTCTCAGAAACAAACAGGTTTACTGTTAAATGCTGTAAATTTACTACAAGTGCTTAATTTATGCATGTTTAAATTTACATGTTTATTTAAATAGCGGTAGGAATAGGAAACTGGATGTATTTTTACAGCAATTGTTTTACAGCTTACCATGAGTAATAGTGCAACACATCCAGCTGACAATAATTTAACATTGCAATGACAACTGCGAATCTCCAGAGGCAATACAGCAATACATCTTACTTTCAGTTTCTAAACTAAACTTGGGACTCAACATTTCAGCTTGACCACAGAGGAAGAGCTTTTTAACACTGTTTTTTATATTAGTATGAAACAAGACCTCATTGTTGCTGCTGAATGATGCTGGTTAGTACTACTGAGTCTACTTAGGCTAAGGTAAACATTTTAATTTTACACATCAAAGTGACTTTTCAAGTACTTTTCATTTAATAAATACATTTATTTTAATATTTCAGTTTTATTTTGAGAAGATATGACAGCGAAAGAGATGTGTGGTAAGAAATGCATTTATTTTCACTGCTTTTTGTGCCTTGGAGTGTTGTTATGTGATGTCATGTTCAAATCATTTTAATATCAATCATTGCTTTACCTAACATATTTTCATCTACCTGTGTCATGTTTTTTTTTTTTGATTTTCAAGACACTTTTGGCGAATGGTATCGCTACTTCTTGTTCAGTGTCTGGGTCATCGACATCGTCCTGATATTTTTGGTTTATCACTTAGAAACATGTTTGAAAGAAATAACAGAAAATTACCAAAGGGACAGAAGTCAAGAAGAGGACTATGTCAACCACGGAGAAAGCAGCTTTACATGTGCGCAAGCCAGCTGAAGCAGTAATTGAACAATCCATGTACAATTGCTCTCATGCAAAAATGACAGTTCAAAGAAAGAACTGATGCGTTGTAATGGAATGTTTCAATATAGACCTATTTCATTAAAGGAATTTATGTTCACCACATTCAAATGTATATTCTGTGCAGCAATCTGCAGTAAATTTGAACAGGTACAGCTTGATAATGTGTTGGTCAGCTTTTCTGATAAAAATACATTGCACTGTAAAAAAATGCTTTGTTTTAAAGTTACGCTGAAAAGATAATATGCTAGTATAATACCTATAAATATATATTTAAAGTAACCCCTTAAATATGTGAGGAGTCTCAATATGCTATAATTTTGTTGCATATTGTGTTGACACATATGAAGGAAATGTTTTAATTAATCATAATTTTAATAAGCATGCTTTTGAGTAGTAAATGTCCAAAATTAGTTAGTGTTGCAATAATGGAAGCATATAGAAAAGGCAGCTAGACATCAGTCTGAATATAATAATAACTTGAGTAAGAAGCTAAAGTAATCAAAAACCATGTTTGCTTTGCCACTAACAGAGCGGTTATAGAGAAAAATGATGTAATCAGTCGTGTCATCTTTTCCATATAAACTGTTGTATACTTTTTGTCGTGGAGATTGATATGAGGTCTTCCCGGCTGTGATTAAAGCATATTCAAATGCATGGTCTAGAGCAGGGGTCACCAGACACGCTCCTGGAGGGCCGGTGTCCTGCAGAGTTTAGAGCTAAACTCTGCAGGACACAGGCCCTCCAGGATCAAGTTTGGTGACCCCTGGTCTAGAGTCTGTCTGGTTACTGCTGTGCAGCAGGTTAGTGGAACACTAGAGATCTGAGTCCCAAGTGATAAAGTGTTCAAAAGAGACGAGATGTTGTCCAACCCAGGTTAACTTAACCCACACTCTAAAAAATGCTGTTTTGACCCAGCGGTTGGGTTACTGCCCAGAAGGTTGGGTTAAACATTTAACCCAACTGTAGGTTGAAAACAACCCAATCGCTGGGTTTGTCCGTATTTAACCTAGCATTTTTTAGAGTGCAAGTGAATATGGGCTTTTTAGCACACAACTGTTTTTGTTTTTTCATAAAGAGCAGCAGCAGTCAGTATAATGCATACTTTTGTCTTTAAATTCAATATTTAATGCAATAATTGTTTTGTTAGTCTAAAATAAAAAATCATTTAAACAGGACAAAGAAAAGATTCTTAACATACTACTTTAATACTAGCACAGGGTAAGTGAGTCTGAAATGGAGGGGATGTTAATCTCCTGGGAGGAAAAAATGTCCTTTATTTGTCTTTTAGTTTCTCATAAGTAATTCATCCTGTAGTGAACAAGCCAAAGTACACAGGGTCAAGCCTGCTGCAGCTGCTGCCAGGAGACACACACATTCCAAAGGGCAACAACATGCATGACAAGATGCTTCAGTTCACATCCACACCAAAGTAAATGTACAAGACGAGCCGTGATCAAAGCATGTATATTCACCAGACACAAATGTTGTGTGGCAACCCTGAATGTCTCTGTAATCGCTGTTGAAAGACCAGTGGTTTCAGAGGCTTGCAATCAACAACAAGGTGGTTTGAAGAGCACTTGCACTAAACATACATAAGAGCTTTTCTCACGAATCATTCTTCCTAGTGTGTAACATGCAACGTCTGTTAACAATGACAATTGATGCATTTCAGGTATTTTATTAAACATTCATAAATGAGCTTTTCATAAATGTAATATCTTTAAAAAAAACTTAAAACATACAACAGAAAAAGTAAAAAATCCCAACTTTTTATTTATCTTTTTGTCTTTACTTACTCTTGAAACATGGTATTATGATTATTGTTGGCTCTTGTATGATATACTGCTTTTGATACTGTAATAAATTGCATCCTTATTTTGCTTTGAATTGCTAAAATAATAAATGTTAACGTTAATTCACAAAGACATGTAAAAAGGTAACAAGCAAATGAATATACTGTCAGGTATAATACTGATATTTTGGTCACAAGTTACTGAATATATATGCATACACACAATTACATTACAAAACATTAGAATAAAATAAAAAGCTGTTGTGCATGATAGTGTAATAGTGTTTCATAATACTACTGTCTTTATTGTATTTTTGGTCAAATAAATGAAGACATTTATTTCAACTTTAGAGTAATATAGAACAAAACTGGCACAGTTAATATCTTGGACATGGCCTGGCTCAAGCTCAGAATAGATATAATGTTGTTACCGTATGCTGTTTCATGCATATTTTCCATAAAACTTTGAAAAAGACATCTGTTCCAGCTGAAATACATTCATGCAGGTACTGTACACCTGGAAGGGTTACCGTTCAGGGCACGTCATCTTTGAAGCTTTCATGGGTATTTAGTGTTTATGATGTATGGTTATTTATCAGTGCCGCTGTTTGGTGACATCAGGACCTCAGGACTTACTTCACGGAAGAGAGGCCGAGTCCTGTGTCTCCAAACCACCAGCCCCACGCGCACCACTAACAAAATACAGCCCAACACCAGGAGCACCACTATGGAAAATAAAAGCATGGTACTGTGAGCACAATGCAGCCTTAATATGTAACATCTTTATGAGTTTGTGATTTAACAAGGCTATATTTATTGTTAACCAAAAAGACATGGATGTGTTTATCATTGACTAACTTGAAAAGATGGCGTTCCGGCCAGGTCCCGCTGCGATGTAATGCTTGCTTAGGCTTCCAATTAGAGCATAGATAATCACAGGGTAAACGGTGAGGATGTAACGGACATGCTTCTCTATTAGAAAGTTTTCAACTGTAAACCTGTAGAAGAACACATAAGAACATGTATCTGAAATATGAGTCAATCACAAATTAAAGAAAATTTAAAATTATTTAGTTTTATACCATTTTCAAGAAAGGTTTCTCTTAAAATGTCATGTGGGGTAACCAACAAGTAAAAAGTAATAATATAGTATTCTTAACCTAAACATACATTTGTATATACATCTTAATCATTATTTTATTATTTGTTTTTTACGAATTTCAAGTTTCTGGAGAGTCACACCACATGACAGCTAAACTTGCCTTGTCACAGAATGTTCAAATTATTTGATATAACCTTGACACATGGTCATGACCAGTTTTATGTTTTTAATTGCATTTTCTTTACATGTTTTGTTTTCTTAGAAATAATATTAATAATAAAAGCCAAAATGCCAAACTCCTTAATACGGTTGTCAAGAATTTCATTTTTAATCTTCATTATTCTATCAGTTTTGACTTTATGCTCCCCCCAAAAATCTTTTAAAGTATAATTAAATATTAAAGCAAATTAATTAATTAATTAATTTAGAAGTACATCACTTTATAAACTGTATTTTTGGATAAACAAACAAATCTAAAACAAACTGGAAATGATGTCATGACCATGTGTCAAGGTTATATAAAAAAAATTTAACATTTTATGACAAGTCATAAAATGTCATAAATGTCCTTGATATAACCTTGACACATGGTCATGACATCATGACATAATTTCCAGTTTTATGTTTTTAATTGCAGCTTTGTTTTCTTAGAAATAATAATAAAAGCCAAAATGCCAAACTCCTTAATATTCTATCAGTTGTGACTTTATGCCCCCCAACCCCCAAAAAAATCTTTTCAATATTTAAATAAATATCTAAAGAAAGAAAGAAAGAAAGAAAGAAAGAAAGAAAGAAGTATGTCACTTTATAAACTGTATTTTTGGATAAACAAACAGATCTAAACAAAAAATGTCATTGATCCATATCACAAGATTATAGCAGAAAAGAAATGATGATTACCATATAATTACTTCCAACAGAAGTATGCATAAAGAAGCAGTAGCAGCATGTGTTGGGGAAACTGACGCCAGATCCAACACAATAGTGAAGTTGAGCAGTGTGGCAATAGTTGTCCATGTTGCATAGGTGGCAATGCCATTTTGAACCTGAGGTACACATATGACATGGTCATTTCAAACATTTCATTTGTTTGAGTTAATACTGTGCATTTAAATTCCTTACATATGAGATAATGTTCAGGTTCAATGTTCATGTTCATTTCTTTTAAAATAATAAAAAAAAAAAATACAACATCAATAATTATGAGTGGTCTGTCTCTTGTGAAAGCAATTCCAAAATGATGTTCAATGCATACCAACACTATGATGCAGAAGAGGTCTTTTGGATGTTGCTGTTTAAGCCAAGATCCATGAGCTCGTAGACCAAGACAAGAGAAGAAGATCATCAGGTAGTTGGTGAAAGCAATCAGGGCAAGAACAATCAGTGCAGGAATCATCAATCTGAATCAATAAAAGACAAACACGTGACCTTCCGAGACAGACGTTTCACAAACAACAGGCAAAGCACCATGCAAAACTATGATTATGCCACAAAATATGTTGGCTGCCCACAACTTACTCTCTGTCCCACAAAACCAGCCAGGTACTGTTCAGAATCATGTTGATGATCCATGAGAGAAAGAATCCCGAGGGCAGGATTGCTGGACTTGAGTACAATCTGACAGCCAATAATTCAGGCGAAGACTGTCAAACTACAATAATGGCTTTCAAACAGTGTGAATAAGCAAAGTGTTGATATGAGTGAAGTGTGTGTGGTTTGAAGTACCCTCTACAGAGCCAGGTCAGGATATATGCGTTCATCAGGAAAAGCCAGGAATAGATGACCCCCCATATAGAGAAGGTCCATCCAGCAGGAGTGATCTCTGTCTGATATCTGTCTGATATATTTCCAGTGCTGCGCTCAAATGGACCTTAAAAACTAACGTGAAATTAGTTGTATATATGACTAATTATACATCTGTATATAAATTAAGGTGGTACCTACCTTTTCCTGGTCCCGCGAGTGCGTTGATAATCAAAGCAGCAACGTAAGCAAATTGAGAAAGAACAATGAGCAAAATACGCACAGTCTTGTGATCCCCCAGAAGAGACATTTTTTTTTATTACTTTAGAAGTCAAACTATTATGTTCTTTCGTTTTTGTAAGCTAAAAATCGATATATCGTTGAAATTGCGCTTGCCACGGTGTGAAGTTAGCAAAGTTAGCTAGAGTCGCTGTTTCAATAGGCCTATGCTAATAGAAACACAATATATCTGCGTGGAGAGTAATACCGCATTTCCTTTCCTCTGAATTATACCCACGACTTTTTAACAACTTTTTATTTTTCTGCCACCATAGAGAGGTGGGGTCTTCTAACTTGTTTACGTTACAAAAGATGCTCTGTTGTATAAAGAATAAGAGTGTAAGAGAGCCATCTGCTGGATAACAACACGACCAGCCTTTAATTTGACTAAACTATCATAACAAATTTACCATTAAAAAAATATATATATTGGCAGATAAATTTGTTTATTCCATTTCTAAGTATTGTTCTATATAAAAACGTATCTGATCTAAGCATTGCTTTATGAATGTCTAACAGGAGAATCATTCATCTTTTTTAACCCTGTAAATATGGCCAAAAAGTAAGACGGAATTCTGATAGTTTGTAATGTAACTAAATGACTTCTTTATTATAATTAGCATTATAGTTTTGTACTACGTTATGTTTTTTACTTGCTAAAAAGTATGAACTATCAGTCAGAGGGCAGAATATTATGGATTGAGTACAGCAGTTTTTTCAGCAAAGTTTTGAACATGTTGATTAGAGGCATTATAAATTAACGTATCAAATATGAAACAGTAGGCTTTGTAGGGTTAAAGGTATTGAAAATATCTGGACCATCATTTCAAGGCGAACATCACACTTTAACATCTGAAATAAATATCAATTATATTAACAATTACGAATAACACGATGTTTTATTTATTTAGATGCCTCTTTTTCTCCTGTTTGCTTTATTTGTTCTAAGTAGCCTACTTCCCTGTAGATAATCACCAAATTAAAAGTAAGCGTTTGTTTTTATAAAATATGAACCTTCCATCAATGCCATTACTCAGATCTTAAATCAATTAAAGACCAATGTCATAGATAGCTGTGTGATTGGAAGCCATATGTTTGTGACATTCAGAGGTCTGGACAGTTGAAAATGCGTCCTGTCAGGTTGGTAAAACAGCACAGGAAAACAATTAGTGGCTGGTGTGAGGTAGCTGCATTTCCTCTCACAGCCACATGAGGGCAGCAGACTTTTCATTTGTGCGCCGATTATAAACCAAACTGTCTTCAGCAGGTTGTAAAGTGTTCCTATTCCTAATTAATTAAGCCTACATTAGATGTATTAATACTGCATACAGGAAGCCCAACATTGTGAAAACATCTCTGACTGAAAAAACACGGTTTAATCTAAATCTACAGAATGGCAACATATGAGGATAACAGTGTCATGCTCTTTAAAATGTATGAACCAACATGTGCTGAAGCACAGTAATGACCACAAGAGAGACTAGCACTCATTACATTGTATGCAAATACTTTATGTTGTAACATATGCCCAAAACAGATTATAGCACAATACACTGTGCTTCTGAAAACAATGTTTCAAAACTGGGGGGAATTTTTTTTTTTTTAAATGTATCTCTTCTGCTCCTCAAACTGTCTGGTTGCATAGAGAGAAAAAAATAAGTCTACAATCTGAAACAGATATTAAAATAAATAAAACCTTTTTAAGTGTGCAGTTTGGATCTCTCCAATGATTAATGCTGACGATTCAGACTGAACATGGCACATGTCTGACAACAGGACGTACGTAGGGTTGCATTAAGGCACATAACAAGCAGGTGAGAGGTACGGTGAAATACTGAAGACCACGAGTCAGCTCTTGGCCTGCTTCCGTTTCTGAATCAGCTCCGCCAACAGTTTATAACGGGACATGCACTCCTCCTAAATAGGTGAAAGAGAATCAATGTGAAATCCAGCTTTTATATTCAGTTAAATGTCAATTTAAATAAATTTTCCAATGACTGTGGGTGAGAACGTTGATGCTCACCTTGGTTTTCCCAGGCACCACCTTAGCAATCTTGTCCCAGCGTTCAGTGGTGCCCCGTGGGTATTGCTGTAAGGCCAACTCCAAAAGCCTCTGCTGGTTCTGTGTCCAGACATCTTCAGCAGCACTGGTTTTTTCTTTGGAGGCTGATGGTTTCTTCTCATCGTCACTGTCGTCATCTACAGCTGTGGGGTCGAAGTCTCTTTGTCTGCGTCCTTTCACTCTGTCCTCCGCTGCCCCGGTTCCAGCCGCAGACTTTTTCATCCGTCTTCTGAGCGCTTTGCTCTCAGAGTCCTCTGCCCCAGCAGGCTCTGCTGAATCCTCCGGCTGCTGCTCGAAGGGCTCCTCTCGCTGGGTCATCAGACTGTCCGGCACTGTGACGGCTCTGGAACTCTTTCCCATCACTGCACTACCCTTCAGCTCAGAAAGCTTCACCAACCCTGCAAATAAAGACAAAGTATGCAGACAGACAGAGACAGACAGACAGAGAGAGAGAGAGAGAGAGAGAGAGAGAGAGAGAGAGAGAGAGAGAGAGAGACAGAGAGACAGAGAGACAGAGAGAGAGAGAGACAGAGAGAGAGAGAGAGAGAGACAGAGAGAGAGAGAGACAGAGAGACAGATAAGTGTCTGAAAGATATGCCTGATAATTGGTCGCAGTAGGTGATAAATCATACACTGTCGGTGGAATCTGATTCTAAATATTTGAATGAATCAAACAGCTTACCTGATGTATTGGTGACACAGTCTTTGACTTGCTTCACCTTTGCTGTCACCTGTAAAGGTATACCAAAATACCATTTTTGATTACAGTGGTACTTCACACACATTTATGTAGCAGATTTTTAAAAATGTATTTGATTTAAAAAAAAGAGTAAAATTGTGCAATATTATTACAATTTAAAATAACTGTAAAATGTAATAAAATAGAAAATAATGTATTTTATTCCTGTGATGGCAAAGCTAAATTTTCAGCAGCCATTACTTTAGTTCTTAAGTGTCCCATGATCCTTCAGAAATTACTCTGATATGCTGATTTGTTGCTCAAGATACATTTATTATTATCAATGTTGAAAACAATTGTGCTGAAACTGAAAATCCACAGAATAAGAGATAAAATGTACTGTTGTGCCTTTGGATGTCAGAATAGGAATTTTTCCACATATTCATTTGTTTTTAATGTGCAAACAACTTTATTAACATAAGCGAACCTCAAGGAACATATTAAAATAATAATAAAAATCCATGTCATGACCTTTAAATTGACATTTCTGTTATTATAGAAGATTACACACATACACAAATCATTATTCATTTGAAATCAGTTCATCGTTGATTCAGTTCAGTTAAAATACCTATCAAATATATATCACCATTATAGCTGCTGTGGGTCAATTACTAGTCAGAACTGTACTAATGAGAGATTTACCTCAGTAACTGATCTGCCTAACTCATGAGCAATCTTTTCCCACCGGCCTGGCGTTCCACCAGGAAACTTGGCCATACAGCGGGAGAGCTGGCTGAAATCCTCCTCCGTCCACTCTTGAGCCTACAATCATCACCAGCCATTAGTTAATTCAATACATCCAATTTAAATCAATGTCCTTTGAGCAGAGAAAACACTTACTTTCTTCTTCTGCTGTTTTTTGTCTTCTAACCAGTCATCCATTTGATCCTCAATATCTTCAATAGATATTCCCTGATCATAAATTGGCACAAAAGCAGCATTTGTACTGGGTTCATATACTGGAAACTCCACTTTAGGTTTCTTCACCTTGGGCCGTTTTTCTTCTGCAGAGCACAATCAGCCAGCAACATGTATTATTAAGGGTCACATAGTCACAACTCAATCACAATAATGCGTATGCTTATGTGCGCAGAGGTCAGAGTGTAATGTATAACTGTGTGTGATCATGATCGTACTCTGCTGCATTTCCTGTTCTGCCAGAGCCTCTGCCTCCTCCTTCTCTTTTACTTTCATTTCCTTATAATCTTTATAATACTGCTTCACATCCTAAAAAAACAACATATGGTCACGGCTACAGCTTTAGCCTTGGAGTGTCTATTTTGAAAACGCATCTCAAAAACATAAAATCTGGTGAAAAAGTACCTGTATGATATGAGGGAGAGACTTCACTGAATAGTACAACCAGATGCTTAATTTGAGAGGCAAAATGTCATGCCAGTGTGGCCTGTCAGATCTACAAAAAAGAAAGCAGAGATGTGTGAGTACCAATGTCAACATTTCTTTTTATAAAAAAAGCATCTAGTGTTATTCATGGTTTCTGCAGGTTTTCTGCAGAAACTTTATAAAGATCTTTTTAAAACCAAGTAAAGAAAATTTAAGAAATAATTTAAAGGCAACAGTATGTCAATGTTCTCAAAATGTAAATGTGTAGGGAACAATGCAATAAGTTGTAATAACGCTTGAAATTTTTAAAATAAAACTTCCAACAGATCTCCATTACTTTTTCATTCATTTCACACAAAAAAGCAGCTTAATGTTAAAAATAAATTTTTATAAAAATAAATTTTTTTGTTCCCAAACTCTACAATAATGAAACTACCATAACTTTTACTGTACCTGCAAAAAAGCGATGTTCTTTCTCAGTATTTTTGTCTGTTTTTTTCCAGTTCAAAAGATTCAATGACATTCAACAAGTAAAATAACATAAGAATTTGAATTTTCTGAGAAATTTATCAAAATGAAACAAATTTATCATCAAAACAAGAACAAATATTAACTTAATTTTTTAAGAGAAAAGTTTTTATATCTTTATTTTGCACCTCAAGTAAACATGTTGGCCTAAGGATACGTAGATATTTTGTATGGAAGAAATAAGAAAAAACACAGAAAGATACTCATTTTTTGCATGCAATCTTTGTGTTTTTTCGTACTCCTTTTTACGGCATTAATTTAAGAAAACTTGAATTTAGACTTTTTAAACACACAAAAACCCTGGTTATTAGGTTACCTCTCATTTTTGTCCTGTGCCAAGGACTTAATCTCATCTGTTATCTTACTGCTTTGCTTCTTTTTCTTCTCCCTCTTCTTCCTGCTCAGAAGTTCATCCTGAGAAGAATCAAGACATAGCAGCGATCACTGGGAATGCTATAGTACATTTAGTATTATAAAAGCTAGTTCTCAGCCTCAGAAAACCTCCACAGACCATTGGCTGAACGTCTAATGCACATGGCACAGAAAATGGGAAACATTTTCAAAGTCGTCATCTAATTAGTTGAATTCTACAGGACTTCCAGAAGACGTTTGTGTCGTGTTCTTTAACGGTCCGAATCAAAGCTACTGTGATGCCAAACCCCCTTACAGAAGAAAACGGTCATGTTTACAACTGAAAATGAAAGTTCATGAAGATCAATTAAATGCTGGATTTGAAAAAGTATGTGAAGCTCACAGCACCATTATTGCAATAAACTTGCACAAAGTTCTTCAATGAATTGCACGCCAGTGTGTTATCGTAGGGACATCGACTTTACATTTTCATGCTGCTGAACAAAACTGTGGTTGGTTGCTCTTCATGTTGGTCAGTGAAGGTCTCTATGTAGTACAGACCTTCTGCCATCAGTCTGAAAATCTGGCTAGGCGAGATACAGAAGCTAGCGTTACAAGACAACAAATGTGCTATACAACAATTGAGCACTTACCAACTGCTTCTCAAGGTAGATGGACCATATAACTGCATAGTGACCCACTGTCAGAATGAGGAAGAGGAGGAAGCCCAACTCTCCATTACTCATCTTCCTAACACGTCGATAGTAGAAAACAGGCTGCCTCCAGTCCGGCAGCCCATTAACCAGGATATCATCATATCTGTGAGTGTAGTAAGAAACTACTGTTAAAAGCAATTGTAATATTCAGTTCAAAGACCCCAGTCATAGTCACACTGGTACAAACAGTGATTAGGGATCTTACTCAAGGGCATAATGTTAATAAATTATTAAAGCTCATATTTCATCCCCATTTAAGTACCTCTAAGAACTTGTGTGTAAGAAACACTTTTCACTGCTATACTAGGATGGTGGTGCTTAACCGGGAGGCCTCAGCAAATTTCAAGGATGACTTCAAATTACTTATATTAAAGAACTAACTTTAAGATGATATTAAGAATACACACAATCATACAACAAATCTCAATAACTTTAAAACAAACAAACAAATAGAATCTTAAATACCATAATTACAGCAGAAACATCTTTAAATAATGTGTAGGCCTTCAAGTCAAAAAGCTTGAGAACAGCTGGTCTAGGATTAACTTTTTTTTTTTTTTTTTAAAGTCCACAAGCAAATAATGAGAACACCTCACCTCTGTCTTCTTTCCTCATCCTTGAGGACTTCGTAGATGGCTACTAACTAGTAAGAGATGACAGAGAAGATATTTCAATTGTAATCCACTGAATTTCAAAAGGTAAGGAATAGAAGCAACAATTAACACAATCTACATTAACCCAAAGAGAACTTTCATTCAGACTTAAAACACCTACCTGTCGAAACTGGTTTTCAGCATTTTCATCTTTGTTTTTATCAGGGTGTAATGTAAGAGAGAGCCTTCTATATGCCTTCCTGATCTCAGATGAGGATGCATCCTGTAAAAAAACAGAATCAAGAACATAAATATCATACAACATTGTATTGCCAATACTGACAGAAAGTCAGGAACGCTTATACTCTGAGACTTCACTGCAGTGAGTGTTTGTTTAAAAATGAAAACAGTCACAGACTGTGTGTTTGGACTGTCTTTGGCATTTCAGGCAAAATTAAATAACAGCAATAAAAGCTGCAGAATGTCTTGTAACCTTTTTCTTACAATAAACATACTGTCAATGTTGCCAACTGTAATATGTAACTTATTCTACCAGTTACAGCTTGCAGTATATTTTGGACTAGCAACAAACCAGATACCAACTGATCATACCAGTGTGATTAAACTGGTTTCTGGAGCACAGTAGCTGGTTTACCAGTCTGGACTTGCTGACAACCAGACTAACTGGAAACTAGCTAGCATGTTTCAAAACAGAGCTGCAATATTTTTTAACACAGAATTAGCATTTCTTCTGAAATGCATTGATAACAAATTTCCGCAAGGTATATGCCTGACTAACGGTTGACGCTGTAAAGTGTAACCAAATGCTAGTTTTTACGAATAGCGGTTATGATTATAAAAGCACAGGCTCTTCGGCGCATCGAATATGACTTAGCAACCGAATTGTGAAATTACAGCAGAACAATAAAACATCCATTTATGAGCCAAGTAATGACACGTCATGTTTGTGTTGTGCAGGCCCACAGCCGGGAGGTTTCTTTGTCAATGGCCGCCGCCGTCCAGGTTCCGGAGGAGGCAGAGTCCGTTTACCCTGAGCCGGGAGACATAATAGTGGGGCTAAAGAAAGCTATTCAGCTAACGGCTCGAGTTACTATGATAAGAATGCAATCTCTGTAAACTCACTGGAGGCGACCATGCGATGAATCTACGTCGGCGTGCTGCTATATGTTAAACTTCAGATCACATTTACCGACACCGTTTGAATGACCGAGTCAAAGGCGCGCGTGATAAATTTGCGAATTACATCAAATTGCTCTTACCTGATTAACCGACAGGAACTCATAGAAGGTCTGGGGGATTTCCTCCACTAGGTCGAAAAGCTCCAGGTCTGCGTCCCATGCTAATGTTGGCAAAGGCTGAATAACGATCAGCCCGGAGAACAACACTAAAGTAAGGATCTCGGGCAAAGCCATTGCTGAAAGTTTTCAAAAAAAATACGTTTGAGAAGGTTTACTACCTACTACCCATTCGGACAACCTTGGTTTTGAGGCAAATTTAGCATAACTTCCCGTCCTTTGGCTCGAACGGGCCCATCGCTCAGTCAGCCTGCTCTACGTAGGCTACACACGTTTCACATGCAGCCGCCACCAGCGCGAGCCAATAAGCACGAAAGCTTCGGTAGTGACATGGTGCGTCGCATACACCCTTACCAGGGGACTTTCAGCACTCCGGCCATCTCCGTTTTAGCGGTATCGATTATATTTCATAATACTATAAATCAAGTATTATGTGTCCTGATAGATGGGTAGCATTTTTTATTTATTTTTCTCAAATTAATAAATAAGCTGATGTGGCCTCGTTACAGCCTTTTCCACATCTGTAATGACATTATCTAGTCTATCTTTTGTCTTTTTTATTTTAATTTCTTGTAAAAGAAGTGATGTCATCAGTATAAACGTACTATTATTTTTAGAACAGATTGGAGTTTTTTTTTTGTTTTTTGTTTTTTGATTGGAGAGAGAAAAAAATGATATACCTTTTAGACATCTCAGTCTAAAAAGATGGTCTCCAGGGCTAGTCCCGTTTTTTTTTTCTCGACAGCAAGCATGTTCCATGAAGTTCAGGTAAAAGTCCATGTGATTAAGACTGTCATACTGGCAGCAATAGGCCTGTGTTAGAGTGAACATTCCAGTGGTGGCGTAATATTAAGCACGATACATGATATCGCCTAAGGTTTATCAAAGTTTGATTTGTGACAAAGAAAATATCTGAGTGAAAATACTGAAAGATCAGACAGTCAAAACTTTGGGATGTTAGTTGAGCTATAGCTAGACAGAGAAATCTCACAGTTAGCCTAAACTTCATATCTTTAAAAGTAGGGAGAACTAAACCAAATCTACTGTTAAAATGCAGGCCTACGAAATAATTCATTTAATATCTAAGCAGATTTAATTGTATCAGCCATTTGCGGTCACTGGTAGCCTATATGGTCTACAATAAATACAAGTCTTGGGGCAAAAATTGTCTTGTTTTTTTTATAATTTATGTATGATTATTATTTTATCATTTATATATATATATTATTTTTTTTAATTAACGGAGGTTAATTGTTTTCTAGTTTAGATTTGGTCGTTATTAGGACATAGGCCTATGCAAACATGTTTAATTCTGTGAAATTATTTTGAGAAAACTTTAAAAAGATGAAAAATCACATTTACACTTCTGTAACTGAGAAACTCATGAGGGCGTCGTTGGGCTTGCAAAGATAGAAATATAGCCTATAGTCTGTGTTACGGGTTGGCCTTATTTAACTAACAACGGAATTCTGAAACAAAATATACATCCCCATTGTCTTTCAGTTTAATGGAAAGTCTTTCATGTAGCCATTTTCTTTGTTTGTTAAACTCTTGTCCTTGAGTCGGCACATAGGCTACCTAGGGACGTAAGCTGTGACGGGAGAAGTGCTGGGCTTTCTTTCTTTCTTTCTTTCTCTTTCTTTTTCTTTTTTTTTTTTTTTTTGCAATTAAACTATAGAATAACAGCTTGAGGTTTAACCGCTTGATACAGTTATTAGGTCTTGGAATATTGCTGCAATGTAAGCATACATACAAAATAGTCTATATCAATTTAAATACTAAAGCATGCATGCATTTGCCACCGCCTAAAATGTTAAGTAGCCTAAATCAATAAAGCGAAATTTACCGGCTCTAAATAAATAGGAAATAAAAAATTTATTAATTTTTAAATGTATTTTGAAATTTTTATTTATTTTTTATAGCCTAAGTAAAAGTATTTTTATGAATAAATGTATATATATTTTACTTATGCGTTTGTGTGAGTTATATATTTTAAATGCATCATAATTACAATTTTTTTTACACTTTCTAATTCTGTATTTACACTTGGAAGATTGCCCTTCCATTTTCCACCCCATTTAATCAATCCCATGAAACAAATCTAATCAATTATAGCCTATTTGTTTTTTTTCTTTCTAAACAGAATGTCAGTATCGAAAAGGAAGAAAAATTATACTATTTATGAGCAGAGTAGCTAGGCTACTTATTAAAACATTGAGCTGATAAGATAAGGCACACGTCATATAAAATAAAAACAATTTATTAATGTCTTAACACTGAAAAAATGACTAGTGAGTGATACGCAGAGAGGTGTTGTTTATAGATAAGGAAAAAATGCAAACGAGCTCATTGACTTACAGGCTACCCGACATTAAATTTAAAGTTACATTTCTATGAATTATTAAACCAATAATATTAACATAGGCTATACTGATATTTTTTCTCGGCACGTTGTTTCATTCGTGTGCTTGTAGCTTAATATCACAATGGAACAATATTCATGTTTATTCATGAAATCGTCATCATTCGATTTAGACCATCAAAGACATAACTAAACACAAACTCGAAGCGGTTGTATCTGTAAGCCCTGACCTACAGCTCCCATTCAGTCCACAAATCAATTATGTGGAATCAGTAAACAATCAATAATCAATAGTGTCATTAAAGTTTAACCCAATAGGCAAGACAAAAGAGGGAACGCAGTCACTGAGCATGGTCATTTTTGAGAGGAGATCTCGTTTTATTTGCCATTTTTATATGTTATAATAAATCGCTTTAAATCGTCTTCATAAGTTCTTAAGAATGATCGAATAAATGACAAGACAAAAGGAGCCCGCATTCTTTAAAATGGTTATGTAGCCTATTTATGTGTAGGCTAAATAAGATTCGGGTCAACATTTAATCACGCAAGGAATGGGGTAATACGAAACAGTGGAAAAGCATTCATTCTTCACAGATTTATTTAATACTGGAGTAGTTTTCCATGATGCATAGACGCTATGGAGTTGTCAATAACTTTACAGTTTTTTGGAAGAGGGGGGCATTAGGAGTCTTGAGTTGTCCCGTGCTGCATTAACACCCGCTAGGCGACCGAGATACGGCCATTTTGATGAGTCACATCTGTAGTCGGAATAAAGAAATAGGTATAGATATAATCGGTGTATTTGTTAGAAAATGACACTAGTCTCTGAAATTAGCCTACAACTGGCGTATATACCTTGACCAATTCGATGCATGCGCGGAGTTAATAGCATGTTTTTATTGTAGCGATAGATTACGAGTGAAACTGGTAGGGTAGATGGCAACCGAAGAATCTTTAAGGTTTTGCAGAACCCGGTACGGTTAACGCTAAAGTGCTTGGGGTTTCCGCCAGCATGCCGAGCTTCTTTGTTTTCGCTGAAGTGCCTGTATTAGAGCTGCTGACGTCATGGCAGGCAGCCTGCGCGTGTGGTTTGCAGCTGAACGCAGTGCCCTAAACGGGGGAGACTACCGTCCAGCTCTACAGAGAAAAACACCAACCTACCACACGAGCGAGTGCACGCACTAACGCGCGCTCACAATTTCACTGATTATCTAATAATCACTGAAAAAATAAATGGAACTTGACCTGCTACACTATAAGAACGCTATCAAGGTAAATGCAAAAATCTGTGACCGGTTTCTGGAATTTGTAAACACACACACACAAAAAAAAAAAAAAAAAAAAAATGCTGTATAGCCTAAACCCAACATTCAATGAAGTAGCCATAGTGGTAATTTACTAAAAGATGGCTTGGCTTAGAACGCCATATGTTTGTTTGTTTTTTGATACAAGGGTTCAGTGTGATTTCAGTGTAGCATAGGCTACACAATACATATTGTATCTGGCAAAACATTGCTGTAAAGGATACATATTTACCTCTTCTACGGCATGACAGTTAAAAACAAATCGTTAAGATATCTGTGCACTGAGTAAAATATCACCACCCAACTTTTCTTCACTGTACACTGAGCAAGTGAATGAATAAAAGCAATCGTGACGTGCAGGCGAGTGTAGCTAACTGATTGTTACCTCTTACCAGAAAGCACAATAATTTTACATTTTAAGTAGCCTACAGTCTAACAACAACAACAACAAAAAAACTGAGCAAAAGTTGGGAATGTAAAAATGTATTATTTTCGAATTTTTGCTTTATGATATATATAGGCTACATTTATAGCTAAAGGCAGTACGGCCATTGAAGTAAAAGTTGCATGATGCTCTGGGAACATGTTGGGCATTAGGCCTAAAACATAAATCTTACGTGGGAACAAAATATAAAAATCAGCGTGAATTGAAAGATAGAGAAAGCGTTTTGAGCGTCTTGCCTGATTCCGCTTGCCTAACTTGTGCCATTTTAAAATGCAGCCTAATTCTGACTTATTCAAAATAACCCTTCTGCTTGTTCTGCATTTGGGCATTTAGCACTACATCCAATTTTTTGAAAATAAAGAGAAATACTGCTTTTCTAAAAGTTCTTCATTGCTTGTAGTCTAAGAATCATTCCGACCAGACCGCGAGGCTTGGCGAGGGATTTTCCTCTTCAGAAGTGGTGATGTGGGTGGTGAGGTTTGACAAAGACATCCGTCAGAGGGGTACCCTATTGATGATATACCCCACTACTAATTCCCAGGCTACCCGTAAGGAATGAGATCACGTGATGGAGTGGGGCGGTCGAACTAAGCCATTTTGGGGACTGTGTCAGTTTGCGCTGAACCATCAGGCACTGTGTTTTTCAGATCGCCGTGCAGGAGAACTGCGCCTCTGGAATTTACCATCTATGACCGGAATCTGTGGATTTATCTGTAAATCAAATCGGAAAGTGTCGGCGAAGAGTGAGCTACATTAACCTATGTGCAATTGCGCAAGAAGGCCACAATGAGCACGGTGGTGAAACGTTAGAGCCATTGACAGCGTCTGCAGCTCATTCCAAGATGGCCGCTTCGGTAGCATTCATTTTTTGCTGATCGACTCTCAAGTTTCATTGTCTACCACAACAAAGCTAAGAAACCATCGCGAAATATACTGGGTATGTACGCTCTAATGTGTAAAAGAGCGGAGTTGCGAGCTCTTTTGCTTTTGTTTTCTCTCCTCTCTTAGGAGACAAGAGAGTAACAATGTTGCCTCTTGTATATATGAGTGTTTCACATACGTACGAATTTCATTTCAGTTTTGTCACATTTCTTATGAAACGCAACCGTTGACATATGTTAACACAATATGCACGTTAATGAGTATGTCATCTTTGTAAAACTGAAATATATATGTTGTCTTCAAATGTTGTTTTTAATCTTAAAACTCGGCGCGCGCTGGAGAACAGGCGAGTTGGGGCAGGTGTTAACGGTTGACCACTTTCATCCATTTCTCCACGCTCGAAAATCAAACATTAGATCTCTTATTTTATAGAGTTGAGTAGTCTACAGAGTGTATATTTAGGAAAAATTAACTTTACCGTGTTTTAATATCGTCGATCAATTTTATTAACTTAAATTCATGTGCGTATTTGCGGGTGCCTCCTTCTATAGGCTGAACTGCACGAAACCAGAACATTGTTTTGAGGCTGTTAACTTATAGCCTATTTTAAATATGTTTTCGAGCTTGTTCATTAATTGTTTATTTGTCAGTGAATGTAACTTGGCTTGTGTTTTGTATTAAGCTTTTAAAAATAACACTAAAACATTGTCTCGATTCTATGCAACTGCCGTGAGACTGGGTTGGACCAGGACACGTCAGGCTAAACCGAACCTTTTTTTTCTTTTCTTTTTTTTTTTTTGGACAAAGTAGGACAAGAGTCCTAATTCTAAGATTTGATTTTTTTTATTTTTAATTCGTTAGTCTAATATATAGATTGTCTTTATTAATCAGTCAGTTGTTAACTGAATGTGACTCACTCCCGCTCAGTTATAGTTTATAAAAAATATTGTTGATAACTCCATCCAAGAAATTAGATAATGTAAATATATTCTAACATCGGTTGTTAACCTAGTTCTCTATTGCCAAATCATGCTTCTTGCCATAGGGCCTATTTAAACGATAGCTGTTATACGGACAGATTTACTTTTGTTTTCCCATTTGACCTATCCGTGCCTCACTGATTTGTTTAGGCTATTAATCTTATACACGGGCCTTTATTTTCCACACATTTTGCCACACCGCAAATATATGTTTCACAGTCAAATCATAAAATGCTTGCTTGTAATCATCTTTCTGACAGTAAAAGGAAGAAGACACATCATAGTAGTCCCGAATATAATATCATGATTGTTATCTGCAGTACTATACGCTAAACTGACAGATTTACTGTAGCCTAACTGCAGTCTTTTCATGACCGACCTCTCCTTTCTTCACAGAAAAGTTCCGTTTCCAGAGTGTTACATGTGCTATCAGATACGAATCATAGTGTAATCTGATTATTATTAGCCTACTAAACCAAATAGATTAGTCTTATGAGTTTTCATTAGCCTATTGGTCAAGCCTGAGAAATGGCTTTACTTGGGCCAGCCAGTTCCAAACCTAAGCACACCTGTTTTCTCCGCCTTTGCTGGAAACTTGGCCAGCTTGTTTCTGTTATCCACTGATCAACAAATTAACTTAGCTTATGTAAAATAATTCAGTCTAACTTGATCCTTACCGACAGTTGTTACTTAAAGAAGTAAAAGTACAGAAATACTTTCTTACAGGAGTTTTGAATAGTTTTTATCTCTGGCTGAAATGCAGTGCGTTGTTCTGCACTTTTTTAATGGTATTAAGTTCGCTATTAATTATTTTATTATATTATTTTGTGTCTCTTTTATAGGCCCAGCAAGCATATTTCTCAATTACTGGGCAACTATTTAAATGTTGAACCGTGTCAAATGTAGAGAGTCTAATTTTATTTGACGGCAATGCGTTGAATACCGCGAGCACTTGATTGAGAACGGTGTGTAAGTGAACATTAGTTACGGGATATTGATATTTGAAAATTTGACGTCGAACTAACGTTACCCACACATACCGATGTCGCAGTCGAGAGATAGCGGGATCACAGATGCGAGCTCTCGAGCTTCCGTTGACTGTGTTCCTCATTGAAGACGTCGGCAAGGCAGGGAAGAGCACATTGTTTTCTCTTTCACATTTGGAAGCGAAGCGAGCTGAAATTATGGTTGTACGACGTGTTTAACAGGTGATAGAAGCGTACTTACCGCTTCTTAAACAATAGTGTGTGGGGCTCAGGTCTCAGCCTCATGCGAGCGAACTCGCTTGGACACGGGCTTTCTGTATCAAAATGGCAGCCACGTTCAAGTAGCCGCATGCTTTTGAGAGAGAAACACTGTTGTCGAGAGGAAGTGGTGGCGTTTTACCGTTAATTGGTTGAATTTATGGTCATTTATAATGATCCTGACCATCTGCGAATCTGAGGTATGCGGTTCCGTGTCGACTGGCACAATGCCAATTACAACCCGTCGTCATAGCAACTGTAAGTGTGGGCATTTGGCTTTCACTCTCACCTGTACGCATCCGAGCAAATAAAAGAAAACCGTTTTAACTTGTGCTTGGACTCTGTCCTGAAACACCAACGAGTTAACCAAAGGCGTAATGAATTTTGAATAACACTAGTTCATTGGAGTTGTCAATTGTAGCTTATTAACGGATTACACGTTAAAACAGCCTAATGTTAGATGTATTTTGTCTGGCTTTGTCGCATTTTTGTCCGCTTCAAATAGCCTAAAAGTGGACCATCTAACCTTAATAACCCGACTTTATTTTTTCTAATTGTGACTAAATATTAATGAATGTCTTTTTTTTTTCTTTTCTTTTTTTTGGTTGTCAGGTTTGCGAACTCTCATGACAATGCACCGAACAACGAGGATCAAGATAACGGAGCTAAATCCTCATTTGATGTGCGTTTTATGTGGAGGATACTTCATTGATGCGACCACCATTGTCGAATGTTTGCATTCATGTAAGTCTGTCATACTCTCTTTTATTTAATTCTTATTTACCGTTAATGCGTTTCTTTGTTGGGCGTTCAAACTGGACTGTCTTTTAATCCGGCTCAAACGGTATTTTGTAATTTGTCGTGTGTTGTTTTCACAGTCTGCAAAATGTGCATTGTGAGGTATCTGGAGACCAGCAAATATTGTCCAATTTGTGATGTCCAAGTTCATAAAACAAAACCTCTCCTCAATATCAGGTAATGGCTGGGGATTACCATAGCCTATTTTAATTAAATAGCCTATTTTTTTATACCATGTTTTTAAAAAACACTTTTAATAAACATCCATGTTGCTTGTTCATACAGAAAATACATTAAAGCTTTACATTTCTGTACATCAAAGAAGGCTCAGTTTGTATAGGCTACCCCTCAAAAATGGTTGTATATTTCAGATCAGATAAGACCCTTCAGGACATTGTTTACAAGCTGGTGCCTGGTCTGTTCAAAAGTAAGTTTTTGTTTTTTTAAGTGTTCATTTTAATTATGTTTATTTATTATTAATGTGTTAAAAAAAATCTTAAATTAATAGTGATGTATTTGTTGTGCTTTTGTTACTCAGATGAGATGAAACGAAGGAGAGATTTTTATGCAGAGCATCCAGTTGATGGTAAAATGTTAAGATCGTAACTGTGATATTTAAATTCATAAGAACTCTTGTTTTTTTTAATCTAGAAGTTGTAATTATTTCTCTGTCCTTCAGCTACTAATGGTTCTAATGAGGACAGAGGAGAAGTGGCAGATGAAGACAAGAGAATCATTGCTGATGATGAGATCATCAGTCTGTCCATCGAGTTTTTTGATCAGAACAAGTAGGTTCAGTTCAGTTCAGCTCCTTGTGGAGTGTATTTATTTTTAATTTTCATTATCATCAGAGATTAAATAAAGCTTTGTAGTTAGACGTTGCATTCATTATTTTCCCTTAAAATTATCAGGATTGACAATAAAGATGGAGAAGAAGAAAAAGAAACCACAAAAGAGGTAATTAATTTCTGAATAAATTAAATATTTTAGAACTTGTCTCAAGTCAGTTTTAAAGGGTTATAGTGGACTACTTATTGAATTTTAATAATGATCTCATTTTTCTAGGTGAATGTAAAGCGGTACTTACAATGCCCTGCAGCTATGACAGTAATGCATCTCAGAAAATTTCTCCGAAGTAAAATGGATATACCCTGTACCTTTCAGGTAATCTCCTCTCTAAACTTGTTTGTCTTACTTGTGGCCCATGTTTTTGATGTAAAAGTGCAAATTTTGCACTTTTGAAGAATTTGTCAATATAAGATAAGATTGTTAAGATTCTATTTTTCTTTCAGATTGAAGTTATGTATGAAGATGAGCCTTTGAAAGATTATTATACTCTTATGGATATTGCTTATATCTACACATGGAGAAGGGTAGGAGTATGAAATCTGATATATTTAACACATTAAACTGTGCAATTATATTTTAGTCCAGTTGCAAAGATAATAACGTCTTGATATTTTCCAGAGCGGGCCCTTGCCATTGAAGTACAGAGTTCGGCCTGGTTGCAAAAAAATGAAGTTGAGCAGCCCAAGGGATGATATGACTGGTGGCAGAAGGCCTTATATAGAAAGCGATTCCAGCAGTGACAAACCAAACAGCCCGACTGCTGCTGCCGCCCCATCCACATCCTCCTCTCTGCCCAGCCCGAGTACTCCTGTTCAGTCTTCACATCCCAGCTTCCCCCATATCTCCACCGTTAACGGAGTCTCTGCCAAAGTGGGCCAAAATGGCCAAACTCCTTTCAGCAGCAAAGTCTGCAAAACTTCTCATAATGGCTCCAACTCTCTTGGGTGACTTGCTTATGGATGCCAAAGCCATCAACCCCTTGCAAACAGAGCTGTGATGTAGATGTTTTCTTTATAAACCACCTCTTCAATTTTTTATATAATTTTTAAATATATTTGTTTTGTCGCCACGTGTGAAAACTTTGTAACACAGCATTGTTTGTGTCATATTTTGTATTAATTACTATGGCATAACTAATATTGTGAAGAGTACTGGAGGGAAACTCAACAAGAAGGAGAATGTATCTAGGTGTTTTTATAAACTCTGTCTTGTTCATTTTAGATTAGAACATCAATGTATATAAATCATTTCCTTGTCCATGAAGTCTTCAATAAAACACATGGCGGCACGCGCAATGTTTTGATTATCCAGATTGTATTGATTTTATTCGGTTGAAATGTGTATCACCAAACTAAATTTGCAAAGGGCAGAAATTCAGCGTCAGTATTGTCTTGGATAAACCCAGAAAGTGTCATTAAAAAAAAAAAAATGCTAAGTAGGCCTACACGCTGGCCAAGTTGAGAAGTAGTCCTTTTTTTTTTTTTCTCTCGATTTGTTATCACGCGAGGATAGAAGACTCCGTATACATATAGCCTAAAGTTTAGATGTTTCTTCTTGCTTTGCATTTCTGTTCAGCGGTTATTTGTTAAAGCCAATGTATCATTTACTGTTGTACAATATGAAACATTTGTCTAAATAAACATTTTACTTTTTTATTACTAAATACATTGTGTGGCCTTGATAAAACAAAACCACCATTAGCGTTGTTTACGATAGGCCTGTTCTGCGACAAGAACCTTGACCTTGGATAAACTCGGTTCTTATTTCAAAGGAAGCTGCTTATACCTTAAGCTACTTTCATTTCATTTTAGCTGTACAAATATAATTTAAAATAAATTTTAATGGTCAAAACTGCGACATTTTTTATTTGTTGGCGAATAGTTTACAATTAACAAAGCCGTATAATGCTCTCATTAACTGAAATGTGGTCTTTCGTAATTTTTACAGTTCAGAGCAGGAAGTGTGCTTTGACTCCTGTCTTTCTGTGATCAGTAGATATGATTCCATGCATATTCCATTCACTATGAACCCACAGTTCAAACAACGAATGGCCTAGTGACCGCGGGTGCAACCCACAAAAATTCAAGTTTAGCCTATACGAGACTAGTCCCGTTAAAGACTAAAATAAATGCATAAACAAATAGCCGACTAAGAATGGTTAACAACGGCTATCTTTTGCTATAAGTTTGCTTTGACTGCATAAAGTAGGTTAAAGATTTGATAAAGGTCTAGCTAATAGTTGTAAAGGTAATATCTCCAAGTTTGTTGCTCTGTGTCAGATCGCTCACGCTGACCACATTTACACAAAATGTCAAAACACCGCAGGATCTCGCTGAAAATGTACAAATATAAAAAAAATCTAGTGCAGATAGCTTTCGTTTTCCTAATTTAAATCATTTAGGCCCACTGTCTCGTTAATCGCAATAATTTGAGCAAAAACAATAGGCCCAACCAATGATCTCTGAATAAATACAGTGTTTATTAGAATTGAATTAATGTTATCTTTTAATCATCCATTGCTTGAATAATCTCGTAAATTAGGCGCCCTGTCAGAATTGGCGGCAGTAGGCTGCTTGGTCGGCGTTGAAAAGGCTATGATCGAAATGAATTAAAAACCGTCCGTTTTAAATGTTAAGAATAATATGTGTATAAAAAGAAATAAACAAAAAGTTAAGTAAAATACATTTACCTTTGTTAAAATGTCTTAAAGACATAAATTGACACGCCGAAGCGATTCTTTTAATTGCTAGCCTAATTCATCGCTCTAAGAAGATTTCTGTGGATGTCTGTGGCGATGCAAAGCCGAGGTGAAGTGTCTCAGTTTAAACATGGACCGATTTATTCTAGAGTAGTTGAGCTCAAGTGGGGTTCCTTTGGGTTTGCCTTGTTAATTAAAGACAATACTGATATTGAAAAATAGCTAAAAAAAGAAACATGGTTTGAGCCTAAATAAAAGTGCCATATGAAAACGCAAATGTATCGCAAACAATAATGTTAAATGAAGAATTATTTTTAGGCGGAGCAGTTCAGGCTCTTCTTGATTAATTAATCTCACTACAAAGGTCTACAAAGTCAAGATACAGAAATGATTGCGCAAAACCTTTCATATTAATACAACAAGGTTAATTAAAAATGACCACGCCTAAAATATGAGCCTCACATAAAAGGTTTTGTGGATTCTGGCCTATATTGATTGTCATGTTAACTTCACGGCAGCACGACGCGCCCTCTCCTGGTTGTAAGCATGTAACGCACCTCTACAATATACACTGAAAATTACAGGTTAGGTTAAGATATGCATAGTAATATTAGGCCTTATAGTTTAAACAATATGTTACAACATGCTTTGATCACCAATGTATTTACAAATTGTTGCTTTTGAGAGTACTATTTTGGAACTCAACTAAAATCTCTTCCAGTTATATATAGCTATAAAAAAACATAGCTAAATTTAAATTTGATAAATCATTATTTTGTCTATCCACTGGTGTAATGATGAACCTTTTAGGGGAAGCACTTTATATTTTTTTAATGGTCTTTTGAAAGTAAGATTTTGCCATAATATATAAATATTACAACCATTAATCAAGCGGAGCAATGCATCGTTTTATTGAGCAATGCTTATGGGACAGAGTGCTTTTAAATATTTTAGGCCTACAGCACATACACACAAGAGCTGCACATTTTCATGACGTAGATAACAGTTATGACAAGTAGACTGACAACCGATAATATCTTCCTTTGACGCTTTTTTCTCTTCCTCAAACATTAAAGTATCAAACTCACACTGTAAATTACAACACATGAGATCATAACTCTATACAATTTGAGACAAAGTGAAGTCATTTTCCCCCAAAAGCTCATAGAAGTGGCTTCTTTGAGATTCACGTGTGCTGTACAGACATCAAATTCAAAGTCAGGAGTGTGTGTTCATGAAGCCTCTTGCCTCTTCCACTGGAAACCGTCCTAAAAACAAGAACTGACATTGCTTATTATCTAATTAGTAATTGATAGGACAGAAATCAAAATACAGAAACACATCGAGCCTCAAAAAATGTTAACAAAAAACAACTTCAATTATAACAACAATGTAGTGTAATAAAGCAAATTGATCAGGTTAATAATTTCAGGAAAATCTTTACGTTTTTGTACCGTTAGGACTGCAACATTGTCATAATATTGCAAACACATAATACACTTGCATATTTACACATCTACACAGGAACAGCAAAACCACCTTAGGATTTGTCCTATTCACTTTTCCCTTTTTAGAAAATAACATTTTTCAAACGTCTCTTTTTAAAAAAATGATTCAAATACAAAATTAAATAATTCAGAGTAAAAAAGGCACACCCTCGCACAGTGTATATATGTCAACACAAACAGTAGAATATCTAGGATTACTTTGCAAACGATATTTCAGAAGAAGACATATCACAATATCTATATATTTTTATAATACTAAAGGTCTCTGGGATTACACAAAGTTTCAACAATGATGAGAGAGAGAGAGAGAGAGAGAGAGCTCAACAGTAAGAGGCAGCATTCTCGCTCTTTACAGTGCAGCTGAAACACTATACGCAGATTCAAGCATCTATATAGCGCCAGCACAACTGCATTCTCAAGAGAACGGCCCACTGTAAACTTGCTAAATATTACTGTAAAAAAAGGGAGGTACAAAATATGCTTCATTTTCATATGATGTTCTCTAATTAAGAGCTAAACAACATAAAACAGGCAATGTTTTGTTCCTTCACTAGGGATACAAAAGTGGCAACGCACATGTAACCCATTAGGTGCTTAACACATTCTACGAATCACTACTATTGCATGACCCTCTGCGAGTCAGTGGTAAAACTGGAATCATTTGCATAAACGTTTTGGTGCATTACATCATGTGCAAAAACATTTGCATTATACTAAACGTTATTATCGGAGCCAATTGCAAATATTGAGCTCCTGTGCAAGACTTTACAATGCACAACAGGCAGATCATCTAAATCCAATTTGCTGATTGGATCTTAACTATAAATGCAGTAATTGATCCTGAAGTTGCATTCTTCTCCAATGTTACAAACGCTTTGTAAACAGATTTGATTACTGTCTGCAGCTAAAGAGCGATAGTGCAATAAACACTTTCAAACAATTATGTTCCAATTTTTTTTTATTCTGACTCTGGTCATATTTGTTCAGGGCTAAAGTTATTTTATAAATTGAAATACATTTTAGTTATTTAAAACCGGACTTTTTAATTAAAGGAATAGTTCACTTAAAAATAAAGAAAATAAATTTGATGAAAATATACTCTGTCTCAGGCCATCCAAGACGTGGATGAGTTTGTCGAAACAGATTTGGAGAAATTTAGCATTACATCACTTGCTCACCAACGGAATGCAGTGAATGGGTGCCGTCAGAAAGAGTCCAATCATAATCTGCACAAAGTTAAAAATGCCTTGATGAATTTGTTTAGTACAAACATGCATCTTTTTGCTTCACAAGACATTAATCGATCAGCTGGAGTTGTGTGGATTACTTGTGGATTATTATGATGTTTTTATCAGCTCTCATTCTGACGGCACCCATTCACTGCAGAGGATCCATTGGTGAGCAACTGATGTAATGCTACATTTCTCCAAATCAGTTCATATGAAGAAACTCAATTACATCTTGGAATGTCTGAGGGTGAGTACGTTTTCAGCAAAGTCAAATTTCTGGGTAAACTATTCCTTTGAGAACAATGAATTTTCTCCACAAAGAACATAAAGACAATAAATATATAAGCAGCTTTGAGAATTCCAGTATGATAATCATACCACGTAGCTGGGCACAAACAACATCACTCGGTTTCTCAGTCAACAATATCTAACACAAAGGTACAGAATGCTATATATGCATGACTATATCACATGTATGCCTTATCAACCACATGGAGCCATAAACCTACCGAAAAATCCAACAGAGGCGAAAAAGTAAACAAATTGTAAACAAAAAAAAGATCTTGACAGATCTCAGACGTGATCCTGTGACAAGTGGGAGAGAGACACTGGATCCGTTACCCACAGCAAAACCTCTCCCAGGATATGAGCTCACATGTGACCACCTGTTACTCCGCCTCACTCCAGCCTCAGGCAGCAGTTAGGACAGAATGGTGGTGATGAAATCATAAAACCGCTTTGAATATTGCTCGGGGTTGACCGTTGAGATCTCAGCCCCTGCCTGGAGAAAGAAAGAGCAAAAAAATTTGTCGATTTTGAGTAAACTGAGGACTAATTTAATACTAGCACTGTGTTTATGACATATTGGACTCTCACCCCATGTTTGACTGTCTTAGCTGCGTGGGCTGCTTTCTTCTTGGCATCATATGGAGTGAGAATGTCAATCACCGCCATGAAGTAGATTTCTTTTTTAGGAGCATCTGAAAGGTAGAATGCACTACTGTTATTAAGCAAGATACAACTGGAATAAAGTGAGACAGAACTGTTACTTGCTTTTTGGCACAGTGCTGCACTGCCAGTGCTGAATATTTAACTTTAATTTAATCTACTGACCTTGTGCATCCATTTAAATGCCTTGCAAACTGAAATGCATGGTTTCCTAAAATGCATTTAACACCGTTGTTGCAAATACTGCTGATTTGTGTAATTTTTTTTTAGCTTGTTGCATATTTTATTTTTGTAATGAAAAAAAGCAGGGAAATGTAACATTTAATGATTGAATATTTCTAGTAAATATAAAAAAGCATTTATAAAATTTTGGAGTTGCATTAAAGCTGTATACTTTCAAGATTGTTTAATTTTTTTGTTTTTGTAAAGAAAAATGACAATGTAACATTTAATAAACAAATATTTATAAGAAAACATTTATGAACTTATGGAGTTGCATTACAACTGTATTATTTCCAGCTTGCTGCATATTTCTTTTTGTAAAGACAAAAAAGAAAAAAAGAAAACAAAGAAAAAATGGTAACACTTTACAATAAGGTTCCATTTGTTAACTAAGATTATTAAATGCTTTATATGTATTTTTCATTGTTAGTTTATGTTAACTACTGTAGTTAACAAATGGAACCTTATTGTAAAGTGTTACCTAAAATATAGCATTTTATATTTCTATATATATATATATATATATAGATAGTCATGGCCAAAAATATCGGCACCCTTGGTAAATATGATCAAAGAAGGCTGTGAAAATTAATCTGCATTGTTAACCCTTTTGATCTTTTATTAAAAAAATTCACAAAAATCTAACCTTTCATTGGATAAGAAGAATTTAAAATGGGGGGAAATGTTATTATGAAATAAATGTTTTTCTCAAATACATGTTGGACACAATTATTGGCACCCCTAGAAATTCTTATGAGTAAAATATCTCTTTAGTATATTCCCATTCATATTCACAATTTTGAGCACTCCAGGGTGATTATGAACATGAAATTATCTAGCCATGGCTTCCTGTTTCACAGAAATATAAATAGGAGGGAAAACAAAGCCCAAATTCCCTTAATCATCCATCACAATGAGAAAAAACTATAAATATATTTCTGATGTGCAGCAAAAGATAATTGAGCTTCACAAATTAGTGAAGTGGCTTTAAGAAAAAAGCTAGAACAGTGAAAATTCCCATTTCCACCATCAGGGCAATAATTAAGAATTTCCAATCAACATAAAATGTTACGAAACTGCCTGGAAGAGGACGTGTGTCTATATCGTCCTAATGCACGGTGAGAAGGAGAGTTTGAGTGGCTAAAGACTCTCCAAAGACTACAGCTGGAGAATTGCAGAAAATAGTTGAGTCTCGGGGTCAGAAAACCTTTAAAAAAATTGTCAAACAGCACCTACATCACCACATGTTGTTTGGGAGGGTTTCAAGAAAAATTCTCCTCGCTCATCCAAAAACAAACTCCAGCATATTCAGTTATCAGTTACATGACGGGAACATCAAATGGGACTGGCTTCTATGGTCAGATCAAACTAAAAAATCAGCTTTTTAGCAGCAAACACTCAAGATGAGTTTTGTGAACACAGGGATAAAAAGTACCCCATGTGTACAATGAAATATACTGCTCTATTTTTGATGTTGTGGGACTATATTTCTGCTGGAGGTCCTGAACATCTTGTTTAGACACATGCCATCATGGATTCTATCAAATACCAACAGATAAAAAAATCAATAAGTGACTGACTCTGTTAGAAATCTTATAATGGGCCATGTTTGGATTTTCCAACCGTACAATAATCCAAACACAAACATCAAAAACAACACAAAAATGGGTCACTGAGCACAAAACCAAGCTTCTGCTGGCCATTCCAGTCCTCTGACCTGAACCCTATAGAAAATGAGTGGAGTGAACTGAAGAGAAACATGGAGCTGGGAATCTAAAGGGTCTGGAGAGATTCTGGATGAAGGAATGGTCTCTGATCTCTTGTCAGGTGTTCTCTAACCTCATCAGGCATTATAGGAGAAAATTTTGAGCTGTTAAACTGGCAAATGGAGGTTTCAAAAAGTATTGAATAAAAGGGTGCCGTTAATTGTGGCTAATGTGTATTAGAGAAAAACATTTATTTCATAATGATATTTCCCCCCCATTTTAAATTCTTCTTATCCAATGAAAGGTTAGATTTTTGTGAATTTTTTAAATTAAATATCAAAAGGATTAACAATGCAGATTAATTTTCACAGCCTTCTTTGATCATATTTAACCAGGGTGCCGATATTTTTGGCTGTGACTGTATATATATATATATATATATATATATAAAGATTTGTGTGTCAGGGCAATGTTATTATGTTAAATTAAACTATAACTAATAAAAAAAAAAAAAACATTTCGGAGCACTGAATGTGCAATATTATACATTATAATGTAAATATGGCTTAACGTAAAATATTTACAGAGCAATGGTGTCCATCTATACTGTTCATTGTAACATAGATTTTTTTTCTTCCCCAGTGTACAGGTGCATCTCAAAAAATTTGAATATCGTGAAAAAGTCAATTTTTTTGGTAACTTATTACAAAAAGTGAAACTTTCATATATTCTAGATTCATTACATGTAAAGTAAAACATTTCAAAAGTTTTTTTCTATTTTTTTATTTAGATGATTAGAGCTTACAGCTCATGAAAGTCAAAAATCCAGTACCTCAAAATATTAGAATATTTACATTTGAGTTTCATTAAATGACCATCCATACAGTATAAATTCTGGGTATCTCTTGTTCTTTGAAACCACAATAATGGGGAAGACTGCTGACTTGGCAATGGTCCAGAAGACAATCATTGACACCCTCCATAAAGAGGGTCTATCACAGAAGGTCATCACTGAAAGGGGTGGCTGTTCACAGAGTGCTGTATCAAAGCATATTAAATGCAAAGTTGACCGGAAAGAAGAAATTGAGTAGGAAAAGGTGCACAAGCAACAAGGATGACCACAAGCTTGAAAATACTGTTAAGCAAAGCTGATTCAAACACTTAGGAGAGTTTCACAAAGAGTGGACTGAAGCTGGAGTCAGTGCATCAAGAGTCACCAAGCTCAAACGTCTTCAGGAAAAGGGCTACCAAGCCACTTCTAAAACAGAAACAACATCAACATCTTACATGGGCTAAGGGGAAAAAGAACTGGACTGTTGCTCAGTGGTCCTCTTTTCAGATAAAAGTAAATTTCGCATTTCATTTGGAAATCAAGGTCTGGAGTCTGGAGGAAGAGTGGAGAGGCACAGAATCCAAGCTGCTTGAAGTCCAGTGTAAAGTTTCCGAAGTCAGGGATGATTTGGGGTGCCGTGACGTCTGCTGGTGTTGGTCCATTGTGTTTTATCAAGTCCAAAGTCAATGCAGCTGTCTACCAGAAAATTTTGGAGCACTTTATGCTTCCATCTATTGACAAGCTTCATGGAGATGCTGATTTCCTTTTTCAGCAGGACTTTAGCACCTGCCCACAGTGCCAAAACCACTTCTAAGTTGTTTGCTGACCATGATATTACTGTGCTTGACTGGCCGGCCAACATGCCTGACCTGAACCCCATATGGAATCTATGGGATATTTTCAAGAGAAAGATGAGAAAGAGTCGATCCAACGATACAGACGTGCTGAAGGCTCAATAGCGCCTCAGCAGTGCCACAGGCTGATCGCTTCCATGCCACACCTCACTGATGCTGGAGTTTGTGCTAAAGGAGCCCCGACCAAGTATTGAGTGCAGAAATCAACATACTTTAAGGAACTTATACGTTTCTGTTTTGAAAATCCTTTTTTTGATTGATCTTAGGAAATATTCTAATATTTTGAGATACTGGATTTTTGACTTTCATGAGCTGTAAGCTCTAATCATCAAAATTAAAACCAAAAAAAACTTTTGAAATGTTTTACTTTACATGTAATGAATCTAGAATATATGAAAGTTTCCCTTTTTGAAATAAGTTATATAAAAAAAAATTCACGATATTCTAATAATTTTTTAGATACACCTGTATAATGATTTTTCAAAACTACAAATATAATTCAGTGAGCTACTTGTTTATTTGTGCTACAGACCTCAAAGGAAGGTGTACTATTAGTTTTCTAAATAATCTGACGAACAATTTTGGTCCAGTGGACGATAAAACAGGCAAAAAATAAACTGAAAATGGCTCTCAAGCTATATCTGGGGACAAGAAAATCGTAAGAGATTTAGTGGGTCAGTAAGCAACAACCTAACAGCCTACAACCATCTAGCAACACCCTAGCAACTATGTTTAACTTAATTCTAGCTGGAAAACGACTCACTTTCATGGCTCTTGATGGCATATACATCAATGGCAGGATCAAACTCTCCCGGGCCCAGAGGTCTATTGCTGTCTAGTGTGTTACTGGGGCTGTCTGGTGGGGAGCCGGTGGCCCCTCCGTCGCTCTCTGTCCCCTCCTCCTCTCCAGCGTCGTTGTCTTCACTCTCCTCCTCGGGCTGTTCCTGCTCCCCTCGCTCCACATCATGGATCCCCACCAGCAGACTGTAGTCCATCAGCTTCAGCTGGGCCAGGAACTGGAAACACATTTTCCAAGGGATTAAGCATGAAACTTTCATTGTCTTTTTAATTAGACACAGTTTAATGACGCAGAGGGGTGATTAGGACGAATGAGTGTTTAGATAAGAGTTTAATGAGCCAGTTACATTAAACAAAGCAAGTGAACAGGGCGAAAGCAGTAAAGAACATGATGAATAATGCACACAGACCTCTACGTCATTCTTCAGTTTCTCCAGGAACATTTTCTTGTTCTCCTCATCGATGCAGATTTTCTGGCCGTCGTTGATGAAGTCATTGTCTTTGTAAGTTGGAAGCTCCTTGGTCTGTTATTCACATTGGGAAATAGTGTTAAAAGTTTATCAGAAGCAACATGTGAAATTTAAACTTTCAGTTTACTCAGCAGTGAAACAAAATGTCATTGACATATATAAATTCAGATTTTTTGGATTTGTTAATAGACTCAAAAATGAAAACTTTTACAAAAATAATTAATTAATATAGAAATATTTTTTACATATGGAACAAAATCAAAGGTGCCATTTCTGTGCCATTAGCAGCACCAAATGAAATGGCAAAAGTTTGTTTCAGCAGCAATAAATAAAATAGAATTTAAATAAGATACATTATAGGTACAGTTGTTTTTGGTGCTGCTAGTATCAAAGAATTAACACACTTCCTCACTGACTACAAAATTCAAACATTTAATTATGTATTTTTTTTTTTTTCAACTTTCAGTTATATAACACTAAAATTCACCATCTACAAATAGTCTTTGCGGGTGAAAAAAGTTTTGATCTGGTACACTTATGATCTGCTCACACAACAAATGAACATCTGGGAATTCACTGAGTGAACTTTAAAATAGCCGATCACAGAAGCAGTGGAGTGTAATATAAAGCAGACTGCCTCCTGTGGACACTCAGAGCAACAGGGTATGATTTAGATTTCACCATTAGAGCCAACAGACAATTACAGCATTCAAATAATTACAATGATTAAACCAAGGCTTATTTCCTAAACGCCTACTTCCACAAACATCAGCGATTCCAAACCAAAGCCTACAGCAGCTAGTGTCAAGATTAAAGGGATAGTTCACCCAAAAATGAAAAAAAAAAAAAAAAACATTTGCTCCAAATCTGTACGACTTTGCTTTTTCTGTGGAACACAAAAGATGATGTTTTGAAGAAAGGTTTAATAGTTTCCTTTTTGGCTGAACTATCCCTTTAAATCATTGATCTGAATTTCATGCCTTAGATTTGCAGTGCATTAAATGTTTCAGACATTTATCAAACATCAAATAAAGAACACATTATTTAGCTAAATAACTTTGTTTTAGAGGAGTAATTTATCTTTGTGAAGTCCTGTAGAACTGAACAATAAAATCTAAATTGCTCTCTCCAAGAAACATCAAAATATATATAAAATGTTTTGACCTTTTATGACCTATTCAACATTTGATTCCTGAGCCACAGAATGAGACTTCAATCCAAACTAACAGAACATGCAGATGGACATATGAAGGTATATATAAAACCCACTATGGCTCAGCAGAACACTTAAATGCTGACGCACTAGTATTCCAGTTCTTTTCACAAATTCCAGCAGAGATTGTCGAAGTCGTCACCGCTTTATTTCTGGAACAGGAAGACAACTTAAAGCACCAGCCCTGGGCTTGTGTTTACAGTCCCTTGTGGGATCCAGAGGGAACGGTGATTTCCTGAGGCAAAATGCGGGGTAAAGCATGTTGAAGAACACAGAGCAATATGGGACAGTTCTTTGCTGTCAAGTCCTTACGTGTCTTATGGCGCAGTAAAAGCGTGTAGCAATCCGGATGGTTTGTAGCTTTTGGCTCATTCGTGATTTGGACGGAGCCTCCTCAGGTGGACGTGGCTGCAGGGAAAAGGAGCGTCAGATGCAAGCAGCTTCACCCAAAAATCAGTGTGTGGAGGTGAAAGACGAGAGCTTTCTAGATAACTTTGAGAACTTGTTTTCTTAGTCATTTTTAACTTCATTTCATAAAGCAAAGGTGTAAAGCCTTCAGAAGAAAATGGAAGAATTAAAAAGATGGAAATATCTCACATACATGCATCAAATGAAAAAGTACAGAGTGATATAAAGTTGACTGATAACATGGCTGTTGTACAGTAAACAAGTGAAGACACAAAATATCATGGGAGAGTGTTAATGGGATAGTTCGCTCAATGAAAATTCTGACATCATTTACTCACCCTCAAGTTGATCCAAAACCTTTAGGAGCTTCTTTCTCCTGTTGAACACAAAAGGAGATATTTTGAAGTATGTTGGTAACCAAACAGTTGTTGATTCCCACTGACTTCCATGGTATGGATAAAAAAATAAAATACTATGGGAGTCAGTGGGTACCAGAAACTGTGTGGTTACCCACATTCTTCAAAATATCTTCTTTTGTGTTTAGCAGAAGAAAGAAATTCACAAAGGTTTGGAACAACTTGAACTTGACAGATTTTCATTTCGGGAGAACTATCCCTTTAAGGAAATCACAGAAGAGAAGCAAAGGAAATATTATATCAAATACAGTGAATGACAACAAATCTAGTCTGTATATGACACATAATTACAAATATACATCAGTTAATATTTGCCATTTTTGAGAGTATCATATACAGCATTAGAATGTAGATATAAAATCTCAATGGAGGAGAAAGTAATCAAAGAAACAATTTAACATGCCAGAAAGACTAACATGCATATAGAAATATATATATATATATATATATACACATGCAAATCATTCACATGCCCTCCATATGTACACAGATATGAAAAACAAAAACCCCACAAGATCAGGTTTGCCTTATGTGAGAGAATCCTGTACACAAGTATAAACTGCAACTCATTAGCCTTTTATTAACGTACAGAATGTTTTTATATAGTTTCCACAGTAAATCAATGTAAAAACGTGTAATCCAACAAGTCCAATGCTTCCTGAAGACAAGTACTCAATCTCTGATCTATTATTTACAGTGGTTTCTGTTACCATCTCTTTACATTCAGAGATCAGTGCACTTAAATTACAGTGTAAAACAATAGGGTATCACAATATACAGAGACACTACGGTTCTTAGGTTTAAATGAATCCAATTATTTTCATTCTTCTCAGGACCATTACTTAAATAAATTAAATAACACCCCTGCAGTTTCCCACACTCTGAAGCAAATTAAATCAAGCAAACACTGAACAGAAAAGGAGCACAGAGAGTATTTTTTTTTCCAAGGAATGGTGTAGAAAATGGGATCTTTCACACAGGAGAATTTTATTTTGGGAGTTTATTAATACACAGCACACATGGAAAGGAAAGTGATGTTATAACTGTGATTATAATGTTTTTTTCTTACACATAATTTCCAAACTTGCAGACATGCAATACATTCAACATGCAAATGTGAGTTCATTTTCTGAACACTTATGTAACAATACACTGGAAATAATGAAAACATTTTTAGCACAGAAGTTCACCCCCTTTTCAAAAATTCTATTCTTTCTTCATATAATTAAAAACAAAAAAAGAGTTTACCTTTTCTTTGTCGCTAGCCTCTCTTGCCACCGTGGATCCCTAAAAAAATACATTAAGCCATCGTTAAAAAAAACATTTATTCTCATTAAACCATGACTTTTTATTCTATGAAAAAGTTATTTTACTTGCTTCAATGACACATTTAAAACAATTTACGACCTGATTCAAAAGAATCATTTGTTCATGAATCAGACATCACTACTTTCCTCATGATTCATGAACTATAATGAACGTACCAGGGACAACTAGGGTGGATGTCATGATTTTCTGTGAATAATGAGTTAAACAAAGCTATTATATGCCTCAGAAGTCTTTAAATAGAATACATTTTATGGACCACATTCACGATGCCCCCATCTATTCATTTTCATTATACTATAGACAAGACAGGCTCTTCAAACTAGAATTGTGCTCACCTTCAGGTCATATTTTTTGTAAACAGGCAGCCGGTGACTGAAGACATTGCGAGTGACGATCATGTAGGTCTCATCTCCATCCACTGTGAGGCGATACATGCCCAGAAACTGAGGGAGCAGCGTGTTTCCATGGCACTCAACTATATACTACAGTGGGCAAATACAAAAAAAGATTCACTTCACAGCTTGTAAGACTCATCGTAAGATCAACAAAGAAACAGATGCTCCCTCTACCTGGTGGTACTTTTTCAAAATGTTGTGCATCTCGGCCACGTCCTCGCTGGTGATGATCTTGATGACATACCTCTTGTTGTACGAAGTGTGGAAACGAGCTCCACTACGGCCCTGAGCGTCACTGGGAATTGGGGCCCTGCGTGTCAGAGAGTTCTGCCACAGGAGGAAAGAACAGTGAAGGATTTCACACTGCCAGGCTTGCACTAAACAGCTCCAATAAACGGTGAAACGCTACTGGCACTTCTCCTAGACTGCAGTCTGCAGTCAGCCTGGAATGCCAGACTGTACTGTCTGGCTACTTCTTTTATTGAACCTCATCACAAACTGAAACGCGTTGGCAGATTTTGCTCATTTGGATGGCAAAACATCCTCTTCTATGGCAATGGGAAAAATGAGAAAGAACGTGTGGCAGTTGCTGCCCTGTGCAGAAAGACAGAAGTCAGTGGGTATGCATTAAAATGGCATTATTCAACCAGCAAAAGCACAGCTGCGTTACTCCCTGTGCTTTGGATGCCATCTTTAGTATAGCTGCCAAAAATGCAAGGTCTCTGCGGTTCATTGCAATAGACACACTCTGTGTTGCCGTTGTACTGAGTGGGATTCGCTTTCATGATGTTAAAAGCTGTTCCAAATTTCTGACAAAAAATGATTTAGTAAATCAGTGGTTCTCAACTGGTTTTGCTTTAGGATTCCAGATTTGATTACCAAGAATTGATCAAACTGTCAAGATTATCAACAAATCCATCAGAAAAAGCTGAAATATTTGAATATCTTTACCTAAACTCATTACTTCAGACTTATGTGCCCTCTAGAAGCTTGCGTTCTGCAAATGAACGTCGCTTTATTGTGCCTTCCCAAAGGGGCACAAAATCACTTTCACAGACTTTTTCATTAACTGTTCCCTCCTGGTGGAATAACCTGCCCAACTCAATCTGAGCAGCTTAGTCCTTAGCCATCTTCAAGAAACGGCTAAAAACACATCTCTACCATCTTTATTTGACCTATCACCAGCAGGGTGGATTATTGTAATGGTCTCCTCACCGGCCTTCCAAAGAAGACCATTAGACAGCTGCAGCTCATCCAGAACGCTGCTGCCAGGATTCTGACTAGAACCAGAAAATTTGAGCATATCACACCAGTCCTCAGGTCCTTACACTGGCTTCCAGTTACATTTAGGATTGATTTTAAAGTACTTTTACTCGTTTATAAGTCTCTAAATGGCCTAGGACCTAAATACATTGGAGATATGCTCACTGAATATAAACCTAACAGACTACTCAGATCATTAGGATCGAGTCAGTTAGAAATACCAAGGGTTCACACAAAACAAGGGGAGTCTGCTTTTAGCTATTATGCCACCCGCAGTTGGAACCAGCTTCCAGAAGATATCAGATGTGCTAAAACATTAGCCACTTTTAAATCCAGACTCAAAACTCATCTGTTTAGCTGTGCATTTGTTGAATGAGCACTGTGCTACGTCCGAACTGATTGCACTATGTATAATCACTTTCTATTCTTAAATGTTTTACATTCTTTTAAAATCAATATTTAAATCACTTTGTTTTTATTGTTGATTTTTATTATTTTTAATTTCTTATTATTTTTAATGACTATTTCACTTCCTTTTATGTAAAGCACTTTGAATTACCATTGTGTATGAAATGTGCTATATAAATAAACTTGCCTTGCCTTCTAACTCTAGCACTCTCTAATTCTATTCTTAAATAAAAAAAATATTTTTGTATTTTATCTATTTATTTTCTTTTTATTTATTATACAATTAACAAAAGCAAAAAAGGCCTCTAACACTAGCTTGCTCTATTCTTTTTCTATATATATATAAAAAAACTTGCTACAGATACTGCATTAAGCTAATTGAGACTTGTTATAGCGCTTGCATATCATTGCTCTTTTGTTGATTTTGATTGCTTCAATTGCCCTCATTTGTAACTTGTTTTGGATAAAATAAAAGCGTCTGCTAAATGACTAAGTTTAAATATAAATGTAATACAATGAACTGCACAGGCCGAACAATATGCTAAATTATTTTATTTATTTTTTACCTTGTACATGCTTTTGCAGATATGCCAAGATTTTTTCTCATGACCCTCAAGCCCTATTCACACCAAGAACGATAACTATAAATATAACTATAAAGATATTAGTGTCCACACTAGCGAACGATATCGTCTGTTTATTCTAAGCGCACGCGCATCTGCTGCTTTAAATTCTTGAGCTCTGAAATTGATTCCAACGATATCGTTTCTCTGTGCCTTTATTGTTTTAGTTGTGGTGTGGACTCTGCTATTCTTTAATATTGAGAATGATTTTTAGAACTATATCGTGCTTAGTGTGAACGGGCCTTTAGAAGCCTATTTTGCTATTCTACCTGTACACAATTTCTTGGTTAGCTGCATTAGCACTGTTTTTCCCCTGCTGTCCCTATCTCACAACAGGCCAGATAAGCCAATATTTTTTTCTCTTGTTGATATTCATATCGGTTAAGATGTTTTACTGAAGTCACCTGGAGACATTCAAACACAAAAGCATTAAAAAACTGCACTTTCACTTCAATGAAATTTAAATGTTGATTCCAACAATCCCAGTGCTGGGTCAACAGCAGTGTAAGTGTAGTATTGAAGTATTCTGGGAGATGGGCCAAATTCAATACAGTATTTTCAGCATATGGCATTTAACTTGATCTAAGCCTGAAAGATTTGATGATGGCTGTAGAAACTAAAACCTGTTATTATTGCAGTTTACTTATAAAACTTCTACATATGAACTGAGAAACACAAATGCTTCATTTTAAAGACGTCATATCATGAGTAATCAACATTTATTCCCAGGTGAATGGATCAAGCTTGAATAATGGTTCAAGTTTAAATTTTACAAATTAAATCAAATTTAGAATCATGTGGTTTCAACAATTTTCAACATTGAATCAACAACAACTGACAGATTCCAGCCGGGAATGTTACTTTCAGACCTTAACCTTCACATGCACAGGCTCTCAACAGCTTGGGCGGCACATTTCAGGGTGAATGTGTCACGGTGCACTGCAGACATTGCAAAGAGGCTTATTGAAGGATGAGGCAGTAAAAAAATTATATTGGACATGACAAACTTGCAGTCGATGTGTGAACAGACTGAAAAAATGGGCCCAGACTGCTGCTCATTTCACATTTGAAGGATGAAGAAAATAAAAACTTAAATGTAACTGTTCTGGGGACAAAAATCTAACATTGTGAAAAAAGAAATAAACATAAAATATAATAATAATAAATTAAAAAATGACCTTAATATATGATACAACCCCTTATACCATAGTCTGTCAGAATACTCGATTATCATTGGCTGGCAGGTGTGCATTAAAACTGTTTAATGCACAGGTAGTTCCAAGTAGGGCTGCACGATATATCGTTTCAGCATCGATATTGCCATATGCGCATCCGCGATAGTCACATCATAGGATGTGCAATGTTTAATATACTGATCGTTATATAGCGACCTTTGCGAATCATTTGAAATAGAACAAGGCATCAGTTTACTGTCGGAGACTTGTTGTGTCGCGCTGCGCCGCATCCAGTGTAGCAAGACAGCACCACTGGTTATATTGGGTTCTATAGTATTTTGTCGCGTCCGGTGTAGACACGGTGAGAGCCACGTAGATGCACGTGAACACTGAATTTCATTTGTATTTTTGTACTATTATATTCATCTTCGCTTGTATTTTCTATGCTGATTTACTCACCTACAAAATCACCCCAATCATGATTTCTTTTTTTTCCAAACAGACCTATTCAAGTCATCTGGTGATTTTTTTTCCATATCGTAATATATATTGCAGAAAAACAAAATATCGCAATTTGTGTTTTTTCCCCCAATATTGTTCAGCCCTAGTTCCAAGTTTAATCACGTTCTATATTAGTATGCTGCTTTCGTTTGACACACACTGCGCACAAATTGAAACATTCAGGAGCACATAAACTTATTGTCAGCCCTGCCCACAACTTTTATTAATAAAATAGCTTCGATACTGTATCGCTACATTATATTTCTCAGCAACAAGGAGGTAAAAGCACTGTTTTTGAAGTAACTAAACACAAATAAAGTAACTCAAGTAACTAAAGCTTAATTGTTTGTAGAGAGACACGCAAACGCAGGTAATTCACACACGCAAATTTAATCCCCCTCTCTCTCTCTCTCTCTCTAGATAATTAATTCAAATAAAAATTAAAAATAAATTAATTCAAATAAATGTGACCTTACAGCACTATTTCATCTCTCTGTCTGTGTCAAAGCTGTGTCAGATTTAACAAGTCGTAACTGATGAAATGAACTGTCATTTTTACCCTTTTACCCTGCAAACATCATATCCAGCTTTAACTCGTCAATGCTGGCAAATGGCCAAACGAGGCGAAGCACTAGTTTCTAATAATTCAACGGACCGGACCGGAGTCACTTATTCCGCTAATACACCTCAAATATTGTTCGTATGTTGTATTTCAAAACATTCGTTAGGTTTTTGTCCTTAAAATGCTCATGTGTAGGATTAACATCTTATGCATTTCAACCCACGCCTCTGTTGCTGATTCCAAAATGTCATTTTAGACCAGAGTAACAGTGGCTTGAGCCGTTGATAGCAGACAAATGCAGTTAATAATGAAGTAATTATAGCGAGAGAGACAGATTAAGAGTATGTAAATTACTTAAGTCTCTCAACAGTGTTTGGCAGCAACGTCTCTAATATTAGCAAAACTGTAAGTTAATCTGTTTCAAGAACAGTGCCGTTTTTACCTCGCTTTTGAGAAATGTCATGTAGCTTTTAAGTTGCTAAACTATTTTACTAATAAAGAGCACTTATACAGAGCAGCACTGACAACATGTTTCTGTGTGCACGAGTGTGTGTCCGTACTGTATGTGTGTGCATAGATATGTGTGTGTACATTTGAGTGGGAGAAAGAGAGTATGTGCTTTCCGTACATGGTAAAATGTAATTTTTTTTACTATATTTACTTGCTTGGTCGGTGTCATTGTGGGTTTTGGTTCTTTTGCTGTTGTAAGCTGTAAAGCCCTTTGAAATAACAGGAATCATTTAGTGAAATGATATGGACATGTAATGTGGACAAGACCTGCCTGGAACTACTTTAGGCATTCAACAGCCCCATCGTATAAACTATTGTAACGCACGGCACAGAGGCAAAGGACCATCTGACATGCAGTGGAGGGTGGTTGCCTCCATGGAAGCACTTTACCACTTACTTAAGCACTTATGTACCTGATATTCCTGATCATCAATGGAGAACCGCTCCCTCAGATTGCGGAAGACTAGAGGACAGTACTCCTTAAACTTGAAATGGCTTGGCATGTTCTCTCTTTGGAAGTAGAAAAAGGTACAAAAGCTGATAACTAACAAAAGCAAAGCAATGAACATATACATAGCAAAATTATCACAAAGTTGAGAAAAAAAAAACTGGAATCAGTCTTTCTTACTTGTTGAAGAGGTGGTTGTCCACCTTGATCTTTGAGTTGGCTTTGAAGTCATCAGGCATCAGCATAACAGGAATCTGGATGTGACTGAGTTCATTTATCTGGAAGAAAATAACAGGGAGAAAATAATTCAATAATGCCAGATTACAAAATAATTTGAACAGCTGAGGCATATCTAAAATAGCTTTATATCTGTTGTACAGGAGACTTCTGGACCTGCTCCAAATGAATAAATCAGAGCGTTTTCTTATTTACCGAGAACTATCTGCAGTACAGGGGCCATTCCTCAAAATGTGCTGCACTGATGGACCACTGCCAAGAAAAAACTTCCTTTCACTAACAACAGCAGCAGTGAAAAACAGAGCCGTCTGCGCCAACAGAGTAAGCATTACTTATTGGCCGGACTGTCCACTTCCTTTTTTATCGTTTTAAATAATTCAGTACACGACAAGTGGTCTTTCATGGGCAATAGCACATGCATGACTACACTTAAACTCAAGTCAGTTGTGTGACTGAGAAAAGTGCCTACTTATCCAAGGATAACCAGATTTTGGTGCACACGTCCGTTTGTCCTACATGGTGGAATCCAACCTGGCTATTTGACACTCCTTTTCCATCACTTGAATACACCACACACAAACACACACACACACACACACACACACACAATGACGTGTTGCGTGTATGCAGAGAGTTATTTTTGTGCATCTTCCTGTGCCTCCATCTGTCCCTGCTGCATCAGGGGGTGTCCTCTTGTCGATTAAGAAGCATTTCAGTAAAGAAGGCTATGCTTTGTGATTTAAAACGAAGCCAAACAGTAATCTACAAAGAGATAAAAAAGAAAGCAACTGCAAGACTGGGGGAGAGGGCAGAGGGTTCAATGAAAGCAGCACTGAAACAGCAGCAGCTGAAAATGGGAAAGGACAAATCACGGTCAACCAGCCTGAGCTTGTCTGACGCAAACACACACACACACACACACACACACACACAATGTATGTCCCATGCGATTCAGAGTAAAATTGAATTTTCTGTACATTTAATATTTAATTATTAATACATTTTAATAATAATGATAGTTTATCATATTATAATCACATTTTTAATCAATTTATATCATATTTTTATTTATTTATAATATTTAAATACATTTATTGTAAATAAACAATACAATTTTATATATAAAAATATTTAATGTGTGTGTGTGTTAATAATACTGTACATGCATGTATATTAGAAAAAGCTATATAAATATGCAATATTAACAAATAATAAATTAAATGATAATTTTTTTACATTTATTGATAATATATACATGTTAAATATTAAGATATATATGTAAAATATATTAAAATATTAATTTAATGAAAAATATAAAAATATATAATATTTTAATATATAATTTAATATTTTAATTTATAAAATTGTTCAATAAATAAATACTATAATATATATATATATATATATATATATATATATATATATATATATATATATATATATATATATAAATAAAGGTAACATTAGTCATTTAAAACTAGACATTCCACTTGAAAGCACAGTGTATGCATGATAATTTTACACTTAAAGCTAATTACAAAATAAAATTGGTAATAAGAACTGTGACGTGATAAATATAAATAGTAGTGAGAGTGCGTTGATGTAATTACATCCACATATAGATAGTATATGGCGTAGCGGCTCTTGACCCCCACCCCTTTACACTCAGTTACATAATCAACATACAATTTCATTTGGATAAAGCCACTGAGATTAATCAAGCAAGCAACCAGAGGCTTTTCTGGCAGAGTAGGCCATGTGTTTTATGAAAGTCACTCTAGAACATGCGCGCCGTTAACATTACAAGCGATTTCATACTTCTTTTTATTGCATTTCAAATCAGAGCTAAAATAATTCCATTACTAAAGCCTGTTTTCTCAACAGACTAATATCTGTCAGCACATACGGCTTATCAACCGCTTTACATAACACAGCACTACTACAAATTCACATCAAGGGCAACAGACAGTGTCGTTCCTTATGTGCTGTGAAAAGAGACTGGCTGAGTGTGTATGGAGGGGTTTTGGGCTCTAGTTAAGGCAATTTCTCATTCTGGCCGTTAGGGAAGTTCCTGCCACAATGGAAGAGGCCTTTATGTCCTTCACCTCAGACTTAAGTTATACCTCCAAGACTCTTACGTAATCCACATGAAAAAGCTCATCTGACTCAGTGCTGAATGAGAGGATAAAACATCTAAAAGGGGAGAATAGAAAAGGAGGGGTGTGGATTAGATGAGAGAGAAGAGATGAATCTTGAAGTATGAAAGACACAGACAGGCATCATGCATACGCAAGACGGTGTGGATATATATGTGCTCAAAGGAGGGGCTGTATTGGCCTAAATTATAAAAATAGGCTAAACCCACAGGCGATATTCCTGAAAACTACATTTATGAGGTCAAAAGATCTCATTATCATATAGCGTCGATAAAGTGAAACACGAAGGATGGATGGGAAGAATGTGCTAACGATGTTTGGGAGCACAAACCTGCAGGCAACACAGATTCGTCTTGGGGTTTAGTGATGCTATTCTACACAAACACACAACGACAAAAAAACTCCTTCAAGATGGGAGTTCATGCCAAAAATTGACAATCTATGTCTTGATATATACACACACACACATGCAGCCAAGCTCTAGGCCTGGTGAGAAAATGAATCAAAAGGCCATTCGAACAACCTCTCCATTTCAAAACTGGGATGCTGGCTTGTGTTTTACTATACTCGGAGGAGATGCACTTGTAAAGTATTCCTTCCTAATTAAACACTCATATCCTGTTGACAGACGACACAACTCTTTCACCGAAACACTTAGTCAGAGACTCATATACTACAGTACATATGAGTTTGTGAAGCATGAAGTCACTCAAAAAACACACTGTAAAAAATGATCAAGATTTTAACAGTAAAAGACTGTAAAAATGCTACAGTAAAAACCTGTTACTGGTTAACTGTAAGTTTTTGAACTATATTCGATGAATAACTGTAATTACATTTAATGTAATTTTACAGTCATGTTTTTTTAAAGTGAAAAAGAACAAGTCATTTTATAATTTATAATAAAAAACAGTGAATTGACGCTTCCAGAATTCCCTGTGTGACTTCTAATTGTTTTGTTCTTAATTTTTACCAGTTGTGTACTTTAAGGTTTTATCTTACATAGGATGTTGTTAAATGAATGTTGTGTTATTTATATTGTGTTATACTGTGTTTGTGTGAATGACACTGTGCACTGTATATATACATATTTCTCTTCTCAGGTTGTGGAAGAGCTGTTTGCGATGAGTTTTGATTTTACTGTATTTTTTTTTTTTTTAAGTGTACTGCCTGAAACGGTTTGACCTTAAACACTGGATGTTGCAAGTTTAAAGATAATTAATCCAGCACAATGGCCTACAAAGTCTTAATATCAACTAACAGGGTTTACAAGAGTCCTAGATAAGAGTCTTGTTTGAGGATGGGTTATACGGCCTACAAAGCAATTCTGACATTTAGGTGTCACCAAAGAATAAATGTGATTATGAACAGCATCATTATTCATCATAATTATACTGTAGAGTTTGCACCTCCCCACAACACAGAGGTTACAAATAATAGTTTTAATGCATCTTTTCATGCATGTGCATTACAAGAGCAAGCACAAGGCTCCCAGACACTGGTGCTCAGATTCCCAGGAGACCAATTAAAGGTTTGTCAGATACCTGGAAATCTTCCATTCCCACAGGAGAAGCACTCTTTAAACATGTCGTGTTTTTTCAGGTTTAAAAACAAAACAAAACACATATTTAGTCCTACAGTTGGAGTTAATACTTAAATGTTTTCCTAGTAATTAATGATGAGAAATAAGATAATAGAATAGGATATAAATTTAAAAATCTGTTTATTATGTGTTCACTAGGTAACTGAGAAATAAAAGAGCATTCTTGAGTCATTAAGTGCTGGCAATGGATGAGGAATCAGGAATCAGGGATCAGGGATCTAAATGCTGTCTGCACAGCAGCCTGTATAGTTAGTCATTCAGCACCTTCAACAATCACGACTGTGTGCCAGAGCCTCTCAACTGAGCTAACACTCACTTTGCTTGCTTGACACAATCATTTCACTGATTCTTGAGGACTGGGACAAAACATGCCACAAAAATTTTTTCAAGAAATTCTTTTGGATGATTCTATCGGATTAATCATAATTATTCACCTACATTTGATTGTAATCTCCTGCTTCTTCCATATTTTTGCTTTCCTATAACTCAGTATGGATCAACACCACCAGATACATAAATAATGTGTCAAATGAAACATAAATATTTACAAATAAAGCATTCACGTCAAAGAATTAATCAACTGACACCACAGGATGCTTTCAAACTGATTTTCAGCACCATCTGTTGAATTTTCACCACCATCAGATGTAGTGAAAATGTAAAGTGTTAATGGAATAATAACAATCTGCATATCACACATATTACAGTAGCCATTTTGTTTTGCTGGGTTTACAACTAACAGGACCTAACCTGCTTAAAATGAGGAAAATTACCGAAAAATCTTAAACTATTTATTTACAGTTCAAGTGACAGAGTTGATCACATTATGGCTGCGAGACAGAAAATGTGAGCACAATAATTTATAACAGTATTACGGTCTGTGTGATCTCGAAAGGGCCTTCAGAATGAAAGCTGAATTTGAGTTTAAGAAATAAAAATGTTTTAAAGAGATATTTATAAAGAATATAAGAATTTTATTCTAATTTTAAGAATAATTGTGCTTATGTTTTCCTCCTAGTAGCTATTATATATCTGCTTATTGTTCTTAGATTTAACATATATCATGTTTCTAAATATAAATGACTGAATCATCTGATAACAAGTGGAAATGTCGCCCGTTTAAAACTGAAGTGGCATGTTTTGTCCCATGTCTCGAGATCGATTATTGATCGTGTCGCGCGTGGACAAATACCTCTGATGTTTCGAGTCGCAGAATGAAGGAAATGCTAGTTTAATGAGGGATCAAGAAGCCGCAAGAAAACTGTCACACGTGCCTTCAATCCGCTCACGCTGAGCCTCGCAGCTGTTATAAACCTGTAAGAAAACTGGACCCTTACCGAGTGGTTCACTCCCCACATCAAGACGCTGAGCAGCGGGTCGCTGGCCCGAAACAGCTTCACCTTCTGAGACACGAAATGTTTCTTCTTGGTTTTGGTTTTGCTGGCGATGGAGGCAGCAAGGCTGCTGGCTGCAGAGGCCATGTTTAGCGAGCAGGCTCGGATGAATGAAATCCCTCTCTATGGCGATGTCTTGACACGAGCTGTTCAGAATCAGCAGCGCCCCGCCGGATCTCGACATGCAATTTGTCCCTTTCGTTATTTAATGCATCGCGTTCACGCATCCCTCTGCAAACGCGCAGCTGACGAGCGATGGAAAACTCTCAGAAATCCCGCTATTCACCGACTCCCACCAGCTAACTGCTAGCTGTCATTGACGTTAGCTTGAAGGTTACAGTTGGCTGGATGTGTGCGCTACCAACTCATTCACACACACACACAGCTTTGCAAACTAGATCTTAAGCTCGCCCGGCAAAGCATCCCAGAAGCTTAAACGAATGATATCCGTGTTCATCGTGAAATCTAATAAAAAGGTAAACAGATGCACAAATTCAGAATGCAGAGATTTTACACCACCCCGCTATAAAAAGGTGTGTCGCCTCATTTAAATCACGGAGAAACCCCGTTAACAAGCGGTATTATGGTACGAGCATTTACGAATCTCTCAGTGCGAACGGAACTAATTAAAAACAGGCAAAATACTAAAAGGAAACGACTACTGTGCTGCTGAAGTCAAGCCCCGACGAAGAGCGGGCATCTGAGTGCATCCACTGCGCCTGTATGCAGCAGCTGGATCAGGCTTCACTGCCTCTCTGACAGCTCTGCTTTAGCTCAGCTCAGCACGTTGACACATAAATCTTGTGTTTCACGTAACGCTATTGGCCTGGCGCCACTCTCGGGTTGATCCGGCTACAGCATGATGAAATCCAAGTAGTCCTATTGGTTCACTCATCTCGATTTTGGTTTTGGTCAGTAATATAAGCTTTTCAGGCTCAGTCTTGAACGTTAAAAAATTAAAGCTGTCTAAACAAGACATCAACAGTCTAACCCTGTGCAAAACCAAGTCCACGCAGAAGAGATGTCGCCGAGGACGTCAAACCAATTAATTCTATATGCTACCACGTACCTGCTGCGTAAACAGCGTAGGTGGATAATCAAAATTATTGTAGGATTATAATGCAAATCTAAAACCTCTAATATGCATGTTATCTTTTTTGGGATAGCTTGTATTTCATGCAGACATAGCTACAGGACTTTCACAAAAATGTTAGGCAGACCACATTTAATCAAAATTCATATATAGATATTAGATTTCTTAAAACCGCGCTCATGATTTGTTCCCCCTTATTAAAGTTGCATTTTTATTTATACATAGATTTTACATGAATTACCTTTGAGAAATATGTTGTACACTCATATGAGATGAAGACAGTATCCTAATAAAAGTTTTATGGAGCGGGTCGCCTCATGGGGGCAGCCGTGTTAAGAACACATAGCTAATTATCTCGCTAATCTTGTTTATCGGACACTTGCTCACAGAATAAATTAACCTGATGGCGCATAGAGGGTTTTTGCAATGGCATTAAATGAAAACTTTTATTTTTGTATGCTACATTCACATTACTCGTGTAACTGTAAGTTAAAGATGATGCAACATTACACACGCGCACACAAACCTGAGCACACTTTTAAATTGGCAAAGCACTTTTTTTATTTTTATTTTACTGTAGGTCTAAGCTGAAATCTTATAGGGTGAATTCGGGTAATCTGGGACACCTAAACTCCAGTGTGTTTATTTCCTGTTCTAGTCAAATTTAGTAAACAGGACTTTTATATGAAGGTAAAATGACGTCAAAAAGATTTGCATGCGCAGGGTAAGATTTGTGAAAGTGTACATAAGATAGCAAGCGTAAATTAATTTTGCATTCTCAAGAAGAGAGTTGTAAAAGTGCAAATTGCATTTCAAGCGTAAGAAAAAAAGATTTGCAGCCTTTTACTGTTTTTTGTAAGTGTATATCAAGTGTTGTGAAACTGCAACTTCATGCTAAGGCAAAATAAATATGATCTGTATTCTTCTGACTTTCATTTTTCCGCGCTTACACTTTTGGCGCTGTTGCTTCGCCCAAATACAGCCAAAAGTATTGCAAGCCTGTGCCCAGTGTTTTGCAATTTAAAATAACCTTATCAAGAACTGCAAAACGGATTGACTGCGTAAAACCAATATGTGTGTGTAGAAAAAAAATCGTTGCAACTGTCTAAATGACTTGCGTGCATAGAGCAAAATGTTCGCCAAATAACTCGCTGTGTACGTCTGCGTCTTTACGCTTGCAGTTTTGGCACGATTCTCTCACTGATTTCAGATTTGCAAGCGCGTGTGGAAGGCGGGACCTTCTTCTTTCAGCCAATCAGATGAAGCTCTTGCTGACTCTCGATTTACTCTTATCTGATTGGTTCAATAAAAACTCCAGACGTGAGAACACATCTTTATTTTAATTTGACTCAGCGTCATTCTTATTGTGGGGATGGTATTTTTAATGCACAGATATATATAAAAAAAATCAATAAATAATTAATAATACAATAAAATTAAATTAAATAATTAAACAAAAAAGCATGATCCTTTATAAGCTGTGTAGGCTACCATTAGACTGACTACCATGTGTTCATTCTGAATTTCGAGCTAATATTAGGAAATGACATTTCTGTGTATTCACTCTATTTATCCTAATCATCCTCCTCTTCAGCAGACCATATGATATTAGTTTGTAATCTTGATGCTACTGAAAGTATCTGCACTACTATGCATAATTTCACCATGTCTCCTGATCAGGGTTGATGCCAGATTTTTGTTTTTCCTTTAACGTGTATTTAAAGGAGATTTTACTGTACTAAATATTTACGCCTAAATTATGCATTTACCATCTGTAATGCCATGTGAAACCACTAGATGGATGTATAACCATATAAAAATGTCAACATTACTGTGTATTTCATGGTTTCTGGGAATATTTGATTCAGACATAGTTATTTTGCATTTGGTTTTCATTTAGATGCATATATTTAGACATTATTAAAGACTATATTTTGTCAAAGTAGTTGTAGTTTTTAAATGTTGATTTGGTTTGAAGTGTCAGTTTTTGCATTACAGTCAAATCTGGAGACAAATCGCTATTAAACATTTTGATTGTAAAGTTTAACATCATTTCAGTGGTGTAGGCAGATTATCTAAAATATTAAATTTCAATGCAATGTCGAACCAATCCAATAATGTTCACTCTAGCTTGAAGATCAGTATATAAGCACATGGTAGTCAGCCTAATGGTACACAGCTTCTAAGGATCATGCTTTTTGTTTTATTATTTTATTTTATTGTATTTATTTACTTTTTAATATATATATGTGTGCATTAAAATACCATCCCCACAATAAGAATGACGCTGAGTCAAATTAAAATAAAGATGTGTTCTCACGTCTGGAGTTTTTATTGAACCAATCAGATAAGAGTAAATCGAGTCAGCAAGAGCTTCATCTGATTGGCTGAAAGAAGAAGGTCCCGCCTTCCACACGCTTGCAAATCTGAAATCAGTGAGAGAATCGTGCCAAAACTGCAAGCGTAAAGACGCAGACGTACACAGCGGGTTATTTGGCGAACATTTTGCTCTATGCACGCAAGAAGTCATTTATACAGTTGCAACGATTTTTTTCTACACACATATTGGTTTTACGCAGTCAATCCGTTTTGCAGTTCTTGATAAGGTTGTTTTCAATTGCAAAACACTGGGCACAGGCTTGCAATACTTTTGGCTGTATTTGGAAGCAACAGCGCCAAAAGTGTAAGCGGAAAAATGAAAGTAGAAGAATACAGATCATATTTATTTTGCCTTAGCATGAAGTTGCAGTTTCACAATACATGATGTACACTTACAAAAAACAGTAAAAGGCTGCAAATCTTTTTTTCTTACGCTTGAAATGCAATTTGCACTTTTACAACTCTTTTCTTGCGAATGCAAAATTAATTTACGCTTGCTATCTTATGTACACTTTCACAAATCTTACCCTGCGCATGCAAATCTTTTTGACGTCATTTTACCTTCATACTTTTACTATAATTTTAGCATGGATGTCATGTGACAAAAATCACATGACTTCATGGGGGTCATGCCACAGAAAAGGGCAGGGCACTTGTCAATCAAGAAGCTCCCCTGGGAATTGCATGACAAGGTCAATGACAGGATTTTGACTAGATTAATGTTAAGGACATAAATCTGTCATAAATAAGACAATGTTCCTAATTGTTGTCAAATTATGTTTGTGATCTATTCAAGCAACAAAATATGTATTAAAGTGTTGAAAATGTGTTTTAGTTTTTTTTCTTTCAAACATTTTTTGTTGTCCCACATTATCAAATATGATTGAGAATGTGGGACAGCATGCTTTGGGTAATCTGGGACAGTCTTCAAATGGGGGAAATATGCATTTAGGGACTTTATAAATTTAATGACAAGGGTTAATATATGCCATAATGAGAAATGGGTGTTAATTCTGGAGGTTATAACATTAGCACAAGTTCACAGTAGGTAGCAGCTAGCTAAACCAGCTAGCTAGAGAGATGCTACAGAGACGGAATCTGGGAAACGTATTCCAATAGCAAGCAAAGGTATCAGGATGAAGTAAATCGTTAATTTAATTTCCCAAATTCCCAGTTAGTTTAGTATATACAACGGTTCAAATCACTGAGCAGGAGGGGGATCTGTGCCCAGGCCAGTTCACAATGTTCTGTTCACAAACGCACGCACACACACACACACACACACACACACACACACACAGTCATTTAGTCAGCTAAAATATGAAAATATCCATGGCCTTTAATTAACTCAATGAAATGTATTACAAAATGCAATGGCATTACAGCGTCAGGAAAAGAGATGGCAACAGAAAGAGCGAGGAAGAGAGAGAGAGGCAAATAAGAGAAATACAAAGAAGCTAAACCAATGCAATGAGAGTAGAATGAAGGTAGCTATTGGTGATACTGTGTTTGACATGCATAAAGTATGGCGAATACAGGCTTTTTTTTAGGCCTAATCAGGCTCGGCTCCACGGGGGGGCCAGGGTGGGCCTGGCCCACCCAATCAGAAGCTTGGCCCACCCTGGCCCCACACATAACAGCCAATCACAAAATTGTTGTGATATTCAACTGAGGTTCCTATATTTTTCTTTTCGTTTTCTTACCGCCCACACCCACATACGTGCTAATACTGTATTTTCACGCATCAGGAGCCGCTATCAATATGCGCGGAATTGAAATCCTTTTGAATGAGAGCTCGCGCCTTTCACTTTCACTTTCGATTTGGCCATCACGCGTACAGTGCTCTGTGTAAAGGGAGAACATCTTACAAGATCAGATATTTGTCAATAAGCTAAGAATCTGTTGATGCATGGTCTTGTCAGTCTCAGTGGTGTAGTGCAGGGTATATTCAGGTATACGGCGTATCAGTCGGCTTTGCTTAGCCTATACCTACTTCTAAATACCCTCTGATGCGCATTCAGTGGTGCCTCGCATTAGCCAAAATAATGACAGTCCACCACATGATTTGCTAATCAAATCATCTGTGAATAAATGCAAATATTCCCTAAAAACACCCAGTAAAGACAGTGATGCGGTCAGGACGCGTCGGCTTCCGTTTAAATATGATTGATGATTGCGCCCGCGCCTGCTTTGTCCCGAGACAAGATGCTGACAGAGTTGCTGCTGCTTCAACAACAACAATTTCGAATGAAGATGTCAGCCAAAGTGAACACTCTTTAATAACAGAACCAGTGCATGAAATGTGACGGACACTCCGTGTTACATTTGCCCGTCACTGCATGGGAGAAACAGTCAGTCAAACATAGGAATATGCACAATTCTGGATATTTATTTATTTATTTTTTCCCAAATAGAGATCATATTCTCCTATGATTCTCAATAGACAACTAAACAAATAGCTTGTAATTTACTAGAGGTTCTAACAAAATGTTAATTGCTGCGGTCTATTTAATTTTTAAAATTTGAATTATGTATTGCAAAATTTGCACCTCTGTTGTGGCTAATATTAATTTAATAATTATCCTTACTCCGTGAAGTAGCAGAAGTTAAGTGAAAATGTGCAAATGGCCCATTTTGGGGTGAATTAAATACAAATGTCACTGTTTATAATATAAGGCATTCATCCTTTCACTTTAAAATAAAATGGGGGCATTTCCCCCCCCCCCCCAACTCATAACCCCTGCCCACCTGGAGTATCACTTGGCCCACCCTTCATCTCGTATCTGGAGCCGGGCCTGGGCCTAATACATATGTCCCAGATTATAAAGTGACCTGTCCCAGATTATCAAATTCAGGCAGATTTTTTTTGGGGGGGCACAAAAACACTTAATAGGTGTTGCATGTCTCCTCTGGGCACAATATCTACATTATTTCTTCTGGTGTGGTTAGAAAACATCTTAGGGATTTCAGAAAAGTCTAATGTGTTAGATAGATATCGAAATAAATCGCAGAAGTCAAAATTGCAAAAAATGTCCCAGATTACCCGAATTCACCCTACCTCTTATAACATGTCTTTAATACTTGCTAGATATTAATACCGTCCCCTGTCGTAATCACCAGCCATTTACATTCAGTAGGTAAAAAAACATTATTTCTAACATTCTCTCATCTTTCGGTGTTTTACTGCCCTCTTTAGGCATTATAATGCCATTATTCTTAACGACTGACCGCTACTCATCCTACAAATTAAGAAATGTTGCCGATGTTATTATCTATGTCTCTTTAGTCCAGGTTTGATGTGTGATGAGAGAAACTAAACAACAAACAACATCTCCAAGAAGCCTTCCATTACAAACATCATGCAAACCATTTTCTCACACCTGTAACAAAACACCATAAAGACGAAATAAATCGCATCACACCTTACAAAGCCTGACTCTTTATTTAGTTTTGCTCTTTTTGGCTCTTTGAGCATGTACAGAAAAGCCAAATCCCCGCGGTCCGTGTTTGATTGCTCCTCCAACAGTCTCAGTGGGTGATGTTTGGTGAAATCTCACGCATCTTTGCTCCGGTTCCCTCACTGCGAGACCAGCAGCACGCTGATAAACACTCGCGAGCCACGATATTTAAAGCACTACGACATAAACTCACCGCATGCTGCAGCAAGTCTGAGATATCTGAGATATTTTACAAGTTAGTCGATTATCGGAGTGACTGGAGAAGTTATGCTATTTTCCCGGACCATCGCAGCAGCTAAAAAATGAATCCTCATTGCGCGCGCTGTGGGAAAATTGTCTACGCAACAGAGAAAGTGAACTGTCTGGACAAGGTATGTTCTCTTCCTTCCGATGCTTAGAACTAAACATATATAAATGCTTCTGTATAACGTTCTTTCATAAATATCTTTCATGGATTGAGCTTTATGTGCAGTTTCCATCTCTCTACATTTTGCAGTATTGGCACAAAGGATGCTTCCACTGTGAGGTGTGTAAAATGACTCTCAACATGAACAACTATAAGGGATATGAGAAGAAGCCCTACTGCAACGCGTATGTAATTGCCTCAAAATATTAGTTTATTAATTACTTACATGTTCATATACACTGGTAATTTGTTTTTAAATGGGAAGTGTTGAAAATACATAAAGTAAATGTTTACTATTAACCTGAATTCTACTTATTTGATAGAACATGAATATGGTCCAAAAGCCCAAAATGACTCGCTTTCTTTCTCCAAAAAGGCATTATCCAAAACAGACATTTACAATTGTGACAGACACCCCTGAGAACCTACGACTGAGACAGCAAAGTGAGCTCCAAAGTCAGGTAAGATCACTTGTTCACTGTATAATGTGCAGTACGCTGTAATCACATTATTACACATGATAAAAATATAAATATAAATCTAAAGGGGGCATATCTAGGGTAGGATAATGTTATTTGTTGCTATTGGTAGAGACAATTCAAAAGGATGAGACAATCGTTTACAGCCGCGTGAGTGTTTCGGCTGCCAGGGAGGGACTGGGTGTGATACTTTGAGGTCAGCATGGAGAAAAGCAAGGCAGCTGTCTACTCCGTGGTGCCCTGGCCGATCCTCTCAGCTTCTCCACCTGGCAGCCCAAAGATGCTGCCAAGTCCATACTGCGGCCTAATCCTGGCATTATGACAGAAAATGTATGTTTTACTGAAAGATAGGTCAGCACGCTGTGAAAATGTATTTAATGTATTTGCATTACACAAAATTAGTCTGCTGCATTTAATATTGCTCATACTTTGTGTTAGGGATTTGAAGGAAAAAAAATGATAAGCTCAAATCTGGACAAGAAACAACTATACAGAACTCCCTCGCAACCAAACAGGAACGCAGAACAACCATAAAAACGTCCTGCTTTTCTTGTTCTACAGGTCAAGTACAGGAAGGATTTTGAACAGAGTAAGGGTCGGGGCCTCAAATTTGTCTTGGATACTCCAGAGCTACAGAGACTGAGGAAGGCCCAGGATCAGATCAGTAATGTATGCTTGGAAATGCAGAAAAACTCATGTAGCCAAATGGAAAAAAGCAAATATGTCAATTTGATTAATTAGTGTACTATATATGCAAGCATTTATTTATCAAACATATATACTGTCCAAAAGTTTGGGGTCAGTAAGATTTTTTTTTTTTTGAAGGAAAAAAATACAGTGGGAAAAAGGAGTAATATTGTGAAATATTATTACAGTTTAAAATGTTTTCTATTTTAAATAAATATGTAATATATTCCTGTGATGCAAAGGATGATTTTCAGCATCATTACTCCAGTCTTCAGTGTCCCATGATCCTTCAGAAATCATTCTAATATGCTGATTTGCTGCGCAATACATTTTTCTTATTATCAGTGGTGAAACCAGTTTTTGTGGAAACTGATGCATTTTTTTGCATTATTTAATGAATAAAAGTTCAAAAGAACAGCATTTTTAAGACTCGATTCAATGCATCCTTGCTGGATAAAAGTATTATTCTTACTGACCCTAAACTTCTGAGTGGTTGTGTATACATCACACTTGGATGAAAAGCTGACATCTCCATTCTTGCAGGCAAAGTATCATAAGGATTTTGAGGTGTCAGGTTTGCATGGGGTCACTCCAGGAATGCACGGGCCGTACCTGGTACGGGCTCAGATGACACCTAACCATGAGACGGTGGGGAACAGCACACACAAGGGGGTTCATCAGTACATCATGGAGATGGATCGAAGACCTGGCGTCATTGTGGGTAAGTTCTCTAATGTGAGATGCTCACACCTGGTAGTAAACCCTAAAAAAGCTAAATCAGTATATTACCTATATCAAAATATCAAACTTACAACTGTAATTGTTGTTTTAGCACCTGTTCTCCCTGGTGCATACTATCCCAGTGGCCACAGCCATGGGCACAGCTACATGCATCAGACAAGCATGCATTCACTGAGGTCAGTGCAGCTGAGGTCACAGCACATGAGCATGGTGAGTCCTGATTTTTCTACAATATTATGTAGCATATACACTCTTTTTGATTAAAATTTATTCAGTACCATAAAATACTTACTCGTAATGCACATGGTCACCAGACTGTGTACAGGGCCCTGTATGACTACACAGCGCAGGATTATGATGAAGTGTCGTTCCGGGACGGTGACATCATTCAGAACGTGCAGCCGATCGATGAAGGCTGGATGTATGGAACGGTACAGAGGACGGGGAGGTCGGGTATGCTGCCTGCTAACTATGTAGAGGGCATTCGCTAGTTGTCTCACGGAGCCTCAAATCAAACACCATATCTGAATGGTCACAGGAACAGCTCTATTTTAATAGTGCTAATTGTCCCACTTTGTAAGTGTTTATAATGTTACATTTTTTATTTTGTTACTCTGAATGTCCAGTGTAAGTGAATGTACACTACTGTTCAAAAGTTTGGCACATGTAAGATTTATTTATTCATTCATTCATTTTTTTTTTTTTTTTTAAATGACTACTTTTATTCAGCAAGGGTGAATTAATTTGATCAAAAGTGACAGTAAATACATTCACATTGCTGTTTCTATTTCAAATCAGTTTGATCTTTTAAAATTTCTATTCAACAAAAAACTCCTAAAAATCAGAGTTTCTATAAAAACACAACTGGTAGCACAACTGTTTTCAGCATTGATATTAAAAATAAATGTTTCAAATCAGCATATTAGAATGATTTCTGAAGGATCATGTGACACTGAAGACACTGAGCTTTACATCACAGGAATAAGTAACATTTAAAAATGTGACCCTGGACCACAATACCAGTTTTAAGTGTCAATTTTTCAAAATTTTTATACAGCTGAATAAATAAGCTTTCCATTGATGTATGGTTTGTTAGGATCGGACAATATTTGGCCGAGATACAAGATTTGAAAATCTGGAACCTGAGGGTGCAAAAAAAAATCAAAATATTGATAAAATCGCTTTTAAAGTTGTCCAAATGAAGTTCTTAGCAATGCATATTACTAATCAAAAATTAAGTTTTGATATATTTACGGTAAGAAATTTACAAAATATCTTCATGGAACATGATCTTTACTTAATATCCTAATGATTTTTAGCATAAAATAAAAATGGATCATTTTGTCCCACCCATACAATGTATTTTTGGCTATTGCTACAAATATACCCCAGCGACTTAAGACTGGTTTTGTGGTCCAGGGTCACAAATATTAAAATAGAAAACAGTTATATTAAATGGTTTACATTTTCACAATATTTCAATTTAACTGTATTTATTTTTTTAAATCTTCTTCCAAAAAACAAAACAAAAAAATCTCGCAACCCAAACTTTGGAAAGGTAGTGTATGTCATGTAATAAACGGTTTTGTACCAACATGGCATTTACTTTGAAATAAATGTTAAATGTACAAGATGTATAGAGGATTGTAAAGAGGATTTTGTCACTTAAATATGAAAAAGTGCATTATTTTTAACAGCATGTTGCCTCGTAAAATATGAATATTTGTGTAAACTGTTCTGCACAATGTAAATTAAATGTTCCACTATAACAAAATTTGATTTGAATTGTCAGTCTGAATTAAAACATGTTACCCACCATTCAAGCAGTATATCAAATAAAGTTTGACAGTTTATTAAAAAAAAGAATACTTTTAATAAACATTTCAAAAATATGATGCTGATATCAGGCGTTTATAATTGTTAAGGGACTGACATTTCGTCAGCAAAAGTTCCCAGCTTAAATACTGGTACCATCAGTCAAGTAGCATTTCTCAGTTCACCTTCATCTCAACCATATTCATTTTCCTTTCTTCATTTTGGAAACTTTCTCCTTACGTTTTTTCATATGCTTTGGCACTTTATTTTTTCTTTTCTCCCTCTGAGCTTCTTTAACCATTTTCTTTCTTTCCTGAAAGACACAGAAACACAACCTTATTCTCACAACCCATAAACACAATTCATCCATTGCAACATTTTCTGTTCCCATTAGGTACTTTTCTGTCCAGTTGTGATTCCTCAGTGTGGCTGCCACCCTCCTCTGTGTCTTCCCCTTCTGACTTCTCATCATCGTCATCCTCCTCCTCCTCCTCTCCCTCAGAGCTTGAACTATCATTCTTTGTGGAGTCTTCCAGTATCGAGGGTACCTGTCAAATAAATTCAGCAACAGCATTTTTCATCTGATTTCTCATTGTCATTACGCTTGAGTTTGGCAAATGGCTGTTGGCTGTTTATATTCTCTGACTTAATCCTCCCACATGCCATGCAGGCAAAGAAAATTCCAAAGAGACCTAGTGGGTGCATTAATAGCAAAAACAAAGTCTTGGCCACATAAGGTGTCTTAAAACTAACGCTTAATCATTAATGCGCCACATGGTCTTCTTTAAAACAAAAACGGCATTCTCCTCACCGTTTGCACACCAGAAAGATCCTTCCTGAGGCCTGTCACTGTCTGGTAGAGGATCTGTAATGGAAAACGGATCATTTCAACCACTGCTAGTTCTCAGAGCATTAGTTCATTATTTTTCATTTAGGGTGGTGAGACGTACATTGTCTGTGTTTGTATCTTCAGAAGAAGCCGCCTCCTTTTTCTTCAACATTGTGTCCACATCCCTCTCGTAATGGGTGACTTCATTAAGTGTTCGTGGAATGTAGGCTCTCTTAAACACCTGTTTTGAGACAGATCCACGTGTGAATCATTAGAAGGGTTCCCACAACAATGACCTTTCAGGTTTCGTGACTGCTGTACTGTATGTTTTTTTTGTTTGTTTTTAAATCATTTTATAGAGACAGCTAAGAATTTCTATTTCTATGATTCCTTGAAGTGTTAAAAATTAGATTTTGTGAACAAATGTCTTCACAATGACCATCAATGGACAGACTGGTGTATGTATGTATGCATGTATGTATGTGTATGAGATATTACAAAATTATCAAGTATTTACCAGTTTTAGTATTATTTATATACTGTTATAGTATTTATTATTAATAATTTGTATTAGCTTAATTTTTATATTTTTTTGCTTTCATTTTAGTTTTAGTAATTGTTGTGTTTGTCATTTTTATTAGTTTTATTTTAATTTTTTTAATTCATTTAATTTAGTAGTTCAACTTAAGCTTTGGTTAGTTTATAAGATTGTTGCCAACATTTCAAATTTTTGTTTGTCTTGTTTAAATTTGTCAAGTTCAAGTTATATTTTATTTCAGCATTATTTCAATTAATTTTAATTAATTAAATTAATAGTTTTAGATTTAGTTAACTATAACAACACTGACCTTTACTCTATACAAGTGCTCACAAAGAGCAATATTTGACTATTTTCTTGACTTTTGGAAAACCAAAAAGAAAAAACCCTCATATTTACCACAGAAAGATGATATTTCGATGATATTTTACATTTTCATTACATCTCATTTCCATGACTTTTTCAAGACTGCACATTACTATTTAATAATTCAACATTCAAATGTTGAGCAATGTTAACAAATGAGTTCACCTCCTCATCAACTTTGTCCTGATTGGATCTTTCTTCTGCAGTTCTTTCAGATGCTATCTCCATCGCCTGCAGGTAAACCACAAACAGATTTAGTTAATCTACAACAAACCCAAAAAACAAAACAAAAAAAACAACAATATGTACAGTATGTACCCAATAGGGCTGGGTTTTGATAAATTTCACAATAGGATTCTGATTCACAAGCTTGCGATTCAACTTGATTTGATTCAGTATTGACTATTTTGAATACATATAAGATATAGTACATCATAAATATAGTTATACTATAATTCATGTGTCAGGTGGTAACTACATTTCTATAACATTGAAGGTTAAAATTAACTGATTTGTATACAAACGCTTAAATTACACTCAGTTAAGTTTTTATAATAATGAAGTTACAATTACATAATTATATTTCTACTCCAATTCGTTTTTTGACAAACATTTAAATTTGTTCAAACATTAAACACTGAAGAACAGTAAAAATGAAAGAATATGTTATAAGGTGCATTTATTTAGCAAAATTCTCCTCTCTATAGTTCATTTTTCTAGCTGACTAGCGAGTTTATGGTCACCACATTATTTTTTTTCTGAGGTAAATGTGATGTTAAATTGTGTACAAGCTGTTTTCGCGGTTGAAACACTGATTGAGCGATTAGATGAGAGAGGATACGGAATTTGGTAAGTAGTACTCTTTCTTTAAACATACCTTCGGATGTTCATTCATGTTTATTTTGTGCTGGAACTGGTATTAAAGCGAAGGAGACGATCAGTTCACATGCTTTTCGCGCCGCCGCTTCTCTTGAACTGAGGCGCTACTGCGACCTGTCAGTCCAAGTTAAACAGCGCCAAAACGGCATTTATTGTTTTAATATTGTAATAAAAATGGACAGAACTTGAAATCTGAGACTTTGTTTCATATCAAAAGTAACAAAGCTTATTGCGATTTATTAGATGGGAAGCGCTACACCGTTCCGTTCATTAACTGAAAACAGGCAAGAGTAATCGATTCTTGGATTTAAGATTAATTTAATTAAAATCGAGAAATCAATATTTTACCCAGCTCTAGTAACCAATCACATCAAGCTTATCTGAATGCACAAAAAGCCACAAGAAAAAGAAACAGCATGTCGTTAGGATTAATGATAATGCTTCAATGTAACTCACTGACCTTGTCCAGGTACTGATTAATGTTGTCACTTGTGATTGAGCGGTCTGTGATAAACTCAAACAGCTCACGCACAGTCATAACTGCCACATTGTGTTTCTGGAAAAAGTCTGAGAGAACAAAAGAGAATTTAAAAAATGAGGCTAACATTAATATCATCTTATACTATTCAAGGCTGTATAATTACCATTGACATTGCTGCAATCCTTGCGAAGAAACTCTAAAGCATGAGGATGATCGTGCTCAACGGACTGAGAGACGTCAATAATATAAGCATCTCCATTATGATACCTGCACACCAGAACACAGCAATGCTTAATGTTTTTCTTTTTCTTTCCCTTTCCACTGATCACAGTACAATTAAACATAAGGAAACATTAACTGATGCTTAAAAATGCTGTGCGCATAATATAAAATCAGCTTACAGAATATTGAACTCGCTAAGGTCAGCGTGGACCAGACGAGCTTCATTGTACATTATTCTCATGTTCTGGATGATCTGTAGGTAGAGTTCCCGCGTTTTGGATTCAGAAAGGACAGCGTTTTTCAGCAGAGGGGCAGGCCTGAGGAATACACCAACAAGATCACTTAAAAAGCCTGCAGTGTCATTTAAGAATTTGCTGAAAACTCAAACATTGCTATGTTTGGATCAGTTGCTGAGAAGTATGTGTGCATCTGTAAATGGTGAAGGTAAATGCCCACGTACATGTCATCTCGACCAATAAAGCTCATGACGAGAACATGACTCCGCAACATGATGGGCTCTGGACTTGGAATCTGTGCGGTCTGTAGTCTTGAGATAAATGGATGCGCATTATAGACAAACAGTCATAAAATATGTTCATGAAAGAAAAAGAAGTCATAATACTAACCTGATTAAGTTTCTCATTTCCTTCTCAGCCCAAGTGCGCACCATTTTCCTAGGATTGCCCTTGCAATATCCATGGCGGAACCTAAATTATATTCAAATATAGAAAATCGGTGTTTAATGGCTCACATCAATAAGGCTAAATAGGACTAAATGCCTGAACAAAGACATCTGTCTCACCTGAATTCCCCGCTGACATATTTATCTCTGTCTTTGAATAGTAGAATTGATGTTTTGTATATTTTGATGGCTCTGCTTTCTCCTTTTGCAGTAGTTGCATGGTAGACATTTGCCTGCGGTACAAAATGTAGGAGAGAAATAAAAAAAAATAAAAAAACATTAAATAGCAAAAGAAGTAAAAGATCCCAAGCGTACCAAAAATATAGTAAGAGATAATTTTATTGATTTCATCCAAACAAACCAGGGTTATAATAGTTAACTAAAAACATTTTTCACTACTTGAAATAACTAAAAGAATAAATGAACTTAAACTAATGAATCTACCAATAACACTAAAATGACATTAAAACAAACTTGCCTCTTTGCCTGTGCTGATACAGCCATTGATCTCTGAAAAGATGCCTCTGCTGAGCATTTTAAACAGAATCATACGTGTACGGGGGTCCAAAACCTGTACAGTCACATTAAAATGTCACACTGAGTTATGCATCAATTACAACACTGGAGCTAAAGTGAAATCATCACAAATAAAGCTTAAACAAACACACCTGTTCAACAGTAGCTCGGTCTGATTTGTCCTTTACTCGAAACCTGCAAAAATGTATGAGCTTTTTAAGATTAAACACTTAAACCTGAATGAAAATCATGTCTGTTGCATGTAACTAAAAACTAAAACTATTAACAATACTTTTTATTCAATTAAAGCCGAAATAAAATACAAATATTAGAAGAAAAACTTTTTTATTTTAGTGAGTTGCCAGGGCACGCATTTGAAATGTTCTTGTAATTACTAAAACAATTCAAAATAAAAGCCAAATACAAATATACACAAAAAAATACTAATAAAATCACAAAAGCCCATAATAAAATTGCTAAAGCTAAAATGAAAATAAATATATACAAATAAAACCTAATTCAAACTGCTAACAAATACTATAGAAATCATACTAAAATAAGATTACATACGTGTCTGCTTCCCTCTGCTTTTGCATCACAGTGACTTTATTGATCACAGAATCAGCATAGCTCAGTTTATCTGTGAAACAAAGATCCCTGAATCAGAAAAAGTACAACTTTTTTTTTTCTGTGGATAAATAGACTAAATCTGTAGTACATACAGCTTTTCACATATTTCACAACTCAATTGAATTTTTGATTAAGTAATAAAAAGCTTACCAAGGTTAATTCTGTTTTCAAATTTCCTCAGGACCTTGTCTGATGGAGTGGACATTTTTAAGGAATTTTTATTAGAACTTTGACGATTAGCCTGGTGGAAAAAAACAAACAAACATATATATATATATATATATATATATATATATTGTCATTTAACCTGCACAAATTCCTAGAAACACCAAGGCCCGTATTCACAAAACATCTTAAGGCTAAAAGTAGCTCATAACTCACCGATTTAGGAGAAAATCTTTAAAAAGTATTAAAATACTCTAAAAGTACTTCACAAAGCGTTTTAGAACTAAAACTAGCTCCTAAATCTGTGAAACATTAGGAGTAGCGAAGAGACTAGTCACTAAAGACCAAGCCACAAACTATCCAAAAATGGCTGTTGCCGGCAAGCTGCCTCGGAACGTAAACATTTTAGAAATATTTGACAATAATGAGCTTTTATAAAGATATCACCTTTGGTTTTGGAGGTTATCCCAACTCTAAATTTTCCTTTGATTGTATCCTTGTTTTCATTAACCAGTTGGGCGAGGAGTAACAGTTGTGCTTGTGTCCAGTTTGGTTTTCTTTTACGTTCGCATGTCTTACTATCAGCCACGATGATTCTACTCTGTTAATTAAAAGGCTGTTTATATGCATATTCACTAATTATGAGAAGCATACATGTAAAAGGCTGACAATTAGCTGAACATATACTTGTTTAATTAGTGACGCTTAGCCTGCATTTTAAAATCTTTATTTAAATGTGGCAATTAGCATTTTTATTTTTTAACCTTTAGCCTATTTGAATATGGCAACATATTATTGCCCTCTACAATATTTCTATGAATAAATCTCTGCCCTATCAGCCAATCACTGTGTGCATAGTTAGTAAGCATGCTGACATCATCCACAGCAACCCCGCCCCCTTACAATTAGCTTAAAGGGATACTCCACCCCAAAATGAAAATTTGGTCATTAATCACTTACCCCCATGTCGTTCCAAACCCGTAAATGCTTTTTTTGTCCTCGGAACACAATTTAAGATATTTTGGATGAAAACCGGGAAGCTTGTGAAACTTGTCGCTTCATAAAATTCAGATTGATCCACTGATGGCAGATGGACTATTTTGACGATGTTTTTTATACTTTTCTGTGCCTTGACGGTGTTATTTACTTGGCAGTCAATGGGACAGTCACAAGCCTCCCGGTTCTCATCCAAAATATCTTAAATTGTGTTCTGAAGACGAACTAAGCTTTTGCGGGTTTGGAACGACATGGGGGTAAGTAATTAATGACAATTTTCATTTTGGGTGGAGTATCCCTTTAAGACTTCTCTCTATTCCTTAATAAAGTTTGTCTCAGCAGCTCTGTGAATAGGTTTTAAGCGAAAACTCTTTGCTAAAAAACTTTTACTGCTATTTAGGAGACCTCTTAGTGGTAAGATAAAATGTTTTGTGAATACGGGCCCAGGTTTGTTGTCGTCCTTTTACAAATACCTGTGGATTATTCCCAGCCCTCATTGCAGTGTAGCGCTTTGTGAAGTCTCCTCTTCCTGATTCATTCCAATCCCATTCATCATCATCATCATCTTCATCTTCTTCCTCGTCTTCATAGTCCTCCTCATTTTCACCTTGCTTATCTTTTTCTAAGGTTTGTAAAGTAACTTCATGCAGTTGGTTCTCCAGGGGGAGCTTGTCACGGTTGTGACTGATTTCAAGCTCACTGTGAAATACCACACATTCTGTAAACTTAACCCATTTAGCATTTATTAACTGTAAATGTATTTATTTTTTTGCTGGTGTAATTAGTCACAATAATTCCAGTTTGCCTCTCTGAAAACAGGAAACACATTCTGCCATCATAATAAACACAATGTTAAATAAATACAACTAACGTTACCATACAGGGTACAGGGTACACCACACACACACACACACACACACACACACATATATATATATACGTGTGTGTTCACAATTTGGTGTGTATATGACTCATTATTAATGTCATATAAATCATGATCACAACCAATGTAAATGTACCAGTGTGTTGTTGTTTTTCATGATCGTTGAACCCTGTAACGTTAATATGACTGACTAATATTGCCTCTATCCATTTAAATGAAGCTTTCATACCTCCTCGTCTCGTCCGCGTCGTCGAACTGCCCTGGTACAACCTGATACATCGCGGTGCTCTAACTTCAATAAAAGAAAACGCCCGAATACTTAAAATATAGCTCAACAAAATATATAATGTAAAGAAACTGACCAAACACTGTCAAAACACGCTTACATACCAAAAGCACGCACGCCGGCGTACTCTCACTTCCGGCAATGTGGGTAAGGGTGCTGAGAAGGCTCAAGAGAGAACTCGAAACGCTAAATTAAGCACCCATTTTCAGCAGGCTAATCATTCATGAATTATTGTACTTCATACAGATATATCATTGATATCAAACGTATGTAGGCAGGGAGGTTGCTAGAATGTTCTGGATGGTTGCTAATACTACATTACAACATTTTTATTTAGAATTATGAACAATACTATAATAATATTAATGTTAATATTATTAAAAAAAAAATAGAACTGAATTTCTCACTCTTTCTTAGTGTACATTTATTGATTGGATGATTTATTCGCTTTACAGGGTTGAAAAAAAACAAGGTGAAAAAAGCAAAATCAACGAGTTGTCTACATCTGAATTGATCTGACAGGTATTTGCAATCCATCTGACAAACATGGTCACTATATATCTGAATTAATTACAATAATTTGCAGAATTTGTGCAGAAAAGGTTTGGTACAATTAGGCCTAAACATACTGTGACCAAATTCAGTCAAACGCTCTTAAATGTAGTGTAGTGAAAAGAGCTTGCATTTTATACGCTAGACAGACACACAGATTTTGAAAAGCCCCTGAGAAAGAGAATAACTGAGAAATTCAAATTAGATCAACATGCAAAAATCATTATTTTATAATCATAATGTCAAGCCCAATGGTTCAATGCTCTCAAATGAATGGATAGTTGAATTGGTTGAAGGTTTCATTAGCTGACAAACAAAAAGACACACAAAAGATATAATTATCTAAAGCATCTGAATGTACAAAGTATCTGAAAATGCAGAGAACCTCACAATCTCAAACAACATTCATCTTTTTGATTCTCCTCGCTGCACAAACTGGATTCTACATGGCTTTTCAAAATTACAACCACACGCTTTAGACTGATCAATAAATACCTGCATAAAATGTTCAGTGTTTTCTATCCATATGACTGTGCACACCCACAAGCACTTGTACACATTTACAAGTACAAACATCATTACACAAAAACAAAAGAAAGAAAAATGCGTTTCAACAAATATGAAGACCAGTTCTTTTACAATGTTTCAACTGGTCTTAAATCCAAAGACTCACAGCTTTCAAAATGAATGAAAACTAACAAACATTTTGCCACTGAGAGGACCTCAAATTCATTGAATCTCAAATGAAGTTTTGTGTGGGCTTCAGGGGTTATTCAAGTCACTCTGTTGCAACAACAAGTAATGTTACTCAAGTAACTATACAGTTTTTGTTTTGTTTTGTTTTAGGGAAGATTGATTTTTAGTGTGTTGAAGTCAAAATGGATCTTAAGGAGATTTCCAGTACAAACACAAAACCAAAAAGGCAAACACAAATCACACTTTAAAGATACATCAAATGTACTCTGAATCACACTGACATACTGCATGACTCTCAGAAGCACTCTTCTCTCAGATGCACAGGCCTTATAATATAATACTTCACACTCTGCGCCACAAGAAGGCGCTGTTTCAAGCTTCCCAGCCACTTATTCATGTCTTCTGCAACATTTGTCAATGAGGCTCAAAGATGGAGGGTAATATACAAAGAATGGGCAAATATTGCCGATAAACTGATTGGCCGACGAAATTACAGAGCTAAACAGCAATTTTATCCAAAATGTATTCAGCCAATCTTGATAATGAAAATGAGTCAGGCACTTAAGCTCTTCAATTCCATAAGAAAAAAAAAAAGAAAGATACCAAACAACTCCATACAGATACTAAAAACATACAGAAACTGACTTAAGAATAATACAATTTAATGCTGATATATAAATCTTCTGTTCATCATACAAATGCTTCTAATTTATTGATATAAAGGCTTTATATGATTCTTTAAAAATCATATAAATAGGATTAAAATTGCTACTGTCCAGTTATGTGTTGATCCAGATCTTTAGAAAAAAGCATTAAGGCATCAAGAGAAGAATCACTGTGCTTCAAAAACTGTTCTGCAGTTTGCATCTGTCATGCACACTGTATAAGACAAATATCGGCAGAAGCCAGGCTTTGCAACTCCTAGTGTTTGTGGAAGCTTGATAAACTATGGCACAAAATCAACAGTGAATTTTCTCTTCACTGATCGGGTGTCTCCATCATTTCCTGAGCTGCTGTACAGCTATGGACACTGATTTTTGCAAGTTCTGGATCACAGCCTGATTGGGCCTCTACTGAGGCAACTAATGTTTGATGGTCCTCCTGTTCAGCCCCATCCGGCTGAGGTTCTTTGCAAGGTTCTTCAGCAGAATTCATCTCCATGGATGTATCTTCAGGATGCTGAATTTCCTCCACATGTCCTTCACTCTCTTCTTCTTGGGATGCTCCTGCTTTCTCACATTCATTCTCTCTCTGGATTGGAGAAGTTGCTTCACTTTGACTTGCAGATGAACACCTAACCTCTTTTCCCTCCAGCATTTCGCCGTTATCTCTTGCTCCATCCATTTCTTCATTCATTTCTGCCTCATCTGTGGGTTTCTGGTGGATGCGTTGATGCCTCACCAGACTGTGCTTCAGGGTGAAGGTGCGGTGACAGGTTTGGCACTTATAAGGTCGCTCACCTATGACAACAAGGGTCATGTTAGATGCATCAACTTTTATTTTAATTGTGTTAATAAATGAAAGGGATAGTTCACCTAAAAATAAAATACTGTCATTAATCACTCACCCTCATGTCGTTCCAAACCCGTAAAACCTTTGTTCATCTTCGGAACCCAAATTAAGATATTTCTGATGAAATCTGAGCTCTCAGACCCTCCAATCCGTGCAGACCCAATTATTATTTGAAAGTTGGACCCGAACCCAGCTGGGAAGACACAGACTCGACTGCACCCATCCCAATCGGCACATATTGCACAGTAAATGCTATTATGTCAATAAATAAGTTGCGGAAAAAAAAAAAAAAAAAAAAACTTTTTGCCTTAACTACTGTTAGTAGCCTTCTCCCTGACTGCGATGCATACAATCCTCCTTGCCAATAAATTTCCATCCATGTTAGGCTGTTCCTCTCTTTCCGACTGAAAGAGCCTTCCTAATCCACTAATTATTTCAGCTTCAAAAATCTACTTGCTGTCACGGTTGGAGACGGATGACTAATGCAACCATTTTTTTAAAATCTCGAGTCAACTTCGACTGTTGCATTTACCGTTTTGAACTACAATAATGATACTTTTTGTTGGTTGTAATAAAGACTCGGAGCAATTTTTTTTTTTTAGCAAAAAACACAGAACAAGAAGTGCGTTACACTTTACTGCGTACGTGTTCAATAACGGGTGCGTCTCTTCTTCAGTTTTGTTTCAGCTTTTTTTTTTTTCACATCACTCATGAAGGAATCCATGATCACCGTCCGCTTGCAGTACTACATTAACTCCGCCCGCGCTCTGCTTCTGGCGGCTGAGGTAACACGTATTTTTACAAATAATTTTACAAACTGCAAGTTACAAAACACACGCATGTTGACTGACACTGATCACTGGCAGTTGCGGTGTTCTCCGATCAACTAGGGTATTACACACAATGTTAAACAGACCCGGGACCCAAAGTAATAGATTGGGACCCGACCCGGACCCGGCTGACCATTTAAAATATAGACCCGAACCCCCCTGTGAAGACCTCTATTCTGGACTTGACAACACTGCAGTTGTGTTGCTGTCTTTGGAGGGTCTGAGAGCTCAGATTTCATCAGAAACATCTTAATTTGTGTTCAGATGATGAACTAAGGTCTTACGGGTTTGGAAGGACATGAGGGTGAGTAATTAATGACAGAATTTTCATTTTTGGGTGAACTATCCCTTTAAACATAGTAAATAATAAAAGTAAAATGCTTCATTTCTAACCAGTATGTGAGCGCATGTGTCTGGTCAAGTCTTGCAGGCTCCAGAAGCGTTTGTTGCACACAGCACAGATCTTCTTCCTCTTGTCGGTTTTGCCTCCAGCCGGGTCGCCCTCCTCTTCCAAAGCCCTGAGCTCTGAGGAAGCAGCCTCTTCTTCATCATCACTCAACTCTTCCCTCTCCTTCTCCTCATCATCGACACCACTTTCCACACAGCTGCTGTTCTCGTCCCTTTCATCATCTTCTAACTTTGCCTCCAGCTCCATCTCCTTTCTGGGCGCTGTGACTGGGTTTTGAGGAGCAGGTTGGCGTCTTCCCTTTTTGCCTCCATCCTCTGGCTGGACCTCCTGAATGTGAGTTTTCTGGTGCCGGCTGAGGGTGGCTGCATGCCGAAAGGTCTTCTTGCAGGACGCACAGGTGTGTGGGAACTCATCTGGTGGAGAAACCGGTTCAGCAGTTGGATTAGGCTGGTGCTGCTCTGTTCCAGAAAGCTTGAAGTCTACGAGGTTGTTGGCGAGGTTCATATCTAGACTACTATTGCTTTGAGAGTCATCGTCATTGTCATTGTCATTGTCATTGTCATTGTCATTATTTTCTACTTCCTCAGGGTTTCCCTCTGATGGCTGTGTTTGGTTTGGGTCTGAGATGCTGTCTGTGTGTTCAGCGGCTGATTGTTCTGGTGCTTGTTCTGGAGATGAATCTTTCTCCTCTTGTTCGGGGTTGACAGAGCTCAGATCCACAATATCTCTGGCTACAGGAGGTTCAGTGTCAGATACGCTCTCTACCAAGGCAAGAAAAGTTTGTTAAGTACTATATACGTTGCACTGCTTTGCATACAAAAGTTCACAATGATGTAATAATATTCAATTTTTGCAATATGAATAGTCACACTGAATTACAATACATCGTGAAAGGACCATCAACCCTTCATCTCAAAATTTAAATCAGCACATTTTTGGATAAAAATGTTAACTGATCTTACTTCATACAGTATATATGCAAGACCATTAGTGCTACATATTCATATATAATATAATGTTACTAACCAATAGTACCAGTACTTCCTTGGGATCCTTCGTCAGCCCTAGATTTGGGTCGAGATCCACTGTTCTGAAGAGTCCGATTAGATATTCCATGTTTGCGGAGGAGGTGGCGCTCACAGTTTGACTTGGTGGAGAAGAATGACTCACACTGAGGACAAGGGTATGGCTTCTGACCTGTGAAATCAATGCACAAAACTCTAACACTCTGAAGAGTGAAACAAAACATTATTGACTCATACATTGGATCAAATAAAAGTTAATATATAATGTAATAAATTCAAAAGTTTGGGGTCGGTAAGATTATTTTTTGAAAGAAGTTTCTAATGCTCACTATGGCTGCATTCATTCGATTAAAAATACAGTGAAAACAGTAATACTGTGAAATATTATTACAATTTAAAATATGTTTTCTATCTGAATATATTTTAAAATGTAATTTATTTCCGTGAAGACTGAATTTTTAGCAGACATGACTCCAGTCTTTAGTGTCACATCATCTGATTTCACATCATCACATCACATGCTGATTTGTTGCTGGATAAATATTTCTTATTATATTCAATGTTGAAAACAGTTGTGCTGCTTAATATTTTTGTGGAAGCCATTATGCGTTTTTTTTTAGGATTCCTTGAAAAATACAGAAAGTTCAAATGAACAGAATTTAATTGAAAAAACAGAAATGTAATTGTAACATTTAAAATGTTTTTACTGTCACTGCTGATCAATTTAATGCATCCTTGCTGACCAAAAGTATTCATTTCTTTCAAAAAAAACAAACAAAAAAACACGTAACAGTAGTGTAAATAATTATAGACAGTGAATGAATTTCAAAGCTCATCAACACATCCAACTTTAGCATGTTTGTTCACACTTTTTGCACTACCATGAGGATTATCTAAGATCTATTTAATGGTTGAAGAACGACTCCAGCTAAATAGCTCACAAATGAAATAGTGTACAATATTTAACAAATTCTGTAACCTCCACTTTCCCAAGAATGGTATGTAGCTCATTGAATTGTAGGATAGAGTAAATTAAAAAAGTAAATAAAGTGCTTTATGGCATAATTTATGAATTGTAAACAGTGTCTCACCTGTGTGTGTTAGCATATGCCTTTGCAATGAGCTGGCCCAAGGGAATAGACGTGGACAGTATGGGCAGGTCATTTTCTGAACTGAATTGGAATAAGCGTTCTTCTTTCCTTTGCTCTGTGAAGGTTTCTTTGGCTTATCCTCTCGTCCCTCTTTTGCCTCCTCATTGACGGACTGCTTCTCTTTCTCCTCCTTCATTGGCTCCATCTGACTAGGTTGTAAGTAGGGGCTGAATTTATTTGAGTCTGTGGTAGCTAGCATTTTCTCCACACTGGGAAACTCTCCACTTGACTCCAAGTCGATGCCACAACCTGCTGGCGTTCTCGGATCACAGATCTCTTCCTGAAACTGTCTCTTCTTGCCTCTCTTCTTTGGGCTATCAGAAGAGCCATTTGGAATGGAATCCAGTTTGGTAGTGCCCTTCTTCTCACTTAGTGTATTAAAATCCATTGAACTAACACTGTTTTTGCCATCTATTCCTGTTTCGATCAACACTGGAGTAGCTGACACAGACGAGATGATCTGAGCAATGGAGGCCAGCGGTGCCATTTCAGTACTGGAAAAAGAAGATGGTTTTGGTAGCAATGGCTTCAAGCGAGTAAAAGGCTTAGTAAGGTCACTGGATAGAGCAGAGGCCAGGCTAGAAATGGAGACTGGGAGAGCTGTGAGAAGTCCAGGGGTCGTTTCCAGGGTCTGTTCTTTCTTAATGTCTTGATGATTCAGGGACGCGCTCTGAGGTTGTTCTTTCGTCATTCTCTTCTTCTCAGGATCCTTAGGTATCGAGAGATCAATTGGCTCCATAGAGCAGTCGTTAATCAGAGGAGATGCTGTTCCTTCAAGTTTAACATTTAAAGGAATCGTTTTTTGAGATTTGCTAGAAAAATCTAAAGGCTGGTCTTGGTCCTCAACATTCTGAGGAACGGTGCTGTTAACCAGCCCATTTGAGGTTGGAGGGTTGGCTTGAGCGGTGGCGTCTCCTCCAATCGGTACAAGACTTTTGATGTGTTCTTCAATTTCCCGCTCTGGAACATCTGGGTGGTGCTTCAGCAAATGGTGAATGCAGTTCCTTTTAGCGAGAAATGCCGCCCCACATTGCTTACACTCAAATGGCTTCCGCTGACATCCATTGTGCGTTCGCAGGTGAATCTGAAGTGCCCTGTAGTTCTTAAGGTCCTCCCCGCAAAATCGACAAGATGTGTTACAGGCTGTATCAAGGAGGTCTAGTGTGGTGCCTCCGATTATCCCACTTACACTAGAGGAGGTGGTTACATATTCAATGTTTTTCTCGATGTCTTTGCGTGTGTTCTTCATGTGTTTCTTGCGCAAATGACGCTCACAGTTAGCCTTCACAGTGAAAGGGTAGTGACAGAGGCGGCAGACGTATGGCCGCTCGCCGCTGTGCGTTCTGAGATGTCGAATCAGTGTTGCTTTGTCAGGAGCGGCGTAGCTACAAATGGTGCACTGGTATGGTGACGCTCCCAGATGGTGACGCATATGAGCCTGGAGGCCACCTAAGAAGGAAAAAACTTCCTTGCAGAACCGACAAGGGTACTCGGTCTTGGCTGTCTTCTTGCCTCTTGATTCCTTCTCTTTGCCATCAAACTCTTCTTGCTTTCCAGTTTCATACGAGATAATCGTGTTTCCTATGGCATCTGGCCCCAGTTGAGCAGTCACCCAGTTGGTAGGAGAGGACGAGGTTGAGGACGAAGAGGAGGCTGGTGATTGTCTGGCAGTTCTCACTTGTTGACCTGTTTGGGGTGGAAGGCTAGGACTGATGTTGCCCGATGAGGCCTGTTGGGCGTTCATGACAGGAGGAGGGGGTGTGGAGGCACCCATACTGGATCGAGGAGTGATTAAGGGATTTTGCTTCAGAGAAGCAATCTGTTTGGGGTCCACCTGTAGAGGACTGCCCAGACCTTTGGCAAGCATAGACAAAGACATCTGAGGTGGCACAGAGGCTGCGAGCTTAAGGATTTGTTCAATGTCCGCCAGCTCCACCGCAGCTTGACTACTTATTGGGACAAACATACCACTACTGACGACACCATGGAGCGGCTGTAGCGACAGGAGGCCAAGGGCGGCGTTCTTGTTCACGGCTTGAAGAGAAACGGGTTCCAAAACTGAGACGCCGAGATTGTTGCTGTTTTCTTGAGGTAGATTAGTTGAAGGTGGCTCAATGCGAATGAAGCGAATGCTGTCTAAAATTTGCTGCTGAATTTGCTCTTCTGATTTCTCTGGCTTGGCCAAGGAGGAGTGTTGGAGACCCAGGCACTCAAAGAAACTGTTTTTTCCATCTGAACTGGTACTATCAACATGTGGTACTAGTTCATCGACCTCATTGGAATCCGTGGAATGGGAGTTAACTTTGGGTGCATCCATAACACCATCTGCGTTATGTTCCTGAGGTTCAGTGCTGGTGTCTGCGTTACTTTTGTGTGAGGATTTGTGGAGATCCAGAGACTGCTGAAGAGGGAAGGCCTTGTTGCAGACCTCACAAACAAATTTATGGAACTTGCTAGCGCATCTGCGCAAATTAGTCTCACACCAGACCTGAATAATTAAAACAAATTATCTTCTGTCATCATCCAAAAAAGAAATAAAGTAATTCTCTCTCATCTAATGTATTTACAAGTCTTTACCTGTGCAATTTGGGGAAATTTTTGACAGCTGAAGTCAATGAAAGCCAAGTCACCAAACCCCAGAGGGATGGAGGGGTTATTCTGAATAAAGGGTTGTCCAGAGGGGTCAGTAGGGAGCTGCTTATGAATGGCGGCGTTATGACGCAGAAGACCCCGGTGTGTGCGAAAGGTAATGCAACAAATGTTACACCTAGGATTAGAGGAAACAGTCAGAAACGGTATATATATTAGATCTATATACAGGAATACAACGTCCAGAGCCTACCTGAGTGTAGTGTCAGGATGTGTCTCCATGTGTGTTTCCAGATCATATTTACAGTTGAATGTCTTAAAGCAGTTGGGGCAGTGAAGGATCTCTTCTTCACTCTTAACAGAATCATCCTCTCCAGACTTTTGTACCAACATCACCTAAAACAAGACAATTTGTTTACATATAACTTCAGAGGTACGGGCATAATAAATTCCAAAAGTCATAGACATAAGACATAGAAATAAAGAAGAGTGGAAATGTACCTTTTTAACTGGTGGCTCCTCAGCCTGCTCCACTTCATCCTCTACACTACACTTCTTCTTTGTAGGGAGTCGTCGGCGCATGTTTATTCGGGAAGAACTGGAGGCAGGAAAACTGTTTGCATCCTTTTCATGAATTTTCATGTGCCTGCAGAAATGCATAACTAAATTCAGACCAAGTTCTGTCTATTGACAGTGGATCATAAAAATAAGAGAAATTAAAAAGCTTTATTTAATGCAACATGCATAGGCGCTCCTTACTGATATATATTTGCATTTACTGTATTGTAACCTGCATTTGAGGATTTGAGGTGTCCACAATAAAAATATATATTTTGCAAAATGGTACTATGGATTACCTCTAAGATATTTTCCATTGCGACAATTCTTCAGCACACTTAATATTAATTAACCTCAATTCTCATTATTGTAATGCAAATGCAAAGTCTTATTTTTATTATTGTAAACTTATTGTATAGATCAATATATGCAATTTAAAATTTAAAATGAACTATTTTAATTAATTAATTACGGTAATAATAAACTCTTTTAATTTAATTGTAAAAATGACAATAATAAGGGTTCATTTAAATCTTTAACCTCATCCATGTAAAACTTTCTCTGTGATGTGATGGCACCGGGGCCACTGGAATACTTCAATAATTAAAGCATGCAAAATACAGAGGGGAGTGACCAGGTGGCGGGAAATGCAATTATATGGCCAGCAGAGGTCAGAGGTAATGTGTGGAGGCAAAGTGCTGGGAGTTGCATTACGACATGCTGGAACGTGCGCACCCCTCACCCTCCTACACTTACACAGAAACAAACCCACCTTTCAGGTTCAACCAGATACAAGGCCCCTGATGCTTATGTGCAGCTGCTTTTAACTGAAAACGGTTGACCAAATAGGTCTATAGAGCATATGTATGGTGTACACGTTTTCAAATTAAATGTGTATTGCATTGTGGTGTGTAGAGTTAATGGTCTGCACCGTGTATGTAACTGGAAAGGGAGGATAAATGTCAGCAGACCCAGTGGTAAGAATCTTGTTTTACATTCTGCAGCCAAAGATATTAATAGCAGAGAGGCAGAGTGATGGTCACCCACATGTGGACCCAACCCTGACAGCCTGAATCCTGTTCCATCTCATGTCTCTGGCCACAGCAAAAAACCATGTTGATACCTTACAGACTGAAACAGTATCAGCATAATTATGTTATCACGCAACCATAATTCCAGTTCTTGCAATTTCTTGTCACATGGCACTTAATCACACTGTGGTTTTGTGTTTAAAGTTACTAGTTGATGCACTGAGTAAATGTTTTACTTCTGCAGTGCCTCATCAATATTGCCAGAGGGCAGTGTGGGAAAAATGGCTCTGCTGCATGATTTAACATGCCAAGCAAAGTTGTTTTTGTTATGTAATATATGAAACGATATGGTTAAAAATCCATAATGTGCAATCCAAAAAATATGTTCAGCACCCCTCTCCCTGCCCCCTGCCTCCTGCCTTTTCTCCCTCTCTCACTCACACAAACTTCTTCCACCCCCATCTGGAATGCCTGCATGTCTCAACTGCACAAGGAAGCCCTCTATGCACATCCCATCAACACAAACAAAAAGAGTCACACATCAAACCCTCCACCACAAAGACACATGAAAAGAAAGCATGGCCACAGAACCATCTCTCCAAATATAGGTGACATGAAAGAAGCCAGCACAGCCATCAATATCAGTCAGCCTTGAGAATCAGGCCTCTCACATCACATGCAGACATTCCTGCATCCCTTCACCACAAACCTACAACTACTTCTATTAATGCAGCATGCAACCTGTGCATACACAACATTTCGTTACAATTATTTCTTTAGGTCACCAATTTGAAACCTAAAAGTGGTATGAATATAATGCTTGGAAGTATTTCGATTTTTTCCTGCATCAAACTTATTTGTCAGTCGTACCCCTTTGACCTAAAATATTTACTTGATGTATCCCCCTTAAGATTTTAAGTTAATATTTCAATAATTTAACAATGCATTTGTATGTTAAAGGTTCTCTGATGTCAGTTAATGATGACATGCGTGCAAACAGAATATTTCATCTTTTTTATAGTGTTACATTTTGATAGTTTTTTTATTTTACAATTATTTATTTACATTTTTATAAATTAATTATTAGCTTCTCGTCAACTCATAAATCCCTTTTAGTTCCATCACAAACCCCATTTCTCTTCTCTTGTCTCTTCTGTTTAAAGAAATGTAATGTGGTCAGAACAAATTAAGCTCTATAAACAGCATCTATGACAATGTTGATTACCACAGATTACTTTTTGACTTGTCCCTCTGTTTTCAAAAGAGTAAAATGGTATTTACAGTAAGTAACTGTACAAACCACTTACAAATGAAAGCAATGCCAAACACACTAAAATACATTAAACAAAGTACGGAGTGTTTTGAAGTACAACCACAAGACAAACACATTTCGACATAAGACTAAATTATAAACATTATATAATTAATTATATTTCCTAAATGCTCTTTAACAAAAAATAAAAGCTTCACATTCTGGCTTTTAAAACCCTGCATAATGCTTATTTCCAATAGAGGTGTGTTACTGTAAGCAATATTTTTGATTTGAACAAAAACTTATTGATGAATCAAAATTATTTTCTTTACTGAAAATTATTCCACATATTCTGTTGATAGAGCTTCACTTTTAGCGATATATTAATGAAAACCTCCATACAGCTAAACAGGAAACAGGATACTCTATTGTGTATCATCGTGAGCCAGTGAAAAGGCTAGTCTACACTTACATGAAAGTTAAACAGCTACAGTTTTAAAAACACTGTGACCATTTACCTGTGCATGTTTCCATTGGTAGTGAAAGTCTGACTACATATCACACACGTGTATGGCCTCTCTCCACTGTGAACCAGCATGTGGCGGTCCAGAGAACTGGCTGAGCTCAAAGCCTTCCCACAGATACTGCAGGAGTGGTCAGTGCCCCCACTATCTGTGTTATGCTGGAGGAAAAAAAGAGGCACAGATGTGAACATACTGATATATAGTCTATATATCATACATAAAGAAATGAGTACAGCATGTTCAGTTTCAGTAAAATTCAGATTTTAAAGACAAACTGTTGTGGTGTACATGTAGGGATGTTCTGGTGTGTTTGTGTCGGAGAGAGTGTGCACCTGTCTGATATGCATGGTGAGCTGGTGCTGCGTCATGCAGTTTTTGTTACACAGGGGGCAAATGAAGCTTGAGCGTTCGTCTTTGACTTCCTGTAGCAGACAAAAAGACAAAACACATTTTAGTTACAATGTACTAAATTACATAGTTGATTAATATGAAGTTGTATATAGTTTTATACACATATCTGACTAGATTTCAACATTGCAGCGTTTAACAGTGCAATCATACCTAAGGTGTACCATTTGATTTTCTTTTAAAAAAATATAAATATATTTTTTGTAATACGTTCAGCATAACAAAATGTTTCTAAATCATACTGTGCCTATATATAGTTAATAACTAAACTAACTATATATTTTTAACTATTACACCTTATGAGAGTCATAGACCCTGAAAATACATTAAAGGGATAGTTCGCCCAAAAATGAAAATTCTGTCATTAATTACTCACCCTCATGTCGTTTGAAACCTGTAAGACCTTCGTTCATCTTCGGAACACAAATTTAGATATTTTTGATGCATTCCGAGAGCTCTTTGACCCTCCTATAGACAGCAAGGATCCTAACACGATCAAGGCTCAGAAACGTAGCAAGGAGATCGTTAAAATAATTCAGGTGACATTCAACCGTAAGTTTACGAAGCTACGAGAATACTTTTTGTGCGTAAAGAAAACAAAAATAATGACTTTATTCAACAATTTGTCTCCTCTGCGTCATCCTATAGCGCCATTTTGGAGAGTACATAAACAACGTATGCTATTCTATGTCAGCAGCACCATACGCGGATACGCTGTTTACATTGTTTACGCTTTGATCATCCACGTATGAATGTATCCACGTATATACGTTGCATATGTTGTTTACATATGTGATACTCTCCAAAATGCCGCTATAGGGTGACACGGAGGAGACGAATTTTAGAATAAAGACATTATTTTTGTTTTCTTTGCGCACAAAAAGTAATCTCGTAGCTTCGTAAAATTATGGTTGAACCACTGATGTCACATGGATTATTTTAACGATCTCCTTGCTACGTTTCTGAGCCTTGATCGTGTAAGGATCCTTGCTGTCTATGGAACGACATGAGGGTGAGTAATTAATGACATAATTTTCATTTTTGGGTGAACTATCCCTTTAAGTAATTATGTATTAATCAAACAAAAATACGACTCCTCAACACATGTGGCTCCCCATGACTCCGAAGCCCCAGTGAGTCGTTTATTTGTCCCCCAGTGAGAGATAAACACAATAGGTAAAACAGATGCAGGATGTGGCCTGCCTGATGAAGATAGTATGTGTCAGAGCAGCAGGAGCGGTTGTGCGCTCGTGTCACATGGAGCAACAAGTGGCCTCTCCATCTGTTTCTCCAGACAACAGCAGCACTGGCTGAGGAAGAGCATCACTAATTCAGTGGGTAAGACCTTCTGCAGCGGTGCAGAGTCACTCACAGCGTATGGAAATACAGTTAGGGCTGTGGGATGGGATACCAGAGGGGGCTGGGGGACTGAAACACCTGTTTTCTCCACAGAGAAGTGTTTCAGTCAAATCCCACACTTTAATTGAAGGCATAAGACAAGCATCGGCTCTCACAAAGGGGGGATTGAGAAAGCGCAAGGACCATTTGTTGCCACTCATTTAGCGGAGTTTATGTAACTGCCACTCTGACTGACCACCAGAGACAGTACGAGGGAGACGAGACAGACCACTTGTATAAAAATAGGAGAATTCATACGACTAAATATGGCGTGTATAGAAATGAAAGTGTCACCTTAAAAATAAACGAGCCAATCACGTGTTTGTTTACTCTAGAATGTGGACCAGCCTTTTGTAGCATCACTTGAGCTAAAGAGGCAATGTTTTGCATTTTATTTCTAATGTGAAATATGTTATTGAAGCTTAACCTTGACAAACAGTCTTAGAGATTTGGGCTGCATCAAAAATTGCATACTTCCCAACTATATAGTGAAAAAGTAGTATAGTATGTCTGAATCAACAGTATTCATAAAATAGTAGGCAAAAAGTACTATTTCTGGTGAATTAGTATTTTTAATCAGGCTTTAAATGTTTATGTTCAGTAATTTCACTTTAATGGCAATGAAAAAAACCTATTCATTGCCATTAAAGTGAAATTACTGAACCTACACACAAGAGGCAGATAAAAATGATAATTTTAGAAGTAAATTTCAAACAGCACTCTTCATATATATAATAGTGCTGTCAAACGATTAATCACGATTAATCGCATCCAAAATAAAGTTGTTGTTGTTTTTTACATAATATATGTTTGTGTACTGTGTATATTTATTATGTATATATAAAAGCACACACATGCAGTATATATTTTGAAAATATTTACATGTATATTTATATTATATGTAAATATATTTAATATATAAACATAATATAATATAATATATATGCAACAACTGCTGCTATACCTGATTTCTTCTCCCAGTACGATTGACAGAAGGTGATTTGGTTGAATTTCTGGGAGATATTTTGGTGGGCTCAGAATCAACTCCATTGATCTGGCCCACATTCATCACAGTGCTCATCATGGAGTTGATAGAAGACAGCTCCTCCTCCGTTCTATCTCCACCTTCATCTTCATCTCCATGTTCTGGTTTGTCCTTTCCATCACAGTCTGCTTCTATAAATCAGATAAGAATGAGTAAATAATGACACAATCTTTATTTTTAGATAAACTGTCTCTCTTAGAGCCACTGTTACCTTCAACGGGTTCTGGTGTATGTGTGGAGGACTGATTGTTCACAGCCTCTTCTGACAAATGAGACTGTTCAATCACATCAGCAGCACCAACTCCATTGCTGACGGTCTTCTCAGGGGAGGCACTTTCCATTTCTAAGAACAGAGAATATTTGTTACTCACACAATATGACATCAATTTTAAAAGATATCTGCAAAGGAAGCCATGTGGAAATCATTTTATCATTGACTAAATGGCCTAAATCATCTTCTTATTGCCTACCGCAGGAGCTGTAGCGTCTTTTACAGGAGCAACTTTATCGGTCAACTTCCTCTTTTAGCACATGTGCTTATTAATTGTTTTCTTACATTCAAATAGACAAATGTAAAAAAACAAAACAACAACTCTAGATTATGAACATAAAAAGGACTATGTTAAGACTGCAAAAGGGATAATATTAAAGCAAAATTTCTATTTAGGTTTTTAAATGTATGATGGAAATAAGTCTCTTTCAATGGCTGACCAAAAAGACAAAAAATCTTTGAGAAGGCTGAGGTTTGTTGAGGTTTGGATGAGACATTTTTATATGCATGTACACTACTGTTCAAAAGTTTGTGGTCGGTAAATTTTTTAAGTAAGTCTCATGAAGGCTGGATTAATTTGATTAAAAATATGGTAAAACAGTAATATTACAATTGAATCCTGTGATGGCAAAGCTGAATTTTCAGCATCATTACTCCACACGAGTCACATGATCCTTCAGAAATCATTCTAATATGCTGATTTGCTGCTCACGAAAACATTTCCTGTTACCAATATCACCAGTATTTTTTGTGTTAACAATGATACATTTTTTCAGGATTCTTTGATGAATAGAAAGTTCAAAAGAAAGGTATTTATTTGAAACAGAAATCCTTTGTAACATTATAAATGCCTTTACTGTCACTTTTGATAAATGAATGCATCCTTGCTGAATAAATGTATTAATATTACTGACACCAAACTTTTAAATAGCAGTGTACATACTGAATTCAAAAAGCTACATTCTTCCCACAAACATCTCAATTTGAACTGAGCTCTATGTATTGTGCCGTCTAAAAGTGAAGATAGGAAAAGCACTGGCTGTGGACTGTTTGAGACAGCTGTAGGAGTGTGATACTTCAGCAAGAGAGGCCCATCCCAGTGAGGGGGGGTGGTGCAGGGTGAGGAGACGAGGGAAAGAAAGATGAACGACACATACGTGACAGCGAAGGAGGGGAGGCAGAGATGGAGGAAAACACAAGAGAGAAAAGTGAAATGTGAGAAAAGTGTAAAGAGAGGACTGGAAAAGGGAGTTGAGAGACTGGGTGCATGTTCACACGGGAGTAACTTAGAAATGTCTTTCTGCTGTGAAGAGAAGAACAGTAGGGGGTTGGGTTGAGAAGCAAAGCAGGAAGTGGCTGTGAGAGCAGTGGAGGGTAGACGGTTGTCTGCTGTACTCTCTCTTGCTCTAACCATGCGGCCCTGTGTGCGCCGTAGCAGGGTGTGATCGCCTCTGCTGGAGGGGGAGGGTAGGAAATCCCCCTCCCAGCTCCCACCATCCCAAACTGTGCTCATGTACTTCCACTATTTAGAAAAGTGAGGACGGTGGAGTCTGATTATCCTCTATTTCTATAAGGATTCAGCTTTGAGGAAATGAGATGCACATATTCTGCAGTGTAATGCACCTTTTACACTGACAAGAGATTTACACTGGTGGTCACCAGGTTGCTAGTTAGCATTGTTATCCATCATATCAAACTTAAAATGAATGATTATTAGTGTGTGAATTAAACTCATGTCGAATGACTTCAAATTCTGACCACAAAACCACAAATCTCTATAGGGTTGCTTCTCATTTGCATTAAGCTAGACTTTTCTCAACTCTGAACACGTCCAAATTGCATCACCAATGGTCGCTGTTGCTTATGTCGACAGAAACCGTCCACTTTCACTGAAAACAAATGACATCTGGTCAATGTGTTGCTGCAGATCGCTATTATTGGCCCTCAAAGCCTGACACCAAAAAAGTTTTACTTGAAGCCTAATTTATTTATTTAAAAATCCACCGAGGACCATTTAAATGCTTGCATGCTGAATTAATGTATTCATTTTCATCAAAATTCATTGAGTATTTTGTAAATTACAAATTTATCAAAAAGGATAAATGATCATTTAGAATGTGTAGCCTTAATACAGTTATCAGTCTCACAGATGCTGCATGTAAGTGTTGCGAGCTGAGATAGCAATACAGCATAGATCCAGAGATTATCAGAGATTAATGAGCTGTTATTAGCCAAGCATCTTTGGACTAATTGAGAGGATCAGGCTTAAAGACAGTAATTCATTAGCCACTGGAGCTAATAATGACAGATGGACATCACAGTTAAACATATCATATAGCTCATAGGACTAATATAATGACAAGATATTTAGTATATGAGGGACAGGAAACTAAATGAACTGGCAGGAGGTAAACACAAAATGTACAGTTCAAAAAATAATATGCAATACAGTTCAGAAGTTCGGGATCGGTAAGATCTTTTAAAATGTTTTTGAAATAAGTCTCTTATGCTCACCAAGGCAGCATGTTTTTTTAATCAAAAATACGGTAATATTGTAAAATATTATTACAACTTAAAATAACGGTTTTCCATTTTAATACATCTTAAAATGTAATTTATTCCTGTGATACAAAGCTGAATTTTCAGCATCATTACTCCAGTCTTCAGCATCACATGATCATTAAAAAAACATTCTTAATATGCTGCTCAAGAGACATTTATTATTATTATCGATGTTTAAAACAGTTGTGCTGCTTAATATTTTTATGGAAACTATGATGCATTTTTATCAGAATTCTTTTATGAATATAAAAATTCATTTATTTATTTGAGCATTTATCTTTTTGTTTTTACTGATTAATTTAATGTGTTCTTGCTGAATAAAAATATTAATTTTCTTTTAAAAAACTCTTACTAACGCCACACTTTCTAGTGTACAAGTAAACAAAAACATGCTGCTGCAGTGTTTTAATGTTGTGGGAGTGGATGCCAAGGTGTTGCTATGAGACCACCGGTTTGTTTAAAATTATGTTAAAGCTATGTAAAGTAAGCACAAGCAATAATAATAGTAATGTAAGCAGTAATAATTCAAGACACTTTATACATGTGAAGAACAAAAAGGATAAATGGAATAAAGGAGTGCTGATGCTCTGATAGACACTGTCCAGGCAAGCACATGACCTCCTACATCTACAGGCTATAAAAGTGTCTCAGTTAATGGGAGTGTGGGGATTATATAGACCTCCCCTCCTACTGGGAACAGATAACACTGGATAATGATGAGTCCATCTGCCCTGGACCATCACTCTCTTTTACACACTCACACTTCAAGGTGAAGCAACAGGACAACAGGAATCAGAAAATGAGGCATATAGGCTCAATCCATAGAAACTCTGAAGAAAATATTAGCTCTGGTCCAATACCTTCTTCTCAAAGCAGCATCCTTACAATGTCAAAATGAAAAAAACTCAAAAACAATTTCTCTCACTTCCACCACAATATTTCTTTTTCACTGAACTTGTTGCAATGGATTCTGGGATTGTCCCACTAGGTGTTGGAGCACAGCAATAAACATTCATTCTCATACATTCTCAAAATCCCAAGGATTGCCCCCATACTGCATGAATGCTCGCAGTAGATTTATGCTTCCATTCAGAGTGTTCTTGACTGTTTTGTTCCTCTTTTCGTTCATAAGTACACAGAGGAATGGAAAGTCTGACCCCCCTCCCTCTCTGTTCCACCAGAGAGAAAGCGGGGAACTTGTGCATTTCCTGTTTGGTGTGGTAGCTGGGAAGTTCTAGGGAATGCTGAGCCATTCTTCTCCTTTGCTTCCTCTACACTGCAGAGCTCCCCTGTTCTTCCCTGTTATCATCCTCCATCTTACAGACCATCCTCCATCTCACTCACTCAACCACTCCTCTCTTTCTCTGTCTAATTTTGGAAAATCTGCAACGTGCTGACATCTAAATAAAGATGCTCTGTCTATACCAACATGCGCACTGTGAGGAATATTTTAAGGGCCTTAAAGGGTAATTTACTCCAAAATTAAAAATCTGTCATCATTTATCATGTCATCCCAAACCTGTTTGATTTTCTTTATTCTGTGACGCATAAAAGAGTATGTTTTGAAAAAGGTGTTCTTGTCTGTACAAAGAAAGTCAATTGGGTTCAGTGTTGTTTGGTTGCCAGAGTTCCTCAAAATATCTTCCCAGAAGAAAGCAAGTCATTCAGGTTTTTAATGACAATAAGGTGAGTAAATTATGACAGAATATATTTGGGTCAACTAATCTCTTAATGGAGGTTGAACAACACCTCCTCACTATCCTCACAGATGTGCTGGAAAAATGCTCATTTTATTTTAAATATTTTATGCCTACATTGTAAAAAAAAAAAAAAAAGGAGTTTACTGTTTATTAGTTTTAAATATGGATATTTTTCTTACAAAAACGCATTCAATTGCTTCAGGAGGCCTTTATTAACTTCCTGGAGCTGTATGGGACACTTTTCATGATGGATGGATGCACTTTATCGGTCTTCTTTTGGACTATTGAAAAATAATAGCCATTCACTGCCATTATAAAGCTTGGAGGAGCAGGACTTTTTTAATATAACTCTGACTGGATTTGTCTGAAAGAAGAAATATACACCTAGGAGGATGCCTTGAGGGTGAGTGAATCATTGGCTAATTTCCATTTTTTGGTCATTGGTCATATAATCAGAGTTCACGGTAAATGGCCATATACACACAAAGAAAAAATACCATCAGGGCATAAAATATAATAACGTGCAGAAACTTCTGGAAATGTCCTTTTACTGTTTCTCACTGTAAATTATGTAGAAATGTACTTGTAGAAACTATAAATTCTACAGTAATTTAAAATGACATATGCCATGTTAAACGATTTACAATGGTGCACCATATATGGTAAGGTAACTAATTAACTGGATTTTACTGAAGCATCTTAACAGTGTATGGATTAAGAGATCTGTCATAGGCCTGACATCTGAACCCAACACCTATGCTGCAACCTCACACACACACACACACACTCACACACACAGAGGAGTCAGTAGTGTCAGGTGTCTTTTGCATATTTACCCATTTTAAGGTCTGGGCTAAACACGTCACAGGGTCATGGAGCCACAGGGTCACGGGCGCAGGATGAGGGACAGTGACCTCTGCTCATACTGAAAGCAAGCAAAACACACAATTACTACACAAAGCGCAAAGTGTTAAACCGCAAGAATGCCGTATAAACAACGCATGTGTTATGTTTAAAAAAGCACACATTAAGTTAAAGGTAGCCGAATCAGTGAGTAAGCATGAAAATGTACGCGAGGTGAATTTCCTTCAGGATTAAAGTGAGAAATCCTTCAGGCTATAGTGGATTCAGAGCATGTTTTCCCATGAGGCGAGGTCCGGGAAGAGACAGCGACCTGAAAAGGCCACATGAGAAAGAGTGACATCATTTCAGATGTGCTCTCTGTAGTGTAAAGGTAACAGGAGAGATCCAGCCTCAGGCCTCTTGTTGAGCTGGTAAACTGAAACGCGCTGCCATCACATAACACAAAGTCACACACACTGCCAAGTTTCCTTTCTGGTGAGTGCAGGAGCCAGTGCTACAGGCATCTGTAGGGAACATTACTACTGCAATAGCATATCACAAGAGCTGGTATTAAAAGACCCAGGAACAAAAGGAGACAGAAGAGCGTGAGGATGAGGGGATAGAGACAGGATGGAGTGGTGGATGACGTTATGGAGATGGATGGAAGGCAGATGGATGGAGATTAGGATTGTCAGGATGCGCAAAACAGGCTTATGCCAAATTATCCAGTCAGGAAAAACATATGTGGGTCTGACAGTCTTTCATGTGATGTGGGTTAGAGTGCACATTTTATACAGCAAAGAAGCTACTGTGATACATGATGGAGCTCATGCTGCTGTACAAGTCTGAGTTGCCCATTTCGTTCCCTTTTGCACTTTTGTGTCTTCTCAAGTTTTCGATAAAGGTTGTGTTTTGTGCTCATGTTGAGGTTTTTTGATTTTGTCGAAGATAATTAAAAGATTAGAATTAAACCGTATTGTTGATGAAAATATGACGAGAAAACAATCTGTAACAATGCACAAACAATGTTTTTAAAAGAGGAATGATAAAAGTTTGGACTGTTACTTCACACATTTATTTGAACTAAAATGTTATTCACACTGAATAAAATGTTTTCCTCTATTGCTCAAATGTTTGTTTTCAATAATATATTTTTTAAAGAAATTAATACTTTTTCAGCAAGGATGCATTAAACTTATCAAAGGTGACAGTAAAGACATTTATAATGTTGATTTATAAAAAGATTTCTATTACAAATTAATGCTGTTCATTTGAAATATTAAGCAGTAAAACAGTTTTCAACATTGATAATAATAATAATAAATAATACATTTCCTGAGCACCAAATTTTAGAATGATTTCTGAAGGATCACGTGACACTGAAGACTGGAGTAATGATGCTGAAAATTCAGTTTTGCCATCACAAGGATATAACATTAACAAAACAATATTTCACAATATTACTGTTTTTACAGCATTTTTCTTACTGCATAAGCAGCCTTGGCGAGCAAGAGACGTCTTTAAAAAATATTATATTATTATTACATGACAAGATACTGACTAAATTTAAAGGACATTTTCAACTAAAATACATATAAATACATTTAAAAAATAAATAATGACTTATTAAAACTATTAAAACTTATGACATATATAAAATGATAAAACATGTAAAAATGTAGACAAATAAATATAACTGCAAGCATGACAGGAAACAGAAAGACTTCTGCACACTTTGCTAGTACAATGCTATTTAAGAAGGCCTAAACGACAAGGAAACTGAAAAAAAGAAAAAGAAAGAGTGTGTGTCTGAGGCAAGTGTGTGTCAAAGCTTTTGCATCCCTGCGTGACAGGCACAGGCAAGTGTTGGATTGTGGGCAGGTGTTTGCTCATGGGGCTATCGCGTTCTGCTGGCTCTACACTCCACACTGTTCCTGTATCAGTTTCAGCGTGTGTGTATGTGTGTTTGTGTTGAGTGGGGGAGGTGTCAGGATAGAAGGGTCTCGCTGGGGATGGGGGCTACAACACTCCAAGAACCGGGAGGAGGATTCCTGACAAGAGGAGACACCCAGAGAAGGTTTCTGGTTAAACTGGTTCTACTGCTCAACTCTTTCCTCCCTTCTCTCTCTCGCTCTCTCTCTTTGGGTGGTTCACCTCCTTCCTCCTTACAAACTCCATCTTGTTTCATCACAAACATATTTTGCTGCACACTTTCTTTTTAAAGGTCCTGCATTGATTATAATGTGTCCTTCAGTGCTCTGCAATCGTATCCAAATAATAAATATTAAATTACCGGGTCATTTAAAAATATAAGCCCTATAAAATGTTACAAGAACTATAAAAGAGTACGGCGATTCTTCATATCAAATAAGAAAATCCAGTCAGAACCAACATGCTAGCTGGTTTCTAACTGGTCCAAGACGCTCCAAACTGGAGAACCAGCTGTTGGGCACCTGACTGAGCTTGGACTAACTAGACACCAGCGATCATGTTCCAAAACACAGCTATCACTGGTTTCGGCTGGATTTTCCAGCAGGTGAGGGAATAGTGAGAGAGCGAGACAAATCAAGAAATGTGCTTGATTGGAATGAACACGAGGGGTTAACGGGGAGGAGGAGGGGGGCTTATGAGGCCTTTGGCAAAGCAGCACTCAGCTGTCACTCCAAACAGGTGGCCCTGACATGACCTTTGGCTTCTATTGCATACAGCAACCATTTTGTTTCAGGCAATCAAGCCAGGAGCTCCAGCGAAGCCCATGACATCACACAGAGAGGATGAAGTTCAGTGAGAGAAGTCAAGAAGATCCAAAAATATGCATTATTTGTGTTTGGCAGAGGGATGCTCACAGTGTGTGATGCACGAGCTACTGGCTATTCCTCCTAAAAACGGGCCTAAAAGCATTTGATGGGATGCACTGGCCAATTCTAGACCATTCTGTTAACCTGTCATTTTATGGCTGATATTAACTAAAATCAGACATTTTAAATGCTACAATTAGTGTTGTTTAGTATCAGTAGTATACTATTATAGTTTTTGTTAATATTTTAAATTAGATTTTCTGTTTTTATTTAAAGTTTCAGTCATTTTGTTTGTGTTGTTTTACCCTTTTTTTTTTAAAGTATATCGTTTTTATTAAGCTTTTAGTTTTAGTTATTTTAGTACTACAACTTCAACTAAATGAAAATAAGGAATGTTGCCTTGACAATTAGCTGAAATAAAATGTTTTTTATAAATTTAATTTTAGTTAACAATAAGAACCCTAACTACAAATGAATTGAGGCATCAACAAATTATAATGTACAGTATAAAAAAAAAAATAGATAATCATTTTGAGATTTGCTAAAGATTACATTTAAAAGGTTACTCCACCCCAAAATGAAAATTTTGTCATTAATCACTTCCAAACGCGTAAAAGCTTCTTTCGTCTTCGGAACACCACACGGATATGCTGTTTTCGTTCAAATCAAAGTGTAAACAAACGTAGAAGACGTATCCGTGTGGTGCGGCTGACACAGAACAGCATACGCTATTTGTGTCCAGCGGATACTCTCCAAAATAGCGCTACGGTGACGCGGAGGAGACGAATTGTTGAATTAAGTCTTTTTTTTTTCCTTTGCGTACAGAAAGTATTCTCGTAGCTTCGTAAAATTACAGTTGAATCACTGATGGCAGATGAACTATTTTGACGATGCCTTTCATACTTTTCTGGGCCTTGACAGTGTTAATTGTTTGGCAGTCAATGGGACAGTCACAAGCCTCCCGGGTCTCATCCAAAATATCTTAAATTGTGTTCTGAAGATGAACGAACCTTTTATGGGTTTGGAATGACATGGGGGTAAGTGATTAATGACAAAATTTTCATTTTGGGGTGGAGTAACCCTTTAACTGTGTTAATAAATTCTTACTGTTTTTAAGCATTAATTTTATGTGAGCCTCAGACGGTAGCAAAGAAAGTGTAAAATGTAAAAACAGGGAGCAAAATAATTAAATATCAAATTTTCACCAATATTGATAAACTAAAAACATGATTCAGTACTGATATATTGTGTATCAAGTGATGCACTGTGTTAAGAAATTTCAGCAACTAAAGTATTTGGCTTTAGCAACAATGATGCTAATAATACAACAAATTTGTTTGTCTAAAATAGCAAGTGGCGGTTTCTTGCCGAATATCTTGCAAGGACAAAACACTCAGAACAGCACGCTTAAAATCTATTTTTGGCTAAATTAATACTTTAATTTCAGTGATCCAGTAAAAAAAATTCATTTCGGTGCATCACTAGTGATTATTTAAGTGGGGGAAAAAAAAAATCTTTTCTCTTGGCCCAACAAACCACATGCAGACCCTCTTTTAGTCTGTGCTACTGGAGCATAACCATCCATGCACAGTGAGGAGACCCTAACTTCCTCTGTCACATACAGCTGCTGTCCCGTGATGGGATGCGCGCTGCAGTAAAGCAGGCCGAGCTCGCTGAACTGCCACCCATTTCCAGCACTGTGCATTCCAGTCTATTTAAAACTCAACCCCAGTGCAGATTTACCCAAGCATAGTCTTCTGGTCATTATTTCACAACCCCCCCCCCTCCCCCCTCCACCCTCCACCCTGATCTCTCTCCATCTCACCGTCTTTCTCCAAAACCCATCTTTAAAGGCCACTCTGCTGCAGCGGAATGAACCGTTTGGTGAAGGATTTGAGGTTTGAGGCCTTACAGACAGCCACTGTCTGGGGCCAGACAATACAGTGTATTCCCAGTGAGCTGAAGTAGGTCAGAAAGTGTATTTGGCAGTGTTACGCATGTTTACGCTCGCTGTCTCCGCTGCAGAACTCGCAGCCTCCTGCCTGCACGCATGCATGCCAGCTTTCTCTGCTTCTAATGTCTGTTATATCCACCCCTCTGTCCTTCTCCACCCACCTTCAACTGAGTCCTTATCATCAGACACAGACTTTGTCCATTCAGCGCACCCACTCTTGTGCCTCTGAACGCGCGCATGCATGCATGCATGAGCTTGCATGCACGCAGACTTCTGCATAAAATAAGTCACCGATGGGGCTTAATTATAAACTACACATGGGCTTTTCATCTCTTTGAGAAGGAAGTGTACGGCTAGCTTCTTACACTCAAATGTGACCATCTCCTCAGGCCGAACCTGATCAAAGTACAGGGCCACATCACTGACCGCTGGTCACCATAGAAACCACCATTCACTGACTCCCGCCCCCGTAGCCCCGCCCCTCCTTGAGGGCCCTGCCGTTTAATACGGCCAATCCGGTTGGAGCAGTCAGGTGACACTGCAAGGCTTATTTGAGCGAGTAACTGCTGGAAACAGCCGGAGGTTGTCTGTCAACCACATGGCGCTTGTCAAAAGCTAGAGTGGAGAAAAGCAAACCGCCTTTGCGAAAATAATCCACTGTGCTCGCGCATATACAACAGCCTTCGCTAAAATAAGTGAGACTTTGTGTTGGAGCGGCTTTGCTGCCAGTGAGGGTGTAACATACAGGAGACGTTTGCAGGGCAAAGATGATTTCCATCCAGCATTAGCCGTTAGGATTAATTAATGAAAATAAAATAACGTTTTAGAGCGTTATCGTGTTAAACAAATAGAAATTGTATGCAGAGAATCTGATAAGAAGGGTTTGGAAGCCCCTAAATGTTAGTAAAACCTTCACAAAGTCATTTTGTGCGGGCAGAGTCCATATGTGTGTGTATGCTAATCTCTTACCATGGACCCCTCATAATCTTCTGTACTTTGCCTTGGTGAGCACACTGATCTGGGATCAGAAACCATCTATCACTGCAATTTAAACAAAAAAAAAAAAATGGCTGCATGGTTCTTCAGCTATTTTAATGTTTTACATATGTTCAGACAACTTGATTCACCCCACATTGCAAAAAAAAAAAACCAACTGCCTGCTAAATACTGCTTGTTTTCCAGTACAAATATCTAAACATTTTTAAATCAAGATAGATTTACTTGAGAAGCAAAATTACATACTATAAAAAGTCCTGTTTTCTGGGAAATGTATCAAAATTAAGTGAGGAAAAGTATGCTGACGGACTACGGGTCTTAACGGTACATAAACATGACGGTTCGGTACATACCTTGGTTTTGGCGTCACGATTCAGTATGATTTCGGTACAGCAGGGGGAAAAAACTAAACATAAAATTGCTTTTTTTAAATTAAACACTGGTTTACTGAACAAAGGCTCTTTCTTAGGGACAAAAAAACTACCTCAGCTTATGCTCTAAACTATAGGGTTACAATTAACAACAGAGTCCAAATTAAATTAAATTCCTATTTATTTTTAAATATAATAACACTCAACTTAAAAAAAACTGTAAAATTGTAACGAGCTATGGGCACTGATGACTTGCCTGAGGTAAGGCAACGTGACATTTTGTTTACAAGTTGATTGAGCGCTTACGTGAGGCATAAGATGCTCATTCATGTTTATTTCGCACTAAAACTACAGTAGTAGGAAGAAGAAGGGATGATTGTGCTCGCTTGTTCTCCGTGCTGCCCGTCTGAACTGAGGTGTTTATACAGCGATCTTTTACGCCACATCAAAAAGCAACAAAATTGTATTTATTGTTTGAATTTCCAGGAAAAAAAATCAAAAGTAAACAATATATAAAACTATAAGTTTCCAATGAAGTTCCACTGCAGTGGTTAAAACAATGCTGTATTTGTTCGGTACACATGCAAGAGTAAGAAAAATAAACTTATTTTCCATTTGAATTAAGTTTATTTATTTTTCTTATCCCACTGACAGATATTTTTCTTGTTTTAAGTACAAACTTAATTTTTAGTTACTCAAGTAAATGCATCTTGATTTAAGAATGTATAGACTTTTGTACTGAAAAACAACTTTTTACTACACAACTTTTGAATGTATATTTGTTCAATTCATCATCATGAGTAGGATACAAAATTATATTTCTGTGTTAGGCCACTTTTTAGGGTTTGTTTCTAAACTCCTAATTGTATGTTACATGCTGGCTGTGTAAATGCAGATAACACAGACCTCTGCGCAGCTGGAAATAGTTGGCCAAAGGTAAAGTGTCTATTTACTTTATTTGGTTTTTAGTCTGTCCTATCTAATGATTATCTCAATCATAGCTGTTTGACTGCGGTGTGGCATACTCACATTGTTAGTAACCCAAACGAAAGAAAATGATGCTTAAACCAAGTGGCACGGCTGCTCACAAACCGGCATGTTTTGAGAGCTGCATTTACATAGCAAACATGTAAACACAGTAAATAGTAAAGACACAATGCTGTGTTTGGTTGGGGATGGAGGAAGGTATGGGGGAGGCTCTCTGATTGGACAGAATTAGCTTTTTTAGTTTACTTGGTAAATATTTTTACAGGTTATGAACAAAAAGAGGAAGAGTAAACTCCATCATCCAATACAATCAATTAAACAATCAGAGAACACCTACCTAACATTACTGAGCGTGGAGCGATGGAGGGCACTCTGGAGCAAGCTGTCCAGTTTAGAGATAAAGGACATCACTATGTCCTAATTTTAAAAACTACGGTTTTAATATACAGCTCACTGTAACACTGACAATATGCTTTAGATACATCACAGCCATGAAAGCACAATTTACTATTTGCTAGCTGGTTGCAGGTGGTAATGAGGGGAGGGACATTCTCATCCTAGAGAGAATCTGTGCACGACGAGTCTTGACTATTTTTGTTCCATTTTTCCCAGAAAGATATGTGCTACAGGTTAGCTCATTTTAAAAGTATTGCATATTTTGAAAACTGTATACTGTAAATAACTTCAAGCCACAAAGCTGAAAATTTGATGTCACTGTCTTTAATTACCTACTCGTTGGTGTTCATTTTGCCTCAAGTTTTTTGTCTCATTCTAGTACACTAAAACAACACGTCCCATTCTCTGTGATAAGCAGGTTAATATTTACTGGAGCCCTGAGATGAACCGAGCTACAAAAGAACCGGAGTGACCTTTGCCTCGTTTCCATGTTTTGTTTTCCCTGTCCTGTTCTGTCAGGAATCCTCTCCTCCTCGACAAGCTTTTGCAAATGGTGATTAATTCATTCAAAATACAATTACTTTATGGTTTAAACATCTGCATGAAGTACAACAGATAAAGTCAATCCTGGATCGATTTTATGAAATCAATGTTCTGCATTTAAGAATTCCACTAAAACATTTTTCTTTCTGGAGCACATATGCTTAGGAACGGTTTTGTTTGTACTATTTGCTTGCAAATGTTATGCAAGCTGCTAAATGTGAGTGTGGGAACAAAGAAATCTGCTTTTAACATCATTTTGTTTAAAGTACTGAACACTTAACATAGCTGGGACTTGGACGCAAGCGTGGATTATTAGACATTAGCGAGAGCCAGGATGGTGGACAGCCACATTCACTGTGAACACACTGCGTGCCTTATTTTCTAAGAGCTGGAAGAGACGGGAGCGGCCGGGTTTCTCCTCCTGAAAGGACGCCATTTTTGCTTCATTGTCTACACTGCTTCAGGGCATTTTGGGAGAGGCTGCTAGAGAACTGCCTGAATCACCTTAATCCCGTCGACTGATAGCAGTCAACCAACAGCATCATTCAGCTAGAATGATTTCATAACCTGTGATTTTTTTTTTTTTTAATCACTCCCATTAAAACACCACTTTTAAAGGTGCTAACACATTATGAAAGCTCCACTGAACATGACATCAGATGATACGGGATGATCTTGTGATAATGTGCCATGAAGCGCTCACTAATGAGATGGATGTGCTGGTGAATGAGTGTGCTTTGAGTTATATCTTGTTTAAAGAGACAGTCCAAAAAGGAAAACGATAGTCATTGTTTATTCATTATCCTTCTCACTATTTTAAATGACCTCCAAAATGACAAAAAGTTCATACGACTTATACACCATCATATTCAAAGTCTTCTGAAGCCACATTATAGTTGTGTGTGAGAAACCTGCAACCAAATGATAATCATTCACTCCAGTGAACTGCTAACCATTGCAACCGGATTACTGAATCATTGAGTTGAACTCACGTGAACAAATTATTTAAACATTTGTTGTGAACAGAATCGATTAATTATATAAAAGACTCAAAAAAGCTAATTTTCCAAGAATCGGGCATCAAACTTTTCTCAACTAAAGCGGGTCAAGATTGTCAGTAAGTAACGATTAAAGTGTTAAACTATGATGACTCATACATTCGCTATCGTATGGCTTCAAAAGATGTGAACTATAGAGCAATGAAGTCATACAGATCACTTCTATTATGACACTTAGATGCTTCTGTGTCATTTTGAAGCTTTAATAAATGGAAAACAGTGAAAAATTCACCTTTTGTGTTTTATAGAAAAAACTGATTTGAGTTTAAAACATCATGAATAATTTTCATTTTTGGGTCAAATTGTGCTGCAATGCCTTCGTTTGGCAAAATTTGGGACAAATTGGTGCAAACTGTGCTGCAAAGCTGACAGACAAGGAATTTACAATAACAAATCTATGAAGCTGACAAAATATGTCTTATGAAGTCGTTCTGTATACGGACATGCTAATTGAAGCTCTTTGAAGGAAAGCACTGAGCTAACAGCCCAGCCACATCTGTTTCCCATTGCACATCGCTCTCAGAGACACAGAGGAGGATCTGTCCTCAGCCGGGACGTTTCTCTCTGAAGCTCTTCTTGCGCTTAGCGAGAGGAGAGCGTATGATTCAAAGTCCATGCAGGTCAACACAAGAGTGACATACTGACATGAGGACGACAGTTTGTGCACACCTAGATTTCCCAGTTAAATGACTCCTGCACTCAGTCACACACCATCCCTCCCTCATTGCCTTTTTCCATCTCGTGAATAACTACAATGAACTGGAACTGAAACAGAAGTCACAGCTTTGTCATGCGATTTCATCAAATTACGCATAACGTAACATCACTCACTGCGTCATTAGATTAGAAGCATTTTGTGACACTCATATCAGGTCATAACTCAATTTTCTCTCAAAATTTGGACTTTTAGCAACCGCTATACGTGATACAGATGAATTCGCCACAGGCATATTTTCATATCTTTCAAATGTTTGTTCAGTGCTTGAACACGAATCTGGGAAGCCTACAAAGAATGCTAATACAAGACGAACTGGTTCCACAATGTGACTCGACCTGCCATCTTCCCGTTTCTGTCTCCCTCCTTCACTCCTAAATGAGCAACAAGAGCGTTTCTTCAGCATCTCCGCCTCCCTACGCGGTGCTCCCTCTCTAGAAGCTATCAAAAATTCACAGACTGTGGGCAACTGCCAGCTGACAAAACTGTTTAGTCAGCAACAGAGGCAGGGTGGGAGAAGAGGGGCGGGGGAAGTAGCAGGGGGAGGCAAAGGAGGAGGCCTGCAAAGCCGTGTGTGATTCGTCTTCTTTTTCTCTCACAGACAAACGCAAAAAAGTGAAAGCAAAGCTCACAACTCCTCAAAAAGGAGTGCTAGCGAGCTAAACTATTTATGATTGTGGTAAAACATCACAGTTTGACTATTATGACCTGTTTGATTGACTATCACAGAAAACTGATTCTTAAACTAACAGTGTAAGGATATGCTACCTATTGTTTTTATCTTTTTCTAACTTCCTCTATCCACACAGACTGCTGTATTTCCTGTCATCAATGTCCCACTTACACCAAAGCATTTTCATGAGGACTCAGTTTCACTTTTAGTTTTTCTTTACTACACTTTATCATTTAAAAAGTCCTCAGATGCACAAACTTTTCACTACGAAAGGCCAAAAATCAAGCTTAATTGACAGGCATGGACTGAAGGTCAAATTCATTTACAGTATATTCTCTACATTTCAATGCAAAAATATACATAAAACAAAAGGATATTTTTCTTTTGATATGACATTTCAATTTCTTCACCCTCATGTTTTCTATTTTTATCCACTCAATGAAAGTCAACAGAGTTAAAAACCAATGTTAGATCCCACTGACTTTCATTGTATGGAGAGACAAAAAAAGAGAAGTTTTGCAAATCATCTTTTTTGTATAAAGAATGAAAGTTGTACAGGTTTGGAACAACATGAGGATGAGTAAATTATGCACTGTAAAATAATTCAAAGTTACTTTGAAACTTAAAATTAAAAGTTTAAGGCAACCAGCTTCAGCAGATTTTTGAATTTTCTAAACTTGTCGTTTTCAGTTTATACAACAAAACATTTTAAAGCTGGTTGCCTTAAAGTTTTAAGTTTTCTCAACTTTTGATTTTTTACAGTGTGAACAGACAACCTTCAATACAATTTTTTTGATTTGGCCATCGTGAAAATGAAACATTCTTAAAGACGGTATAAAACATGCAAAGATTTAGCATCCATCTGCAAACTCATTTTCTTAAGCCCTACAGGTACCGTGTCGAACCCAGCACCCCAGGACCAAACCAAGCTTCCCATTCCCTTCGAGGGAAAGGGAACATAATCTTATCTAAAATAGACAGGTTAAAAATAGCTCCAGAGCGAAACAGGACGCCCATCTCTACCCCTGGATGAGTGAACAGAACACCCATCACTAGGGGCAAACGGCTCGGAGAGGTGACCAACTAAGTTTCTCCATCCAGTCTGGGACTTCAACAGACTGGTCCCTCTGCCTTTACACCGAGTAAACAATCACAGTTGGTCATGTTTGTCAAAGGAAGTCTAGTAGGGAACCCCAGAGAGTTCATTTTAATGAATCTAAATTAATTGAGGCCAATCAAAATGCACCAACCGTCTATTAAAACATTTCCAAGACTGTGTCTCAATATTAAAATAGACCAAAACAAAAGTACAAAATGAATCCATCCACTCAATAGGGCTGTTGAGACTTTATATACACTTCAGAGTGATTGAATACAAAGTGGAGTAAAAGCTGATGGCCCTTTCTATCACTATCAGCACGGCAGCTCTGATGCTCACAATGGGTTTTCTCTATTCAACTCTGGCGACTCCCTGCTGAGGACAGAGGAGATTACAGCCCAGACCACTGGTTGACTGTTCACTAGAACATGCCTTTGAATTTTCAATGGTCTTCTTGCTTTACGCGTCTGAACAAACACATCTCCACCCTACATCAGCCTGCATTGTGAGAGGAGCAGCTATTAGACAAATTTGAAAAGGAGGATTTGTTTTTTAACCTTGCCGTGGGGAAAATCTTAAAATATAACATATTATTAAAGCACAAGTTGATGCTTATATGAAGTAATGCAGAAACAAAAAAGTAAAATATTTGCATAAGGTGATGAAGCAACACATTCCCATGTTGGTTCAGAGTACATTTACAATGGTTTAATCTTTTAAGATCACTTTGCGATTGCACAAAAGATAGCAACTTATCTTTGATTAGCAATGTTTCTTAAAACGATATTATTTTGATGAGGACGGGCAAAATTTATTTCAAACATAAAACCTCTAAAATCTGAAGTTTTCCACTTTTGCATACCCAGGAACCTCTAGTAGCCTATAAAACAAAGTACATTATATACTGCTTATTAGACCATTTGCGAGGAATGTAATTTAATTCTGTTTTATATAGGCTGGACCTCCTGGAGTACCTTGTGGGACCCCTGGTTGTACATAATTATACACCATACAGTAGATCACCACAGAGTAATATCTCAGATTACCAACTAAAGAAAAAAGGCCTTTATTTACCTCTAAAAGGATTACTTTACACCACTTTCAGGTAGTAATATGCAACTTTTAACGTTAGATAAGGTACAAAGTTGTCCCTTTAAGGTTAGTGCCCCATTGCATTTTAGTGCATGGTATAAAAGTCACTGTACAAAACAACCAAGATGTAGTTAAAAGTCAGCGGACTGCGAGGACGCAGCGAGTGAATGATGCTGCCACTGCAGGCCTCCTGGAGCCCAGTGTTGAATTTGGTAATGGAATGTGAACTGCTCATCCGGATCTCTGCACATTCTGATTCTCCAAAGAGACGCGAGAACGAGCAGAGGATGATGGGAGGAGGGCGCAAGCACACAAACACCCGCACGAACAATATGATGCATCCGAGTAATTAATCACCTCAAACTGAGATGGTTTCAATTGTGTCGTCGATGTGGCTGCTTAGTTCAAATATAAAAGCCGACTTTTCTTGTATGACTATACGGCGTTCATCTCGTGCAGCAAACCCAACCCAAAGATAGTCACGACGACAGCGAACTTCCTCCTTTAAAACTTTTGACATTCCCAAACATTAAGTTTCCAAAGTGTGACTGACGAAAGAAGGGTGGGTTGGTGAACAATAATAACTTGTCGATGGTGAGGAAAAGTCGAAAGCACAAATAAAACGTAAATACAACATGTCCCGACAAGGTCACAATATAAAGGGAAGCGTGTCCAACCCCCCACGCGTTAGCCTCGATCAAAGTTCAGATGTGGATGCTTCTTCAGTTCACTATAAAACACTCACTTTTGATGACAATATATGAGCTAAACTTCCTTTCGTCAAATGGGAGATAAAGCCGCATTAGTGACACTGAACGTATGGTTATTTAAAGTGCTAAAGTTAACTCAGGTATGAATGCATGTGCGCTGGTTAGACGCGAGTGAATTCCTGTAGTCAGGCGTTCAACCTTTGGATGCGAGAATGAAACGAGGAAGCACAAACCCCGGGCGAGGAAAAAAAGATCGGACATCATCTCAACATCTTCGGCCTTCCAAGTTTAAAAACTTCCCACAAAGTATCCATCCACCAAAGTTTGCAATCGGCAGGATGGAGAACGTAAACAACAACAACAACAACAACAAGTAGAAAAGTGCTCAGTACTTACGCTTGACTTTGTCGGGGTTGGGCTGATTGCGCTGAGACATGGTGATGGTGAAAAGAGATGATGGACTTCGAAAAAAAAAAAACTGCAAACTTGTTCCGGAGAGCGATCAAAATGGCGTATTTGAGGATGTGCAAAGTTCGCCAACTGGATACTTCACATCGCCCACTGTGTTACCTCCCTAAAGTAATGATGGCCATCGACACTTCCGACGAATGAGGGTCAGAAAAGTCACTTTTTCCTCAAAGTGTGTTCCTGAGCGCTGCTCAGTGAACGTGATAAGTAGACGCATCACGTGTTGCTCTAGTCTCCAAGGGGACGTGTGTTACTGAGGCTGCCGCTGGAGTTCAGCTGTGAGCATCTCTACGGGAGGGGTGGAAACTTCACTCCCTCAGCCTCATCCGATTGATTATTCACGATAGATAGATCGATCAGATACATAGATAGATAGATAGATAGATAGATAGATAGATAGATAGATAGATAGATAGATAGATAGATAGATAGATAGATAGATTTGATGTAGCAACAAGTGTCTACAACAACAACAACAACAACTTTTTAAAAGCATTGTGTAGGCTTACAAACGAACTAATTTTGTGATAATGCATATTTTCTAAATATATAAAATATTTTTTAAATTGTATAACAGTTGCTGTTTAATGTTGCGTACAAACGATATAAACTATAAACAATATAAAAATGTAAATGTAATAGTGACGGGATACTGCTGATGCAACACGCGTCGCGGTTTGGCGCCTTCTTGCCATCACAAAACAAACACCTGTTGATCCTCATACTATAATGGGGCATTCGGCATTTCAAAAATATTGTGGAAGGGCGTTTAATAGTGTCAGAGAGAAACGTAATTGGACGTAACTCCCGCCTTTCCGTGAATTTCGACAACAGCCCTGTGCAAATCGTGGCTCTATGAATGTAACTCAGAATGCAAAGATCCTAAGTATGAAGTCCTGTGACATAGTTCATATTCTGATTCATGTTGTTTGAGTTTTCAGTGTGCAAATATTACGTGTCTACAGTTAAGTGACACAACATGACAACCTTGAAGATGCATTTGGTTACAAATGTATACATTCTGACATACTCGAATACTCATATTTTGCTAAATTTGAGTGAAAACGACTTGCTTTAACAGTCAAGAAGTAAATAAATAAATAATTTATGTGAGAGATGATACTTCCATTCTTTGGTGAGAACTTTAAACTTTTCAAAAAATTTACCTTCAGTCATAATCACTTGAAATTTGTATAGGCTATAGTTAACTCGTATAGGCTTGGGCATTTGACTCTTGTATAGATGTGTCTCAAAAAACTGTTAACTTAGAGGTTTAAATAGCTTTAACTGTGATACGTCTTATACCTGAGAGGTGTCACGGCAGCAGCATTGGGTCTGTGAGTTTGTGGTTGTGCTGCCACTAGAGAGCAGTCTCTGCATCACCTTATGTAATCACATGAGAGTGACCTTGTGTTGGTATACTAAGCAATGTTTCTGACCCACAGTGACCTGGATAATTGCCTCTGGCCTACATAGTGTTCTCCATCCTGCACAAAGTCCCGTGTTCCTTTGTATTAGCATGATTGAATTTTTAATGTTTTTTTCCTTTTCCTTATTTTCTCTATTGTTTCTTTTAGAGAAAATTTAGTTTAGTTAAATTGTAAAGCTTTTGGGTTAAATAGGATGGAATTTACGATCTCTACATTAAAAACCGAGAAAGCGACAAGATTGAACACAATGCGAAAATCAAAGTAATGTTGATAATTCAAGTTGATACAGCTATCAGGTACAGCTCATTTCTGTGTTGTAATGGGTGTGAGCGTGTGCACATATGGATGTTACTATTATTTGAAATACCTGTGTAAGAGCATGCGTTGAGGAAACACATGCTTCCAGTAGCTTTACGCACAATAAGCCTTATCAATTTGACAACAGTGCCATCTGATGGTAGATTGTATGTAGCCTACTGCTTATCAGTGGTCCCGGAGCAACCTAAACAACAACAAAAAATTGTACTCCAACGTGCTATTATATTCAGAGTTTATTCTATTTTAGAGGGCTTGTTTGGTTATAATACTACAGGTATAAAGGTAGTCTACTGTATAATAGTTGATTGTATAGTGTATTAATGTGGAGGCAGGAAAGTAGGGATGAGAGAAGGGACATGGGATTGGGACTTGACCTGTTCAGACTCAAACTGGATCCCCTTGAGCCAACCGTTCTTGCAGTATGTGTAATGAGCAAAAATAGTATACATTTAAATATTAGTAATAGTCAGAAATGTTTTATTTTACAAAAGGACCGAATGTTGATGGGTTTTTTGTGTGTGTGTGTGTGTAAATGTAATCTTGATTTTGGGTAAATTCATTATCCATAAGTGTAAGTGTATGGAGACAAAACCATTGATGAATGGCAATGCTTTTTTATCTTTTTTTATTTTGTCATTTCATATGAATGTACCTTTCACGTTTCATATACCTTTGTGAGATTTAGTCAAAAGATGTAGGTTAATTTATCTTTTAATTTATATAGTCTCTGGAAAATAGTGATCTATGACACTGTATTACCCAGGTGAAAAACAAGTACACTTCCATGATGTACTTAAAGTGCTCTATTTTCGCGCACAAATTTTGCACTTAATATACTAAAAATGATCCTTAAGAACTTCTTAAGGTCAACTTAAGATCATCTAAGTGTACTCAACTGTGCTATTTTGAGACACTATGAATATGAACTAAAATGCACTTTTAACATATATCTTTGTATTTAAAAAATGTATTTAGCTACCACTTGTAGTACACTTAAGTGTACTAGTGTATGAAAGATGGGTTCAAGTGTACTACAATTATGACATATGTCCAATTAAAATATGAACAATTAAATATATATAAAACTTATATCTAAATATGTTACAGTCTAAAAGTAAATGCACATTGTTTTTGAGGTGGGCTTCTTCCCCATTTTACCCTAATGTTGTTAATAATGATGTTTTTTTCAAATACTGATCGCTTGGGGGCGCTTAAGGCACGTTTGATTCCCATTTCTGACAAAATCGCTCACCTCTGACTCTGGTGCCCATTTATATCTCTGTATAACCTGTATAATATGCCTGCTACCTACAGTACAACAAGAGCGCTGAATAAAGCATGAACATGTTCAGAACATGTGTGTGTAAGTTCATTCTAAATGTCTTAAATTCTGATTTGCTTTTTACACTTATTTAGATTATTTCGAGTCAACTGTAAGACTCTTTATATTAGAACAACCTTAAGATTTCAAACGTTCTAAATATAAATTATAATTTTTTTTTCTAAACCTGAATACATTTTACAACGATTCCAATAAATATGCAGCACGAAATAAAAACATGTTATATTAAAACGTGAGGTTGTGTCAGTCAGGTGCACGCTGACGTCATCATGGCGCAAGAAAGTAAAGGAGGAGTGTGTGAGCGTAGGTGACATCTCTATTCCTCTACAGTCCACTTTATCTCAGGCAGCTGCGGGAAATGCTTGACAGAAGTTATTTAATTCCTCTTGAAATGCAGCAGTTTGCTGATGAGAGGAAGTAGGCGATCCAGACATCCTCCACAGACTACTGATTCTGTTAAGCGTAGGATGGGACTGACTTTGACCGACAAATACAACTCGATACTTTTCACACTTGAATTGGGTGAGTCATTGAGTTAAGATATATGCAGAATATTGATTCTTGTTTTGTTGTAATAATGTGATTTAAAAAAAAAGAGCTGAAAATCAATTTTAAATACATTATAATATATATATATATATATATATATATATATATATATGTGTGTGTGTGTATAATTTAATGTAATCTTTAGCCTGTCTATTGGTTGAATGTTACTGTGAAGGTCACAGTTTAGTTGATTTGGGCTGTTTGGGTTATAAATTGAGGATGATATGAAACACTCTAGTTTTTTTTAAGTGGGAAATTGTGTGTATTATTCTGGGTGATTTATTCTGTTGTATTTCAGTTTCATTGGTACAGGCAGCGTGTGCTGGAGGAACATGTGAAAACGTATTTAAAGGTTTCTCAGACTGCCTGCTCAGCCTTGGAGAAAACATGGTGAACTATCCCCAAGAGCTGGATGACAGCGAAAACCTACAGACCATCTGCTCGTAAGTACACACTGTCTGCAATCATTTCTGGAAGAAGCTAAGCATTAAATATCTGGTGGTCTTTCTCATATTCACATATCCATGAGTTGAACTCGTGCCATCCGTGACTCAGACTCACAATTCTGAAACATATTTCATTTGCAAGGACTAAAGCAGATTGCGCACTTTGTGTTTATCCTCATGCAGATATTGGAATGACTTCCACTCGTGTGCCTCCACCGCAATCGCAGATTGTCAAGAAGGAGCAACAGACCTCTGGGAAAAACTGAAACTGCAGTCCCGGAGCTTGAACTATCAGGGAAGCTTGTTTGAATTATGCTCTGGGGATAATGGAGTATCCAGAGCTTTATTAACAATGGAACTGAAGATACTGATGTGTTTTACTACACTGGTGGCTTGGCTTGCTTTTGAGTAATAAACCTGAAGATCTGACCTGAAGCAAGCTACAGAATGGATAATATGCATCCCTGTCTCTCTTCAACTGACTCAGTACATGTTTTGATTCACATAATATGATGATTTTGTTAAATATAGGACTCGTTGGCACTCCTTAACCTATGGAAGAATTCAGAAGTAACTCTCTTAAATGGCTTAAGGCTTTTTTTTAACCAAAATTTGAAAATGATTAAAAGTATTATATTATATTATATTATACACTCTCAGAAATAAAGGTACAAAAGCTGTCACTGGGACGGTACCTTTTCAAAAGGTACACTTTTGTACTGATTAGGTTCAAATATGTACACTAAGTACTAATATGTACCTTTAAGGTACCAAAATGGACCCTTTAGGTACAAACATGTACCTTTTGAATAGGTACCGCCCCAGTGACAGCTTTTGTACCTTTATTTCTGAGAGTGTATTATATTATATTATATGAAAACATTATTTTAAAACACATTTTTTTCTTCTTGGACCATTATTGGGTAAAAACCGCGCATTCTGCAATGAGGACCAATAATCAGAATAATTTTTATTATTATTACTTAAAGCACACCTAAAATACATATTATTGCCTGAAAAGCACATATTTAACATCACAGACGGTTTGCTTCGTAGACCAACCTACCCAAACAAAATTAACTTACTAAACTAATTATTTTAATACAGAATAGGATAATGACATTTACTTGTAAATGTATACTTATGAATTATAAAAACATTCAAGGAAATTTTAGAAAATTGTCTTCTCTTTTGTTGAAACTGAAGCAAATGAAGTATGAATAGAATAATCAAATGTTTGAATAAAGACCCTGATTTTTTTATTTAAAGGATTGTTTTTTTTTGCTTGTTTGACTTCTCTATACAGTACAGCACAAATAATTTGTTGTATTTTGAGATTCTTGATCATCTGAATAGTTTCAGTGGGTTCGAGGTCTTTCACCCCCTCCCAGTACATTCAGTTACTTTAAATAAAATGAACTGCTAAATGCAAGTAATTCCATATATTTTCCATGAGGAGTTGCATGCTCATTTAAAGTTATGAAGCCCCCAGCGTTTTTTCCTCTTTAATGATAGCAGAAAACCTGAACATCTGTCTAAAGCAAGACACACATAATACATATTTAAATGGGGGGAACATCTCTGGTGGAATATTAATGGCAGGAGAAGCCCAGATGCTCTTTTTATTGTGAATATGAGCCCTTGAAATAGGACCACGGCCACGACCTGGTTATTAACACGTGCTGTGCTGAAGGTCCTAAGCATTCCCCGAAGGGATTGTGCATTCATCGACTCAAACACATCTGTCTTTTTCTTTGCTACATAATCTGAAGTGAACAAAATAAACGCAAATCTAATTCAGTCACCTTGAGAGAATAATATACCGTAAGTGGGATCTGTGAGTGGAAAATGAAACAAGATTTGCTTTATTTATTCAATCAACATCGATTGCATCACGTACACACAAATTAATTGTCTCTGCACTGTATATGCAAGATCCAGAGCAGAAACTATAAGTGACTCATAAGTGTTTAATAATTTAGCGACTCCTCCATACTCGAGACAGCATCCCGAATGCAATAAACCACTCAGTTTGACATGATCGCTTTGCATGTTTTGGCAGCATAACTAGATTTCACTAGAGATATGCAGGACAACATTGCAGGTGAACATTATAAGCTTGTATATAAATAGTGTGTTTTACAAGAAAATTACTTCAAAATTTCATGTTTAATTCCATGTATTACTTGCCATTCTTTGTAATAGTTTGTAGAATTTACTAGCAGTTTCTGAGTAAAAATAGTTTCTAGTTACTAATTGTATTTTGGCCCTATATAGTGTAAATATTGAGTAAACATACTGAACCATATTCCCATGCTTTAAATATAGTTTTTTTTTTTTTAAACTTCACCTTTGAAAATCCAGTTGATAACAGTTAATAAGACTAGATGTTTAATTGTAAATGTCATAAAAGTTTAGTGTAAGCCATGGAAATGCCTCTGATGAATATCATTATGTGAAATATTTAAGGCGTTGTCAGAGCAGATGATGGCAGTTGGTATCTGAGGAGAGTCAGAATGTGCTCTTTACAAACACCTGCTGTCTAGAGCAATAATAATATGCGCACCATCTTATTGGGAAAATATCAGCTCTATGTACCCCGTGAAGACTATAATTACCAGTGTAGATGTACAGTCCGTCAAACAGGTCTACTTATCATATGAATCAAGACTTTATGCATATAAGAATCATGTCTCCATTCTTCTGTGCATCTTAAATTTATCAGAGCCACTTTCTTTATATGCAAAATACTGAATCACTGTCATGTAGGAAGCCACTGTACTGTCATATCTTCCGTTCTGTGGGCTACAAACAGACAGAGTACAGGCTCTTTCTGGTTGTTAATAATGCAGGAGGTTGTGTGAGTAAATGGGGCAGGCGGTAGAGATCCTATGTGGACCCTGTGGAAATGGAAGCAGCAGAGCAGAGGATGAATAATAAACACAGGTGACATGTTTGAATGCAGAAAGTCAAGGATGAGAGACGGAGACTTTCAATGGTTCAGCTCAATGCTCATGAAGATGTTAACATTTGTAATGAAATTAATTTTGTGTGGTAGCTGTGGGGTATTCTTCAGGAAGCTGAGGTTACTCAGGTTCTCTGGCTGGCTTTTCATCTAAATGATAGAGTATGGAGCATAAGTGCTACAGTAACTTTGCAAATAAATAAATAAAAACATTTTTATTGTGCACTACTAATTACAAAATATACAAACAAGCATTAATTCTGGAGATGGTAGTGTTTAATACCCTTATTGTGCACTATTAATTACAAAACAAACTAACAAACATGCATTTTGGAAATGATAGTGATTTATTTCCTTATTGTACATTACTAATTATAAAACAATCAAACAAACATGCATTCTGGAGATGGTAGTGTTTAATTCCTTTATTGTGCACTATTAATTACAAAACAAACAAACAAACAAACAAACATGAATTCCGGAATTGATAGTGATTTATTTCCTTATTGTATATCACTATTTATAAAACAAACAAACATAAATTTTGGAAGTGGTAGTGTTTAATTCTGTTGTTGTGCACCTCTAAACAAACAAACATCAATTTTGGAGATGGTAGTTTAATTCCTTGATCACCAGAAGTGTTCTTCAGATATATTTTCCAGTTAAATAACAGTAAAAGATACATACAGTACATACATTAGACCCGATTGTTTCTGAATTGAGTCTGTTATTTTTTTCCATAGCTTTCATCTAGCAAATAGTGAACAGTCTTGTTTTACCCAGCACAGTTAGTGTGATGATGATCCAGTCATTGAAAGAGGCCCCATATGCCAACAGTCAGCCATGATGCGGCCCCAGGGATCTTCTGTGGTCTCCCCAGGCACAGCACTACAGTGGACATGAATTTCTCCTAATGTGATGTTAACTGCCCTATATAGCGCTCGTAAAACAATTATAGGCTAAGTGCACCTCCAGTGAATTGCATTTCCATTTTAATATACAATCGGAAGAATGAAACACTGCAATGGCTTATTAATCTGCAGAAATGTACTAGTACTAAATGGCATTTGCCTCTATTGTAGGAATGCAGAGTGTGTTACATTCCACGGCCATCTGCTCAACGGCTCCTTACACTAGATGGCGATGTATCACACGCAACTCAACGCAACACGAGAAGAACTACACTTAAATCAACATGGCGTCGTGCAGCAGGGCTCAAGTGATCTCTCTCTACAGGATGCTTATGAAAGAGAGTAAAAAATTTGCCTCATATAATTACAGGTACGCTTTTTATTATTCGCTGTGAAAAATATTCGCTATAAATTATAATTATATATATATATATATATTCGTGCATGTTGTCTTTGTCTAGTTGTGTATATTACTATAAAACTAGTAGCCGAATTTAAATGATAAGCGCTTATATATGTAAATGACGCATGCCTTTTTAATTCGTTTTATATTTAAACCATTATTTCCCATCTACTGGTTATTTACTATAAAAATACTGATTGTTTTCAGAACATACGCACTTCGCAGAGTGAAAGATGGCTTCAGGGAGAACCTTCATGTTGACAACCCCAAAACCCTGGATGTGCTCATAAATCAAGCTAGAGAGAATCTGGCGGTCATCAAGAGACAGGCAAGCAATGCCAGCTTTGTTTAATATTTCAGTATGATTTTTATGGCCAACGAACTTGAATGGCCTGATCCAAATAGGAGAATGTAATAATATTTAGAGTTGCTAACTTGATAATTAAAATCACATTTAATGTCCTATATCTAAGATCGTATCACTTATCCTTGTCTCACAGGTTTCCATTGGCCATCTGTATACCGCCCAGAAGACCATTGTTGAAAAAGAGCCTTATTTATAAATGTCTTCAGCATCAAAATGTCTGGTTTGTTAATGACAAATCTGTTTATCCTGGGAGCTGCAACACTAGTCGACCATCATTGTAAAATTGTATATTAGAGCAGTGGTTCTCAAACCTGTCCTGGGGACCCCCAGCCACCATACATTTTGTATGTATCTGTCATAGGCCACACCCATTTCAATTCTTGCAGGCTCTACTAATGAGCTGATGAGTTGAATCAGGTGTGTTGAATGAGGGAATCAATTAAGAGAACAACTGCACACTCACTTAAGCATATTTACTGGCATATTTAAATGAGGGAGGCATACAAAATATGCTGTGGTTGGGGGTCCCCAGGACATGTTTGAGAACCACTGTATTAGAGGATGCTGTAAATGTATGTTTAAGTTATATTTTTTAGCAAATAAATAAGATACATACTGTATAATGAATGGCTGGAATGTGAGAATCACTGTAAATAGAAAAAAAAATACACAAATATATTACTTATATACATTTGAGCAACACTTAAGTTCGTTTTGCAGATCTGTAAGACATATGGCAATACTAAACATGGTACCTACAATATGGTAATATTATGACTTAAGTAAAATGTGTTCAAATGATCAAGACAAGTGATCATGCAAGTCAAGTTCACTTTATTGAACAAAATTTCAGGTTGTAAATAGTTGGATAGTAAATCCTTGGATTATCAAGTAGTTTGAATCCTCAAAGTGTAGTTCTGTCCATCATTATTGTCCCAGTATTCCCCGTGATCAGTTTGACAATACACTGCGAAATGCACTGATGAATCTTTGTCAAAACAGAATGGCATGTGCAAAACGAAGTTAAACTTTTCCCACTCTAGCCCCTTTTCTTCATTCAGTCTTAATGCAGCTTGTATATCCGAAAATGTCAGCCAGTTATTTAAAGTGTACCTGACCCCAACTTCTCTTGCGTTGCTCTGTATCACTCTGATCACACCCTTCACTTCAGAAGCGGTTATTGTGACACTCTCCAATGCGACTCCCAGACGGCGTGACTTCATATCAAACTCCAGCGAACTAACAGGCATTTCAAAGGTTGGTATTAAACGTGGTGAAATCAGATGTTGAAGCTGCTGGTTTGAAGGACAATTCTGGAGTCCAGATGTTTCATTTGCATCATCGGAGATGTCAAAGTGTCTGATGTTTGCCAGGTTCAACCCCATCACGTCTGCAAACTGGACTCTCTTTCCACGGCCTGGATGTTCCTTGTGTGAGGCAGATTCATGCTGGTTTAGATCTACAGGCAGAGATTTGGCTCTTTGCTTGTCAGTTTTTGGTGAATAAGGTGATGATTCTGGTTCAGACAGACACTTAGTCTCGTCTGAAGTTTGAGTTTCCTCTGACTGCTCCGTGTCCATGAGTATTCATCATGTTGTCCAATTCAGATGTAATTGAGGAGCAGAAGGTCTTTTAAATATAAGAACTGGACCTGCAGTCTTTGCGTAAGAAAGATGCTTGACAAATACTATGTGCACATGAGTTGCGTCACAGCAACGTCACTCGTCTTTGCAAACAAATTAGTGATGTCTAATCAGCCCCCAAAAAAAGAAGCCAAAAACCAGCCCAGGGGTTTGAGGACATAATCATAGTTATATAATATGTTTATCAATAAGTAAAAAAGAAAACAATAAAGATTTTATATTGTGTAATCAACAGCATTTTTAAGTTATTTTGACAAGATTTTTCTTCTGTGATTAATGTTATGTAATTCTTATTTGGAGTAGCCCCCCAAAAATTGATAATTTGTTCCCTAGTTAGACTAAAACAAAATGTATTATGTAATAATGAATCGTAAATAACATCCAATCTTTAAAGTCACATTTTGTCTTCCACTGTGTGTTGTCTGGTCTGTCAATCATTGTCTAGTGCAGAAACCGTATGACGTACTGCAGAGTGCTTGTGCGCACATGACAACAAGCACATTTTTCTGCACGTGGATCTGTTTACACCTTTTATGAAAACAGATTACAGTCGTTTTAATAATTAATTACATTATTATTATGTTGAAGTTGTTTCAAAGGAATAGTTCACCCAAAAATGAAAATTCTGTTATTATTTACTCACCACGTTGTTCCAAGCCTGTATGAGTTTGTTTGTTCTGTTGAAGATATTTTGAAGAATGCTGGAAACTTATCAGTTGGGAAAAAATACTATGGAAGTTAATATCTACCGTCAACTGTTTGGTTATCAACTTTCTTCAAAATATCTTCTTTTGTGTTCAACGGAAAAAAGAAACTCATACAGGTTTAGAACAATTTTTGGTTGAACTGTCCCTTTAATCTTAGAGGATTATTTTGGATTGATTCCAAATTATGATTAAATTCCTTAACAATTCCTTAGGATTTTGAAAGGAGTAAATTAGGTAATTTGGGACATTTTACATATAGCCTATACATACCAAATGTTTTACAAATCCCCTTTAAAAGGGGGAATTGCTATCTTTTCCTTTTTTTTTTTTTTTAAAGAAGTTAACACTTTAGGGTATTTTAACTAGCATTTAGGGTATATACAAGTCATTCTAGATTTTTTTTTTTTTTTTCTATTATCGTTTCTAGTTTTGGTAGTAACTCAGTTATACTAATTTACCCTCATAAATCAGAATAACCCGAACGGCTTTTAAAATATATAAAGTAACAAATCCGAACTGTGTTATGAGCCTGCCGTGTGCAGGAACTGACGTCAAATGTTTGCGACAGAAGTTGGTAGCAGTTTTTTTTAAACATTAAGCCACATAACCTGGGAACTCAACCAGATTGTTTCTTTTTGATGTCATAAAAATGTAGACATTACGCACAGATATCAAAATGTCGCCAGAGCTGGAAAAATGCCCGAGAAGCCTGTTGGTGTGCGAGAAATCAAACTTCTTGAATGAAAAGTCTCGGCATGACATCCACGTGTCGAAGCACAGCTTTAATTACAAAGTGAGTTTAATCAGTAAATATTTGCTTAACACATTAATTTTTCAACTGTGCTTAGATTGTATTTGGATGCCGCTGTCTCCTTAGATTTCAGTGCTGATACCTGAATGCGGGACCCTGCCTGCGAATATCAGCCGTGTCATACAAAGCTTCAGCCCTTATTATTTAGTGCGGGATCTGCCTGTTTATCAACTACTGGAAGAAACATTCCTCGAGTCACTTGTAAAGAAGGGTAGGAGAGGAAATATGCTATTGTACACCTCTATCATATTTGCTGCTATTTTAAATGTTTTGGTATTGAATCATATTTCGATTTCTATCTTTTTACACAGGAAACTTCTATGCGCTTTCTTACAACACCAAAATTGATGAAGAAAATGCGATTGCACTTCTTTCCAGCGGTAAGCTAGATACACGGATAAACACCATTGTCTGGATGGCCGGTTGCATAAACGGCTTAGACTAGTCTTAAAAGTTAGTAATTTCATTATTTCAGCAGGATGAGTCATAATTTTAAAAAAACCTTTTACATAACGTAGATTATAGACTGATTGCCACTTGGTTAACTGCTGGCTAATCAAACTAGCTCTTAAGTCACGGTCTTAACATAGTTACTATGTTTATGCAGCTGGTCCTTGTTTTAAAACCCCCATAAAATTACATGGTTCTGAAACTTTTTTTTTTCTGCTAGACTATAATTGACACAATTGCTTGTTTTCAAGCTCTACTACTTTTGATATATTGAATTAATGTGGTTGGTTAGTTTATTATTTTTAAATTAATCACAATATTTTGTAAATCCAGAAGTTATGTTCTATATTCCAGAACTGTATGTTTTTCAACCTTGATTAAATCTTGATTTAGTTTTTCCCCCCATTTTATTTTAAAGATATTACGTTAATATATTAATATTGACAAGCATATAGACATGGACTAATAGACATGAAATAATTATTTTAAACTTTTTTTTTTTTTCAGGTCAGTTAATTTTGTCTCTAGATAAAGACACATATGAACAACTTGGCTTGGAGGGACGCCCATCTCTGTACAATCACAAAAAAGCCATGAGATTTGGTAAATCTCTTTATTCTCAGTAGCTTTTTATATATGAAATGAAGGTGTTTTATGTGAACAAACATAACATTTTCTGTGAACATAAATACTAGTATTATAATCATTATAAAATGTCTTTGTTTTGCAGTCGTGACTCTGGATCTCACTGACAAAAGCATGACCCCAGGCACCAAACGATACCAACGGGTTCTCTCAAGTTTGAAGGACAGACTACCACTCAGATATGACTTTCTTTTAACAAAATACAACACAGGTTTGTCTTATGCATTTCATCGTCACCATCACTGACCTTAACAAACACATTTTTAAATTGCTTTATGCCGAGTTCACACTGCACAATTTTAGCCCTGATTTTTTCACTCGCCGACAGGTTTCGCAAAATCACCGACAAATGCCCGAAATCGGAGGCAAATAGGTGCTCGTTCACGCGATTCACAATCACGCAGTGTGAATTATCAAAGATGTGAGATTCTGTGAAATGAGTTCTGACTGAAACATACATCGGCGATGACCTACAGCCAATGAGAGAGCAAGATGCATTTTTTTTATTATTATTAAGCAATTAGACATGTACAAACAACGTGGCAATATCAGTATTATATATATATATATATATATATATATATATATATATATATATATATATATATATATATATATATATATATATACATACAATAAAAAAAAATTCACTTTCAAGTACTTAGATTTGTGTATATAAAAATTAGGCTATGTACAAAGTAGGCTATGTACAAAGTAGGCTATGTTACGAAGTCATCTTTGTTATTGTTTGTTCGGGGAGGACTTATTATAGACCACAATATCAGCGTGATCTTGCGTTATTTCCTTATCACTTCTCATGTGCGTTTGGTTATGAAACGTAGTTTGCAGACGAGACAGGGTTGTCGGAGATTCTTCCTATTGTAAAGTCATGTAGTGTGTAACCTCCTGTCGCCGATCCATTGTGCAATGTGAACACCGCAGCAACTGAATGCCACCCCAGATAGTCGTGCAGTGTGAAAACAACAATGATCAGATGATTTTGAAAATCATGCAGTGTGACCTTGGCATCAGTCTTTTGTATTTCTGAATTTTTCAGGTTCAGCTGAAGATCAGACTCTTAACAAGCTGTTGTCCCAGTACTCATACGAGGAGCACAAGCCTGCGTTTAGCCATCACACCCTGAAAAATATACCATGTCCCACACTTTACCCATCAGATATACAAGGAAAGACTCTGTCATGTGACCCACATCACCTCTTGGAGTGGCTTGGAGCAGTTAACCTGGACATCAGCTGGTAAGTGAGCTGTTATAAAGTGTTAAATTCACAAAAGCCAGTTGCTGCATCATGCAGTGCTCTTGTATGATTGTCATCTGCTAAATAGGTCAATTGGTTCCATATATTGTACAATTAATACTTGAAGACTATGGCACAAAAAGACAATAAAGGAGTTCTGGGTGTGTTTGACAGTATTTCTCAACTTAACTGTGTATGTTTTCAGTGAAAATGCTGCTGACAGTTTCCTGTCGACATATGCGTGTCCAGAGCCCCAGAGCTCTGTCAGTCAGGCCTTGCTGTGCACCGTTACTGGCTTTATCTCGCCTGAGAATGTGTTTGTGCTGCTGCAAGAACTCAGGTGAGAGCCCAGCATTACTGTCACCTACTGTATCCCAACTTAATATGCAGAGATGGCTAGAAATAAGCCATTTGTAGGATAATTTCCCCATAAACACTGTGGCACGATTACAACATTGATCAAGATTGTAATTTTTGTGAAAAACAAGTGCCTTAAATTGTGTTGACTGTGCACTTGTAGTGTATTTCAAATACTTTAAAACTATATTTAATATTCATTAAATAAAAGGCAACTTAAGTGTACTTAAAGAGTACACATTAAAAATGGACATTTGAATATGTTGAGTTGACTAACATACCAAAGCACATGTAAAGTAATTGATTCTAATTTTAACAGTAGTGTATGATACAAAATTCTATTTAAAACCAATATATTTTAAATGCATTAAATTGCAACTTTCTCATTACTGATGTGTAATTAAATACAGGTTGACCCAGAAAAACCTTTACTCTTTTTAACATAAGTACATTTAAATAATATTTTATAGAAATGCACAATCTTGTCTTTTTGAATTGAATTTTATAAAATGTGTCTGCAGTGTAATAGCAGATGAAGCTGATATGGCAATACATTTACATATATGTTTCAATAGATATAATTTCAGTTTTTTTTTTTTTTTTTTTAATTCTTGTCAGTGCGTTCAGTACACTTTAACTATATTTCGTAAGACAACAGAAGTAATAATGAGATTACAAAGATGTACATTTATGTCATGACAACTCTCGGAGGGATTGGCATGGAATAGATCTGCTACACTGCTGCGGCGGCAGAGCAAGTACCGAGACTTGCTACTGCCAATACATCCACAACATGCTGCTGCGAGCATGTAAGAAACACTGCTGCTGCACGTATATGAAATAACCCCCATAGCATACATGATCACCCTGTTCATAACAGATCTATACAGGTGGAGCTGGGGAAGGTGGCGGGTTTCTGAAGTGTGCTGCAAACTGCTATCACAAGCATTAGCCAAGTATTTGAATGTTGAGCAGCAAACATTTAATTGCAACCAAGTGTCTCAAAACTGTGTATATATATAAGTATAATGTTTAAGTATATTAAGTAATATTTCCATAATACATACTCTTTTTAGAAGTTCGGTATAGTGTACATTTGAAACTTACAAGCTGTTTATTTCTCTACCCTTAATCATCCAGGCAGTATTTTGATGAACCGAAGTTTTCGCCGTGGATTTCCCTCACTGTGCATGGATTTATGGATAGTCCTGTGTCGTGGGGAGCCACAGAACACGGATTTCTCAAAGGTGGTGAAAACTTCTACAATTTAGTTTGCTTCAAGAATCAGGACTACTGGTTACACATGGCTACCGGTGCTCAAGATGGCTGCCCACCCTAAAACAGTGGATATTTGACACTGAGAGACCCCGCTTTTTTCTTTTTTTTAAATTCGTATGACTTTGTTATAATGTAAAATACAAACATAAATCTAAAATGTATGCTTTTGTTTCAAGTTTTTTTTATTAAATTATAAGAGGACAACAGTAAGTAAAAAAAAAAAAAAAAAAAACTGTATAGAATATCAGTTTATTTGGACCAGTCATTTTCACAGCTGTTACATGTTCAGAAACCTAAAAATAATCTTTACAGATTGTACAATTTATAGCATTTAGTATATCAACTATAAGAAATACGCCTTGCCATTATTTATATATATATATAAAATCTAATTTTGACCAGCATTTGAAACTAAAGGCAGATCACAAATTATGTACAGCTATGCTGAAGGTCAGATAATGCTGATAATAGATATACTTTTGTCAGTGAAGTGACTGGAACAAAGTTACTTTCCTCCGGTATAGAGTCAGCAATGTTTTACATCAAACTTACAACACCCTGTATACAGAATTCAAAAGACATCCATAATAGAGAGAGGGTTGAGCTCAAATATCTCAAATTTACAAAAGAAAAAAGTCAGATATTGCAAAGCTGCATTAAGAAAATTAGGATGCGTTTCTGGTTTTGTCTTTCAGAGTTATTAACAGATATTGAATGTTAATTATCACAGATCAAAGTCAATGAAGCAGAGTTTACATGTCACAAGTTAAAATGTAGAAGACATTATTAATGTCACAATGCACTTCATAATCAAATATAACCTGCCACATTGTTTTGGAAAAATCTCCAATTAAAAAAAAAAAACTGAAAAGCATTCAATAAGTATAATAGAAATAATCAAAACAATTCTATTTCCACAATCATAAATATAATTTCGTAAACAAGACTTCATTTTACAAAACCATTTGGGAAGGGAAAAACATACACAACCATCTGTTAATTAATCCATGTTAAGGAACCACTTCAGCAAACTATCTATGGTCAATAAATATAATTAATAACATATATAAGTTACGCATTTTATCGCCGGGGCAGAGCTGATTTTTTTTTTTCCTGTAAAGTATTTGTCAAACATACCAATTATAAGCAAAAGTTTGGAGCTGAATAAGGAATAGTGCATAGATATCTACCAGAAACATGCTATAGCATGAGATTTTGAACGGGACGCTTCGTTGCTAAAAATCTAAATATGGATTTTGAGAGGTAGGACTTTAGCACTAGGGAAAAATATGTTTGCAAAGTCACATTTTATACAATTTTATGTGGACAGTCCATGTTATAAAAAAAATTGTAATGAAAGAAATCCATTTAATAACAGTGCATACTAGCTAGTCACTACAGATGTTTGGGGTGGATTTCAGTAGGATCTTCCCTTAGAGACGGTTGTTTATCTTCAGGGCTCTTCTGATGATACAGCAGTCCAGTCCGTTTGAACCAGCAGAAAAAAAGGATCCAGATTTAAAACGCCAGCATCCTTTATTGACTCCTGAGGAACATACCTCATTCAATTTCATACTGTCATAAGTTATTAAATTAGAAATATTGTGTCAACAACATTTACATCAAAATTATTTGGTGGCATGTTACTCCAAAGCAAACAGTTTGTATGTCAAGAACATACAAATGAAACTCCAAGCAGAAAACTTTTAAAATTAAGCCAGCAAAACGTACAAAAGTTAACTTTGATACAAATAACTGTTAATTCCTACTAAGCCAGAGCCTTGCAAATCCACATTTACTTACGTATTCATTTTGATCACTTGATTCAATTAGTAGCTTTCAAGTCTGTATAAAAGCACTGATGCTAAATCTCTAAGCATGGGTGTCATTTTTGTTGCCATCAGTGTCTGGTTTTCTTAATATAACTGTATCCATTTATAAAAATGACTTCAAAGGGCTGGCCGATGTAAATGCCAGCAGAATTTGCTTGAATATTCAAGATGAACAAGGCTTGAGATGACTTCTATTTGCTGAATAAAAAGTACCTACTGAAGAAAAGCCTGCTAAAGACTTGATTCTAATTACAATCTGTTAGAGTAGCGATATCCAAAACGAGCAAAATTCAACTCATTCATGTCTCATGCATCCCTTTCTTAAATTACACTGATATTATCCATCTTTTCTCAATCAGTCTGCATAGGTGGTGCTTCGAAAAGTAACCCAAATCCGTATTACCTCTATGACAAAGCAATTCATTACTTGATACAACAGAAATTTGAGCAGAAAAATGACAGGAATTTACATATCAAGGCATTTTGTCCTTCTGCGCAGTGCAAGATTTATCACAAACTTTGCATTAAAGTCATTATCAAGTGTAGCAGAATGAGACGCTGCTTTCTGCAGTCTGAAGAAAATGAAATACGTCCTGGACGAAGATGAAGTGCGGGTTTGACCACGCCAGTCTTCCATTGTTCCATGAAAATCCTACTAAAAAAGTAACCACTGACAAACCTTGTTTAAATAACATCAGGCACTTGAGGATGGAGGTTTTGACACCCGTAGGACATTTAACTGACTTAGAATTCATCAATTTTCTTCTGGAGATATTTGAGTATGGAGTCCATGCCCTGAGGAGAGCCCCAGACCCTCTTAAGTGCCTCACATTCCCTCTCGTTGGCCTGCTCCAGGGCGGCCCGGTTAATGTTCCTCACTAGTGCTTTGGACTCACGCAGAACCTTCAGTGTTTTTCCGGCAGCATCAGCATGACAAATAAAATGAGGGGAACAAAATAAGGAAGAAAAGGAAAAGAAGGCACATGACTTATGGATGTGGATGCATTGTGAATTTGTACAGAAGTGTTATCGCAATTGCATTTTAACAAAAAATACATGATGTACCAATGATTCAAAATCTTCAAGGGTCTAAGCAGGGTTTAAAAGCATCATGTTTAAGGATAAAGCTTATTTACAATTTATTCTAAAAAGACTATGAGAATCAAATGCCCATGAGTTACAATGAAAGGCCATTAAAGGAAAAAAAACACAATATGAAAAGTTGAGGGGATTGTGCGGATGTATGCATTGAGAAAATGTAACAAGAAAAAAAAAAAAAATGAAAAGATGACTTACAACTGAATTACAAGATACTAGCTCCTTGATGCGAACCATGACTTCCTGTGTGAAGGTCCCTGGCCACAGAACCTGGGACACGAGTCCTTTGGCACAAGCCTCCTGAGCTGTCAACTTCCTTCCACTCAGTAGCATTTCATTAGCCTACATTGACAGTAGAGGAACAAGAAATCAGAATTCTAGGGATGCACGATACTGGATTTTTGCTGATAACCGCACACCATAAAAAAAAAAAAGAGCATTACAATTATACTCAATACAGGAAGTAACTAAAACGTGAACAAGAATCGATGTGCTCTTTACCAAAAGGGCCAGACGAAGTCACTGTCAAAGATGACACCCAAACATTTAGCCTGTTTGGAAACAGACACTAGAAAGTTATCTATATTCACTAAGATTTAGACTTGGCCAGATTGGTTTTTGAGCCAAGAAGAAGAATTTCAGTCTTACTAATATTTAGTTTATTAATATTTAATATTTAATCTGATAGGATAGACGGAGTAAAAGTAGAGGTGGGTTTGGAGGACTGGTAAAGTTGGGTGTCATCAGCATTATAGTGGAATTGAATAACAAACATCCTAAAAATATTACCAAGAGGTAGAAGATAAGTAATAAATAAGAGAGGATCTAAAACTGAGCCCTGTGGAACCCCAGGAGTAACACATTAAGGCTTTGATGTAAACCGCTTCAGTTGTACAAATCGAGTACAACCCGTTAGGATAAGATCGAAACCAGTGAATTCCTATGATTCCAATAGACTCCAATCTGTCCAACAAAATACTGTGCGAGATGGTACCAAATGCTGCACTCAAATAAAGCTAAATAAGAATAGACAGAAGTCCTGAATCAGCAGCTGCCATTAAGTCACTGGAAATATTAACTAATGCATTCTCAACACTAGGATGTGAACGGAAGCCAGATTGAAATTGCTTGTACAGACTATTATCAGAAAGATGATCCTAGACCTGGGCTGCAACAAACCTTCCCAGTATTTTAGAAAGAAATGGGAGATTTGAAATATGGTGAAAACTATCAGAAGTTACTCGAATCAGCCCCCGGTTTCTTAGGTATAGGAGTTATCACAGCAGTTTTGAGTGAAGACGGAACAATACCAAACAAGCAAAGAGTGTATTATATCAGTAATTAAAGGAGAGAGAGAAGGTAAACAGGCTTTAACCAGATGCTTTGGAATAGGATTCACATGAGTAGGTAATAGGCTTAGATTTTTTAAATAAAAAGAACTACTTCCTCCGTGCTTGGACGTAGTGGAAATAGTAGAAATTACAGGTTGGTCAGAACAAATAAAAAGAAATTACTTAATATTATACTTAATATTATCTTTGTAATTATATGCTTACTGTTTTTACAAATGTGTTTTAAATGCATACATGAATATATACCGATCAAGATTTTTGAAATTTATTGACAGAAATCCCTTATGCTCACAGTGCATCTCTGTGTCGGACAAAGAAAAGAATATATTTATGACTTAACGGCAACAGTGCCACACTTCTCGTTTCTCATGCCTGCTTCACGTGCTTCAGGCTACTGGGCGGTGATAAAACGGACAAGGCAGTGCTGTCACAAGCAGAGGTAGTCACTCCATCTTGCCAGTGGTTTTCTCTTAACTAGGTTGTTTTGTCATAAGCTATGCTGCCATATTACTCCATTAATTGGTACTATAAATTCATTTTCAGGCTAATAAAATCTGTACAGGCTCCCTTAATGTTTTCATTGCCTGTTTGATCAGCCATAAATTCTAACGGCCTCTCTATGTAACAGTTTATACAGATGCCTAAGATTTTATAAGTTTCCTTCCTTTACCAGCAAGAGCTACTTTGGTCAGAGAGTGGTTCTGGTAGTCAATAACGCTGGATATGGAACATTAAAGTTGTTGCTGTTTTATTTACAAAGGCAAATCCATCATGAGGGAGAAAATTAATCGAAAACAGCTCAATTTAAAATAAAACCTAGATCGACAATTCCTTGATTAGTTCTAAACCTTGCTTATTTTAATCCTTATTGGTCCAAACCACACCTTATTTTAGTTAAAGGTTTTATATTTTACAATGCAATTTATTCCTGTGAATGCAAAGCTGAATTTTCCACAGTTTTAATTACTGCAGTCTTCAGTGTCACATGATCTTTACTAGTAACACAATAATTGTTTAGTTGTTTAATTTATTGGTAACACAAATGTTAATCAGCAGGACTGTTTTTAACATGCATACATATACATACATACATAAATATATATATATATACACACACACACACACACACACACATACATAAAAATCAAAAGACAAGTTATTCTTGCAGAGGCACACTTGATGTACTCACCGAGGCGACTCCCATGATGAGAGGGAATGTCACAGAGGAGCAGGCGTCTGGGGTTTGGCCAAAGATTGTGTAAGGAGTCTGGAACCAAGCCTTCTCATTGGCCCAGATGACATCACATAGGGGCAAGATAGACGCTCCAAGCCCAATAGCAGGCCCATTCACAGCGGCAATGATGGGCTTCTTGAACTGAATAAATGTGTTGACGAAAGTTCTGAAGACAACAGAAAGCACTTTAGTTTATATATAGCTACCATTACAAAACAGTTCTCTGAAATATGGTGGTAAAATAGCTGTCATAATATTTATATTCTCATTGTTTTGTACCTGATTGTCTCCGCCATTTTGATACTTTCTTTTTTTCTATCATCCGTGAGCCGCCTAATAAAATAGATAAAGTCTAGGCCAAAGCAGAAGACGTTTCCCACGGCGCTCAGTAGAACAAGTTTACTGTCATCTGCTGCAGCTGTGGCCATGGCACTCTGAACCTCTTTCATTACCTGAAAACCATTTGAGTGACGTTATATCACTTCATAGTGGGGTGAGGGGAATGTCACAGTATGAGTTAGGCATGGGACGATAACCGATTTCAAGGTATAGCAGTTTCAAGGTTTGTAAAATTCACGGTTTCAAAACCACTAAAATTTTCCGTTATACCGTTCCTGCGGTATGCGCAGTTTTTTTACGTGTCGTCAAAGACGGAAAGTGCAGGACTCCCTCAGTTGTGAGCAGTGAAGAGTGTAACGAGTCACAGGACCCCTCCTCCTCCGGACAGCGGTCAGTGAGAGTAACCTGTGTGTAGGATGGTGGCCGAATGAGGTGAATCCCTTTAACTTTTTCCCCGTCGAAAAAGGCGAAGTCTGCCGTATGGGAATTTCTTGCTCACACTGTGCGATTTTGGCCACGATTTGGTCGTCTGGGACAAATTTTGAAAATCCTAAAAGATTCCTATGATCCTAGGCTAAAATCCGTCTTTGATCGCTGGTTTGACATGTTCACCGACAGCCAATTAATGGCTGTTGCGATCAAATTTAACCTCTGACGAAATTCTGGCAGTGTCAGAAGATTTGGCGCACAGTCCTGCAGTGTGAGTACCCCTGCGACGAATATCAAACTGTCTCCGTTTTTCAAGGCAAGCTATGAGCAGAATTAATGCTAGAGAATTATTCTATCAGCCACAAACTCCGGCGCTCCCGTCCTCCGCTCACGGAATTCATCTGATATGTTGCCTTCTCTATATAAACACTGGTTGCGCGCTGTTTTCATGTGCGTGTGTATGAATACATACACTATTCTTCTTAAACACGCCGGTATTGCCGCCGTTCATATAATTTTCATGACAGCCAACATTTCGGTCCCGTGTGCAATGCAGTTCGCAGTCACTGGACGTGTATGGGTTGATAATGTAAAACTCCGGACAGTTTTCTTGCGCGCACCCGTTTTTAACTCGTCTTGAATGTCGTACAGTCTGACATTAATGACAACTGAGATCCCATAGTGTGACATGATCATCATGTTCGTACAGTCTGACAAGTACAATCCTAAAGGATTTAAAAATCGAGAAACAGCCGTAGACTGATGTTCCGTACAGATGACGTTTTGGCGCCGATCGCTAAATAAATACTTCCAGGTCGTACACAAACGATATATCTGTGTCGTCTTCATTTCTCCCTCTTTCACCCTCAATCAAGACAGAGACCCATTCGCCGGTTGTTTCAGTGTTGAAATAAATACTGTTTGGCTTGCTACCGAGGCAGATAACATGGCTAATTAACTAGCTAACGTCAGCTAGTTTCCTCCTCACGTTACTTCACAGAGCGGGGAATAGCAGACTAAAGTACTACGTTTCTGCGATTTAGTACAATAAATTTAGCTGGTATCACGTCTATAATTTTAAGCCTCCTGCCATTGTTTACATCTGTTCAAAATCACGTAATTTAAAAAAGAAACAAACTGCTGGCTCAGGTGTCTTTGCCACTGTTTGAGTGTTATACGGAGAGAGACCGTGTGTGTGTGTGTGTGTGTGTGAGAGAGAGACAATCGCGCGCTCTCCTTGTGTGTATGTGCACACATCTTTGTACCTCACCGCTCATAACTTGGACTGAAAGATGAATGTGTAGAAAGTGAGCATATCTCCAAAAACCTTGTTGAGCTGCAGGTTTAAATGACTGCATTTGTAATTTTCTTTCATTTAGAAGGATTTTTTTTTTTTTTTTACAGAAAATTATTTATGTTCTGATTATTGTTGAGCTGCAGGTTTAGGCTCACTTAAGTGACTGCACGTAATTTAATTAACAAGAATTCAATTATTTATTTTAATTATTTGGCCTGACATGTTTACCGTTCCAAAATGTTCTATATGTTTCTTAAAAATAAAATGTATTGAGTTCAGTGGAAAAAACGTTGTTGTTTTTTACCCAGACATTTAAAAATACCATATTTTAGAGCTGTAATCGCAATAACGTGATACCGTGAAACCGTGATATTTTTATCTAAGGTTATCATACTGTTAGAATCTCATACCGGCCCATGCCTAGTATGAGTAATATCATATATAATAGAAACCTAATTACACTGTGTCTAGGTCAGAATGTGACAGTCTGGAAAGAACACTATACATGTATTGTATGGCATCAGATTTTCATTCTACTGTTATACCACCCAGCCTTAATTCAAAGATTGAGGTTTTTAAAAAGTCCAAACTATTTTTGTGCATTTTAAATCGAAAGTCAAATCAACATTTGTAACATGAAATATATTTGTACTCACATCAGGATTCAGTGAGTTGTTCTCAGAGGTCTTTGTAGAAAACAGAATGTGTGTAAAGCCATCTTGTTTCTTAACTACAATGTCCCTGTAGCGGTAAGCACTCTCAGTTTGACGAACACTGAAGCGCAGACGCTTGTCGAAAGTTGCACGGTCCTCAAAACGCCTTTTGCCTGTCAGCCCTGAGCTGCTCATCACTCCTGCCGCACCACTCTGAGTAATGGCCGTTCCATTTGCAGACGAGGCCTCCATGAGGGTAGTCACGCCTATTAAACAACATCAAAAGCAAAAATGAATAAATAAAATATAGCAATACTATAATAATAATCATATGATAAAAACTATTTTATTTTGTAAATATTAATACACATGTACATTTTTATAATACTTAAAAATTAAGCTGTTTTCAACACTAAATCAGCATATTCACATGATTTCTGAAGGATCAAGTGACACTGATGATTGGAGTAATGACGCTGAAAAATAAGCTTTGCCATCAGGAAAAAATTACATTTTAAAATATATTAAGATAAAAATAAAAAAAACTAAATTGTAATAATATTTCTAAATACTAGTTTTTAATGCATTTCTGATCAAATAAATGCAATCTGGGTGAGCATAAGAGACTTTCATAAACACTGAAAAATCTTACTGAACTTTTGAAGGGTTGTGTATATTAAGGATGCAACATCATAGCCTGAAATTAATTAATTTTAGTGCAAGTCACCTGCATATGCAAGTATCAACACAAATTACTACAATCATTACCAGTTAGACCTACTATTACATTTTATAAGTGACATAAACATCAAGATTGATTGTTTCCTTCTGTTATACAAATCAAGGCTATTGTAACAATGTTAATTTTGATGGAAAACTAGCATCGTCATATTCAAGATAACATACGCCTTCTGAATCGACTCTTCTGAATCCAATCACTTGATGTTCTGCAGCATCAGCATTTGCTTTTATTCATCAGGTGCTTGTTTATTAGCGTTTATTGTGCTGTTCCATGACTAGAAACACACAATCCATTAAATTATAAGAGTAGGGCTGAAACAAACAAGTGGTGCTTCCAGGTCTGGAACTAAAACCCTCTCTACTAAACCTCAAAAGAATGTACTGTAATGTTCTCAGCGTAAGTCGAGAGGACTCTACCTTTCCCGTTTAACGTGCGGACGGCAGCGGGGGTAATGGGAATCTGCGGGGGCGGAAGTGCCGTTTGCGTTCTGGGCCTTGTGCCCATACGAGCCCGTTCCTCTCCTTGTACACGCACAGCTCCGGCGGGTTTCTCCAGCAAGGCCACTTCAGGGGGCACAGCATCTGGCTCTTGGCCTCCCTGTTCCAGACTGTGTGCTGCCTCACTGGGAGACTCCTCTGTGTCAGTGCGGCTGTTCATTGGGCTCTTCGGCACTAGGATTTTGATGCCAGATTTAGCCAGGTCCATACTACGCCGCAGTGCACTCACAGTGGGAGCAGCTGTCGGTGCTGCCGTCGGAGCCGTGTCAGTGACTGTGCTCATAACGGCAGTGCCGCTGCTACTCACGCCAGCCGATCGCTTACTCTTCTGCTGCTGCGCATCGCTGTTGTGCGGTGAATGCTGTGCTGGCTGAAGCCGTTTTGTGGAGGGTGTGTTTGGGGTGGGCGGAGAGGTCTTTGCTGTGTTAGGACTCGCTGAGGACTGCTGAGGCCTGCTGATTTGTTTGCGGGCGTTGATGCTGGTGTTGCCTCCGGCTGTGCTGGGAGAGCTGCGTGTGGAACGGAGTAAAGCTCCGTCTTTCTGCTTCTCGCTGTGTTGCCGGTTAAATTCATGGATGAACTCGACACAGCTGGACAGGTGATTCTCTGGCTCCCAGGTGTCTCCCTCAAAGCCGTAGCCTCTCCAGCGGACCAGGTACTCAGTCTTGCCCTTTTTGTTCTTACGTTTGCCTACTATTCTCTCCACCTAAAGAGGAGCATGCAGATAATGTATGGCTTAGTGAAATTTATGTAAAATAATAACATGCTGGAGACTGAAAGACTAAAGAACAGCATTTATGCAATAAAAGTTAGTTATGAAGGAAATGCCAATTTCTATCAATACACTTTGACTTTTTTAAAGCAGATGTAAAAAATTTCATATTTCTATCAATTATTATATATGCTAGATAAATGAAAAGCAGGTAGTTGTAAAAACATTCAATGTGACCCTGGACCACAAAACCAGTCATAAGATTTAGGCTATACATCTGATATGCTGAATAAATTAGCTTTCCATTGATGTATGGTTTGTTAGGATCGGACAATATTTGGCCGAGATACAACTATTTGAAAATCTGGAATCTGAGGTGGAACAAAAATCTAAATATTGAGAAAATCGCCTTTAAATTTGTCCAAATGAAGCTCTTAGCAATGCTTATTACTAATCAAAAATTAAGTTTTGATATGGTAGGAAATTTACAAAATATCTTCATGGAACATGATCATTACTTAATATCCTAATGATTTTTGGCATAAAAGAAAAATCGATAATTTTGACCCATACAACCATCACAACGCACTGGATAGCTGGCCAATCAGAGCACACCTCGCTTCTCAGAACGATGAGCTTTGTAAAAATCGACACGTTTCAGAAAGGCGGAGCATAGAGGAGCAACAAATAATGTACAGTATGCGGAAAAAGTGTTTTTTGAACCTTAAACCGCATAAACACATTTAGCAACGTCATATGACCCCTTTAATCTTGAGTACCTATAGAGTAGTACTGCATCTCCAAAAAGTCTTATCATATTTATTATGTTTTATCGTATTTTAAAAAGAAACCGGGTTTAACAACAACCATAAATTGCCTGTACTAATTGAAAGAAAACAAGTTGACAAAAAGCCTGAATATAAGATTTGGTGATCAAACATAAATAAGAGAGATTTACAAGCAATTTTTAAAAGCCTAGTTGTTGTTTTTTTTTTAATGGGATCACCAAAGGATTTCAGCACAGAACGAAGTTTAAGGAAATAGCTCATCCAAAAACAAAAGTTCTGTTAATAACCCTCATGTCGTTCCAACAGGGCTCGAAATTGCAACCATTTTGGTCGCATATACCCCCGGAATTTAATCTGCGCAACCTCAAAATATATTTGGGAGCATTTGTGCAAGTGCAAATAATTGTTATGGTGTGACCTGTTTTAATTTCTTTGCAAAACCTTCGCTAATTACTACTGCACAGTATATGCCTGCCGTGAGCTGATGCAGTGATGGCTCCGCCCTTCTAACCAACATTACATAAGCAATTAAACTTCACCTTTACATTCTTAACTTTAATGCAGATTTTAGATTCGTTATATTAGCCTTCAATCACTCCCTGTCACAGACACTGTGTTGTGCTGGAACTCAGAACTAACCGGTTTTTGCTTCTTTTTTTTCCAATTAATTTATTTCAACCAATCTCTGTTCCAGATGTGCACAACCTGCATTGCAGTCATTTTCCAAAATGTCATTTGTGTGGAAATATTACATAGTTATTATATTAAGTCTGCAAACGGCCGGTAATACAGGCCAGAGATTCTGAAGACGAACACAAGAGCAAGATCACCGTTCACGATGTGCGAGATATTAGAAGAAAATCCTAAGTATTGCATTAGTGGTGGGGTTTATATTAATGTATCACTGAAGGGAACAAACTGTTTTGAGATGGTATTTTCTTTTCATCTTTCATCTTGTACAATGCACTTAAAGAAGGTTTATAAGCGCAGCTTATAACTGCGTTGTTTACAGCAGTAACCAAGGAAAAACTATTTCGCCGCTGTTCCATAAGCGCCACCTGCTGTCAGAGAGTGAATTTGCATCTGTTTTTGTTTCATTCAGAGATGATTTATGTAGAATAATTTCACAAAGCTAAAGTCAGACTATTCTGTTTTTGCTTCAGATTATACAATCTAAATTAAATCAGAAACTGCTCATGTATGCAGCATCTTTGTTTGGATTGTGTTTAAAATGCAGCGGTTGCCTCAAATTTTAAATGGCTACATAGAGTTTGGCCTGTAATAGAGAAAATAAACATCTTGTTCATGTACTCATATTTTCATTGTTTCTTGCCTCTTGCTTAAAGCATACAATAAATACTTTTTAAAGGGGGGTCTAGTGTTATTTCATGCATTCTGAGTTATTTACACTGTTAAAGAGTTGGATTCTCATGCTAAACATGGCCACAAGTTTCAAAATGATTTGGATGGAGTATTTCTGTGCCAAATACACTCCTTCCAGGTTTGTACAAGTTTTGGAAAGTTTTTTTCTATCATGGCTCTTTATGACGTCATGAAGGGCAGAATTCCTTGTATGAGCAATTCTCCCAGAAGAGCATGTGCACATGCCAACCAGAGCGAGAGCAAGAGCATGCCCATCAACATGCATCATTCGGCAGCGCTGCATACAACTTCCTCAAAAAGAATGTCTCCAAAGAAGTGTGTTTTTGGTTGTAAGGGAAAGATAACCTTGTTCAGCTTCCCAAAGAACCCAGCATTATGTGAACAGTGGCTGCAGTTTTTCTGGGGCAGCAATGGAGTTTCACAAGTGTGTTTGATTATTCCCTTAATTTTGGTTATGAATGTTTTATAAACAAGGCCCAGTTCGACGCTGGATTTGCATATTGTTTGATACTGAAAGACGGAGCGTTCCCAGTGATAGAGGATCCTGGTCATGATTCAGAACTGCAGATGGTAAGCAAACTGCATCAAATTTCTGTGTTTTGTTGGCAATCGGCACAGTGCTTGTGCTTGTGACGCTTTAGCTCCACCCACAGCACGCCTCCAGGAGTTCGGCTGTGTTCGAAGAGAATCGTAAAGCTGTATCTTTCTTTTATAAGCATGATAAAACTAAAGACTATTTGGAGATATGGAGGATGCAGTACTACTCTATAGGTACTCAAGATTAACATGAGAATGAGCGAAACTGTGTGTGTTATGCCCCCTTAAAAAAAAATTAGTTCATTTGCTTGTAAAACATTGTCAATTGGAATCGGCTATGAAAAATCAACATTGGTGCATCACTAAATAGAAATGCTGGGACAAGTGTGTGGCAAAGAACTTAAAATCAGGTTTTACAGGTGAAGCTTTTAATCATCAGGTTCTGCTCAATTGGCACTTGTGGTGCTCCTTAATATTCATTGGGTGCTCCAAATTTTTTTTGGTGCTCCTAACTTTTCGAAGTTGGAAGCGCCAATGCTTTTGTAAAAAAGTTAACTTTGAGCCCTCAAACATGTAACCTACTTTCTTTTAGAAAGGAGAAATTCTGGGAAATTTTCTGTACTATGTAGTTACAATGAAAGGCAACTGGGGATTTCAAATGTCACAAAATGGATGCAAAAGCAAAATTAAAGCATCATAAATGTGGTGAAAGAACTTGATTATTTATTTATTCACTTTTTAACGCTATGCCAGCATCAAGGCTGAAAGAACTTGATAAAAATAATAAACAATGTCTTCAGAAGCCATATGATATCTTTTTGTGACAAAGACCAAACGTTTGGCTGTTATTCACCGATCACCTTTCTCTCTAATGAGAGGTTAACTAAAAAACAATTGCAATGAGAACTTCATGAATAAATGCACCAAATCATGGAATCATGAACAAATCATCATCAGACTGGTTTTGTGAACCTGATCAACCAATTCATTGAAAGAAAGCAGATTTTCAGTTAAGAATATGAGAAAGGTAAGTAAATGACGACAGAAGTGTAATTTTACCAGCTTGATGTCTCAGTCCAAGGCTATACTTCCTCATGATGATACTACAGTAATTGGGATTATCTGCGGTAATAACAAGAAGACTATATGTGGGAATGAACAGGAGCTTCTAACTGGACGGTTTCATAAAAAATAATCTGACTGTGAATGTCAACATGACAAAAAGACTCTTTGTGAACTTCACCAGAGAGTGTAATTCCTCAATCAACATCAATGGCACTACAGAAGGAAGTGTCGGCTGCTTCAGGTTCCTTGGCATGCAAATCTCTGTTGGCCTGGTTTAGCCTCACAATACTGTAGCCAACCTGAATGAGGCACAAAAACACCTGTGCTTTCAGAGGTGTGTGAAGAAATCATTATCTTCTCACTTCTCATTAACTTCGATCACAGCATCAGAGAAATCATTTGTGAGGTACTATCAAACACAACTAAGAAGGGCTTTGTAAAGGTACACACAACTCAATCCAGAAGTAAACCCAAACAATCATCAAAGGCCCTTTCTACTCCATTCATAAGATATTTTGCCTCTTACCTTGAAGCAGTACTGGACTGTCAAGTTATCCCCAAATAAAAACTGAATCATTTGATTGATTGTAAACCTGTATGACTTTCCTTCTTCTGTTGAATAGAAAAAAAGATCTCTCAGAAAAAAATCTCTCAGTGTTTTGTCCATACAATGAAAGTTAATCATTGTTGTTTGGACCCCATTGACTTTCATTGTATGAACAAAAACGGTTCAAATATTCTTTTATTTTTGCGCGAACTATCCCATCAAGGCTTGTCCACTGCAGTACAACTACACTGCTAACTACAACCAGTACACTTTTTCCCCCTATTGTGTACATCCACAATTTCTCAGACTATACTACTCTCCCTACTGCAAATTTAAACACCTTACATAATCATTCAAAGTAAGGGTTGGAAACCAAGAACAAGTTATTATTCTAAATAGGTTCCATTGAAAAAAAACAAAACAAAAAAACTATTTAAAAAAATGATTTTCACAATGTTTAATGGTTTTAGAAAGGGGAACCGTTACGGTTTATACATACAACAACTAGGGATGTGTGCTACGAAACAGTCACATAATTCCACCTTATTATCTGAACTGTTCTTATTTTCCATCAAATGCTTAAAATTTGCAAAACACAGATGGAAACAAAAGCAGCAGACGGGATGAATTGAAAGGAAAATAGAAAATACTCTATCTGACTATAGGTGGCGATTTTTGACAGCAGAAATGCCCACATAGATGTGTATAGGTAAATGCCACATTTGACCACTCCAGACACATTGACACATCTTCCATCTTGGAACGATCAATGTGTCATCACTCATAACAAAAATCAAAGAGTTTCAAGATTCCAAAACACTGTGCAGCATCTGGCTGTAAAAATCGTCCCAATTTAAATTCATGAAAAAGCCTGTTCTATGACACATCCTATGATATTAATCAGATAACTTAGATACATAACATAGACGTAATATTACAACTTGTATCTGGACAAAAGGATGCAAATGCCAGTGAACTTTAAGTTACGTGCTATAGCGAGAGATAGAGAGTGAGAGTGAGAGCTCTCCCTCCGTGATGTGCATTCATGACAGCACACTGAAACATGGGCAAAGAAAGCAGACAATTTACTATAGATTTCACACTCTATAAAGTTCTCATTATACTGCTTATGGCAGATTTGTGCTGTATTTTCATCTACATTATCAAGTGATTCCTGAAATCGCCTGCACGTTTTCAAAGCCATACAAAGTACGAAAACAATTTTAATTGAAGTATGCCTACTGTTGAACAAAAGCACTGTTGCATTAGTATAACATCAGTATTTAAAAAAAAAAAAAGAAAGATCTAAAAGCAATATGGCCATCTCAAATAACTCATCGGCCATTGCATTTGAGCATGAAACTAAACACTGGTAATATGTCGCGCATTCAGCATGTTAATAAATGTTAATATCCCACCGCATCCTATATTAGATTAATCAGATGTGTATGTAGCTAACCCAGACATCACTACATGACTTCAAAGCCATTTCTCTTTCCTCTCATGTCTATGGACCGCATGCTGAGGCCAGCTAAACATTTAGTGCACATTCACAGCAGAGTACTCGATCACTGTTGCACACCCCTAATAGCAGCCCATCGAAACAGTCGCTAATAGGGCATCTACCTATACATATCTTTGGTTACTAGGTTTGTGAAGATAGACAATAGTATCGTGTATCGATGATAGTCCGAGATATCACCTGTGGCTGATGCCTTTGACGATAGCAAGACAATTATTATTATTATCATCATAATCAGGCTAATAATACTAATTAATATTAGGGATTATTTGTTCCATCATATTTCTTTTTCCGTGTTTTATTTTACTATTGACTGAATGTCAAAAAAGATTCATTCAGGTTTTAATTAGTTCTGGATAAAATGTGTTCTTAACAACTCTCCTCATGAGAACTATTCGGTTAACAGTTTGAAAGAGACTTCTGCTCTGTTATGGATTTAAAGCAATACTGAATTACTTACCATCAACAAGAAACATCAATCTTGTTTCAAATTAAAGGCTCTTTTTTTACTCAATCTCAAATAAAAGCAATAATGAATGCTTATACAAAAAGTCCAAAACATAGCATGTTTACTATGCTGCATTTATGGATGCATGATATTGGATTTTTGCCGATATTTTTCCATCTAATTTTGGCTGATAACGATATATTTCTTTTTGTTTGGAAACAACAAGTCTCTCCTGTGCAGAAGTTATAAGCAAAATATTTTTAAATTTGGTTAGTTTTTAATAAGAACTTATTTATTAGAATTAAATAAAAAATAATGAAGGTTTTTTGACAGTACATTGAAGCTTTGAAAATAACTATATCAATCTGCATTCCCAGCCCGGGGGAGGCTGCTGCTGCCACTGCACGTGCTATTACTGTTTATACACCGAACGCATCATTCTGTAGGAGCTTTCACAGATTAAGTGCAGCGATCCAAAACAGTGAATCTAATCGTCATTAAGACAAAACTTTGCTTCAAGAATGAGCCACACTGCTGATGTGATCTAATCACTAGCACGCCCTGAGCACAATGCGAGTTAACCCATTCATCTTATAGGCAAGCCATATCGGCATAATTTTTCTTATCAGGCCGATGCTGATATTTACATTTAAAGCCATTATCGGCCGATTCCGATATCAGTCCGATAATATTATGCATCCCTAGCTGCATTATATTTTTGTGTTGGGGCTATTACCGTTTACTGGATGTAAAAATGTGACATTGCTGAGCGCTGCCACAAACTCCTATTCCCCAAAGATTCAAGCTGCCTGAGGAATTCTGCGTAATTACAGAAACTGCTGCAGGGCTTTTACTCTTATCATCTTTTATCATGGACTCTGTCATCATTTCAAGCATTACAGATTCACATGCTTCTACTGGCTTCATGGTTTATCACATCAGTTTGGAAAGACAACCCAACATATAGTTTGCCACATAATTTCAATAAAAGACTTGATATTGAAAACTGATAATTAATGTCTCACTACAGTATTTTGAATTCCATACATTTGTTTCGTAGCATTTGGAACAACTGTTTACAGACTTGTGTGGTCTGAGTTCTGATGAAGCATCTCCCTTTTCTTCCCATCAGTCTGTAGTTCACAGATGTTAAAGTTACAAATGTACTCTTGTTCTTTTTATCACATTGGACTGGCGATTTCTGTCCTAAATTTGTTAATAAGATCATGCTTTTCTCATGATGGCAACTCATCAACTCAAATTTTTAAAACACCATCTGATGTCAGTTTATTGAACAACAAATAATTCAACACCAAGATGCCCTTGGGATACACATACGGTTTTTCTGATTAGGTTCATTTACCACAAGAGCAAAGTTCTCCAACTCATGAGGGAGTCAAAATTATCCATGGTTCTGTAAGTATTTTCCCCAATGGGATTTCAGAAAAATTTCCAATAAAGATGGCATTCAACTCAGAAACACTCAGAAAGACTATTGACTTAATGTCTTTAAGTACATATAACTATTTCACATATCTGAATATCGCAAAATATTATTATACAATTATATGCTCAACTCAAGTATGTTATTTGCAATGCTTTATGGTAGTGGGTGGTCATTGCTGAGGTCTTCTCATTTCCACAGTAACAATGACTTATCTGATTGGTGGATCTCTCTTTTAGTTTATGTGTAGTGTAGTTTTGTTTTTTTTTTAGTGGAAATTAAACATTTTAAAAAGGTTTGGATCACACTAACTTGCAGAGACTACAGAAGCATACCACTGCTAACAAGCTTGGAAAAATGGCAGGTCTGTCTATAAAGATTAATAGGTTACTGCTGACTGAGAAAATGAATGGGATGCTTCATTCAGAACCTTTGTGTTCTATAAATTATAATACACTAGTATTGAACCCTGAACATTCTAAACAATTTTCAAGTCTTTCAAGACAGTTTGGAAAAAGAAATAAATACCTTGTTATTTCCATACAGGTTGAAAGAAGGTAGAGAAAGAAGAGTTAGAAAAACAGATTTTGATAAAGCCAGCACCATCCTTTTAGTTTTAAGATTAGACTCAACATTTGGGGTGCAAATAGGCTAGTTGAAAAGAAACAATCTGCCCAAGCCACAACCAAAAAGGCACCATTCGTTTGACAACACATGGACATGGATCATGACTAAGAGTTCTGGTATTGTCAGCTGAATGGACAGTATTATCAAGGTGTTTAAAAATGGAGACATTATTCATACAGGTCTTTATAAACTGGTCAAACGTGTTTAAATAGATCGGTTCTCTTCATCACACCTTTGATCTAATCAGCAAACTTATCCCAATAAGCACATCAGTTCTAATCTCATATGTAATCCTTAGTATCTAATTAGCCTATTCATCTGACCAATTCTCAATACATCATGCAACCTTATTTGACATAATTTAGAGGACTGATGTGACTGAATACTTGAAGTATATTCACGCAGCATAAACATGCAATATGTCCTGATCACTCCAAGATTTTCCTTCATAACACGAGTTTAAAAGGCTGAGAATAACCTAAACCATACTTAGCTAAATCATTAGATTGAATATCAATCCATCAAACAAGCCAACAAGTGACATTGGACTTTCTTTATAGGAAATCACACGCCATGTTCAGTCTATTTACTATCATTCATAATAACATAACCTCAAAACTTGAGAATGATCTAACTGGAAATGAAACCAAGCAAAGGCGATCAAAACACAAAACTCAAGAGTGCTGGAAGGCTAGTTCTGATCCAAGCAGGTTGAACACTCAGCAAGTGAAGCTAAATACACAGGTCCTGCTGGAAAGTGTGTGAAACAAAGTTCCCGCAGAGCTGAATACAACATCCTGGACCGAGCTGACTTTCAGCTGTCCTGTTGTGTCCATCACACCCCAAAGACCTCATGGTTAGCAGCTAGCTTGATGAAATATCACTCTCCAAAGTGCCCTTCCTTCCCTCCCCCGCCTCATCCACTGCCTCCACCAGCATCTCTCCACACTAAACTCCGCAAACTAACAACCAGGACCACACTGGCTCCACGCTAGCCCAAGCTACTAGTTTGTTTTGTTAGCACGCAACCCTACCGACGTAGTTTTAACTAGTATGAGAGCGAGTAAGTCAGTTGTTAAGACTATTCGCTAGTGCAGTCCACACGAGCCTCGGGACGCGTCGTATATGTGCAACTACACACAAATATAATCGATTAACTGCGCCTAAACGGACACGAACGGTAAAACCGCCGACATTCACCTCGTAGAGTTCCTCCGTAGCCATCATGTCACGATAATCTTCGACGTTGTGGCAATCCGTGAGGATTGTAGACACTTTTTTTCCTCCAGTTGCAGTTGTCTTTTTGGCCTCTCCTCCTTTTTCAGTTGGTCGGGTGAGATGTGCTTGACCCGCACCGAGGATCTCTTTGCTGTCTAGTTCTCGCACTCAACGTCTATCCAACAACATTATAGTTAGAATAAAGCCTTTCATTCCCGATTAAGTCCAAACGAGTACTTTTGTGGGTCCAGGCGGCGATTTTAGAGAGTGTTACCGTAAACTAGTCTGTAGGCAGTGCTGATTACGCGCTCGCCTGCTCTCAGTTCTGCCACACAGGAAGTCTCAATCGAACGCAGATTAGAGTCGAGATGAGTTTGCACTGCCTGCAACCCTCGTGATAGAGCTGTGTGGACGACGGTCATCTGTGTTTTGCAAATCTTTATCGGTGTTGATTTTGAGTGTTGGTCTAATGGAACGTAGCTGACGTAAATCCTCAATAGTTCAAACAATAATTCATTGCGTTAAGCGCCAGGTGAGTGTAGCCCATGACTCAAGTCTAAAACATTTCCATGAATGCCATGTTCTCCGTGTGTTGGGCACACACATGAAGGTTTTGTTTTTTTAACTTTTACAGATGAAAATGTCTTATTTTATTACTTATTTTCTTCTTATTATTACACATTTAATAGTAGAGATTAATAAAAATGTAATTATTTAGCAATATGGATAGCCCAAATCAAGATGTTAATTATTTTGTAATTGATATAATGTCAAGTTGGACTTTTATAAAAGATGCCAAAGATCCGATCTGAACGTTAATGTACAGTCAGGTGGTCGTTATATTAATCAAACCCAGACAGGATGATTGGCCTCACTATTACTCTGCTACTATCAATAAATCAGTAAAATAGTTGAAATTGTGATTGTTGTTGTTTCCAAGAGGAGAGTTACACAGAGGTATTTAGCCGCTAAATATCACCTTTGACAATCAGAATAAAATATAAGAGCCGTGTACTGTAAATACAATGTTTCCTTTCCATTTTACACACGTACTGTAAATTCTCCAACAACTTTGTGAAGTACTGGAACTGCCTGATCAGATAAGTATAAAACTTTCCAAGGTTTTTCAGAAGACCTCAGAAAATAATTGACTGCAAAACTGAAACAATCATGAATCATGTGATGAATCATCAGAAGACAAACTCAAAAGTTTGGGGAACACCATTAAGATAAAAACAGTAGTATTCAGATAAACATCCTCTTGGTAAAGTAGCATAAAAGGCAGTAAGTAATGTTAAAATGTAAATATGAAATTATAATGCATTTTCCAGATTTTGGTTGTTTTTATATTAACCAAATGATCAAATTTATGTCTCAAGTTAAGTGCATATCTACATATTCACAAACCTGTTATTCTTGCATCTTTCCTTGCGGAAATGGGAGTTAAATGGTATTTTTAAATGCAGTGGTGTTGTCAACTGAAAGGAGAATAGTTCAGCAGATGCCAAAAGAGAACAAGGAAGTAGGCAAAAGAGCAGAGTAGAAATGTTACAATACACTTCTCAATGGTCCCCTTCAATATTATTTGATCTTTACTAATGTTTGGTGGTATCGCAGCGGTTCAGATGAAGCTACAGTACATGCCTTTTATGGTAAGCATTATTCCAGTCTTGGGTCTTTTACTAGGACTAGTATTTGTTTGTTTTAAATCTGAATAGCTTTTATTCAGTTTAGGGATCAGTGCCACAAGGGCTCCAATCACCACCACAATGGGTTCTGACTGTTATGTTGTAGACTGACATTTGTCTGTGTTGATTTTTGTTTAGTCTTTTGTGTTTTTCCTCAGTCCTGCCATTTCCAGCCAATGGTAAGATTTCCCACATTCAGTCATCGCTTTTATCTGGCAGTAGCATGCGTGGCCATAGTTTGAGCCTCAGACAGCACGCCCATTGGTGTTTACGCTAAATGACAACAGCTTTCCAAAACTGCAAGATCCAGTCTTATTAATGGTTTCGGTTTTAGGGAGTCATGGTACCATTTTGCTATGATGAGCACTTATGAGGAAGAACATTGAAAGTTTATTAGATACACCACTTTAAATCTTTGAGAGATATTCAAAATTTTGTTAGTTTACAACTACCTAATTTCTCAATGCATTTTGTTTTTATTTGTGTATTTCTGTGTGCGCTTATCTTGTACAAGATATGCCTTAGTGCTTCTATCCTTGAGGGCCAGTCTGGTGGGATGATAAAATATTATGAATGGATGTTAATAATACCCGTTGAGTAATTTAAAGATGATTTATTTGGATATAGATAATGGAAAAATGGATAATGCTGTACAGACGACATCTTGGAATTTTTCCTTTTTTCCATCTGTCTGTACTTGCCTCTAGCCTTTACTTTGTTTCTTTTTATCTTGCATCACCATCACAATGAATGGGGAGACAGAGGCTAGCTGTCACACTTTTTAATGTTTCTCAGAGTAGGTTAACTCAGTTTTAGACACTTTTATCCACAGTGACTGACAAATATGAAATAAGCAATAAACCGAGGGAGGAACAAGTCAAGTCACCTCTATTTCTATAGAGCTTTATATAATGCAGATTGTGTCAAAGCAGCTTCACAGTAATAAAAAAGACAATAGCTTGAGCCAGTAGTGTTGGTTCAGTTCAGATAGGGTTGCACAGTGTATCGTAACATAAAAGTAATGTTACCATACCAAATTCTAAAAAGTACCAGAGTGTTACTGCACTGATGCTGAAGTGTAAGATTTTTAAAAGGCTGCTTAATTTGTCGGATGATCACAGTGGATACTAGTGTTGGTATTTTGCTAAGCAAAATGTGAACAAAAAAACTATATGAAAAAATTCATGAATAAGCAAAATGTGAAGGGTAACAAAAATAGCAAAGCATTTTTTACCAACAAATTTTGTAATTAATAATTTTATTTAATGTATTTATATCATCAATATATAACATTTATAACAATCTGACATAAAATGCTGCTGTCCTAAAAATCCAGTTTAGTCAAATTAGCCTTCATTATACAGTAGCTACATGTTTACCTGAATATTTGCCAGTGTGATTTTTTTTTGTGTGTGTGTGTTCATCCATGAGCTATACCAAAAATATGAACATACTGGAATTATAGTTTGAAAAACAAAACAAAACAAAAAAATCTAATTTAACATGGTTTTGAAAACCACTGCTGGAGAAAAAAATGTCTCATATAGAATATTGGGCAAAAATAAAGCAATAATCCTTAAGAAGCCATTGTTTACAGTGATTTTGGAACAGCTATGGGGGGTTATTAGGCACCAGAGCTGTTCTAAAATCACTGTAAAGCATGGTCTTTTTGCTTTTATAATATGGTTACTCCATATACCTGGCAAGAAATTTCATAAAATAAACACAGCAAAAATAAAATGTAATAATTTACTAATAACAAACAATAATTCTTCCACTAAGCAATGACACGCAACACGGAGATGCAGTGGTACAATGAGGTCACATGTGTTTATAGAGTATTTTACAACAGCTTAGAAAATGACTCAAAAGTACTGGAACTATATGTTTTATAAATAAACTTTGTTTCAATAAGAAGTGTCCCGAGTGCTTGCAGTGGTTGGATTTGAAACAGTCAAACAGTCAATGATTAGGTCCATCAGACCATCAATCCTTAATACTTTCCAAAACCGTTGGTGCAGTCCTAACATATGTTTCACCTCTGTGGCACTCCTACAAGCTGGCCATTTAGACAGGGTGTGATTGAAATATGCTTTGTGTGCAACATTGTTAATGCAACATGACTTTCGTTTCTTGACAATACAACTAAATGTGTGGATCTTTACATTTACTTACACTGAGGAAATAAACAAAATATTGTTTTACAGCGTTTTATGATTTGTAGATTGTATTTTATTTGACGTTTGTTTCCATATCAGTGTTGCTGGAAATTTATTATTTTTTGAATTCTTCACAGTTTGTCATAGTTGATCATACTTTGTGTAATATACACAATTATTGAAGCAGTCAAACTTAGAGTTAAAACCTACTTCCTGTTTTACATTTCCATTTAGCACAGCCTAAGGGTCAGACTCTGCAAACATTTAAAGGAAGTTTGCACCATTAGGCACATTGCAGTTTACAATAGTGTGGGGATGCTGTATAGTACTCTGTATGCAATCTATTTTGTACTATGAATTTTTATAGACATCAATTGCTTTGATATCTTTACTAATTACAAGCATTTGTCCCACAACTGAGCTAAACAAATCTTTTTAGCATTTTAGCAGGCAGACATGCTACTTTGCATTTCTTCTTCATGTAAAGTCTTACTATACTGCCTGCAGCACTTCAAAGATTTCAGGCATTGTTTGTCCATAATTCCTGAGGTGGACCTTACCTTCTTCTTGAAGGCTTCCTGGAGCTAGGATTTTCACTGTCTACTTCTTGCATATTGAATTTTGAGAATTTAGACTCTATTGCTGTTTTGAACATGTTGACTTTGTGATTTCCAGCTCAGTTTCTTGCTTGAGAAGTGATTGGTCTTCCCCTACACTGACTCTTTCAAAACGTGGGTGTAACAGTTTACCACCGAATGAACCTGGAAAGCCCCGCATTTTGTGGCTTATTAATTTTCAACAGCTGTTTTTCCATTGTCACATAATATTATTGATTGCTACTATCAAACATTTTATATTGGACATTTTGTCTCTTGAATACAAGGGTTTTTAGTAATGCTTCAGGAAAGTTGGCATTAACTTCTTCAGAGTCAAATGCGTATAGTCATTTTCACAATGGATATCACGGTAAGTACATAATAAATTATAATCAATAAACACAACAGTGTTTATGCAACAATAAATTAATGTTTCTGATTTCTTTCTAAAGTTGTCACTTTACATAATAGTCTTTGTTAATGTTAGTATATGTCCAACCCATTTTAGGTATTAAAACATTATTATTGTATTGATGACTACAAGTACAAAATACTGCATGTAAAATGTATTTAAATACAAATACGGTCACACTTTATATTAGGTGGCCTTAACTACTATGTACTTACATAAAAAAATAAGTACAATGTATACTTATTGTGGTCATATTGTATTGCAAAACACTTTTACTGCTATTGAGGTGGGATACGGGTAAGGTTAGGGACAGGTTTGATGGTCTGGGTTGGTGTAAGGGATGGGTCAACAGTGTAATTATACATTTAATTGCAGAAATTAATTACATATGTAATTACATGTATGTATTTTTAAAATATTAGTGCAATGTTAAAACATGTATGTACACAATAAGTGCATTGTATCAAATGATTAATTTAAATGTAAGTACAACTTATATAAAGTGGGACCACAAATACAAAATACTACTTGGGAAAATGTATTTAAATATAAATATAGTATGTTGTATTTTGAAAATACACAAAATACATGTGAAATTGTCCATCCAGTGAAGTAACACTATTAAGGCCTGTTTACACCAAGAATGATAATTATAAGGAAAGCTATATTAGTGTATTCAAAGTATACAATGCAGTTGTGTCATCTGTCACTTTAAATGCTCAAGCTCAAGCAGAAATAATTCTGACTGGCTGTCAGTGTTTTTATCATTCATCATTTTTTGTACTGTTATGGTTAGAGTTGTGGTGTGTTGTCTGCTATTCACTTAGCTCTAGGATGTATACTCACACTAGGGGATCTGATCCGTGCTTGAGCACGATTGACCCCCAAAGTCCAGTTCATTTCACAAGTGTGACTGCTCTCTACCATGTCCAGTGTGGTTCATTTAACCATGCCCTTGCCCGCTTGAAGAGGTGGCTCGGGTGCGGTATGCATGTAGTGTGATCGCTAACCGCGCTGTACCATGGAACAGTTATTTTACTACTTTTGTATGTGTTATTGTTATCATTATGACAGCAAAAAATCTTTATTACTACCTGGATATCACATTTTTTGGTTAATTTAATTTGAGTACAATGGGTCTGGTTCTCATCTTATTGATGAACATGTATTGTAGTTTGCGTGTAAAGCTGAAAATTCCACCATTAACCTCGGCTGCCTCTGTGATAATCCTCTGATATCTGTCTTTTAGCGAAAGGCCAACCGTGCTTGGGTTTTAGTACAAGGCAACTGTGTAGTGTGAGTATGCCCTAGAACAATTTTTTTTTACTTTATATCTTTATTATTAGCATTATAGTCATTATAGCATTATATAAGCACATTTAAAACTGGAATATAATTCAATTTCATTCACATGTGTTTCATAAACACATAATCCTTTCTGGATTACAATCTGCTATCAAAATGATACATTTAATTATTCCAGCTGCTGTGAGAAAAGGCTATGAACGTTCCATCACCTGCAGGATTTTCACATGTGATAGCCTAGCCTAGAAAACCTACCCATACCACTCAAATTAGAAAACATTATTATAAGATAACCGTTGTGAATCGGGCTAAAGTAAGGTGATAGTTTTGAACACGGGCTGGTTATGTACTTGCTCAAATATTGATTTTGGATCATTATTAACCCCAAAAAGTTATGGACTGCAGCTTTAAATATCTACAATTTTGGGTTTAATAAGATTTTCCCAGCAAATCTGGCGTCCTCCATGATTCCTGTTCTTTCCAACAGCACTTGAATGTGACAAGCTTGTAATCAGGACTTCTGAAATTCTGAAAACTTGCTTACCCAATTCCAGATGAAGTCATACAGCAGCAGCTCACATGAATGAAAGTGGCATGTCTGGTCTGGAAAGTGGCATAAACTAGTTGATACAGGAAACCAGCAGTCTAATAAAGAGGTTGATTGGCAAAAAGTATTTTATGTATTTTGAAAATACAAAAATACTAAGATTAAATGTATTTAAATACAAAATACATTTTATCTTTTCGAAGGTATTTAAATACAAAATGACTCAGACCTCGTGTGCCACCTGCCGAATGCTTGGTGGACGACAGGGATGACTGGATTGCTTGAATCCAAGAACTCATCTCAGGGTCATCCTTTGCTTGGAACAAGAACTCTTTTCCATCCCCAAGCCTAAATTTAAGTACATGTTTTCTTTTCTTGTAGTCATGGACGACCTCACAGACAGCCTCACTAAGGCTGATGGGAACTTCTCCATGGTAGGGGATTCCATTTGAGGCACTCTTGTCGTCCTTATAGAAGCCCAGACTGCCTTTACGTAATACGCAATATACATTCTGCCACGATCTGGTGACTGTTTTTTTTTTTTGGTGCAATTCCATTTCCTATTTCCTGCAAAGGATGCCCTCCATAGTTTCTGTGACCGCCTCTGCTCCTCCTCGCCCTGGCAGTGTAACTGAAGGATCTTGCCGTGATGCTGAGTCTAAACCGCTGTCATGGCCCGGACTGTTTACAGATTCTGATTCTGATCCCTGTGATGTGTCCTGGTCACTGTAGACACCATTGACAGATACTGACTGGTTCAATGTATTCTGGTCTAGACTCGTCCTTACAGCAGAATTGTTTATCTCAGACTGTACTACCTCCTCCGCAGGGGGAGGTGTGGGTGGTCGTCGGGCCCTCTCTTCCTCTTCCCTTCTTCTTTGAATTTCCTGTTCCTCCAGTGTGGTGAGCTTCCTCTAGCTGTGTGAAACGATCTTCCCAGCCTGCTGCCAGTTTCTCAAAGGCTTCATGGCGTTTGATAAGACTCTCAACCTCGTCTACGTTAGAGCCCAATTCTGCTGCCCTGACCAGTGGTTCCTGTCCTGCCAGCCACGACTCGGCCATAGACGCATCCCTGCTGAACTGTAACACCTCCTGAACGATCTGTAAGTGGTCAATTTCCTCTTGCCACTTCTGATTAATTTCAGTACATTTGGCCTGAAGCTGATCCAATTTCTCTTAAATCTCATCTGAAGCATAGTGGTTGTTGTTGATGAGGTTGCGTCCCATTTCATTGCATGCGGTAAAGTTGTCCACTCTGGTTTCTATCTCAGACTTAATATCCTGATGGTTGGCGATGACCAGACCAGCTGAGGAGACGTCCCTTGGGCTGTCATGTGACTGGATCTGTAAGTTGATTCCATCCATCCACAGCATTAGGTCTCTGAAGAATCTGAACTTTTCCACTGTGTCCAATAGGAGTAGCCGTCTTGTTTGAGTGGCAGACTGAAGCCCCTCCCAGGCTTCTGTTACGGCACGCTTGTGGCGATGGATATCATCAGCTTTCTCTCCAGTGTACGCTTTCTGCAGACGTGCAGCATCGTCCTGAACCTGTGTGACCTGCCCACTGAGTGCCTGTACATCATGCTCATATGCCGTATGCTGTCTAAGCAAGTGTTGGACAGTGTTCAGGTCCTGTCCAAGTTCGGCCCCTGCTAGTGTCTCCTTCTTCTCCTGTATGAGCCCCAGAGCTTCCCGGGCGTCCTGATGGAAGCAGTGCAGCTCATACGAGGCGTCAAGCATCTGTGTGCGTGTGTCAATGAGCTCCAGCAGGTCAGCACAGGCCTCATTGAGCCCGTCCTTCCACTCAGCCACACTGGCGTTTTCCGGATGACCAGACTCAATAAGTTCATCTGCCTGAGCGTTCACTGCATCCACACGCTCCTGGCCAATTGTGCTGGTGTCCCGCGCAAACTCCTGGAACTTATCTCGCAACATCGTCACATGTTAGTAGTCTTGTCTGAGTTCGTGAGACCCAGCGACAACCTCTCTTTCAACGATCCACTGCTCTAAATCATCCACCTCTCTCTTCAGCTGGGTCAGTCTCAGTCTCTCCTGCAGTTTTCCCCTCCTCTCTTCTGCTAGATTCTTCAACCCTGCATACAGTTTATCCACCTGGGCCTGCCTCAGAGCGATTCTTTCACTCTCTGGGTGTTTACTATTCACCATAAGTCTGCTGCTATTGGCCAGCTGGTGGATGGTTTGAGCATAGTCCTCTAGAGCCTGCTCCAGAACCTGGTGTTTCTTCACCATCACCAAAGCACTCTGCTCATCCTTCACCTTTTCCTCTGACATCATATGAAGCTCTTGTTCTCCCATCCAGGCCTCAGCCTCTGCAGCATCTGCGTAAAACTGTTGTGCTCAGTTAGCCTCTTCTAGCCTCAAGTTCCTCATTTTTGTCTCAGAAATCAAAAGACCCCACAATTCCCTCAGCTCCGCCAGACGCCCATCAAGAGCAGTTCTCCTCTGTCCATCTCAGACTCCTTCTCAGGGGACATGTTCCTACCATGAGCCTGGATGTCATCGATACGGGGCTGATGACCCTGAATCTCTTTCTGCAGAGTCTGATTCTTTTTGATGAGCAGCTGGACACTGGGAAGATCTTTACCGTGGTCTGTGGACGTGGCGAGAGGCATCCTCTCCTTTACCCATAAAATTTCATCCTCAAGGTCTCTGTTGAACTGATGAGCCTCTTTTGAAGCAAGAAGGCGCTGCCTTCTCTGTCTTGGGTCCTGCAGTTTAGAGAAGCTGTCTGTCACCCTTCTCTGCTGCCTATCCACCTCCACTATCCCAGAATCCTCTTGGGCCAAGGCCAGAGCCTGTAACTGCAGAGACTGGACCTCTTTCTCACGCATCTCCATCTGATGCTCTGTGGTGGATGACCAAGGAGCCTCAGGCAGGTCAGTTTGATTTATGTATTTAATTAAATTTGTTATAGCAAAGAAGACACAATAGCATTGTATTGGTTTAACAGACTTTATTTAAACTTTCATTTGAAGTTAAGTGCGCACACTCTTTAACGAATAGTTTGTTTATTTTTAGCATTTCTTTGCTTGTTTGTTATGGCCGAGTCCTGTAAGCTGGTGCACCATCAAAAGGGGTTCGAGTGGAAACTTCGGACTTATATATACAGTTCCAGCCAATGACTGGGCCACAACCATTCGTGTTTCTACTAAGGGGGACTCCAAGGACTGTTTCTCCTCTTTTAGTGTATATATAGGAAGTAAAATTATAAAGTGAAGTAATTAGTGTTATGTGATGTGAAGTGTTACTTGTGTGTGTATATTTGATGTTTTCATAGTTTATTTTGTGTAATGGCCATTATGTGTATGTTTCCCCCTTTTTTTTGTTAATTGGTGCTGGCCACCAATGTATAAGTTTGTTAGCTGTATCTGTAGTCAGTGAGTGAGTGTTCTTTGCGAGAACAGGTCCTGTAGTCCATAGACCTCTGTATTTTGTTAATGAGGCAAACGCAGTGATCCAAGTTTATTGTATGTTTTTGTTTACTTGTTTTTTGGTGGGGGTTTTTCTTTCTTTATCCTTTGGTTAATTTCATTTAGATTAACATTTGCGATACTTTTGTGACCTTATTTTGGGGAAATAAACCCTTCAGCATTTGCTGTAGTCTGCTGCCTCTGTGATCTTTTCTCTTTGCTGGTCACATCTATCACATGCTCCAGCATCTGGTGTTTCTTGAGCAGGATGTGACACTGGTGAGATCTTTTTCAAAGTCATCACTTTGGAGTTAAGAGGAGATGTTTTGGAACCAGGAGTCCAGCGCTGAGCAGCTTTGCGTGAAAAGTTCAGCTCTGTTAGCGTCAAACAGACACTGAGCTTTGGCTTGAGTGGTGCTCTCTAGCTCCTCCCACAGCTTCTGTAGGCTGCTCATAGTCTCTGATACCGTTTGCTCCAGCTCAGGCTTCTCCTTTACTAACACCTGACCCTCCTTGTCAATCTTGTCCAGCCAGTCTTTATTGGAGGCTAGCTCAGCCATGAAGGCCTGGTGCTTCTGCCACTTGCTATGGAGGTTTCTAGCCTCATCATAGGACATGTCCTGAGCTGTCAACATTTTCTCATTTATCCACAAAGTCAGCTCATGTCCATTCTGTCGGAAGTGCTGCAGCTCTCTGTTGTCCTTCAGTTTAGCCAGTAGCACATTGGCAGCTTGTTTGTTCTTCTGGTGCCTCTCCTGAATGGAGTCTGTCTTCTCCTGGATTTTGTCTGCATAGGTGTTGCCATCTGAAATTAGTGTCCGTCCAGACTCAACCACGCCGTTGATCTTTTCTTCATTGGCTTCCATGGTGGTGAGGAAGTCTTCGTGTTTCTTGATGGCCTCCACAGCCCACAGGGCATCTCTGTGTGTGACAGAACATACTCCTGGCTATTGAGGAAGCCCTCTGCTTGTTTTGCATCTCGTAGCAAGGTTTGGAAATCAAAGGCCTGAGCGAGGACACAGTGGCGGCTCTCCCACATTCTCCTCAGCTCATGCCAGCCAGTGTCCAACGCTTGCAGCCGCTGAGCTAGGAACATTTGCTGGGCATCAGTCTGTCCCTGAGTCACCTCAGCTCCAGTAGCTCTCATCTTCTCTAATTACCTTCTCTGTAATTATCTACTTCATTCTTTATGGCCACATGCTGAGCCAGCAGACGCTCTGCTTCTTCCAGAGATGTAGATGTGTCCTCGGATGCCACGGTGGTCTGTGTACGAGACAGCCAGGCCTGGAAGTCATCAAGATCTCTAAGGAAGCCCTGAAGCTTAGAGGCTTCGCCCAATGACTCCTCGCACCGTTTCATGGTGGCTCGAAGCTCCTCCCACACCTCCTGGATTTCAGCCAGTCGACCCTTGATCTCCTCCTCCTGCTCGGGGTGCTCAGATGCCAACTTCTTAGTCTCAGAACGCAGGTCATCCAGCTTACCGTGTGTAGCCTCCAGGTCTCTCTCCATACCAGTAAGCTTAGATTGCAGGGCCATGACGCCAGCCAGGTAATTTCCAAGGCTCTGCATGGACTCGATGACTTTGGTCTTCTCCTTCATCCAGCTCTTGATCTCATTACACTCTAGATCAGGGGTGTCAAACTCAGTTCCTGGAGGGCCGCAGCCTTGCAGAGTTTTGTTCCAACCCTGCTCCAACACACAAACCATGTAGTTTTCAAATAAGCCTGAAGGAATTGATTAGCTAGATCAGGTGTGTTTAATTAGGGTTGCATCTAAACTCTGCAGGGCTCCGGCCCTCCAGGAACTGAGTTTGACACCTGCTCTATATGATAGTTCTGGATATTGAGTGCTGAATCCAGTAAATTAGAATAAATTAGAATGTCGTGGAATAGTTCATTTATTTCAGCAATTCAACTCAAATTGTGAAACTCGTGTATTAAATAAATTCAGTGCACACGGACTAAAGTAGTTTAAATCTTTGGTTCTTTTAATTGTGATGATTGTGGCTCACATTTAACAAAAACCCACCAATTCACTCAACAAACTCAATTCACTCACATCTCAACAAATTAGAATAATTCATAAGACCAATAAAAAAAACATTTTTAGTGAATTGTTGGCCTTCTGGAAAGTATGTTCATTTACTGTATGTAAGTATGTATTTACCCAGTGTGCCTGTAGCCTTCTATATTTCTGTTTTATCACGTGATAGAAAGTCTAAGGCCTTCTCAAGCCGTACGGCTGACCCATCTAATCTGCGGCCTATAATGCGTCAATCTGAGATTGCTGTAGAGACAAAATGTAATTCCATCAAGTTAGCATTTTTAAACATTCGCTCACTAAAAAATAAATCATTTCTGATCAATGATTTAATAACCATAAACAACCTGGATTTTATGTTTCTAAATGAAACATGTCTTGAAGACAGCTGCAGTGCAACAGTCCTCAATGAAACAGCCCCTACTAACTTTAATTTTACAAGTGTCTGCAGGACTGTTAGGAGAGGTGGAGGTGTAGCTGCTCTATTTAAAGATGTTTATCAATGCAAGCAAGTGTCATTTGGTCAGTATTTGTCCTTTGAATACCTACGTATTGTGCTGAAAGGTGCTCCACGCATTCTGTTTATCATTATTTACAGGCCTCCAAAATACTCTCCAGCCTTTGTTGAAGAGTTCACAGAACTGTTATCAATGATTTCCTCAGAGTTTGACTGTTTTACTATTGCAGGGGATTTTAATATTCACATAGATAATGCAGAAATCAAAACTGCAAAAGAAATGATAACTGTTTTAAACACTTTTGATCTGACCCAGCATGTGCATGGACCCACACACAATCGTGGACACACTCTAGATTTACTCATCAGTAGAGGTCTAAACATTTCATCCATTGTTATTAAGGATGTAGCACTATCTGATCACTTCTGTATGTTCTTTGATATATTGATCTCTGTTAACACTGAATCTAGATCTGTCTCTGTCAGAAAGAGATGCATTAACGACAACACTAGTGCGCTATTTATGAAGGCTATATCTTTAACACCAAACATTTCTGCAGACTCTGTTGATCTTCTCCTGGATTCTTTTAACTCAAAAGTTAAGAATGTTGTTGATGATATTGCTCCGGCAAGGGTCTGCAAGAAGAATGGCAGACAAAAATCACCATGGAGAAAATCAACAGCAGTTCAGAGTATGAAAAGACAATGCAGAAAAGCTGAGCGGATGTGGCGGAAGACAAAACTTGAACCCCATTGACTCCCTCTGCCAATGCATTGATGAAATAAACTGTTGGATGTGCCAGAACTTTCTTCAGTTAAACAAGGAGAAAACTGAAGTCATTGCATTTGGAAACAAAGATGAAGTTCTCAAGGTGAATGCATACCTTGACTCCAGGGGTCAATCAACTAAAAACCAAGTTAAAAATCTTGGGGTGTTTCTGGAGACAGACCTTAGTTTTAGTAGTCATGTCAAAGCAGTAACTAAATCAGCATACTATCATCTCAAAAACATTGCAAGAATTAGATGTTTTGTTTCCAGTCAAGACTTGGAGAAACTTGTTCATGCCTTTATCACCAGCAGGGTGGATTATTGTAATGGTCTCCTCACCGGCCTTCCAAAGAAGACCATTAGACAGCTGCAGCTCATCCAGAACGCTGCTGCCAGGATTCTGACTAGAACCAGAAAATTTGAGCATATCACACCAGTCCTCAGGTCCTTGCACTGGCTTCCAGTTACATTTAGGATTGATTTTAAAGTACTTTTACTCGTTTATAAGTCTCTAAATGGCCTAGGACCTAAATACATTGGAGATATGCTCACTGAATATAAACCTAACAGACCACTCAGATCATTAGGATCGAGTCAGTTAGAAATACCAAGGGTTCACACAAAACAAGGGGAGTCCGCTTTTAGCTATTATGCCGCCTGCAGTTGGAACCAGCTTCCAGAAGAGATCAGATGTGCTAAAACATTAGCCACATTTAAATCCAGACTCAAAACTCATCTGTTTAGCTGTGCATTTGTTGATTGAGCACTGTGCTACGTCCGAACTGATTGCACTATGTATAATCACTTTCTATTATTAAATGTTTTACATTCTTTTTAAATAAATTTTTAAATCACTTTATTTTTATTGTTGTGATTATTATTATTTTTAATTTCTTGTTATTATTATTATTTTTAATGACTATTTCACTTCCTTTTATGTAAAGCACTTTGATTTACCACTGTATATGAAATGTGCTATATAAATAAACTTGCCTTGCCTTGCCTTACTGTATATGTACTCAATACTTGGTAGGGGCTCATTTTGCTTTAATTACTGCCTCAATTCGGCGTGGCATGGAGATGATCAGTTTGTGGCACTGCTGAGGTGGTATGGAAGCCCAGGTTTCTTTGACAGTGACCTTCAGCTCATCTGCATTTTTTGGTCTCTTGTTTCTCATTTTCCTCTTGACAATACCCCATATATTCTCTATGGGGTTCAGGTCTGGTGAGTTTGCTGGCCAGTCAAGCACACCAGCACCATGGTCATTTAACCAACTTTTGGTGCTTTTGGCAGTGTGGGCAGGTGCCAAATCCTGCTGGAAAACGAAATCAGCATCTTTAAAAAGCTGGTCAGCAGAAGGAAGCATGAAGTGCTCCAAAATTTCTTGGTAAACGGGTGCAGTGACTTTGGTTTTCAAAAAACACAATGGACCAACACCAGCAGATGACATTGCACCCCAAATCATCACAGACTGTGGAAACTTAACACTGGACTTCAAGCAACTTGGGCTATGAGCTTCTCCACCCTTCCTCCAGACTCTAGGGCCTTGGTTTCCAAATGAAATACAAATCTTGCTCTCATCTGAAAAGAGGACTTTGGACCACTGGGCAACAGTCCAGTTCTTCTTCTCCTTAGCCCAGGTAAGACGCCTCTGACGTTGTCTGTGGTTCAGGAGTGGCTTAACAAGAGGAATACGACAACTGTAGCCAAATTCCTTGACACGTCTGTGTGTGGTGGCTCTTGATGCCTTGACCCCAGCCTCAGTCCATTTCTTGTGAAGTTCACCCAAATTCTTGAATCGATTTTGCTTGACAATCCTCATAAGGCTGTGGTTCTCTCAGTTGGTTGTGCATCTTTTTCTTCCACACTTTTTCCTTCCACTCAACTTTCTGTTAACATGCTTGGATACAGCACTCTGTGAACAGCCAGCTTCTTTGGCAATGAATGTTTGTGGCTTACCCTCCTTGTGAAGGGTGTCAATGATTGTCTTCTGGACAACTGTCAGATAAGCAGTCTTTCCCATGATTGTGTAGCCTAGTGAACCAAACTGAGAGACCATTTTGAAGGCTCAGGAAACCTTTGCAGGTGTTTTGAGTCGATTAGCTGATTGGCATGTCACCATATTCTAATTTGTTGAGATAGTGAATTGGTGGGGTTTTGTTAAATGTGAGCCAAAATCATCACAATTAAAATAACCAAAGACTTAAACTACTTCAGTCTGTGTGCATTGAATTTATTTAATACATGAGTTTCACAATTTGAGTTGAATTACTGAAATAAATGAACTTTTCCACAACATTCTAATTTATTGAGATGCACCTGTATATACATACACACACACACACACACACACACACACACACACACACACACACACCGATTAGGCATAATATTATGACCACTGACAGGTGAAGTGAATAACACTGATTATCTCTTTATCACAACACCTGTTAGTGAGTGAGATATATTAGGCAGCAAGTGAACATTTTGTCCTCAAAGTTGGTGTGTTATAAGCAGGAAAAATGGGCAAGGTTGAGGATTTGAGTGAGTTTGACAAGGGCCAAATTGTGAGGGCTAGACAATCAGGTCAGAGCATCTCTAAAACTGCAGATCTTGTGGGGTGTTCCTGGTCTGCAGTGATCAGTATCTTATCAAAAGTGATAAGATAACCCATCTCTTTTAGAGAACTACAGACCGGTTTCCCTTCTTCCTTTCATTGCAACCAGTCTGGTGTCAGGAGTGGACATTCAACTGAGACTGCCTTGCTCTCAGTTGTTGAAGCCCTAAGACTGGCAAGAGTGGATTGCAAATCTTCTATACTTATCTTGCTGCATCTGTCCACTGCTTTTGACACGGATAACCACCAGATCCTCCTGTCAACCCTATTGGCAAAGGGCATCTCAGGAATCACACTCCAATGGTTTGCGTCTTGCCTCTCAGATAGGTCCTTCAAGGTATCTTGGAGAGGTGAGGTGTCCAAGTCGCAATATCTACTGGGGTGCCTCAGGGCTCAGTTCTTGGACCACTTCTCTGTCTACATGGCATCACTAGGTTCTGTCATTCAGAAACATGGCTTTTCATATCACTGCTATGCTGATGACATTCAACTATACCTCTCATTCCATCCTGATGATCCGTCGATAGCTGCTCGTATCTCAGATTGTCTAACAGACATTTCTTGCTGGATGAAGGACCATCACCTTCATTTCAACCTTGCCAAGACAAAGCTGTTTGTGGTTCCATCAAACCCATCATTTCATCACAATTTCACTATCCAGTTAGGCACATCAACCATAACTCCTTCAAAAACAGCCAGAAACCTTGGAGTTATGATTGATTGATCAGCTGACCTTCTCAGACCACATTGCTAAAACTGCCCGGTCCTGCAGATTTGCTTTATTCAACATCAAAAAAATCCTTTCTTTCGGAAAATGCTTCACAACTCCTTGTTCAAGCTCTTGTTCTGCCCAGGCTGGACTATTGCAATGCTCTCTTGGCAGGTCTTCCAGCCAGTTCTATCAAACCTTTACAATTAATCCAGAAAGCGGCAGCAAGATTAATTGTTAATGAGCTGAAAAGAGGGCACGTCACACCCCTGTTTATCAGTTTGCACTGGCTACCAATAGCTGTTCGCATAAAATTCAAGGCATTAATGTTTGCCAACAAAACTACCACTGACTCTGCTCCCCTTTAGCTAAATTCATTACTTCAGACTTATGTGCCCTCCAGAATCTTGCGTTCTGCAAGTGAATGGTGAATTATTGTGCCATCCCAATGAGGCACAAAATAACTTTCACAAACTTTTACAATAAATGTTCCCTACTGGTGGAATGACCTGCCCAACTCATCTGAGCAGCTGAATCCCATCTTCAAGAATTGGCTAAAAACACATCTCTTCCATCTTTACTTGGCCCTCTAACTCTCTATTTTAATTATATTCTTTAAAAAAAAGACTTGTCCCCTTTAGACTTGCACTCTATTCATTTACTAACTGCTTGTTTAAAAAAAATCCTTTTCTCTATCCTTTTTGTATTCTATCTACTTATTTTCTTTTATTATACAATTAACAAAAAGCCTCAAACACTAGCTTGCTCTATTCTTTTTCTTTTCTATCTGTTTTCTTTTTATTTATTATATAATTTATTGTTTATTATATAATAGTGTTGAACCGGTGACAGGGTTATATGGGCTCATTGATGCACGTGAGGAGCGAGGCTGGCCCGTGTGGTCCGATCCAATAGACAAGCTACTGTAGCTCAAATTGCTCAAGAAGTTAATGCTGGTTCTGATGGAAAGGTGTCAGAATACATAATGCATCTCAGTTTGTTGTGTATGGGGCTGCATACCCACAGACCAGTCAGGGTACCCTGTCCACCACCGAAAGCACCAACAGTGGGCACGTGAGCATCAGAATTGGACCATGGAGCAATGGAAGAAGGTGGCCTGCAAATCTTCTATACTTATCTTGCTGCATCTGTCCACTGCTTTTGACACGGATAACCACCAGATCCTCCTGTCAACCCTATTGGCAAAGGGCATCTCAGGAATCACACTCCAATGGTTTGCGTCTTGCCTCTCAGATAGGTCCTTCAAGGTATCTTGGAGAGGTGAGGTGTCCAAGTCGCAATATCTACTGGGGTGCCTCAGGGCTCAGTTCTTGGACCACTTCTCTGTCTACATGGCATCACTAGGTTCTGTCATTCAGAAACATGGCTTTTCATATCACTGCTATGCTGATGACATTCAACTATACCTCTCATTCCATCCTGATGATCCGTCGATAGCTGCTCGTATCTCAGATTGTCTAACAGACATTTCTTGCTGGATGAAGGACCATCACCTTCATTTCAACCTTGCCAAGACAAAGCTGTTTGTGGTTCCATCAAACCCATCATTTCATCACAATTTCACTATCCAGTTAGGCACATCAACCATAACTCCTTCAAAAACAGCCAGAAACCTTGGAGTTATGATTGATTGATCAGCTGACCTTCTCAGACCACATTGCTAAAACTGCCCGGTCCTGCAGATTTGCTTTATTCAACATCAAAAAAATCCTTTCTTTCGGAAAATGCTTCACAACTCCTTGTTCAAGCTCTTGTTCTGCCCAGGCTGGACTATTGCAATGCTCTCTTGGCAGGTCTTCCAGCCAGTTCTATCAAACCTTTACAATTAATCCAGAAAGCGGCAGCAAGATTAATTGTTAATGAGCTGAAAAGAGGGCACGTCACACCCCTGTTTATCAGTTTGCACTGGCTACCAATAGCTGTTCGCATAAAATTCAAGGCATTAATGTTTGCCAACAAAACTACCACTGACTCTGCTCCCCTTTAGCTAAATTCATTACTTCAGACTTATGTGCCCTCCAGAATCTTGCGTTCTGCAAGTGAATGGTGAATTATTGTGCCATCCCAATGAGGCACAAAATAACTTTCACAAACTTTTACAATAAATGTTCCCTACTGGTGGAATGACCTGCCCAACTCATCTGAGCAGCTGAATCCCATCTTCAAGAATTGGCTAAAAACACATCTCTTCCATCTTTACTTGGCCCTCTAACTCTCTATTTTAATTATATTCTTTAAAAAAAAGACTTGTCCCCTTTAGACTTGCACTCTATTCATTTACTAACTGCTTGTTTAAAAAAAATCCTTTTCTCTATCCTTTTTGTATTCTATCTACTTATTTTCTTTTATTATACAATTAACAAAAAGCCTCAAACACTAGCTTGCTCTATTCTTTTTCTTTTCTATCTGTTTTCTTTTTATTTATTATATAATTTATTGTTTATTATATAATAGTGTTGAACCGGTGACAGGGTTATATGGGCTCATTGATGCACGTGAGGAGCGAGGCTGGCCCGTGTGGTCCGATCCAATAGACAAGCTACTGTAGCTCAAATTGCTCAAGAAGTTAATGCTGGTTCTGATGGAAAGGTGTCAGAATACATAATGCATCTCAGTTTGTTGTGTATGGGGCTGCATACCCACAGACCAGTCAGGGTACCCTGTCCACCACCGAAAGCACCAACAGTGGGCACGTGAGCATCAGAATTGGACCATGGAGCAATGGAAGAAGGTGGCCTGGTCTGATGAATCACGTTTTCTTTTACATCACTTGGATGGCTGTGTGCATCGCTTACCTGGGGAACACATGGCACCAGGATGCACTATGGGAAGAAGGCAAGCCGGTGGAGGCAGTGTGATGCTTTGTGCAATGTTCTGCTGGGAAACCTTGGGTCCTGTCATCTATGTGGATGTTACTTTGACACATACCACCTACCTAAGCATTGTTTCAGACCATGTGCACCTTTTCATGGAAACGGTATTCCCTGGTCGCTGTGACCTCTTTCAGCAGGATAATGCACCCTGCCACAAAGCAAAAATGGTTCAGGAATGGTTTGAGGAGCACAACAACGAGTTTGAGGTGTTGACTTGGCCTCCAAATTCCCCAGATCTCAGTCCAATCGAGAATATGTGGGATGTGCTGAACAAACAAGTCAGATCCATGGAGGCCCCACCTCGCAACTTAGAGGACTTAAAGGATCTGCTGCTAACATCTTGGTGCCAGATAGCACAGCACACCTTCAGGGGTCTAGTGGAGTCCATGTCTCAAAGGGTCAGGGCTGTTTTCGCAGCAAAAATGAGACCAACACAATATTAGGAAGGTGGTCATAATGTTATGCCTGACTTGTGTGTGTGTGTGTGTGTGTGTGTAATATGTAATATATAATATATGGGTTGTTGACGTGACATGGCATTTTCACTGTCCCACAATTAATATTGTCGTTATTTAAAATGCTGTAAATCGTTAAACATTTCTTTGTCCTACATGGAACTGCTGCTAAAAAAGCTGCAGTGTTATTCGATTTTTTTTGAGCCAAATGTCAAAATTGTCCTATAGTGTGACTGTCCCAAGTATGGTTCAGTAAATTACAACTTTTATCAATTAAAAAGAAAAGCATAAAAATGTTAATAAATACCCCCAGCATAATTGTACAAGTGTCTAATTTTAGTAAATGGCAATAATTCTTTTCATCTATATATTTCTGAAAGTGTAGGAACTTTTGTCTCTGAAAACCATGTTGTCCTATGGTGTGACACCATATCCTGATTTTAAATCGGCAATTCCTGAAAATTTTTTAATTAGTTCAAGGACCCCGTTGGTTATGTTACTGAAGCCCCATGTGAAGCACATGACACGTGCACATGGTTAATTTTTGTCTCAGAATTGTTCAAATATTTAACTTTTTTGGAACCACTACAAAAGTGTTACGTTTTGTTGTCCTTTGGTGTGACACCCCTAAATTATATTTTTTAATTAAAAAATATATGTTAAACTACATAATCATGGAAAATGATGCAGATGTGTCTTGCAAACCACTAATGACAGGTTAGCTCAGAATAGCAAGGTCATTAATTGACAGAAAAAGGCTGAAACTGTCCTATGGTGTGACGCCTATACTGTCACACCACAGGACAAGGTCTCTTTAAAAAGCATTTTAAATAATTAAATAATATCTGTTTAAATGCAATAATTACACTAGTTAAACTATTTTCTTTTTACATTAAACTATTTACTATTTTAATTTAATTAAACTATTTTGTACTATTATGAAGTGTCATGAAAACAAGTATAAAATGTGATACTTTGTTTTTGAAACAAAGAATCGAGGGAGAGAAATTAGTGGAAGAGAGAGGACACGGGAAAAATAGACAGAAAATTAACAGGGATACACGCAGAAAAGAGGAAATCCTAAGAGAACAATGCAGAAAGTAAATAGAACAAAAATGATGCCTTAAAAAGAGATGCAGCAGGGGTGTTAGCCTTTTTCACAAGAATCGGAAATTACGTCAGCGCAGGGTAAAGTTAGTTCCGTTACAGGTCTGTTCCCTTATAATAGACTTATATGGTGGAGAACGCTTAACATGAAGTTATTCACTTTATACGCTGAATAATATATATACATATATTATATTATATTTGTATATACATGTAACAGTGACATTGAAGTGAACATGTAACAATATAGTGCATAATATTAAAATAAAAAATGTAAGAAAATTAAAGAAACTTTAACAAATTAATGTCCCACAGACTTCAGTGGAGCATTTAAAATCTCACGGATGAAAATGTAGGTAGCTCCCCCCATGGAGTTATATGCAGTAGTTTCTTAATTGGTTCATCAATTACCGGTAATAGAAAAATAATTTAATTTGAAAGAAATCCAGTAGGTGGCAGTGTAGCTATACGTATTATGTGATTTCAGTAGTGGTAGCCTATACTTTGAGTTTTGCAGTCTTTGTCACACAAACAGAAGATTTTTTTTTTATATAAACTGATCACTAGAATATATTCATTTAGTGGATTTTTAAAGTGTGTGTAAATCTAATATTGCATAGGGTATTATTATTATTTTAATATGTTCTAGTAACTTACTGTCTTGATAAAATGGCCAGCGTATTTCTAGTTCCAATCATGCTTTGCATAGAACTGGATAAAGAGAATGTTGAATGTTGTTTTAGCGTTATGGAGTTGCTGTCATGTTTGACATTTAAAAGAGTTTCTAATATGGTAAAGTTTTTGTGGTTATCAGTGTGCTGAAGAGTAGAGCTTGTGCTTAGGTTGATGGTGGCAAGGTAAATGCATTGATTATAAGCAGTGACTGCACCATATCTTACTTAGACTGATTTGTTAGGCTATATGTTAAACAAGTTACATTTAGCATGTGCTGTGTTAGCTGTTGATTTTAAATGAAATAGATGGCATTAAGTGGTTCTAAGGCCACAACTCAAATATTTGAAGCCACTTAAAAATTTGTTTATGCCACAAATTAAGTTCTCTAACTCAATGTAGTGTTAGACGAAAATAATTTTATTAGTTGTCATAACTCAACAACATTGATGCAAACAGTTGTTGTTTAAAGACTTTAATTTCTTTTAGAGCAAAAATCTTTTTCATACCCACATAAACACACACAAACACATGTTGGGTTTCCATGTTTTATGGGGACATTCTATAGGCATAATGGTTTTTATACAAACTTCTAATGCCCTACACCAACCCTACACCTAAACCTACCCCTTACAGGAAAACTTTGTGCATTTTTAGGTTTTCAAAAAACTTCATTTTGTATGATTTTAAAGCTTGTTTCCTCATGGGGATCAAAAAATGTCCCCACAAGGACAAGGATTTCAGATATTTCCATATTTGTGGGGACATTTTGTCTCCATAATGTAGGCTTACCAGGACCACACACACACACACACGTTTGTTTGTTTTTTTAAAAAGTGGGGACATCCCATAGACGTAATGGTTTTTATACTGTACAAACTGTATGTCCTACACCTAAACCTACCCCTTACAGGAAACTTTGTGCTATTTCAGATTTTCAATACACTCCATTCTGTGTGATTTATAAGCGTTTTGAAAAGTGGGGACATTTGGTAATGTCCTGAAAAGTCACCTTCTCCTTGTAATACCCATGTCATACCCTTGTCATTATACAAATTTATGTCCTCATTTGTCACAAACACACACACACACATATACATACATAAAACAACTTCATATAAATAAAATCTATTGATTGACATAGGGAATGCCTATTTCCCAATAAATAATAATGATCATATATATATATATATATATATATATATATATATATATATATATATATATATATATATACACACACACACACATACATACTATGTACATTTTAATTTCTTTTACTTTTTACTAATTTGTTTCTTTTACTTCTAATAGAAAAGTAGGGCCTACTATAGTATAAACATGTTTTAAATATTTAAAAACATTTTTCACCATAAAGCTAAATAACATTTAGTTACAACCAAGTAACTCTTTTTTTTTTTTTTTACTGTAGCATTATTTTCTGTTTTACAGTGCAGTAAAAAGTTAAAATAGTTACATACAAGCTATCATGTGAAATACAACAGTATAACAGTATTTTTAGTTCAGACAGAGCTGTTCTCCCCGCTGACTCTGCGTCATAACCGGTAGGTGGCGTAATGTGGCATAATTTTAGTCTCCTCCAAGATTTTGACACGAGGAAGAGCGTTTTCCGCCTAAGGCGGGGTCACCATCTCTAGTCTGTTGGCAAACTTTAGCTGTTGAGACTGAAAGCGGTCGGCAAAATCAACATAAGTACATCGAGCCTAAATCCCGGTAGTCCGTTTTCTATCGCTCGCGGCCGTGTGAGCGTCAGTGTAGCGTGCGGCGGACGCGATCTGACTGCAGTCATGTCCGAAGACCCGAGCTCTCAACCCTGGTCCATCGACAAGGATGACTATGAGCTACAGGAGGTGATAGGTGAGCTAAACCATCACACATCAGCATCCAGATCACACCAATGATAGCGTAAAGGAGATTAAGACATCTGTGTCATGATCTCTGGGGCCCGGATGGTCTGTTATTTCAGATCTCCATCAGTAATTGAGTCATCGCGCCTGTAAGATGTTCAGTCTGTGTTAGCCATGCTAACTAGCCACCCGACATGCCAGCAGACTGTAATGCTTTGCGGACAAAGGCTGATATACTGATTGATTTGGGGATTTCATCGTGATTTATATATGACATATGGGGCGCTTGGTGGTTAAAGAACCATTACAGTTGACAACTTGCTGGCTAGTTTGGTGACAAGCTGCTTTATATAATGTTCATGCAGATAGGCTGTTGTTTAGATGAAAGTTTGACGTATTACAAGAACACTTTAACTAACTAGTTAACTTCTAAACGCATAACCAGAGCTGATTTTATTGTCATGGGACATTTGCATTTGGTCTTTCAGCTCCCTTTGGCGAGGGAAGTTGTCATTAAGCTGAAGGAAAGAGAAACATGAATAAAAGGAAGTGTAGTATAATCTGAAATGAATGCATATTAAAGCATGACTCCATTTTTACATCTAATGCAGCCATCTGAATTAGCATTAGGGGTATCATATAATAAACATTCCATTATATTGTTTAACCATTTTGTGTCATTAAAAAACAACAACAACAACAACGTTACACAGAGGTCCTTAGAGGACAAAAACAGCAGTGTCATAAAACCATTATATTACCATTTTTTGGACTCAGTTTTTCCAACATCAGTCCTGATCATAACTGCTAAAAATGAATTCATGTAATACTTTAATTGACAGTTTGTTTACATAATGACAATAGTGTTTTAATGAGAAAAAAAACACTCGTCAAGACATTCGTTATATACTAAATGCTAAGCAGATTTATTATTATTATTATAGTGTCATGGGTGTGTCAGTGATTGACAACAACATTGGTATTATTTTTTTATGCAGTTTTATTGAATCTATAAAAGAAAACATTTAGTATTTTTCCACTTTCACTGAGTTAGATTTTTTTTTTTACCAGCATTCCTGATCATAACTACTTTGCGTGTAATTACTTTGTGTACCTAGTGTAAAATAGATTTATTAAAGGAAATAAGGGTACAATATTAAAATTACAATAAAAATACACACTTCTGGCTAAATTTATGCTGTTACAACCAAAATTATCACAAAAAAAGAGAGAGAAAAGGTCAAAAATGTTCTTAAAAACACACTTTTCATCTATGGATTGTAGATACTACGATTCTCTGCATCTGTCTTAGTATGTTATTTCATATGCAGATTTTTGTTTGTATTACAAAATCAGTGATTAAAAAAACAAAAAAAAAATCACACATTTTGGATCTTTTTTTTTTTTCCGCTGTTATATAGGGAGTGGAGCAACCGCTGTGGTCCAGGCTGCATATTGCAAACCCAGGAAAGAGAAGGTGGCCATTAAACGCATCAATCTTGAGAAATGTCAGACCAGCATGGATGAGCTTCTGGTAATGTCTGTTTACTGCTCATAAAATTAGACAGACCACATAAAGGTATTTGATTAGGACCTCTCTGCTTAAACAGGTTATTTATGGATGGTAGTTTACTTTTCTGGCTCTCTTTAGAAGCAACGTGTTTTCTAATGAATGATTCTGCTGCCTATATTATTTTATCATAATTAAATGTGCATCGGACTGAAAGATTCATTTTAGTCCGATGCACATTTAATTATGATAAAACAATATAGGTAAAAGACACATTTGCATAATGCATAATGTTCTTTAAACAAAAACAGATTAGTTGAATCCTTTTGTAATTGAATAATTTAAGCTATTCTGCAAACATGCAAGAAAACTATATCTACCAATACAATTTTATTGTCTCTAGGCACAAATATTGACTTTCTGACAATATTTCAGTTTTATTAGAAATTATGCAATGCACATCTGGCTCAGGGTCTGTCCCATTCACCTCAGTTAATGATCTTTTTGCCAAATGGCAGGGTCATGATGTAACTCGGGTCATGTGCAAGGCAGCCACATGTCTGTCAGTCAGAGGAGGATTAAACTGGCACAGACACAAGGAAAGACTTTCTGGTTTGTGATTAAACTGTCAGAGTTAGAATGGCCTATGAGACCAGACTAGCTAACTACACTTGAATTTATACAGAAAATGTGTCTCTTTATCGTGTAGAATAGGTTTTATTCAGTTAATTGTATTTAAAGATTTCTATTCACTGCAAGTCTAGGGTCTTTTCTCTTTCAGTTCTGTAGCATAAAACTCATGAAAGGCAGCATCTTAAAGTAATTTGACCCAGAAGGACGTGGTTGAGCACTCATAGCGATCTGAATGGGATCTTTTGTTTGCAATTACTTACCATTATTGCCTTTTAGAAACCTCTGTTTATATTTAAACACTTACTGCTTCCTAACCTTTTCTTTCCTCCTTTTATTATTTTTTTAGAAAGAGATCCAGGCAATGAGCCAGTGCCATCACCCAAATATTGTGTCTTATTACACCTCCTTTGTGGTCAAGGATGAGCTTTGGCTGGTCATGAAGTTGCTCAGTGGTGGTCAGTCAGTTTAAAAGCTTGTCTTGAATAAACAAAAGTTATTAATTGATCTTTTGAAAATAAAGTGCTACATAATGCGATATCCTTCGATTCATATCTGTTTCAGGCTCAGTTCTTGATTTTATTAAGTACATCATTTCCAAAGGGGAGCACAAATCGGGTGTCATGGATGAGGCCAGCATTGCCACCATACTAAAAGAGGTGCTAGAAGGTCTTGATTATCTGCACAAAAATGGGCAGATTCACAGGTATATGGATGGTTTGATGTCTTTAATTACATTTATGTGTGCTTCATTTTCCATTCTTAACTTTGAGTCACTGAGCAATAAACTGACCTGTACTTCTCTCTGTAAAGGGATGTGAAGGCTGGAAATATTCTTTTAGGAGAAGACGGCTCTGTTCAAATTGCAGGTGGAGTTTCACTGTCAATACATTATTTTTGTCCTCTGATTATTGACAGTTGATTAGCTTAATAGTAGGATTTAAATATACTGTTGTTTAAATTATTTTGAAGGAATGCAGAATATTCTTATTTAAATGTAATATAATTTGATTGCCTTCATAGTGTTTATGTACTTTATGCGGAATGTAAACAGGAAAAAGGTGAGATAATTCTGTTTGCTTTCAAAGTCTCGGAATGGCCTCTAGATGCTCATTTTCTGGACTACGAAGGTTTTGATTTGATTATAGGTGGTGCCTGGCTCAAAAAGTATATAATAAACAACATGGGTCAGACGATTGATAGTTTTGTCGTCTGCTTTTCCCCCTGAAGACTTTGGTGTTAGTGCCTTTTTAGCAACTGGTGGAGACATGACTAGAAACAAAGTGAGGAAGACATTTGTAGGAACTCCATGCTGGATGGCACCTGAGGTGATGGAGCAGGTTAGTGTTGTCCCACCTGTTCCTACATCGCCTTTCATGTAGTTCGGAAACTGAATGGCTTTGTTATGGAATGTGATAATGATAATGTGTTTGCTCAATCACAGGTTAGAGGTTATGATTTCAAAGCTGATATCTGGAGTTTTGGGATTACTGCTATTGAGCTGGCAACCGGGGCTGCTCCATATCACAAATATCCTCCAATGAAGGTAAGCAGCAAGTCACTGTTTGTGTTCAGTTCATGGAGAGTCTGCTATGAAACCTGCCAAGGGAGCGATGAAGGAATGAATCGTAAAATCTGGAATTGAGTTGGCATTTTGCACTTTCGTTTCCATTGGCATGAAGTCAATGTTTGATTGGTGGTTAACACAAGCTTAAATTCATGTTTTATTCTATTACATAAAATACAGCAGTAATACCTCAGTCGTTGTTTTTTAAGCTTTTATGTGTGTTGAAAAAGGTGGTTGCTAACAAGTACCTAAATAGGACCACAGAGGTTGTCAAGGACATTAAACCTTTTACCACTTTTACAACCTTGTTGTATTTATACTTCTGCTCCTGCAATCTATTCTAACTCAAACATTGCAGCTTGTAGATTTTAAATGAAGACAAAAAGATTTGTTAAAAGCTTAGTGGTGCTGACATTGAGGTTATGCAACTATGGTGTTGTTTGTTTGTAGCCTAACTTTAACTTTTTACTTCTGCAGAATTGTATTTAGGCTTCCAAATTCATAAAAAACATATCCTGATGGAACAAAATGTGTGAGAAGCATAGTCATTTTCTGCAATAATTCACTCAGTCTCTGGTTGCTTAATGTTTTTGTCTATACTTTGTCCACAGTAATGGTTTGTCTTGGTATTTCTTTCTTTCTTGCTTTTTTTGGTTTAGGTTCTCATGTTAACCCTGCAGAATGACCCTCCTTGTCTAGAGACTGGAGTTACAGATAAAGAGATGGTTAAAAAATATGGCAAATCTTTTCGGAAGATGATCTCCTTGTGCCTCCAGAAGGATCCAGAAAAACGGTAGTGCATTTATTTCCTAAAGTTCACTGATTCTATCAAGACCAACAGTTTTTGGTCATATTATAAATGTTCAATGTTTTTCAACAGTCCTACAGCTGCGGAACTCTTAAAACACAAGTTCTTCACAAAAGCCAAGGTGAGATACTGTAACCCAAATTTGTAAAGTACAGAGAATGACTAGAGTAGTGACTTCTTGTTTTTTTGTTTTTTGATTTACTGGTAATGTGTAGTCTGTTTTATGTAGTTGCTGCTTCCAGCAGGCAAAAATGATTTAGTTTGGCTACAATTGTTGTCGCCTAAACATTTCCAAACCACTGGTCCAGCATGGCTGGTTTACTGTAACAAACACTCAGGATTAGAGTTTCTAAAGGCCATTTCCTGCTCATGGGATACAGCCCATATTGTAACAAACGCAGTGCTGCCTCAGCAGACTTTCATTCCTAGCGGCTCAGTAGCACTGTAGTCTGTGCGTAAACAGAGAGGCCTGTATGGCGCTGCAGTGCTGCATTACAACCCACAGAGGATGCTGTCTCTCTCAAATTAATTTTTTAGAATAGAACAACCTGATTTCACAGTTTTAACCAAAATATTACATTTGTGGAATTATTCATAATATATAACATAATGAATATATTTAGAACTAATTTTCTTGCTTGTAGCTTACTATAAAGTTGAATTTTATTTCTCACAATTTCTTTACAGAACAATGAATACTTGAAAGAAAAATTGCTGGAAAGGGCGCCAACAATAGGAGAGAGATCAAGGAAGGTGGGCGAGAAATTCACTGACAAATATTACACAATAATTTTAGTAGTTGTGCTTCAAGCATTGTGTTGTTTGTGTAAACAGGTGCGAAGGGTTCCGGGCTCCAGTGGTCGACTGCACAAGACTGAGGATGGAGAGTGGGAATGGAGTGATGATGAGCTGGACGTGGAGAGCGAGGAAGGAAAGGCTGCAGTGGCCGCTTTACGGGTACACACGCATCTGCTACATCGTTACCTAACGTTTGTTTTATTTTAGTCTGTGGATTTGGATAAAGCAAGTCTTTAAATTGTCTTTTTTAGTCACCAAGAGTAAAGGAGGAGGCTGTGCAAAACGCAGAGGTGAGAGTTTAGTTCCATTTCCTACTTTTTGAGTTACCTCAACGCCATTCTCAAGAAAATCTTGTTTCTGCCTCTTTCAAAGATCTTTCCAGCGGATCCATCAAGCTTCCTGCAGCCAGCAGCTGCAAGACAGTCTGAAGTGCCACATGCTGCAGATGACACTGCCACGATATCAGCGTCTTCTCTAGGCTCCCAGGTGAGCTCTGCTGTGATGAGTCACATGTTTGACAACAGTATCAGCAGTGAGAATGACCAAACAAGTGGACATTGTTCATAATTTAGGTTTGACTTTAGATCTTAAAATTGTATCCCTACAGGCTGGTGGACCTACTACGACAGGGCAAGACTCAGCCAAAACCCCCATCAGCCTGGTTCTAAGATTAAGGTATTTTTCTTTATAATCACTTACTGATGACCATCAATCAAAACCCAACAGATTAGAGTTAACCATACTGATGAGGACAGTTGCATGTGTACCACAGGGTTGTGTTGGCTTACCCTTTCTTTTTACATTGTATAAAAGTGCAAGCACTGTTCCCAGTAACTTAAAAGTAAGATTTTTGGGTGAAATTGCTCATTTTATATGACAATACAAATATTTCAGTTTGTCACTGAAAATTAGAAAGGTTTTTAGAGTGATGCACATCGGTGCAGGATTGAAAGAAAGGGCTTTACAGTGTTGTTATTGTTAACTAAAACTAAAAAAAAAAAACTTTTCTTTAATTGAAATAGAGATGAAATAATATAAAACTTAAATGTTATATGAAAAACTTATAAAAACTAAAATTAGAAGTTTCTTTGACAACTAACTGAAATAAAGTTGAATTACTAAAACTGAAATCAAATAAATTTAAAAAGCTTAATTAAAATATTAAAAATCAAACTAATAAACAAAGCAAAAGCACATAGCAAAATTGAAAAAATAACAATATTAGTATATAAATAATACTAAAATAACAGGTTAGTTCTACAACATAAATCAAAATATCTTCTGATAATGTCTTGTTTCTTAAACTGTTTCACGTGACTCTTTTTATTTATTTGTTCTAACAACAGGAATACAAAGAAAGAGCTGAACGATATCAGATTTGAGTTCATGCCTGGGAGAGGTTTGTGCAGTTTGCTGTTCGCTTGATTAAATATTGTCTGTAATCACGCAAGTTGACAAATTGTAATCTTCTATATCCAGACACAGCTGACGGAGTGTCTCAGGAGCTCGTGTCTGCAGGACTGGTGGATGGGAGAGACTTAGTCATTGGTGAGTTTGTCGAGATAAAAATAAAATTGAAAAGACAAAAGTTGGAAATAATTAGTGTTTTTAACTTAAATTCATTTTTTTAGTTGCAGCCAATTTACAGAAAATCGTTGATGATCCACAAACCCACAAAAATGTCACTTTCAAGTTGGTAAGTCGTTAGATTATGTGATGCAGTGGTCAGTTACTCACCGGAGGTGTTGTTTTATATTTGGCTCTATGTTTATCTTTCTTCCGTTTAGGCATCGGGAGTGGACAGCTCTGAAATTCCAGACGACATAAAACTCATGGGATTTGCTCAGCTGAGTATAAGTTAAAACAGTATTACCAGCAAAGGGAGAAAAACAAAAAAAACACAGACTTATTTGCACAACAGTGCATTGTAAATGCTTTCATTGGCCTAAAGAAACCACTACTGCCAAAGAGACAGAAGGAACCTGACACCACGTAGGATTAACAAATGTCGAATAGGACTGCATCCGAGTTCTTCATAGGAGCGCACCTCAGATGTTTACAGTATTCATGTATGCTTTGTTTTCTGTTGCTTTAAACATTTGCACAATCTGAACCAACTCCTAATACTGGTAGATGTCAAAAGAATGCCTTACTTTCGATAGTACTACTGAATTTACAACTGTAGGTAGACAGTAGCTGTGGATCTCATCTGTGAAATGAATGAGTGACTGTGTGCTTTCAGCTGTGTGGGAGGCGGAGGGGAGGATTGTCATTCAATAGCATTTAAGGATGCATGTTGGCACGCCTGTAAAGTCAGCTGTTCTCTGCAATATGGTGCATCATATTGGAGCGATCCGCATTGTATGGTTTTACACATTAACCAGTAAACATGGGAGCCACTTTACTCACAACCCCGTCAGACATGATGTTTCACCGTTACACCTGTGCACTGCACCTCATGGTTACACGTTTTAGCTGCTTCCTCATTATCGGGATACATTCCCATCATTTTGCATGGGCTAATGCCAGACTGCATGAATGATTTTTAACTTAAGATATGCTGATAATTTTGCTCTCACTTAATTTTGCTGGCTCTCTGTGAAAACAGGAGGTGCAAGAGAGATGAATCAAGATATTGAGCTAAAAAACGTGAAGAAGAATTTGAGTGTTTTTCATCCAATTGATATTTTTCCGCAAAGGATGTATATGCTGTTGTTTCAGAAAATTGAAATTCTCTGAAAATTGTGCATTTCACTTTATATTGGAAAGAGGTTTATGCAATTTTGTGGATTGAGCATAATGTTACAAGTTTCATTTACATGCATATCTGTTAAGTATAGTGGCAGCTGTTTGGATAGTGTTATAGATTTATGATGTTTTTTGAAGGAAATTCCAGTGTTTGCAAGGCAGCAAAAGCATTAACATTCTTGGTAATTCAAATTACCACTGATAGTCACATTTTGAATTCTCAATATTCTGTTATTCAACAGGAGATTTTCCACAAGTTTTTAAAGTTCTCAATCTATAAACACACCTGCAAAACAAAGTTGGAATGGACTCTATATGTGGAACTGAAGATGTATAGAAAAATGGAAATACATGACTTTCAATACATTGCTAGCCTTGCAAGCACTGTTAATGAAGTAAAGACCAGTGAAGCTTGGGACACAGTCACTGACCAGCAAGAAACAAAAGAAAAGTGACTTTAGGACTCATCCTGTGTCCAAGTAATATTGGCGATAGGATCCATTGGATTTGAATTTGTGGGCCTGTTTGTGTCAGTGTAAATATTTATGTTCATTACATCTTGCTTAATATCATCCGTCTTAGTTGTAGACTGCTGTCTGATTCCATGTTATATAGGCAGAAAATGTGTTCACATGCAACTTTTTTTTTTTTTTTTTTCTTTAAAAAACTAAATTACATGGTCATATTGCCAGTGATTTTGGCAATAACTGTTTTTATTTTATTATTATTATTTAAACCTTTTTGCTGGACTTTTAATATTTTGTTTAATTCTTCTTCTAACTGAGGATCTACACTCCACATCGTTTTCTCTCCTTGGCTTCCAACAAACAATACATTTTAAGATGGTTTTAAAACCGATTAATTGTAGACATGATCGGTGATTCATTTTGCTGTCACTTTCGCACTTGTGTGTATGTGCAAATGACTGTTGATTTTTCTTTTTAAAATACATTTAGTGTGAATACAACAATGAATGTGGGTGGGTCATCTTAACGAGTACTTGATCAAGAAAAAAACATGTAAATAATCAAATTGGTGTTGTTTATATATAATATAAACAGTATACATACTGTTCACAGTTGGCCTTTCTATGGAGTGGATGTGGTGGTTTGTCTAATGACTTGTTGGCTACTTTGTGTTCACAGTTGAAAAACAACACTTGGGTTTCATTACAGAAAAATGTATCCCTGAAATATTACATTAGCATGACTTGAGAATAGTTTATTTACTGAATTCTACTTTGTCAACAGTGGAGGGCTATTATTGTTTTCCCACATTTCAGTTTCTGTCTTGCTGTCTTTGTTCATCGTTGTTGGAGTGGTTGGTGAGATTCTTAGAAGGAATGCTTGTGGTCTGTCAGTTTTGTGTGTTTAAATTACAATGGCATGCCACCTTACTGTAATCATTGTGTTAAGATGTCTCCGATACTTTAAATAGACTGTCAAGTCAAAGGTTAAACACAATGATTTGATTTCTTTGATGGTCTAAATAGTTGTTGGCCCTGTCATGATTCTCTAAAGCCTCAAATATTTCCCCTTTTCTTTTGTAAGACACTTCAAGTCTCATTCTCTTTCTCACCATGGTAGTGGATGGTGATAAGACAGTATTTATTTTCACGTGTGCATAAGTGGTTTGCCCTTTTCTGGAACTCATTGGAAGTAATTCAACTGAGCACTTTGAAAATTGAAAGCATATTTTTGTTTCTCATTTGTAGGAATCCTTAAATATAATTAACTAAGCTGTTTTGTCTTCATATTGACACATCAGATCTTGTTATCTCTACATGCTCATATTTCTGTATGGTGGTGTTTGTTGAGGTGAGTTGTCTTAAGATCATTCCTCCATTCTGTTCTGTCAGCAGTCTGGAAGGCTGCTGTATTTTCACACCAAGCACATGTATGCGGGTCTTTCAAAAGAGGAATTGGCTGCATCTTAGTGGATTATTTAAGTGTTATTTTATTTTTTTTAATTTAATGTCTTTTAATTTTTTTCATGTTTTTATCTAATTGAACTTCAAGGAATGAATTGTCACGACACAACAGCAATGGAGGTATTACTGTCACTCTCAGTATGGTGTGTTAAGGACAATGGTAGAACACTGTATAGTATTTCACTTTTTGGGATTTTCAGTGCATGTGTACCCAATTATTTTTAATAATAATCAATAAAGAATGAAATTATGACATTTCCCTGCTGACTTGTCTAATAGTGAATGGCATAATGATGTTGAAGTGCTTCATGATCCATAATAGTCCTCTGGCACTTATCCAGTTTATTGCTTATTATATTGTTGCGTTACACATTACATTTACTGTCAGCACAATTTTTTATTAGTTTTTATACTTTAGAACCAAAGTACTACTCAAGTTCACTTGGTTTACTTTTGAAAACTGTGTATGTATGTGTGTGTGTGTATATATATATATATATATATATATATATATATATATATACACACACACACACACATATATATATATATATAAGTAAATAGATCATTGAAGTTTTTTTTTTTTTACAAGAAAATGTTTGCTTTTCTACTTCAAAATTACACATTTAGTGTTTTATTTGTTATTTATTTGTGAAATTTACAAGCAATTTTTAAGTGATAATTTTTTTGCTGCCAAATTTTCGTAGATACATGCAGAGATAGACATTATATACATGCATACATACACACATATATATATATATATATATATATATATATATATATATATATATATATATATATATATATATATATATATATATATATATATATATATATATATATATTATATAATCTCTCTGTCTGACAAGACATTTGAATGTTGACCCATTATGCTTTCCTTGCAATAACATGACCATTGTTCTCTGTGTATATGACTTTCTGTGACATATTCACATGATTATGTAGTTAAATATTAATTTGATTTGTTTTCTAGTATAACTTCTCAAGCTTTCTTGGTTTGTTTCTCTTCTGGACCACCATGGCTGATTTTGGGGAGATTTTAGAAACTATAGGCGACTTTGGGCTTTTCCAAAAGCTTCTCTTGTTTGCTTTGTGCTGTCCGAATCTCATTCTGCCTTTTCAGTTATCCAGCCTCGTCTTCAACCACGCAGACACAAACCACCATTGCAATGCTGACTGGATCCTTCAGGTGGGTCCCAATTTGACAAAGGAAGATCAGCTCAACCTGACTTTGCCCAGGCTCCCGGATGGCTCTTTCAGTCCCTGTCAGATGTATGTGCCTGTGGACTGGGATCTGTCTGCTATCCAGGAATACGGCCTAAACAAAACCACCACTTGCACTGATGGATGGGTGCATAATGATACTATTTATGAGGCAACCATTGTCACCGATGTAAGTACTACCACTGGTGTGTTTCAAATAAACATGTTGAAAAGGTAACTTGGGTTTAGTTACCCATAATTTCGAAGACATTTGACTTGTGGTCACACTACAATGTAATTTAACTACCATGTGTTTAAATGACCTCACTTTGAGCTGATTTAGACAACAATATGCTGTTTACATCAAGAAAGCCTTCATAAGTGCCTGATGTTTTTGTGATTTTTGCAGTTTGATCTTGTATGTGACAATGCAAATTTGTTTCGGGGAGCGCAGACAATATTCCTCGCTGGAGTACTAGTTGGAGCTGTACTTTTTGGGCCTTTTTCAGAATCGTAAGTGTTAAAAATCGATGTACTTAAGATTAAATATGGAATAGATCAATTTAAAGTGTCCTTGACAGTGTAATTACACAAAAAAGTACAGAGTAATATTAAATATAATTTACTGTTATCATTATTGTTAGTACATGTAACGCTTAACAAGGGCACTGTGAAACAAATTGTTACCTAGATTCGTCTTTGATCCCCCACATATCAAGCTTCATGCCATGTATACAGGTGCATCTCAATAAATTAGAATGTCGTGGAAAAGTTAATTTATTTCAGTAATTCAACTCAAATTGTGAAACTCGTGTATTAAATAAATTCAATGCACACAGACTGTAGTTTAAGTCTTTGGTTCTTTTAATTGTGATGATTTTGGCTCACATTTAACAAAAACCCACCAATTCACTATCTCAACAAATTAGAATATGGTGACATGCCAATCAGCTAATCAACACAAAACACCTGCGAAGGTTTGCTGAGCCTTCAAAATGGTCTTTCAGTTTGGTTCACTAGGCTACACAATCATGGGGAAGACTGCTGATCTGACAGTTATCCAGAAGACAATCATTGACACCCTTCACAAGGAGGGTAAGCCACAAACATTCATTGCCAAAGAAGCTGGCTGTTCACAGAGTGCTGTATCCAAGCATGTTAACAGAAAGTTGAGTGGAAGGAAAAAGTGTGGAAGAAAAAGATGCACAACCAACCGAGAGAACCACAGCCTTATGAGGATTGTCAAGCAAAATCGATTCAAGAATTTGGGTGAACTTCATAAGGAATGGACTGAGGCTGGGGTCAAGGCATCAAGAGCCACCACACGCAGACGTGTCAAGGAATTTGGCGACAGTTGTCGTATTCCTCTTGTTAAGCCACTCCTGAACCACAGACAACGTCAGAGGCGTCTTACCCGGGCTAAGAAGAAGAAGAACTGGACTGTTGCCCAGTGGTCCAAAGTCCTCTTTTCAGATGAGAGCAAGTTTTGTATTTCATTTGGAAACCAAGGTCCTAAAGTCTGGAGGAAGGGTGGAGAAGCTCATAGCCCAAGTTGCTTGAAGTCCAGTGTTAAGTTTCCACAGTCTGTGATGATTTGGGGTGCAATGTCATCTACTGGTGTTGGTCCATTGTGTTTTTGAAAACCAAAGTCACTGCACCCGTTTACCAAGAAATTTTGGAGCACTTCATGCTTCCTTCTGCTGACCAGCTTTTTAAAGATGCTGATTTCATTTTCCAGCAGGATTTGGCACCTGCCCACACTGCCAAAAGCACCAAAAGCTGGTTAAATGACCATGGTGTTGGTGTGCTTGACTGGCCAGCAAACTTACCAGACCTGAACCCCATAGAGAATCTATGGGTTATTGTCAAGAGGAAAATGAGAAACAAGAGACCAAAAAATGCAGATGAGCTGAAGGCCACTGTCAAAGAAACCTGGGCTTCCATACCACCTCAGCAGTGCCACAAACTGATCACCTCCATGCCACGCCGAATTGAGGCAGTAATTAAAGCAAAAGGATACCAAGTATTGAGTACATATACAGTAAATGAACATACTTTCCAGAAGGCCAACAATTCACTAAAAATGTTTTTTTTTATTGGTCTTATGAAGTATTCTAACTTGATGAAATAGTGAATTGGTGGGTTTTTGTTGAATGTGAGCCAAAATCATCACAATTAAAAGAACCAAAGACTTAAACTACTTCAGTCTGTGTGCATTGAATTTATTTAATACACGAGTTTCACAATTTGAGTTGAATTACTGAAATAAATAAACTTTTCCACGACATTCTCATTTATTGAGATGCACCTGTATATATTATATTATATTATATTATATTATATTATATTATATTATATTATATTATAATGAATATGATTATAATATACACCATCATAGAAATGTACTCCATCTGATGTCTGTGACATGAAAAATAAAGTCATATCATGTATTCAGCATATAGAAAAGATTTCATTCCATGCATGATGTCAATCAATAGTCCTCTGTAGTAAATAATATATTTTTTCTTGTCTTTCTCCCTCTCTCTCTTTTTTTAAATGTTTAAAAAAAAAATGAACTCAAGGTTTGGTCGCAAGCGAGCTACACAGATACCTATGGTGCTTATGCTAATATTCACAGTTGTGACTGGTGTCGCTCCAAACTTTTATGTGTACCTCGCATCACAGTTCATTGTTGGTATTGCTTTTGGAGGATTTCGGATCAACAGCATTATCCTTGGTATGAGACAATATTTAGCATCATCCCTGGCTATCAGCAGATTGAATATTCAATGTAAAATATCAGATAGCTGATCAACTTACTAGAAAATATAATATTTTTAGACTTTCATTTTGTCATCAACAAATCAGTTGAAAGGTCTTGTGTAAGACTATATATGGGCTATGTGTTATATGACTGTAAAATACAGAGTAGCTGTTTTTCATCATTAAAATTCCTATAATGTGTGTTTATCACAATGTTTTCATCCTCACTGTAGCCACCGAGTGGATTGGAGTCGCTCAGAGATCCTATGCAGCCTGTCTGAGTCAAGTCCTGGCCGCTTTGGGGCAGGTCATGTTTCTTGCCGTTGTTTATTATGTCAGGGACTGGAGACTGGACCAATTTATAATGGCTGGCCCCCTTGCATTTGTGGTCATCTACATATGGTATGTGTGTTCTTGTTTAAAATCATTTCAATGCAGTTCAGTAATTTTGCATTTGTTTTGAAGGATTTGTGAGTGAATTAAATAATTTGATATGCATACCAATATAGGTTTATTCCAGAGTCTGCCAGATGGCTTCTTGTTCGTGGAAGAACTACAGATGCGAAAGAAATTATTCAGAAGGCAGCGGCAATCAACAAACGTACAGTTCCAGACTCATTAGTGGAGAAGGTGGAGATATATTTCACTAATTAACACATCAAGCCAAAGGACAGGGCCGTTTGTCTTAAATAACACAATATGGATAACATATTTTGTTAGGTCCTAAATGAAAAGCCTGTTGAAAGAGGAGGTATAAAAATCCTGTTTACTTCCCGTGTGCTCCGGAAATATTTCTTAACCATTACCTTCGCATGGTGAGTTTATTCACAGAGAAACTTTTGTTTTCAAACTTTTTTCACTGAACTTTTCAGGGTTCAGTTCATATCAAAATTTGAATGGCTCTCTGTGGTGTTTATATTCAGGTGTGCACTAAACCTAGCGTACTACAGCCTCACTCTGAATGTGGGGAAGTTCGGCCTTAATATTTTTCTCAATCAACTCATATTTGGCCTCTCTGAGATTCCTGTCCACTTCCTCTGCATGTGGTCTTTGGAAACGTCTGGAAGGAAGGTGTCTCTGATGGTTGCCCTCATAGTTGGAGGGTCCCTCTGTCTCCTGACACTTGCAGTTCCACAAAGTAAAACCTTTTTCCATATGTAACATACTGTAACATACAAAGAATCAGCACTTAACCATGTGATGCTCTTCTTAAGGTAATTTCATCGCCATCGCTGCTCTTGCCACTTGTGGAAGATTTCTCATGAACGGCGCAGGCAGTGTTTGCAACGTTTATATTCAAGAACTCTTCCCCACCTCCATTCGGTAAGCATGAGCATGTGTTTTTTTCTCTAGTTGTGAATGAGACTGTTGTTTTTAATGCAGTTATGTAATAATCCACTTGTTGATTTCCAGTCAGACAGCCATGGGCCTGAGCTCCACTGCAGCACGAGTCGCAAGTATGTTGGCTCCTGTGGTGAACATGCTGGAGATCTACCACTTCACTATTCCCACTCTGGTGTTAGGCAGCCTGGCACTAGCGAGTGGGATAACGGCCTTCCTGCTTCCTGAGACCAGACGCACTGAGCTGCCTGGTTCAACAGAGGAGGCAGAGGGCAAGAGGTACATTTGCTATTACATTGAAAAAGTCTTCAAAACTGGTGAAAATACTTATATTTAGTGAAATTCTGCTGATAAAAGTGATTTTTCACTCAACATATCTCAAATTTAGTTGCATGACTGTAATACTTACGTTACAAATTAAGTCTCTTAAATATACATTTTTACATTTTATATTTTGTCAAGAGAAAATAACACACTATCCCTCTCTATTTCTCAAAAGGAAACCAAAAATGGCTTACTCTGCACCTGGAGATTGTGAAGACATCAAAGCAACCAAGTTATAACCTTGTCTTTGTGGCTAGTGTTATTATTCTGTTCAACGGTTTTCATTGTAGTGATATGCAGAAATAACAATCAGATTTGTACTATAATTTCTGTATTTTAGTAAAAAGATTTGTAGATTTAGTGTTGTGTATGTAAAATAATATGCAATAAACCTCATTTGAATTGTTTTATTTTTTTATGACCCAATTATTAAATTTTTTGATGAACATGGTCATTACATTGGTTCATGATGATCAACATTAACATGAAAATTATGTACTTTTCTTGCATATATTTTTGTGGATTATATGAAGACTACATGGATTATTGATGTAAACTTTGCTAAATAAATCTATTTATTCCCCTATGTCACAGAAATATTAGTCATAGCAGACATATAAAAAAAAAAAAATGACTGATTAATACAAAGCACAAAAAAGTTAGTCTGATTTAACTGAACAACCTCTGTAGAATCAAAATGAAGTAATTGTCAAATACTAACATTTATCTAAAAACATTAAGTAACGCTACATTAGATATTGACACTTATGTTAATATACATTAATTAATCAGATCTAAAAGTAACACCACATTAAAATAGCATAATATACATTGATTAATTAATCAATCAAATGTCAGTAATAAAATTTGTGAATTGTACAGAAAAGGCAAATCGATATACCTGCTTATTTAAATGTAAGATATTAATCTTTTTTTTTTGTGTGTGTGTAATGAAACATGATGGCACAGACACTACCCCAAAAAGTCAGACATCCAGTCATTTTCAGGCTTTTGCTGCAGCACAGCATTGGTGTCAGGGTTTCTTGGATCTGCGATGGAGGCGGTATCCTGTGCTGGTTCTGGAGACATGGCAGGAACGGATGAAAATATGTCATCTGGAAATAAGTTGGTCGCTTTTGTCTCTGCAGCCTCACCGTGACTCTCTAACCCAGTGAAATCGTCAAATGGGTTTGCAGTTCTTTGCATTGTTTCCATACTGAATGTATTTGTGTCTGTGCTGTCAATAACACTTGAAAAGATGTCGTTTGGGAAAGGATCAGCACTCATGTGACTGAATGCAGCTGTAGATGGATCTTTCTCAGAGCTGAAGAAATCAAAAGCTTCTATTTGAGATGACTCAATTAGCTCTTGGCCAAAAAGGTTTTGATCTGGCACATTAGAGGTTGATTGATCGCCTTTACTATCAAAAACATTATTAACCTCACTTTGAATTAGATTTTCCTGTTCAAGGTCAGAGCTTTTTTGTTCAAACACATTTGAAGTAACTGATAGTGTTGATGGGTCACCTTCAGAACTTATAAAGTCAAAAACTCCAGTTGGTGCCAGTTGACCATCTGTTATTCCCTCAAAAGGGTTTTGACTTTGAGTCTCACTGTTTGTCATAATATCAAAGAAATTATTAGTGGATGATTGATCAAAGGCAGTGAGCATATTGTCGCCTCCAAAGAAATCCATTGTTTGGACTGGTGCATTGTTCATACCAAAGGGATCATCAATCATTTCTGAGGAAACGCCAGCTTCATTTTTATTGACTTCAGTTAAGGTGTTTCCAAAACCATATGAGTTTGCCTCAATATTTAACTCTGACGAACCAAAAATATCAAGAGTCTTTTGATTGAAATTCACAGGACTTGATGTCATATCTCCACTTTCTCCCTGAGCTTTTTCTCCAAACGGGTCTTCTTGAATAAAGGAGCTCCCTATATCTACTGATGGAGTTTCCAAATCCATATTGTCTGTCATTGGATCACTGTGTGTATAATCAGATGTATCTGAACCTGAAAAAGCCATGGCATCTGTGTTAGGGCCCGTAACTTGAGATGTAAATGAATCAAGAAAACCAGTTGTATCTTCATTCTGAGGCAAAGAGGAGTTGAGGCTCTCCTCAAGACCTGAAGGTTTTGAAGAGTCTAGAGAGGTCATATCTACATGAATGTGTTCTTGTGAAGGAATAAGAGCCTCATTTATATCAATCTCCCCAAAACCGACAGAAGCGGGCTTGTGTTGATCAACTGACTCGAGGTCTATTGATGGCACAGTCTCATCAGCAGAGCTTCCAGGCAAGAGGATGGGATTTTCAAGACCCTCAATTAGGTTTGGTTCTTCTGCAACATCACTTAGTTGGTTTTGTGTTGGTTTAATGGGCTCTTGAGGTGTGTTTTGACAGGTGGGCTCAGTCGAAGGTAGAGATACAGAATCATTTTCTTGAATCAATGCAGTGTCGTCTTCTGTCACTCTGGTTTTCTCTGGCTCCTTCTCACATGTAGTTTCAGGTTTGATTTCTGGTGTTTTCTTTATTTCTAAATCTATTTCAGAGGATGAAAAGAGTCTCCCCAGTAAATTTCTAGGTCTTTTGCTCTCCATTTTTGTCTCACTTTTGTTCTCTTTCCTATTTGGACCAGATGTGAAGAGTTTGGAAAGAGGGCTTTTACCTTTAGACCAAGACCCTTTATTTCCTTTATCCATGGCCTTTTTGTCAGCAACCTTTGCATTGCTTTTATTATCAGATTTTGGAGGCATATCCAACCTGTCAGGGACTTTAGATTCAACCTTAATAATATCTGTGGGTTCTTGATTTTTGGGGGTTACAGCCTTGGCATTACTTTCAATAACCACCTCTTTCTTCATCTCGTCAACCTGCTCCGAATCACATGATTCACTACCTGGTTTAAAAGTTTCTTTACCACATGCTGGGATGTCATTTATCTGTAGTTCATCAAGATTCAGCATGGTTTCCGTCTCACTCGTATTTGCCTCATTTGCTTTTGTTTGTTCACTTTCCTGTTTTCCTACAGTCGGAAGGAAAGGATCCTGCATTTGTCCATCTAAAGCTTTGGGATGTTCGACAGAATCATGGCTGTATGGATGGTGCATTTTGTCTATTAAATCTTCCACATGTGATTCCTCTATTTCTATTCCTGATTCAAAAGTTGTCATATCTGCTGTCATTACACTACCATTGACAGCTGCAGGTTCAACAAAAGCATCAGTGGAGCTTTCAACTTCTTCACTGCTGATCTCTGTGTTATTTTCCTCATCTATATTTAAATTTGAAACAAACCGCACAGACTTTTTTATTTTCGTTGGGCTATCAGCTTTCCAATCTTCAGCCAAATTGTGTTCTCTCAAAGAATCTGGTCTTGAGGTAACAGAATTTAAGTATTTGCTTGTCGCTTTCCCACCTGTCAAAAATTTGCTTTGTGTCCCAACTCTATTTGCTGTTTTCTGTAATGTTTTTGAACCTCTTGGATGAGGTGTAGAAACATCCTCTGAATGTGGTGCACTTTTTATTGTGAAGGGAGAGACGTATGTGTTTGTCTTCTCGTAAACCCGAGGTGACAGCTGAACTGATTTGTCCATTTCATCCAGCCCAGAATTAAACTTTTTCTTTTCAAGAGCATTTCTGGAGCTTCTTGCACCAGAACGCTTGTGATTTGACCAGTCTGTTGTACTTCTTGAAGCTGAGGAAGTATTTTGTGATACAGGACTATGTCGGGTCCCCTTATTTTCTGGTGGCCAGCTTATTTTAAGCTTGTTCATGTTGTCAGGACATTTGAATTGATCATCTTTGTATCTTTGCTGTCGAGATGGTGGTCTTCTAGGGTCATCTACAGTCACATCAACATATGTAGGCTCTGTTTTATGTGCTGAGCTGAATTTGTTAGTAGGTTTAGGCTCCTCTGTTTTAACAAGCCAGCGGTCTTTGTGTTGTCTGTGACCAAAACCCTCATCATAGTTGCCCTTTTTCTTAAATAACTGATGGTAATGCGATGGGCAGTAGAATTCTCCATAAAGAGCAGAGTAATTGTAAATGCTGTAATGAATAATAGTACACCAGTGAAGATTCAAAGTTCAAGTATATGCTGTAAAATAGAAAATTTCCCAGGGAATCAAGTGTTGTCATATTGATTTGTGATTAGATGAAATCAATTAAATATGCAATATGAATTTAATTATATAGATTGTATTTGATTTAATATTTTGACTAGCACATTTTCACATGTATTGTCATTATGAATCACAGATTTGATAAAACGTTCCAGGATTACACTAAAAACTATTTTATAACTGATTTGCCTTCTAGGAAACTGATTTCGAAATTTCAAAATGGACAATTGGGATCTCCCTCTCTCACCTTAGCTTTTTATTACAGTGTTTGCAGCAGAAACAGTTACTGTGTAGGATTAGTTTATCTGCCACCATTTTCTCCACTGGATAAACTGGCATCAGGCACGCAGAGCACATCTCTTTAGCAGGTGACGGGAACTATGACAACAATATAGACATACATGGAATATGAGTTTATGCATGAAGAACCTCCTATGAAAAAAAAAAGGTCGAAATTGTTATAGCATTGTGTTTTATAGAAATAATAATTTAAAATGTTGTCTAACTGGTAACAAATTAATTATAACAAATACTGCTTTGTAAGTATTTTATTTGAGATAATTTTAATATACAGCATTTGAAACAAATATTTAAGATTAAAACATTTATTAACACTTAATTGCAACAGTACAAAAAACCTTGCTCTTAAAGCATCACAATAAAACTCTTTATTGTACACACATATAAAATGAGGACCAATAAAACTAATATATAAGTATTTTAGATAGAAATATAGAACTAAAAATCACCAAAAAATGCTACAAAACAAAATGGGCAGACAGGTTAATGTTTTTCTGTGTTGGGATGACTGAAAGTAACAAACACTTTTCTGTCTTTGCTTTTAGACAGAGAATTTGAGGAGAAGGTCTGGCCAGACCGTTGTGAAACAGGTGAAGTCATTTCTTCATATCTCCCTGGATTTGTAATTACATCATAAGAGGCAGATAATTCACTCTCGGACTGCCTGGTAACAAATGTAGATCTTTCGGAAGAGAAGTAAGTATTCCCAAAGCAGTCTATCTCTTCGTATTTCTCACTGACAGTTTTAGTGCCAATGATTCCACTTGCAACCTCAGGAATGCGCTGTACTTCAAGAACGCTGACTTTCCTTCTAGGATTTGGAGGGCTACAAACATGGCTGGCTGAGCTTTTCTCAGGGGAGGATTGTCTGAAGGGGCTACCTGAATTAGGTTGATCAGTTGCTTTTGGGCTATCTGAGTGAGGCTGTGGGGATGTGGGTGACTCCACAGGTTTTCTCACAGCAGAATGAATGGAAATGAATGAAGGCGAGCAGGGAACGTTTGAGCATGCTTTTCCCATTTGAACTTGATTTACACGTGGTACCTCTTTGGGCAGATGCCTGTTATCAGTGTTCTGTACCTTTACAGGTTTTGCTTTGCTGGATACAATGCTAATTTTCCTAATGTTTTTAGTATTTGGCGAGACATTGTCAGCATTTAAGGATTCACTAAACAGGCCTGACAACCCAGCAATGTCCGCCTCAGACTTTAAATTTGAGACCGAGTACAGAGCTTTTTTTATCGCCTCCTCTATGTCCAAGAGTTTAGCTAATGTCTGTTCTTTCAAATTGATGATGTCCATGCTTGCTTTCTCTAGGTCCTCAAATGCAGACTCAACAGAGGATATGCTCTCTACATCATCTCTTAAGCCCTCTGTCTCTGTGCCAGCTCTTGGACAATGTCTGCGTTTCATATTTTTTATTGGCTTGCTAATCCAAGCAGGCACGTTCTCAAACAAAGTCTTCATAGATTTGACATCCACCTCGCAAGTCTCCCCCTCTATTTCTTGAACTTTTGACAAAATGATCTTCAGCTCTTCTCGTCTCATAAGGTTTTCGAAAATCTCCATGGCTGCTTTTACGTTGCCCTCATGATCTCATCTTTGTGGACGGAGAGTCTCTGGCGGCGCTCATCTTCTGTCTCTCTTCTAGCTTTCTTTTCTCTCAAAACAACTTTGTTCTGAGAAGGAACTTCACATATTTCAGGTGTTGAAGGGGTGTCTTTGCTGGTGGAGTGCAACTCAGCTTTATTTGTGTTCTCTTTGGAAGTTTTAGCCTGTTCCTGGATGGTTTCTTTTTGCACAACTTTAATTTTCTTTGGGAAAACTGGCGTTTTGTCTTTAGTTGTTTTCTTTTCTCCAAAATTCTGAAGTGCGACCTTAACCCCCTTGTTTAATTCATCATTGTCCTTTGAATAACTCTGCATACACATCCTGATCTCTTCTGCAGCATTTATCCTCTGAATCACATTTTTCTCCATTCCTATTTTATTACAAGCAAAAGATCCATCATCAAGAGGGTCTGTTTTACTGACTGATGGAGTGTCCATATGTTGCATGTGGGAATTTTGAACCCATTGCTCAGTGTACTGTATCTTTTGAAAATCCGTAGGATTGGTGAAGTTGGTGCTTTGAACTGGTTCATGAATGTTGCTTGGTTTTTCTTTTATTTTGTTTAAATTTTCCACTGTTTCGTTTTTATGCAAAGAAGTTTTGCTGGGAGTAACTTTGGGTGGGATTGCTGGAGTCTGTTGCCTATTAATAAGATGCTCAGGTGAGCTTGTACAAATATGTGGGGTTTCTGCGATATGATTGGAGCTGGTGGTGATGTGTAATGGCTTTGGTGGAATAACTGGCTTCTGATCTTTAACCTGATTACCAGTTTTTGGAGGGATGGGTGGTGGATGTTTGCCTTTTCCTGCAAAAGCATTCAAGAGTTTTGAACAGTCCGCGTTGGAGCTAACAGATTCTGAATTCAGTGCCGAGATGGTCAGTTGCTCACTTCCGGTCACTGAAACCGAAGAAGACAATTTAGTGTCAGATGAAGGCAAATTAACACAACTCTGCTTGCATTCTACAGCCCCTGAGTCATCTGTCATTCTGCTTGGTGTGTAAGACTGTCCAGATTGTCTAAATAACATTGCTGCCTTGAAATCTCCTTTAGAAATATTAATGCTAGACTTCTCAAGAGACTGGAGTGTCTCTTGCATATTACCTCTAACAACTTCCTCCCTGACTACATTTCTCTGCTCTGTTGCAGCACTTCGTAAGGACTGGATTGCAGCCTTCACGTCACCTTTAACAATATCTGGCTCTAACTCTAAAACCTGAGCACTGCTATCTATCGCTCTTGAGTCATTTTCTGTACTAACATGTATTATATTTTCTCTCTCTCCCACTTCATTCTGACAACAAACTCTCTCGTTGGATCCCTGATCCTTTTCTATGTCACTAACCTTTCGAAATGTTGTAGTAATCCGCTGGTTACTCAAGGAGGATGTTGTAGACTGCTCCACTGTTGTGTTGCTTTGGCACTGAGATGATTCATTTAGATTATATAGCTTTCCAGGAGTGACAGGTTCTCGTTCTACTCTCATGCTTTGGTTCTTTGCCCTCTCCAGTGATCTTTTGGCAGCCTTAACATCCCCTGAAATGATTTCCTCCTTAATTAATTTCCTTTCGTCTTCTTCTGAGTTAATTTCTTCTGCCTCTATATTCAGATCGTAAATAGTGCCTGGTTTGATGACCTCACGCTCCACATGCATGCTTTGTTGTTTTGCCCGCTCCAAGGATTCAAGGGTCGCCTTAATGTCTCCAGAAACAACTTCCTCCTTCTGGACCATGACTGGCAGTTTGACTGCCTCATCAAGTTGCTGCTTGGCCGACAAAATATCACCTCTGACGATCTCCTCCTTTGGAACACCGTTTCCAACACCCAGGTCTGTGCAGACCTCTGAGAAAACCTTTTTGGCATTCTTCACATCTCCTGGTACAACATCCAAGACTGTTCTTTCAACTTGCTCCCTTTGTTGATTTAGGTTTCGCTTCGCTTCCTTGACATCACCTTGAATAATTTCAATTCTATCTCTACAAGAGACTGATAGTTCCTCCTCAGAAAGTTCTTGCTGTAGACTCTTAAGGTCGCCCTTTTCAATGCAGCTTCGATACAAATCAACATTCCCCCTCTCATTTTGTTCCAGTCTGCAAGACGGCTTGTTTTGCTGGTTGTGGGCAGTGGCAAGGAGGTTGCCAATGGCGGATTTGACATCTCCTCGTGCAATGTCTTGTGACTCAGTCACGCTGCTTTGACAGTGGAGGGAATACACTGTCATCTCTGGCTGCCCACCTTCGGATTCTTGCATCACCAAGCCTGTCTTGATTGTTTTTTGTTGGACGAGCAAGTTCTCAATTATTTTAACTGCTTCTTGGGTCTTACACTCTGCCTCAGGATTATCTGTGGATCCAAATGGGATTTCAAGCACTGTGCTGTGCATCTTGCCTTGTTCGTCCTCTTTAAGTAGAACAACTTTAGGTTTCAGGTTCGGTTTGAACAGTAACTGCAGCATTATGTTCCTGATGTTTCCTTCAACAACTTCCTCCTTCTGAACTTCAGGCCCCTCGTTTTTCACAATCTGATATTTTGCCATGTTTACATACTTATAATCATTTGCTTGGATGATGATTCCACTTGAATGAATAAATGAATAATGGCAAAGGCGGTAGAGTATGTCTGTCACACTCTCTACAGTGATTTTGTCCAGTGGTGTGGTCTCGAATAACCAGGTTGTGCTTTTGACATCTGCCTTGGGGATTTCTTCCTTTGATGAAGCAAGCTCTTCAGTAGATTCATCTGTCTTTATTTTATCTAAGGCCTGTGATTCGAATAACCAAGTGCAGCGTTTTACATCTCCCTTTGTGTTATCCTCTCGATGTACAGTTGTCAAGGTGGTGTTCTCATCTGGCTCACCTTTTAGAGTATCAATAGGTTGATTCTCAAACAGCCAGGTTGAGGTACGTACACCACCTTGTTGAACGTCTGTAACACTCACCATTCGCACAAACTTCTTTTGGCCCGCTTGCTCAGTCTCAAAAAGTTGCTTGCTTTGTTGCACACTTTTCCCATTGACTACATCTTCAACAACCCTCACCGAGGGTCCTTCTTGAGGTGTGAAGGAGTCAAGGGGCTGAGTCTCAAACTTCCAACGTGCTGATTTCACATCCCCCTTGCGCACATCCTCTTGTGTAACTGCACGGATGACGTAGATTTCTTTGTCTGCTTGGATGGTATCCAGTGGCTTGGTTTCAAACATCCACCTTGCACCCCTGACATCTCCTCTCATCACTTCCTCTTTCTTTACTGTGGTAACTTCATGAAACTGTCCGTCCTTGTCTCTTATTGCATATAATGGCTGGGATTCAAAAAGCATAGTGCTGGACTTCACATCACCACTACCGCTTGTGGGCTTCTCAACGCTCATTGACTGGTGCTCAAGCAAATTGTCTTTATCCTGGATTTTGTCCAGAGAGAAAGTTTCGAAAATAAACTTCTTGCTTCCGACATCACCACCCTCAACGTCACTGACACTGTGAGTTATTCTGTCCTCCTTCTCATTAATTTCGCTGATAGGCTGATTCTCGAACAGCCAAGTGAATTTGTGGACCGATCCTGACTGAATTTCGTTTTTCTGCTCCTTAGAGTCTTTGACACATTCACTTCCTATTTCATGAAGTGACTTGGATTCAAAGATTTCCTTGACACGCGAGACATCTCCAGACTGGATATCCACCTGACTGACATATCTTACATTTTGGCCAGAATCTGTTTGCTTTGTTATTCTGTCCAAAGTTTCTGTTTCAAACAGGTGCTTGACCGTTTTCACATTCATATCTCTTTTTATGTCTTCCTGCACACTACTGCACAATTTCAAACTGAAGTCCTTCTTGTCTTTATTGTTATCCAGTGGCTGTGTTTCAAAAAACCAAGTGTGTGACTTCACATCAGCTTTTGGCACTGGTTCTACATCCTGGTTCCTTTCTGATTTCTCATACAAAATGTCCATTGGTTGTGTCTCAAACAGCCATTTGCACGACTTCACATTACCCTTTTGAAATTCTTCCTGCGTTACTGTTGAATCTGCTTCATTCTTATTCTTCACATTAATGCAATCCAAAGGTTGTGTTTCAAACATCCATTTAGCTGTCCTCACATCACCTGCCATGTCCTCTTGCCTCGTAATGCCCTTGATGAGCTCTACTTTTCCACTGCCTTCTTCAAATTGGTCTAAGGTTTTCGTCTCAAACATCCATTTGTAATTCTGTACATTCCCTTGAATGCATTCTTCTCTACTGACAGTCGTAACCTTGTGGAAATTTCCAGCACAGTCTTTAATTGCATACAGCGGCGTGGTTTCAAACAGTGAACGGTTGTCTTTGACATCCCCAGCTGTAATATCGTGGATATGACTTTGTGCTTTCTCAGAGATGTTACTAAGAGGTAATGTTTCAAAAAGGTTCTTGAAAGTCTTCACATCTCCTTTCTCAACATCTTGAACTTTGTTTCCACAGTCACTCGTTGTTTTACCAACACTGTATTTCTCAAACTGCAGCCTTTTGTCTTTAACTTCACCTTTTTCGTCACTTGACACCACAACTTTCTTGAGCTGTCCCACCTCATAGCTTTCTTTCAGAGTGTCCATGGGCTGAGTTTCAAAAAGCCATAGTGTGGATCCTACATTTCCTCCAACAACTGCCTCCTTCTCTGAAATTTCACCCACAAACTCTCCTTTAAGAGATGACAGGGGTTGGTTTTCAAAAAGCTTTAGTTTGTTATGAACATCTGCTTCTCCAGAGACGTCCTCCACTGTTCCTTTGAACCTTTGTTCTTCCACAGCACCTTCATGAATTGCATCAAGTGGCTGGGTCTCAAACATCCACTTTTTCTCATCAACACCACCTTTCTGGGCTTCCTCAAGTGAGATCCCTCGAATGATTTGCACACCAGCTCCTTTATTAATGTGGTCCAAGGGTTGAGTTTCAAAAAGCCAGCGTGCTGTTTTAAAGTCACTGCTTTGGATTTCTTCCCTACAGATTGATTTGATTTCATGGATTTTGCCACTGCTATCCCTAATTGCGCAACAGGGATCTGCTTGAAAGAGTTTGACTGTTTTCTTCACATCTCCTTTATTCTCCTGGAGTTCTGATTTGAGTGTTAAAAAGTGCTGGTCTTCAACTGAGCAGTAGCGGCCTAAAGCATCCAGTGTTTTGGATTCAAACAGGAGACGTGTACCTCTCACATCTCCCTTCTGAACGGGTTCCTTCAGTACGACCTCCACGACTTCCTCATTCTCCATCTTTGACTTACTGATTGAATCTAGGGGTTGTGTCTCAAACAACCAGGTGGCCGTGCGAACATCTCCTCTGACTATACCTGGCCTCTCTCCTTCTGTTGTGTGTTGACTATCAAACACTGAATGCTCAAACAAACAGGATTTTCCCCTCACATCCCCACCTTGAAGATTTTCCTCATTGAGAAGTTTTTTAGTTGCATGTGAGTCTCCAATATTATCAAGAGTCCAGTTCTCAAATATCCAGCGCATGGACTGGACTTCTCCCTGATATGCTGTGTCTGCTGCTTGGGGATTTATTGCGTCTATCAGTTCATCATCTACATCATCAAGATTCATCTTTAATTCAGGATGTATGTGTTTAAAAAGACGCTTCAGTTCACTTTTCTGTCGTTGCTGGTAGAACTCTGAGAAGGTTTCTTTTGGAGGTGGTACAGGGAGTAAGTTCTGGCTTTGATCCTTTTGAAGCGATTCCAGAACCTGAGGTCTTGGTAGAGGAGGTGGAGGAGGAGGAGGAGGAAAATCATTATCTCCACCGGAGGCATCTGTCACTTTTATCTGTTTGGCTTTTTCTGCCATCTTGGATGCAAAGAAGAAGTATGAAGTCTCAAGTTACTCTCCACAACACAATGAATTAAATAGTCATAATGGTAAACTCTTAACACTGTTCAAATAAAAATGTTAGTATTATTAAGCTTAAAATCCATACTTTACCTTTTTCTGAGTTTAGCTGGAACAGCTGATTTAGTTCACTGCACACATATTCATGTGAGGTTTGACTTCATTTATGATGGTTTTCAGCCTTGTTAGTAGAAAATTCACACTCCACAACAAATACAGTTTCATTTCCAAATATTTTTGAAAAAAAAAAAAAACTTGAAAGAATAGGAACAAGAATATTTTCTAGAATATGATTCATTGCGACCAAAAACAAAACAGCAGGAATATCATAAAATTTATTAGGATTTTTATATTGATATAAATAAGAAGATGTTGCAAAAAGAGTACAAACTCAAATTTTCATGCTGTGACTTTTAGATACGTGTGGATTTTTACCTATTAAGAAGTCTACCTTCACTGTGTCACAAATTCTGTCATTAACAAGGCTACATTTTTACAACATCACTGTTACCATGGCTTTGATTTTGTTTTTAATTATAATGGTAACATATCTTGCTTGTGTGGAAATATTGTAATAAAGCATTGCTAAATTAGTTTTTTTTTTTTTTTTTTTTTTAAATATACTAAGTCACAAGAGAGTCTGTGTAATTTTCATTATATTTCTTTCTAAATTAGTCACACAGCACCTATTAGCATTAGTCATTAGTTACACAGCAGGCTTACATAGTGATCCTGACTTAGAAAGTCGGCTAGAACTGTTGTTCATACCTTGCTTTGTTTTTTCTTCTTTCCACTTGAGATCAAGTGCTCCTGGAACACACTGCCCTGAAAAAGAAGCATGTTTAATTATTCCTGATCATTTTTCATAGAAAATACTCAAGACTTAATTTGCATAAAGCTGTTTTTAACAACACATCACTTTACACTCTCAGAAATAAAGGTACAAAAGCTGTCACTGGGGCGGTACCTTTTAAAAAGGTACACTTTTGTACCTATTAGCTTCAAATATGTACACTTTAAGTACTAATATGTACCTTTAAGGTACCAAAATGGACCCTTTAGGTACAAACATGTACCTTTTGAAAAGGTACCACCCCAGCGACAGCTTTTGTACCTTTATTTCTGAGAGTGTAGTTACTGAGGAAAATACTGGCCAACAAGAGACTGTACTGTAAAATGAGCGTGTACCAGAGTTTACAGCATTGCATGAATGTGTGTGATTCAGTCTGAGCACTTGACCTCATAGATGCCTGTGTGTTGTGAGTGATATGACAGATGCAGTGAGCACTCACTTGCTGTTCGATATATCCTGAGGAGTCTGCAGCTGCTACCTTTGAAAGGTAAAGGACAGATCTGTCTTTCACACTCGGGATAGGAGAGTATGTGTACTTAGGTTTGTGGTCTTGATAGGAGGCAGATTCTCTGTCTTTCTTGAAATGTTTCTTATCATCTAATTTACAGAAAAAAACAAAAAAACAAATATTGTTACAAAACTACAATCAGAAATGATTTATAAACAAAATAATGACTCGCATATTAAATATGCAACTTCTTGGAGGTATTCATAATTTTGTGTTCATAAAAATAAATTAAAATCAAACCTTTTACATTCAAATCAAACCTTTTACAATCAAACATTTTAATGTTGGATAATAGTTCAGAAGTAGGCTAGAAATAAGACAAGTGTGACCTGACCCAGTTCCTTGGCCATTTAGTGGCTCTGATAGTGGTGTATATATAGACTGAGGCTGGTGTTGGTATGCTTTATCTGTGTGCTATTATTATACTTCAAGGACCTATGGAAACTATTTAGCTCCACACATACTATATGAATGTGTAATTGCAAAATATTTGGAATAGATGAATTTTTTAAATTACATTTGCTACAGTCAGCTGTCTGTTTATCTCTCGGATGTGCTATTACAATTTGATTGTATTTCTTAGCATGACCTCTAACTAAACAAAAACAGTGGCCTACATGCCATTGTAAAATATCAAAAAGAAACAACAGTGATGTCAGCCGAATCCTGACCCTTTTTTAAGGTTTCACATTCTCAGAGAACAAAACACGGGACAAAGCTTTCCTGATTCATGCTTCTGATCTTAGCATGGGAATTGTTAGTTTTTGCTAGCATCACTTAAGCATTTTCATAGATTTTTTTTTTTTTTTTTTGGATCGGCATCCAAAAACAATACTGTATATCAAGTTATTTACCTGACACCAGAAGTTTTTTTTTTTTGTATCTTCTGTATTACTGTGCTTGATGTGACCTGAAGTTTCTGAATGCTGAATTACAGTAGACAACTTCTTGATGATATGTGATGTAATTATGGTTTGGAGCAGCAGAAGAGCACATTAAATTATTGTAAAGCTGCTGTAAGCTTGATCAAAACAAAAGCTTTCCCTATGAGGCCAGGAGCACTAGAGGCAGCACAGGTCTGTCAGCTGTAACTAATGACTATATTCGAGCATACCTCTGTTTTTCACATTGTAAGCTCTCATGGGACAAAGGGACAGGGCCCATCACTGGCGCCACTCACGAGTCTGGGCTTAAAACGTTTGCATAGCTGGATGAGCACACAGAATAACAGGGCCATACAATACTGGGGTCTCGCTAGACGTTACTGTTTAGCAGAGAGAGAGAGAGATCATCAAGCTGTTTACAAGCCTGAATATTGAGCTCTCTGATTAGTTAAAAATGCATTTAGTCAAATTCTTAAAACAACAAATGTCGCATTTTAAGCAGCGGCAGCAGCAAAACATTTAGCTAAGGATTTAAATGAAAATACTGTGTGTAAAGTTTATGTAAAATTATGTAAGATATTTGTGATAAAAGTGCCAGCTTTCATTACCATTAAGACTAATCTGACAAAAAGGAATTATAATGTATGGTTATGGACAAGATCAAATGCCTCTGTTGAGTTAAACAGTGTCCATCTCTGCCTGCTTACTTTGTTCATGTACAATAATTTAATTTAGAAGCGGGTCAAATGGTCTACACATTTATCTGTGATACAATTTATTAGATGATCAAGTCAGATGAATGAAAGTTTCACAGAGACCAGCTCTCATTCACAGCTATTCAGAAGCAGTAATGGAGGGCAAAGCTATTAGCGTCCTAGAATGTGAGTGCTTTTGTGCTGCTGACAGCTGTCCAAATTATTGTGATATGCGCTTGGTATTTATTCTCTTCAGCTGCCTTCCTTAGTTTCCTGTGAGCGCTCAAAGGTCTTGTTAAAACCACAACAACTTCAAACCACGACTTAAAATAGTGCAGTATCGACAAAGGCACGCTTAGCTGACACTTCTGTCAAGATTTCAGGTGGTATTTACACTTACTTTTATTCAGCAAGTATGCATTGCATTGAACAAAAGTAAAAACTTTTATAGTGTTACAAAATAAATGCAGTTCTCATAGACTTCCTATTCATCAAAGAATCCTGAAAAAAGTTTCATGGTTTCCACAAAAATATGAACCGTTTTCAACATTGATGTTTCTTGAGCAAATCAGCATATTAGAAGGATTTCTGAAGGATCATGTGACACTGAAGACTGGAGTAATGATGCTGAAAATTCTACTTTGTCATCACAGGAATAAATTACATTTTCAAATATATTGAGATAGAAAATAGTTATTTTAGATGGTAATCATATTTAACAATATTACTATTTTTACAGTATTTTTGGCCAAATAAATGCCCAAAGAGACTTAAAAAAAAAAAAAAAAAGTCTTACCGACCCCAGACTTTTGAATGTTAATGTGCGTATATATTTGTTACTTTAACATCCTGTTGTTAGAGCTCAGGTTAAATAAGTAACTTTTTTTTTTTTTTTACTTGGGGTTAATTATTATACATTTTAGATCATTGTCATTACATCATAAGACATGCAGCTTGACATCAGTGGATCATTTAAAACGACAACATGACCATCATGGTCTGGTATAATTAAGGAACAGTTCCCAAATCAAAATTGAAATGACGATATTTTAATTTCTGCCATATTTAGTTTATATAATATATAAAATACATTATGTTTATATTATAATATTTAAATTGATACTATTCACAGGCTTCCTGTCCACACTGATTACTGTACTCACAGAGAAAATTGCTGGTTCCTGATAGCAGGTCTTAGTGTCTTGTATATTTCCGCTGGTGATGACTTCGTGTGACTCTGATGCTGTCTGTAGCGGTAGTCCTGTCTCACTCTGTCCCTCTCTAATGGGTGACAGCTGATTTTTATCACTGCTCACTGCGGAGCAGGGATGAGGCCAGCATGCTATTTTGGAAGCAGCATGGGCGGTATTCCACACGCCTGAGTCAATCAGTGCTTCTGGAAGTGACTGGCGTACAGGGAATCCCCTTGAGCATAATTCCCACAATTCCCACATTAGTCTAGATTTCCTTCCTAATGCCATCAGATGTTTGAAAGGTACTGAAAACTGAAGTAAGTGAATGAATTTCAGTGGCTTTTTGGCTGACTGTTCAGAAAGAGTCTCATGTAACATCTCTATTTTTAACTGTTTATGAATTAAAATCCGAAAACTGTACACTGCTAATAGGAACATCATGCCTAGTGACGTTTGATGGGGTCGGCAGGGCTTGCTAATACATCTCAAAATAATGAAGGCACTGACTAAAGCCATAAATGTACTTGTGAGTATTAATACTTACAAATTGTTGAAACGGAGCCTGAGGTAATCTGAGGCTATAATGACACTGTTCTGTTGAAGTTAAATAATTATAGTCTATGCGTTGTGGGAAATATTGTGGATAAGACTATACACAGAACTTGCTGTGTATTTTGACAAAATATTGTATAAAGTGGTCCTGAAAACTGTTTGGACACTTAACTCAAACTTCATTTGTAAAAGAGTGACTGTATTAAGTCAGTTCGCACAGTTCATCACATTAACATTAATATGTTCTACTAACATTTGACAATATATAAATATACTTTTTAATAAAGCTTTTTTATTTTTTCAAAGTGCCTGTTTCTCATGCTAATGTATATTAATTATGATTAAATTATATTATTATTATTATTTTAATTAAATGCTTAAATAACTAAAAATCTATATTTATATTACTATTTTTTTATTAATAATATATTGTTCTGTGTATCTAAATCTAAAGACACATCTCTTCCATCCACACTTTCACTCTATTCTATTTCTAATCTATTTACTTGTTTTCTTTTTATTTATAAAAACAATAACTTGACCCTCTAACACTGGCTCAGTCTATTCTATCTCTTTTATATCTACATTTTATTATTTTTATTTATTATTAAAAAAAACCTTGCTACCTGTACTGCATTAGACTTACCAGGACTTGTCATAACACATACAGTATATTTTTGTCTCTTTTGTTGTTCTTATTGCTTCTATTACCATAATTTTTAAGTTGCTTTGGATAAAAGCGTCTGCTAAATTATTAAATGTAAATGCAATAAAATGACATTCTTACATTGTTAAAGGGACAGTTCACCCAAAAATGAAAATTCTGTCATCACTTACCCTCAAATTTTTCTAAATCTGTATGACTTTCTTTCTTCTGTTGAACACAAAATAAGACATTTTGAAGAATGTTCGTAACCAAAGAGTTGACGCTAGCCATTGAGTTTCCACAGTTTTTTTTTTTTTTTTTATACAATGGAAGTCAATGGCTACCATCAACTATTTCGTTACCAACATTCCTCAAAATATCTTCCTTTGTGTTCAGCAGAAAAAGACACTCATACAGGTTTGGAACAACTTGAGGGTGAGTGAATGATGATTTAACTATGTATGATATACTTTTATGACCACTGTATGACATAAAACACCATTGTAGGTACTGCGTGTTTTTTCTTTTCTTTTTTTCCAAGTAAAGACACTGAAGGGTCTCTTAAAAAACTATAATCCAAAGACACTGAATCAGCCCAGTCCAAAGTATTACTCAAGCGTGATGAATGTAAGGTCAGTGGATGAGGTCTGTGTCATAACTGTCTCTGTATACAGTATTTTATGTCTCCTGAATGCATTGTGCACATACTTACGTATCCTCACATTCAGACCTGCTCTCAGCCCTCATTGAAAACCTGTGAAATACGACTCACTATTTGCAGACAGGATTTTGTGTGTGACGGTAAATCGAAACTATTCTGTTAAGATTATCTGAGGAATATTTTTAACACAGACACAGCCGGCAGATTCCTTCTCTACAAGAACTTCAGTTGACCCGCATGCTTGTGCAGGAAGACTTTAGATGCCAAGGGTTTGTCTCACATAGGGCATAAAGTTCACATGACCTTTGACCTCACAGTTACTGACTAACATCACAGCTGAGTTAAGAAGAATGAAATAAATATGCAAATATGCTCTCTCATTTACACTAGTTGTACAAATAATTAGGTGTTTTTTATAATGTGTTAATCAACTTACCGTTCAGTCTAGTGGAGGATCGAGTGACATATCCTGGAACCCCACTGATTGTCCTCCTTCTCATTGTCTCATTGAAGGTTTTTTCCTTCTATCAAGGTCATCAAAAATACATTTTTTTTAGATATAATATTATATTATATTATATTATATTAAAATGATAAAAAATATTATAATTATATTCATATTAATTATATTCATATGCATTATAATAATAGTAGTAATAATATTAGTCATATTATTATTATTATTATTATTTTTTATAATAGGTTAACAATGGGTTTTCAAGATAAAATATATATACTATTATATTATTAAGGTATTATTGATTTATTGTTTTTTCTTTTTTTTTTCTTTTTGTATTAAACTGACTCCAAACCCTGTTTGACTTAATTTTCATATATATATATATATATATATATATATATATATATATATATATATTTTTTTTTTTTTTTTTTTAATTTATTATTTATTTCTTGCTCATCTCAGGTTCTTAGGATAGTTTATCAACACTATTAATGATTTATGATAATAATAATATTATTACTAAAAATATAAGTAATATTGTCAGAACATTAGCATATTTTTTTGTATCTTATTTAATTGTAAAATGTGTCAGCTCCTGGCAGTGTCATTTTAGTATTATTTATAGAATAATTGATATTTGGAATTAGCTTTTATTTTTGTATTTTCTGTTTACATTTTTGTTATTTTTAATCATTAGAATTTATGTTTAGCATTTACTTTTTTATTTTAGTTCAGTTTTACATAAATTTTAGATTTATGTCCAAACATGTCCAAACATACACATTAACAAAAATGTTTTTAACAGATTTAATTTTAGTTATAGTTAACGATAATAAACCTGGGCTGCACACATAATTTAGTGATTACATTAGGAGAAAAGCATGCATGCTCCTTTCCTGAGTCATGACTGTCCATGTTGCACAAACACAAACAGAAATAAAACATGACGTGACTGTTACACACACCTGATGAGCCTTGTCCTTTTTGGCACCGGTGTCAGTAGTAGCACCAGAATAGACTTTCTCCCACCCCGTCGGTGCCTCCCTCCACTGTGAGGTACTGTGACTCACTGGGCTGCTTTTGGTCTGCGGTGTGACGTTGAGCCGAGGGCTGCTAGTGTACTTCTTTGACTCAAACAGGACCCTCTGAGCGTTAGGGCCCACCAGGTCTGGCTGGGGCAGCATGTCCATTGAAATACTTCTGGACAAAGTGCTATTTGTCCCAATGAGGGACTCATATCTCCTCCAGAGATTTTCAACTTTACTCTCCTCTTCATGGTTTGATCTTTTCAGGCCAGATGACTGTGGGATACAGACATCTATGTATGCTGCAATTGATTGAGAGTATTGCTATTCCACTTATTACACAATCAATCAAAGTGATTATACCTTAGAACAGGCCTCTTCTCTGTCAACATCTGTGAGATCCACACAGCTTTCATACCTAACGAAAACAGCCAGGTTTAGGCCATAAACTTCAAGGAACAGGTGGAATATGGAACATAGAATATGGTAGTCGGCGTATTTACCTTTCAACAAGCTGAGAAACAGGTGTCCTTCTGTCCCAAAACAGCACCTCTGATGTAGACCATGAACTATGACCTCCAGAAAGGCTCTTAAGGGACTGACTTCTTCTCAAGGTAAAACTCATCTTAGTGGAGAAAATACATTAGTAAATCAAAGTAAATCAAACACAAAATAGTGAATTTAACTTTTAATTAATAACTTTTATACTACGGGGAATCTGATTGGTTGACGGACGTTCTAAGGTGTGCACTTATTTTCAGGGAAACACACAGCTAAAGTAGTTCCAGGCAGGTCTTGACTGTATTATATGTCCATATTGCTACGCCAAACGATTTCAGTATTTCAAAGGTCCTTACAGCCTACAACAGCAAAAGAACCAAAACCCACAACGACACTGACCAAGCATTGAATATAGCATTATTTTCTAATAATTCAATCGCCCGTCGTCAATTGTTCCTTACTTAATGTATAAGATTCTACCCCATATATATTTATACACACACATATATATATTTATATATTTTATATATCTATATCTATTTATATATCTATATAAAACAATAATTTTCAAGTTTTTGTTTTGTATTTTGTAATTTTGTAAATCTTCTTTTTTTAGATTTGTTTTTGTTTTATAGTTATATTTATCACAGATGTTTGAATTACATAATCAAGTAACCGAATAATGATTGAAATAATGAAGTTTGATATTTTACTCCGCTTTGTGTGGTGGCCGCATTACCACCTCAGGTGTACTTTATATTTCTAATAATTCAGTGGCATGATCATTTTTCCATAAAATATATCATGTTTTTAATTAATGGCTTTATATTTGATCAGTTTTTAAAGGCACACCGTATGTTAAAGGATGAAGTCAAATAAAAAATCATACTCTTATTATTTTTACAATTATTTCCTAATTTAATTCAAACAGTTGTGGTAGATAAATATAACAATAAAACAAAAATAAATGGAAAAATATTTTAAAATATCTAAAAAATCTCAAAAATAATTGTTAATCCAGTCTAACACAGCACTTGTAAAACAGTGTGCAAATTACTTTGGTCACATGATCCACCTGCTTGTCAGCCCTTCTCTCATCTGACTCAGTTAATGTTTATCATTCATGTTAAATTACACATTGAAAGCTTTGCTGTATTGTGCAGTTTTAACAAAATATGCACAAATAGCAAAAAAGTGGAGATATTTTAAATAATCATGCACACAGGAATAAAATGAAAATGAATACATGAAATATCAGAATACATCAATCAGAATCAATGCACTACACAGTTACTGCAGTTCATTTATTATGACTAAATGTTCATTAGCCAAAATTTGAGTAATTTGCCTATGTATGAGCCTAAATATGACTTTAAGTACCCAAAAAACGAACTGACAAAATTTCATATCAATTCATCTCTAGCTAGAGAGTTACCTTAAGCGATCAGTCTTGCACTCCTCATTTCCTCATTCTGTTACGCTGTGCAGTGTGAACTGGAGCATCACTCACAAAACACTCCTGTCACACAGGACAAAGTCCCTCATTTACAGCCTGACCTCAGGTGTCTGGAAAACTGCGTGATCACTTGTTTCTCACCCAGTCCGACATGAGGGTTGAATAAAGGGTAAAACGGGTCTTTATACATTGCATTTACAGTATTGATAATTGTGTTTACAATTCAGTAGAGCATTCATGAAAAATTATTATAGTATGATGACTGTAGTAGTATGATACCTTCCTTCCATGTTAGCATACTCAAATTTAAACTAATTTTCTCATCAACAAGAGGGTTTCCAGTTATGGCTGTCTGCTAGATGTTAGTCTAGACAAAACATTTGAGGAATGTAAAGGTTAGTATGCACTTACTGAGGTCACGTGTGCTCTGGATATCATCTTGCTATTCATAGACACTGAATGAATGAATGAATGAATGAATGAATGCCTAACATTGTTCAGCACCTTCCAGGTCACGCACTGAAGAATGACCTGCTCTGATGTGCATGCGGATCTGGGGACTCTGAGATCCTAAACTACAGAAACAGAATAGTACAAAAGAATTTGACTACAGGCAACCTCTTTTTGTGCAAAAACAGAAATTCAATCTAATGCACGTTTTCTGTTAGATATAATAGGCCTACTCATGTCGTTCAAATAAATGTACAGAACAGCCAACAGTTGCTCTCAGCCATGCTAGTGAACAGGGAACCCAACAGTCAATGTCGTTTATTCACCACTAGATGGCGATCTCGTTCCCACAAATTTGCTGATACTCTACCCTGCTGGGAAAAAAAACAATAGAACCCTGCCCAAAACACAATAGAAAATGTAATGGTTTTAATGGTTATAATGGGATTGTATTGGTTTTAATGGAAACTATAATGGTGTCTACTGGTATGTGACGGATTCTATTGGTGGGATGTTAAATCCTATTGGAAAAATGCCCAAAACACACTACAAAAAGGAATTTTGTAATGGTTTTACTGGAAAAAGCTAATGGTTTATAATGGTATTTTAATGGAAACCATTGGAATTTCTGTGATGGTTTCTATTGGGCTTTTTTTTTTAGCAGGGTAACTCTCATAATTTTAAAACTTTTATACTTTTTCACATTTAAAAAATATAAATATATTTAAGAGACCCATGCTAATTTATAAGAATATTATTAGATCTCATGCATAGCTTATTTGATGGTATTATAAGTCATTTACCAAAACGTGGCCCATTTTAGCTGACTTCACTTTATCACTGAATTATAGGCACAAGACGTCATTATATACTGTATGTGTTTACATACATTTAGCTCTTACATGTGTCGACAGTTTAAGTGTTGTTTAGGTTCAGAACGTTATTGTTGCTTAACAAAAATGATATTAGGCTAAGATTATACAGAAAATAAAGAATCTATCTATCTATCTATTGTTTTTTTTGAAGAACTAAGGCTCACCATGGCTATCAAGTTCTAAAAAAAAAGTTTGGATAAATGTACAATATGTATTTATGACTGTTAAACTTGATGTGGGAAAAAACAAGTTACACGGAGGAGAATAAATCTGCTGTGCTTTTATCAAGTGCTTTGAGCAAAAACTGAGTGCTTTTTATTTTACTATTTTATAATTGTTACGCATTCGTTTTGTGCATATTCAGGCCTATTTTTGCTCTTTGTAATGCTGAACGTTCATAATGATATTTCACTTCGCTTTTCTTTACAGGAACTCAAATCTTCATGTTTCGATTTGTCATCCTTTTATTTACAAGTCGAATGCACGCACATCCTCAGTCATCATCAGTCTGCCCTATTTGGACACATCCTTCTCTTCAGACGGCCGCTGTTCCCATAGTGACGCCAAAGCAACGTAAGAGGATGAATTTATTAATATGTCACATTTATACAGTGAATGATGTGGGGGACGATAACAATGAAACCGCTAATGGCGTTATTGGTCATCTCTCTTTCTGGTGCTTTTATGGCTCACTATTACAACACAATCATTATTAATGACTAAAGACAGGAAAAGGCATTTTTATAAAGAAATGAAGGGCATTTGAAATACAAACGAATAGCTTTTTTAACGTATGACTGTCATTACTCTCTAGCATTTGGAAAAGTTTTTTTTATTTATTTATTTTAATTTTTGGCTGTTGGTCTTGGATTACACATTGTCTTCTCTTTCTTTGTCTACAACTCTACAAAGACTTCTGGGAATTTATTTCAGTGAATGAAATGAGAAAGGTGTAACTGTAGGCTACTGTACTTTCAAACCAATGTGTAGCACTACTGCAAACTTTTTATAGATAGCTATACTTAGAAACAGGTTAAACCCAGGAGAATCCTCAGCAGCACAATGCAAATTACTGGAGCAGAAGTGTGAGTCTCTCTTTGTGTGAGGAGAAATTCAACTTTTAATTTCCCACAGTAGTTAATGCAAGTGACCACTGACACAAGAAAGGGATATGTTTCAAAATACTTATCTTTGTTAGCATGCACTGGCATAACATTCTGTAAATGCCTAGTTTATTTAAACAAGAGAAAATGCCATGATAGTTTTAAAAACATAAGAATGTTTAAAGCTGCTTTCCATACCCTTTTCTTAGCGTGTAGAGCTGCAGATTGAGTAGGACACACCTGGTGCACTGAATTGTCATGGCAACACAAGCAAAAGCGCAAACAAAGAATCTTGAAGAGTTCAGCCTGTCTATTCAGATGGATATACAAACACCTCTAGAACATAACCATAGCTGTTGCTGTTGAAATGCCCAAACACAAAAGCACTGCCATTAGATTTGCATCTCAGATTTGCATTTCACATTAAAATCTGCATCTAGATCCCACCTGTATTTATCAGTCATTTGATTAGAAGTCTTTAACTCTCCATTGCCTCAAGTCATAAACAAATAAACGCTATGAAAATGTGCAACTCTGCATGCTGAATTAGTGTTGTGAAGTCCAGAAGCACTCTACTGCACTTCTCATAGACTACTGAGACAGCAGTAGATCAGCGGAGCGGATCCGACTGAATTCAGTGAAGGGTGAGAAATTAGGCCAGAGCTTTTTGTGCCGACAGCTTTGTAAAGTTTGTCAGAATCTCCTTGTATGTAGGCCACTTCTTGACAGAAAGTGGGCCACAAGTGCTAGTGGCAGCAACCTGAGAGCGAGGGGAGAAATGTAGGTTAACTATTACACAACAGCCGATTGCCTCAGTCAAGGGGGGATAGATTGAGACTCCCTTGTGTGCTGAAAAAACAATCAGCATATGTTGACACAGTTTAAACACAGTGTAGAAAAAATGAATTTGTGACAGATGGTTATGAAATATATGAATGAGTATATAACAGGAAAATCATTGCAGATCGACTTTAATGATAAGGGTTTTTAGAAGACAAAATAAAAAATGTTTGTAAATCTTATTTATGATATACAACGCTGGTTGATGCTCAATAATATGCCATTTAATGTTTGTTTTTGTTTTTTTACAGTCAATGTACAGTTAACTGACTATTTTCGCTATAAATATAGAGATAAACACCACAAAAAAATTACAGTTAAGTTCATATTAATAAGTTGTGGTTATTTGTACAATTGCTAACTGAAGCACAGCAGCTGTGCTTGTATGAAACAAGAGAGCAAGTTCGTGGAGTGATATGAGAAACATGAAAGTTGCTCCAATTTTGTGACTGTTATAGAGTGTTGCCATGGACGATGATGAATATTAATGCTGGAATACACAACTTTTAAAAACGGAACAGATCTTAAAATACTGGGCATCATACACTTACCATCTTAGTAATAATAGTCACAAATGACAAACTGGCCATTATACACTAAACGACTGAAGATCACACACTACAAGACTTTAAAGTCGTTCTGATCACAACAAACACATGCAGATACGTGTGCCTTGTTAAAGCGTGTTCAAAAATCAGCTGAAAATATCAAACTGTTACGGAATGGGACTCAGACAGAGGATTAGAAGATACAGGTGCTGGTCATATAATTAGAATATCATCAAAAAGTTGATTTATTTCACTAATTCCATTCAAAAAGTGAAACTTGTATATTATATTCATTCATTACACACAGACTGATATATTTCAAATGTTTATTTCTTTTAATTTTGATGATTAGAGCTTACAGCTCATGAAAGTCAAAAATCAGTATCTCAAAATATTAGAATATTTACAATTGAGTTTGAATAAATGACCATCCCTACAGTATAAATTCTGGGTATCTCTTGTTCTTTGAAACCACAATAATGGGGAAGACTGCTGACTTGGCAATGATCCAGAAGACGAACATTGACACCCTCCACAAAGAGGGTAAGTAACAGAAGGTCATTACTGAAAGGTGTGGCTGTTTACAGAGTGCTGTATCAAAGCATATTAAATGCAAAGTTGACTGGAAGGAAGAATTTGGGTAGGAAAAGGTGCACAAGCAACAGGGATGACCGCAAGCTTGAGAATACAGTCAAGCAAAGCCGATTCAAACACTTGTGAGAGCTTCACAAGGAGAGAACTGAAGCTGGAGTCAGTGCATCAAGAGTCACCACGCTCAGGCGTCTTCAGGAAAAGGGCTACAAAGCCACTTCTGAACCAGAGACAACGCCAGAAGCATCTTAACTGGGCTGTGGAGAAAAAGAACTGGACTGTTGCTCAGTGGTCCAAAGTCCTCTTTTCAGATGAAAGTAAATTTTACATTTCATTTGGAAATCAAGGTCCCAGAGTCTGAAGGAAGAGTGGAGAGGCACAGAATCCATGTTGCTTGAAGTCCAGTGTGAAGTTTCCACAGTCAGTGATGATTTGGGCTGCCATGTCATCTGCTGGTGTTGGTCCACTGTGTTTTCTGAAGTCCACAGTCAACGCAGCCATCTACCAGGAAATTTTAGAGCACTTCATGCTTCCTTCTGTTGACAAGCTTTATGGAGATGCTGATTTCATTTTCCAGCAGGACTTGGCACCTGCCCACACTGCCAAAGGTACCAAAAGCTGGTTCAATGACCATAGTGTTACTGTGCTTGATTGGCCAGCAAACTCGCCTGACCTGAACCTTCCTTGTCAAGAGGAAGATGAGAGACACCAGACCCAACAATGCAGATGAGCTGAAGGCCACTATCAGAGCAACCTGGGCTCTCATAACACCTGAGCAGTGCCACAGACTGATCGACTCCATGCCACGCCGAATTGCTGCAGTAATTCAGGCAAAAGGAGCCCCAACTAAGTATTGAGTGCTGTACATGCTCATACTTTTCATTTTCATACTTTTCAGTTGGCCAAGATTTCTAAAAATCCTTTCTTTGTATTGGTCTTAAGTAATATTCAAATATTTTGAGATACTGATTTTTGACTTTCATGAGCTGTAAGCTCTAATCATCAAAATTAAAAGAAATAAACATTTGAAATATATCAGTCTGTAATGAATATAATATAATATACAAGTTTCACTTTTTGAATGGAATTAGTGAAATAAATCAACTTTTTGATGATATTCTAATTATATGACCAGCACCTGTATACAGGTAACTTTATTAGCAGCAACTGAGGTGGATGGTAATGGCAGGTGAGTATCAAGGGCAATGGAACAGTTCGTGGATTGATGAGGAGTATAACCTTGTTTCGCAGGAGATCGTGGAACGGAGACTGGAGATAGCACACACCTCTGACTATAGTGGAGGAGACACAAGGTAAGTAATTCTGACTAGCACTTGAAAGGCATGAGAGTGAGTCCACTTCATTGAAACGAGACCAGACACTGAGTGCCGTGAGGTGTGTGCTTACGAAGGAATCCTGATGAGAGTGAGGATTCCAAACAGGTGCGTGCAGTTAATACTCAGGTGACAGTGTGCGCTGTGATTGGGTGGTGGATGAGCCTGGCTGATCTGTGACACAAACATGTTTGATTTCCTCTGACTGGATCGAATCATAGCCTGAAGCTGAAAAAAATCAGGGTCTGTGACCATCATACACTACGAGATTTTCTATGAAATCTGTCAACTCAAATCTGCAAACTGGTACTGGCAACTAGTGTCAACTTATCCAAACTGTAAATCGGTGGAAAATCGGTGCAAAAATTGTGTAGTGTAGTCTTTAGGACCACTGGATGATGCGACTGTCCAATCAGAATCAAATATTCCAGAGTGCTATATTACACAAACATTTGAATATAAAAATTAAATAGCATTTACTCCGGATGAATATCTCATTGGATGAAGAAATCATCAAATTCTGTTTTTGTCCAGTGTATTATTCTCAGATGTACAGTTTGTGAGCTAATAACCTATTACCTCCTCTCCATTCTACCACTTTTACTCTTGCATACTACAGAGTTTATGGTCCATGCTTTGAATTGATTTGCTTATGCTGTGCAATGTCTGTGGTATGCACCAAAAAAAAAGTTGTGCAGAAACAACATTTTCCACTTGTGGTCACTCTCTCAATAGATTTTATGATAATTCTCAGAATAGTTAATAATAACCACAATATCTTTAATTCAAACCATTGAACCCTTCAGCAGATGGATGTTATGTTTGAGAGCTCATTCCCCAGTGTATTGTTGACATGTTTTAACCTGCTTTTTAAGCATCTGTGGTTCTTTTGTATGTCTGTCTTACCACCAGCTTAGAAGGAGGGGCTGACGGGTGATATGTGCCCTGTGGTTTCATTACCAAACAGATGGGAAATCATTGAGGTGATACAGTCAGTGTTATGTGTGTGCGAGAAGGAGAGAGAAAGAAAAAGTGAGAGGAAGGCACAAAGATGTTACCATCTGCTTCTGAAACCATGATGCCCAAGTAGTCTCCTGTGATGGATGTTTCACAGTGTCATTGCCATGGAGAGGCTCTTTGGTATCCAGAGAGTGTTTCTCTAGTGACTGGTTGAGTGGCTGGAGCAGCAGTCTTATGTTTTTCTCCTCTGCCTTTTGTCTGATCTCTGTCACTGCCTGTCTTTTCTTTGTCAGCATAAGCTGGAACAGACTTCATTAGAGAAAAAATTGAAAAGATCCATTAATGCATTTGTAGAAATCATCAGGCTAAATAAATGTCAGAGAGAAAAAAGTTTTTCTAAAGACTGTAAGTCCAATTTATGCAAATGTGTGTGTGTGTGTGTGTGTGTGTGTGTGTGTGTGTGTGTTTTAGTATTTTTATACAAGTGAATTTCTCATAAATGTCAAATCGGGGCATGTTGTCATATTTTAAATGTGATAAATTATTGTAGAATTAATTACACAATTTGTAAATTACAATATTTGTTAGTCAGTGGTTTGATGTGTTATATTGTGCATTTTTACTGTTTCATGATGTCTTCTGTACTGTTCAAATTCTGTTGAAAAAAGCTGTTATTGACATTTTCATTGTGACAACATGCCCCACTACTAGGCAATGTTTATTCAACAAACTGGATTTTTTCCCAGCACAATAACAGTGGAAATGTTCAATACTTGTAGTCAGGACATTAAGATTTATGTCTACACCGCACATTTTTTCTAAGTTGTAAATAAAACAAAAATTATTTAACTGTTTTAAAAGAATGTACTTTTTCAGTCTTCAGTCTGAGTGAAACCTGTTTGTAAATACTACACCAATTTTCAGTGCAGATAAAAACTGACTTCAATAATAATCCTATCACTAACCCCGGTCTCCTATATTTTATATGTCTGAGGAGATGGTATAGATTTCGGGAACCAATAAACAGTAGTAATGACATATGAACTGTCATACGCTTTTCACAAATGGTTGGTTCCCAAAATTAGCCCAATTGCTCACACACAGTGCTTTATCAGAAAGACGTTTTATCAGAACATGACACAGAACACTGACTTCCTCAATTTTAAAGGGTTCACTGAGAGAAAATAAAACCAGACTTTGACTGAATGATCTTATGGTCTAAGAACCCTTTCTAAAACATTTTGATATTGCTGAATAAGGAGCCCTTTGTGAGTGATAGGGGTGTATCAGGCAAACCAAACGAAGGACATCCAGTACATCCTCGTGTGGTGGGCAGCTGAATGATTTGGCTTCAGGTTGGTCAGGTTAGGTTTTAGTCATTGTCAAGTTTGTTTTGCCAGTTCCGTCGTGAATGACTCTTCTTTACCAGCACGCGCCGAGCGTCATGACTGCTGTTTTTGTCCTCATATTACTGTTTACGTCAGGCAGTGTGGGGGGAGTTTTCCACTGAAGAACACACACATCTCAACAACAGCTGATCTCACTGTACTGTACGTGCACCGAGAGCTAAGAAAGAGGACGTTAGTGCTATCTTGATAACTTTTCAAGCATCGTATGGTCGTCTCTTCCACCCATGATACACGGATACACAACCACTGGGTGAGTGTTTGTTTTTGTTCTAGGTGCTTGTAGATTTCTCGCAACACATTATTTTACGTAAAACGCTCCCAAAAGGCGAACTCAGTAGTACAGGTAATAAGCTAAGCGGTTCAATCACTATTGTTACCGTGGAACCTAGAGTTTGTTGCAATGTGGTCCTTTGCGTGCCTGAATAAATAAAGCATGACCGCGAGAAAGTCGGCTACGGAAGTTCAGCAGCTGCAGAATTAAAGTGCTGGTGCGTGAAAAAAAGTAGCATTTGCTATTTAAACAGGCGCTCTGCTTAGACTTTTAAGTTTTTATTAACTTGGTACACGAATCATCCTTAAATAAAACGGAGCTGTTTTATACTTTTATTAGAATGTAAATAAAATATGTTTTAATATGTGTGATGTTTTCATATTAAACGTTATATGAAAAATAATGATTGGCTGACAGAAAGTAGATGCACATGTCATGGAATCAGATACTCATGAATGATTTAAGAGAAAGATGCTTACCTAAGGTCAAGGCAATTTATAGTGGGTTTGACAAGTGTTTTTTTTTTTTTTTTTTTTTTTGCTTAATAATCATCTGTATATTCCCTCAATAATAAACAGTATTGAGTTAATCTTGTATTGAACGACGCTATAGCCAACAGCACCAGTAAAAAAATAAAAATTTTTTACAGAAACAGTCCACTTTACTTGTATTCACACTATTCTACAAATACATGATGCTTTAAGTCTGCACTTTGCTGCATAGAAAAGATGAGAAAAAGTCTAGTTGGTTTTGTCGGCTGTAGACCAAAGTGATAACCTATTTTTCCACCTGACATCTGTCTGCTTTCCCCTTTCACAGTCTGCAAACTCCACCTCCTCCTTCTGTTTACATTCTAACATTCGCATGTTCATTTGCATAGTTGTAGTCTGGCCAATTGTCATTGCCAAGTGTTTGGCTTTCAGTGAAAAGTTGTGTTTTTTTGTTAAATTGTTATTGTATGTTAGGCCTATGGTCTTGTAATCAGCTGCCCTCCTGTCTTACACATTCACTACACTACATAAACACTCCCACATCACATAAAGGATGCAATGAATAATTGAATGAACTTGAAGTCTGGTGTCTGCACACTTTTAAGAGATCACTATCACTTTATCACAGCTAGAGGAAGCCATAAATCACATGTGTCACCGCACCAGTCGATTCTGCATTTCTGTCAAAGCATGCTACTAACACTTTTACTATTATGTGCAACACAAATTGTCATTTATCTCTTGCAGCAATAACCTTTTACACAGTTGACTTTGTGGCATCTGGGATTACAGTGCAGGTGTTTACACAACACTGTCCAAAGAAAGCCAGACCTGTGTGAAAAGAGGTGAGAGAGAGAGTTAAGGTTGTCCAGGAGACAGGCAGTGTGCACAGGGGCACATGGTGTTCTTGGCATATGAGCCATTTGTGTGGGTTGGGCTTGACTGGATGCACTTGGAACAAGAACCAGGTGATCTGTGATGCAGATTGCTCCGTCCTGCGGTGTGAGGTAGTGTTGTTCTGTCATCTGAGGTACACCGAGTTCTCTGTGTGTATGTGCTAGCGTGTGATTTCTTTCCAGTGTACACCCACTCAAGCAGAAAAACTTAAGTAGAATGTGCGATTTTTGTTACGGTTTTCACTTTTGTTTCTTTTTGCACTCAGCGTGTACTTGTAAGTGCTTTCATAAGCTTTGAAATGGAGCTTGGCATTTGCTATCGTACTTTTGGGGGATTCTGCAATAAAAACAAGTATCGAGTTACAAATTTGGTCATGCAGTTTAGCCCGTTTGGGATGTTAAGCTGAGCTGAATGTCTTAACATTTTGTTCTTGAAGAACTCCAAACATCTGAGGAATGTTAATGACTCCGGAGGGAGATAGAAGGAACCATTGATTCCCTCCAGACTAATCATTGCTTGTATAATGCACACTTTTGTGTTTGCATGCATGCATAATATGATTAATAACAATGATCATTTCCCTGAGAAATCTGCATGAGCTTGTGATGTTGTAGTAGTTCAAGTCAAGTTTTGTCTTACTGGGAAACCTGCTAAACAGGCTTTTGCCCAGAGTGAAGATGTGAATCTTTGGTACCAGCCTGAACAAGAGAGAGGTGTCCAGTTGCTGCTGGTTAGGATTTGTATGCTAATGGTTACTGAACCTCCACAAATACTATTTTCAGACTTGGTGCACTGCCAAAAATGTGATCTCATTTTATGACCCAGTAATTCATTCAAAAATGCATTCAAAAATACATTAAAACAATATTCATATATAAAGTACTTGCATCTTGTATGTGGCGGAGATTGTTTTTAACTTCTGAATTTAATTTAGTTTTGATGGGGACAAAAAATGTCAGGATAAAACTGTCCTTATATCTTAATGAAAAAAATACTTTATTACAAGAGTTTTATTTTTATCTTTAAGTAGTTTGGTGTAATATTTTATTATTGAAAAAATAAAATACAAACAAAACAGGTTCACTGCGTATTAAAATTATGAAAACCATCTGTCTGCCAAATCATGTCATGTAGAGCAATCAAATTATATATTAATTATATTAATTAATTAATCAATCATTTTGATATTTGTAAAAAAATAATAATAATAATATATATATATATATATATATATATATATATATATATATATTAATATTAATAACTATTACAGTATGTATTCAAAAGGCTTTGAAAACTTTTATTAAAAATAATAAATGCCCTTTTAAAAACATATATATATATATAGAGAGAGAGAAAATAATAAAGATTTGTTAATTGAATTTGTTCAAAGATTTGTACACTCAAAATGTATTTAAAGTGTAACATATGTTACACCTTTTTGTTATTAAATATATTGCTATTTTTTAGAATCATTAAATATAATTGTTTTAAGAAACGAACATGAATACACAGAATTCATTTCTGAGAACTTGGCACATAAACTAGATTAAAAAAAATCTTTTTCATAATCACAAACATTTTCCATTGACACATTTGCTGTAAAATCTACTTTTCAATTGACTGATATTTATCTAATCTTATGCTTTAATTTTTCCTGTATAATTTGACAGATCACCATGGCTACATCACAGCGTGGGGGTTTAAAGAGGAAATATGGTTTCACAGACGAGGATGCCATTTACTCCTCCTCATCCCCCTCATCACACTCTGAATGGGACTCTGATGAAGACAGCCCCCAAAGTGATAGCATGGACTTTGTGCCTGTTGGCTCTTTCTCTTCAAGCCATCACATGCCAAGTAAGTCATGCACAGTAACTGTGCATTTTTCAAATCATGCAAAGCAACACTTGTCACCTCCAGTGTTTTTAAATACACATAAGGAGTGGTCTTGTTATCACTAACCTCAGTGTTATTGTGCAGAGCACTAGATAAGAAGTGAAACAGACAGTTGTAACATTGTTTATCAGGAGATGTTGTGCACAGTCACCCTGAGTCATTTTAAACCCACAAACCTCAATGTAAGCACAACAGTTATTAAGCTATAATCGGTTACACCGTCCTGATCGGGATAGAGCATATCTATTGTGTAACTGTTTACCTTTGCAGGTAGTACTGTGAGATTATATTATCTGTTTATGTGCCTGGACATGCCTGTGTGTTTTTCATTTTTGATTCATATGATTCACAGCATGTGAAGTGCTGCAAATAAAGCTGATTTACTAAGGGCTACTACTGTGCAAACACATCTGACGTCTGACCTCAGTCCATTATCCTCATTTATAGAGAGAGAAACTGCTATTGCAAAAAAAGCAAACACGTAAATTGATTTAGTGATGCCACTAATGTTTCTAAACCTTGCATTCTTGAAGAAAGTTTTTTTTTCCCTTTTAGTACTGCATATGAAAAATGGCAAGACCACTGTTGTAATTAATGTCTCATTAGGCCTCTCTAGTGTTGAGTTCAGGTTGCTTCTTAAAAGATCTTAACAGATCTGACTCAGCTGCCCTCTAGTGGAAACTAAACATTGACAATCACCATAAAATAAAGACATTTATATTTATGCATTAAGCATATGTTTTTATCCAGAGCAACCTACAAAGAGGAACAAATGCAATTTGTCACAAAGCCAACAATATTCATAACAAACAGTGTCAGGTTTATTAGAAAACTAGATTAGAAAATGCTGCTAAAAAAAAGTATACATTTTTTTTTTTTTTTTGTAAGTGAATTGGTTTAAGGGTGTGGTGTGCTCAAGTCTTCAGTTGCTTCTTGAAAGTTGCAAAGGTCTCTTCAGTTCAGGTGGAGGTTGTCAGCTTATTCCACACCAGACAGGAACAGAGAGGGTGAAGGTTTTGGAGAGTGACTTTCCTGTGTTCTGCAAGACTTAAGCAGTGACTTGCATTCCAATTATGTCTGTAATATTTTTTTCCTTCTCTGAAATTACAATATCACAATAAAAAAGAATTAAAAAAAGATGTCATTTAAAAATCCATATGCACAGCTGTCCTAGAATGGAAAAATAACTGACCAGTGCATTCACAGAGAGGGTTTTTTTCTCTCTCTGATAACGACTGCCAAGGAACCATAGTGGATTTGAAAAGGGAACTCCGGATAAAGGTTAAAGGGTTAGTTCACAAAAAAATAAAAAATAAATAAATTCTGTCATTAATTACTCACCCTCATACCGTTCCAAACCTGTAAGACCTTTGTTCATCTTCAGAACACAAATTAAGATATTTTTGTGAAATCTGAGAGCTCTCTGACCCTCCATAAAGAGCAATGCAACTGAAATATTCCCAGGCCCAGAAACATTGTAAGAACATCGTTAAAATAGTCCATGTGACATCAGTGGTTCAATTGTAATTTTACAAAGCTTATTGAGAGTACCACGACGAATGTGGATGCATTCCTCTGCTCATAAACAAGGCGTAGCACATTCGTCATGGTATTCTCAATAAGCTTTGTAAAATTACAATTGAACCACTGATGTCACATGGACTAATTTAACAGTGTCCTTGCTACGAAGGTCTTACAGATATAGAATGACATGAGGGTGAGTAATTAATGACAGAATTTTCATTTTTGGGTAAACTAACCCTTTAAATACAGGTAAACCAGCCAGGGCTTCTAGACACATACAAGATAAAAACTTCCTGCTCAGAGCTGCCACATCCAATAAATTACATGATGAATGAACTGAATCCAGTGAATGTTTATATAATCTATAATTATATAGTGTAATAAAGGAATATAACCTAGCTGAAATGTACTTTAGTTCAAAACTGGATTTTACCTATTTGTATGTTATTTAGTTTATTATATTTAGTGACTGAATAGGTCCCATAGAGAACATGGACAAATTGAATGCCAATTAAAGAGACGGTCTCAATTAACGAAGCTTATTGACAGTTTAAAGCATTTTATCATTCAGCTTCAGAGTGTAAATACTTTCTAACTAATTTAAATCAGTATTTACATAGTCGTATAGAAGTAAATTTATCCTTGTCACGCACATGTCCCACATTGTCATGCAAAATCACATCTGCACATATGAACTAGAGGGTCATTCTATGCAGTGGCAGTCCTGAAAGCCAGTGTCAAAACCTTACATTTTGAAGAAGTCAGTGGAGTGAGATGATAATTAATCCATTTGATCTCTTTGCTCTTAGTTTCATCCATCCTTAAGAAGACGAAAGATACTCAATCCAAAGGCAGTGTTCGGTTTGGCCTGGTTACAGTGTTCCTTTTCCAGCGCTGTCAAGGTTTCAGCAGTGTGCCCAGTCATGGTGGCTGCACACTGGGCATGGTTAGACGGCACGCTGCCCGCCAGCAGTTCACCCTGGCGGAGCACGCGGAAGAGCAGCAGCGCTTGCGAATGGAGAGGCTACGTGAGCAACACCAAGAGGAGAGGCTGGAGGCGTTGAGACAGAAGGTGAGTTGATAATTTTCCAATATTCAAAAACAGTTTTCTTTATGGCTTGTTTTCTTACAGTATATTCTTTTTTATAGCTGATCATCAGTGGGACTCTCACAGCGTCAGAAGCAGCCAGGTTGACAGTGAACGACGTCCCAGATGAGGATACCGATCTGAGTAGCGCAAAGCTGAAAGATATGGGATCCCCCCGTCCCTGCTCTTCCAAGCGGAGACGTGCATTATTGAGAGCAGCAGGAGTGGTGCGCATCGACCGGGAGGAGAAGAGGCAGCTGCAGGAGCTGCGGCGGTGGAGGGAAGTCTGTGGATGCCACTGCCAGGGCTTCTGTGAGCCAGAGACCTGTGCCTGCAGCCAGGCTGGCATCAAGTGCCAAGTAATTAGCAATAAATTAACTTCTGTTTTTTCTATGTATATATATTTCTATTCGTGATGGTGCAGTTGTCATATTGATCTTTGACATATTATTGCTCAAAAGATTCTGCACTGCATAGCAGACTTTCAGTGAAATTTTAAGCTCACAAAGGTTGCATGTTTCAATCAAAAATAAAGTAAAAAGTCATATTATTACAGTTTAAAATAACTGTTTTCCTTTTTAGTATACGTCACATGATTCTTCAGAAATCACTGTAATATGCTGATAAGGTGCACTAAAAAATGATGAAAACAGTTGTGCTGCTTAACATTTTCATGGAAACCATGATAAAAAGTTTTTTTCCGGATTCTTTGATGAATCCTTTACTGAAAAAACAGCATTTATTTGAAATATAAACCTTTTATAATATTATAAATGTCTCTACTACCTCTTTTGATCAGTTTGATGCATCCTAGCTGAATAAAAGTATTAATTTCTTTTAACAATTCTTACCTACCCTGAAATTTTGAATGGTAGTGTATTTGAGAAATATTTGAGTCGCTTGTGAGATTACTGGAGTCATATTCTCCAGAGAAAAATAACTTCAACTGAAATCTCAATTACTTCTAATCTCATTGAGATATTGAATAGATCTAATTTTTTTCTTTCCTGTGGGCAGCAACAGTTGTATTATAAGAACTGAAGTATCTGTGCAGCTGTACTGATTGTTTTTTTTTTCATCAACAGATGGATCGCTCCAACTTTCCCTGTGGATGTTCAAAGGAATGCTGTGGGAATCCTGCAGGCCGAATTGAATTCAACTCCAGTCGTGTACGGAGCCACTACATACACACACATATGAAGCTGGAGCTGGAAAAGAGGCTGCACGATGACAACCGACTAATCTCCACTGAACAACAATCAGCAGCGAGGAACAGAGCCATTACATTTCCTGTAGAAAACTCATTCCTCCTGAGCTCAGAGCTCTGCAGGCGGGAAGACAACAGCTGGAGCAGTGACATGACTGACACTTCCTGCTCTTCTTCTGTGAGTCTGGACTCTGAGACGGATGGAAGGCCTTCCTCAGAGCGACCCGGACTGGACATGGACGGCAGAGGACTCACTCACATACTCAGCTTTTCTGATTCTGATGGAGAAGGTCCATACATTAAAGATTATAATCTGTCCACAGAAGCTTCTGGTGGCACATCCACAAAGGAAAGCAACACCGGTAAATCTAAATTGGAGTATCTTGATGAAAATGCTAATCAGGCCAGCATGAAATGTGTCGACGACCCATTTGATATCCCTAATACTCCTTCTGCATCTCCGGATCACACCATGAACTGTTACATGGACCTCAGTCTGTCCTCAGACTCTGACCTGGTCTTTTTTGACACTTTCCATGAGTACGGTCCAAGCCGCAATCATTTTAAAGTGTATAGTAATCTGGACTATATGTCACAGCTCCAGTTCCCCCGCTGTCCCAGTCCTGCTCTAATTGAGGACTCAGGAGTCAGTCTTCTGGAGTCTCTTGTAGGAATTTCTTAATGGTGATCAAAGCGGCTCAGTATTTTTTACTGATGTTTTAAAGACAAATGAGTGTTGTTCATTTGCAGTTGTACAGTATGAATACATCTCATTTACTATGAGGAAAAATGGTGAATAATTTTGGAATTTAAGGATATTCCTTAGAATTATATTTAAGGATATTAATATAGTCTGTAACTATTCACGATCACAGTGTAAATACAGTTAAAAACCACTCAGTGTGAAGTATCATGATGAGTAAGATGTCAATTTCAACTTCGTTGCCAAAAGTCTTGGAGAGTTTGTAGGCAAGATTTTATATTTACACTTCATAAACTAAAGGCTTCATTACCTTTTAATAAGGTATCAAACTAATCCTATTGCAGTAAATAAAGTTTTACTGTTAAATGTTTATTTATAAAAGCCCATTCATATTCATGTCTCAGTTCTGTTTTGCTTTAAATGATCATGTATGTGGATCAAAGTTTTATTTTTGTGTAGCACAGTAAATGTATTTGTTACAGTGTTTCAAACGAATAAGCTGTTATAAATGTCAATATGCCATTTTCATATTTCATGTTCGTCTTTTCAAGGGCCAGCATGCCTTTTCATTTAAAAGGAAATGTTTTTATTATTATTATTATTTAAGGAATGACTTGTAATATATAAAAATTCAGGCTACATTCGATTCAGTGGTATGCCTGCTTTGTATTTACTAAAGTGAATTTTTTTGGACATTTCAAAATGTGTCCAGGTTTTTTCTTCTTCTGTGGAATAACTCATCTCAATAAAATTTCATTTCACAAAACCAGTGATACTCATTTGCATGGAAGAAAGGGAGACTTGAAGAATTCCAGTATTGCTAACCTATTGGTTTTTTATGTAGATATTGTGCATTCTTCCAAAAATTGACAAATTTGAGGTTTGATTAATACTTTTAAAAGTAATGCCGTTTAGGCTTTCTACTGTTGTTCTCAACCTAGCAGCGCCACAAGAGGGCCTCAGTAAACATCAGAAGTAGCCTCAAGATGTCTAAAAATAATAGAAAAATTGAAAGACAAAACTATTAATAAAATATAAGGTTTATATATATATATATGTATATATATATATATATATATATATATATATACACACACAAAGGTGAATTAATTCTTGAACAGAGAGGTTGAAGTTAAAATTGAATTGGAGGCAACTGTGTGTGAGTATAAATAGCATAATTAGCTTTTGTTGTTAAGTTTTTGTTGCTTTGTCAAAACAAGTCATTAATAATAACCTAATAATAATAATGAATTATTTGGGATGTGTGAATAATAAAATATAAATATAACGTATTTAATTATATTATATATTTTGTGTAATTATTATGCAATTTAGCCACACACAACTTATTTTTGCTAAATTCAGAATGTTTTAGCTGACAAAACTTGCCGAGATAGAAAAAGATCCTTTGATCGTTGGCATCGTGTTCGATTGCTCTCCCCTGCCTGGATGGACAACATGGCCACGATGTGTTGAGTAATCTCTGTCTGGGTCGTTAATTTCGGAACGCTAAACAAAACATTGAAAAACATCCAAACCCTTAAGAGCAATGGGTTTAACACAGAGCAATGGTGGACCTGAGGGGGGAACAGAAGGATATCACGTCCATGGAGTAAATAACTTTAATTTTGGTTACTTTATTTTTGACATCGAGCAGCTTTGCATGCTACGTTAGCTATGTTTTCATGAAGTTCTCATATCCGCATTGCTTTAGGCTTTGACAGATATGCACTGAGAGAAAACTGAGTGTGTGTGTTCGTTCATATTTTCTAAATGGTATTAACATCCGTGGAAGCCTTTTCAGTATTTAAAAATTATGCTTGGAAAGTGGCAACTGTCAGGAAATTGTTTTCGCAGGTTCTGTTGTGCTGCAAAACTGACAGCTCCGAAAACACCTTCTTATTTGTCATTTCTTACATTATGGTCATACATACGCTTCAATGTGTAAAAGTGTTTGCATAGTTTTGTAACAATGTCGTGGTCGGTAATCCAACAGCTCCTGGATTTAGGAGTAAGTAATATAAGCGTCACTGAATAAACTCATATTCTCTCAGATATTCATTACGTGAGATTATGTACCATTGTTACCACGATGTTATTAAACTTCCCTGAAGACACAGCGGTGTGTACAACATAAATGAATAGTAATTTACATGCATTTGAAACAAGGCCCCATCTGAAATTCCAGATCTGAATGGAATTTGTGCTCTGCGGTGATTTAACTTCTATTCCTTTACAGATTCAAGAGGACTCACCGGCAGAGAAAGCTGGTTTGGAGCCCTTTTTTGATTTCATCATATCCATTGGCAATAACCGTCTTGTAAGTTTGTATTTGCAAAACCTTATTGGTTATTCTTGTAATCTTGAACATTTAATCCAAAGATTTAAATCAGTGTCACACAAGTAATAACCAGCAAATGATCCCATTGAGTTTAGTAATCTAATATAATCTACACTGTGTATGATTTAACACAGCAATCTGGTAGTGTTTGTATAGTAGCTAGAAAATTCTACAAATATTTAAAACAAGCTGTTTTAAGTGGTCTGTGACATTCATATAATCACTGAAATACTCAAGAATGTTTTTGAATATTGGAGACTGGCGATATTCTGAGTTTGCATTAATCATGTAAACGCATTAAAACCATTGTTATAACCTGAAGCCATTATTCCACTTTCTACAAATCTGTGTAAGACAGCATATCAGATTTTTGGGTGGTTATGTAAACATTTTATTCAGAATATACACTTCATTTCCTGTATTTTCCAAAGAGAAGATGAAAGTGCATGTCTTAGTTGGAATAAAGAGACTTGGTTGTTGATGTGCATGTAAATGCAGTCGCATTTACTTTGATTCTAATGGGTCACATGCTATCTGAAACAGAACCAGGAGAATGATATGCTCAAGGACCTCCTCAAGGCTAATGTGGAGAAACCGGTGAAGATGGAAGTGTATAGTACAAAGACCATGAGGATCCGAGAATTGGAAGTAGTTCCCAGCAACATGTGGGGTGGTCAAGGACTTCTGGGAGCCAGTGTCCGCTTCTGCAGCTTTCAAGGAGCCAATGAAAATGTTTGGCATGTTCTCGTAAGTGATCCTTGCATTTTTTAAGTACTTTGGCTTCTTGGACAGTTCTCTTTATTCTCTTTGTTTAATTATTTTGCGTGCTTTGGTTTTAGGACGTGGAGCCAAATTCACCAGCAGCATTGGCCGGACTCCAGGAACATTCGGATTTTATTGTTGGAGCTGACCAGGTTCTCCAAGATGTAAGATGTGAATTATTTAATGAATGCTTGCTTGTTATTCAGGAGAAAACAAATCTGTCCATGCAAGTTACGCACAATCAAGCAATGTTTTGATTTCTCAACAGTCAGAGGATTTCTTTTCCCTAATTGAAGCCCATGAGGGGAAACCACTGAAGCTGCTGGTCTACAATACAGAGACCGATAAATGCAGGGAGGTGGTTGTCACACCAAATGGTGCCTGGGGGGGAGAAGGCAGGTAATAAGCCTGTAACTGAAGATGTAATAGTGTAATGAAGACCTGAATCAGCCATTATTATGAGGAAACGACTCGCACAACTGTCTTCTCCAGAGCTTGTGTGCATTTCATGATAATGATTTTGCCTTTGTAGCCTTGGCTGTGGCATTGGATATGGCTACCTGCACCGAATCCCAGCACAACCTGACAGCCCACAATCTGAAAGAGTCAGTCCAAAAGCTTCTCCTGTGGCAGGAACGCCAGAGCAAGAACTTCCTACAAATGGATTTACAGAGGTAATTTTTCACAAGACTGTAGTTTGAAGTCATATTATTTAAAGGGATAGTTCACCCAGAATTCTGTCATTTACTTACCTGTATGTCTTTCTTTCAAATGTGCAACACAAAATGATATACTTTAAAAAAAAAAAAAAGTCTCATTTTTTTTTTTTTGGTCCGTAAATGGGGTCAAAAAATAAATAAAAATTGGACCCAAATGACATATCGTTTTATTTCACAGAGGAAAATAGGGCTGTGCAATCTGGGGAAAAAACATAATTTAACATAATAAAAACATAATTAGAAAAAAACAGGTTTGCTGTGCATGTTTGTAGGACAGCACAATTTGTCCCAAATGTTATGATTATACATCAATATAGCTAAATAATAATAAAATAGCTAATAAGTAAAATAATAAGTAAAAACTGAAAAAATACTAAACAAAATAAGAAATATTACTTTTGCAATATTTTTATTTCATATTACAACTGTAATATTACAATGCTAACATTAATGTCTTTTGCATTAACTTTTTTTTTTTTTTTTTTTTTTGTGATTTTGGTTTTATTTTGATTAATTGTGCAGCCCTAGAAGAAAGAAATGCAAAACGATGTGAGGGTGTGTAAATAATGACAGAATGTTCAACCGTGGTTTGAATTTTTGGTAGATGCATACAACAACATATCTGAAATGTATATCTTCAGGTGTCCTTAATGGCGTCTAGTCAGTCAATGAGTGGCTTGGATCCTGATACCCCGCTGCCACCTCCCATTCAGAGAGTCATGGATCCTGGTAAGGCATCAAAATACGTGCTTCATCTAGAACACAAATCATGAAAAGACATTGTAATATATCAAAGCAATGGTTCCCCCAGGTTTCTCGGATCAGTCAGAAGTGGCCATCATGAATTCGGAGGTATCAGACATGGCAGACCGACTGGACCTATCCACTTCTTCCATTGACATGACAAATACATCCCTAGCTGTCCGAGAGGACATTGACGTATCAGGTGTCGGTGAGGCCACCTTGCTAAATTTAGATGAACAGAATTCAATGTGTGAGTCCAAGTCTAGGTGGTAAAATGTGCAAAATGTGTCTTTTTGCAGAGGAGCTTCAAGACAGTGAGATTCCCAGTCATAACCCTGAGGAGCAAAATACAGAAGAGTATCCTGCTGTGGATTTCAGTTCTATTGCACCACCTTCAGATGTTCCTCCTCCCCTTTCTCTCCAACACCCTCTTCTCCCAAATCTGCCTCTCGATCATAGCATGCCCACAGACATGGCAACTTTGATGAATTCTTCTCTCGACTCTTCTGTGCCTCCTATAGACATCTCTTCTCTGCTCATTGACCCCGCCGCCCTTCATCTTGAGTCATCTGTCCCACCTGCAGAATATCCTGTGCAGTCGTCCGAGTCCGCACCTTTCCCCTCAGAAACTGATGGTGTCAATCAGGGCTTTTCTGATGTGCCACAGTCTCTGAAGAGCAGCTTGTCTGAGGGCAGGGCAGAGGCTGTATCCCCTGACCTGATGTCTTTTGATTCCCATAATGCACACGTCAAAGATGCTCCTCAGTAGTGTCACTACCAAGTACTACCTTGTGTCTTGTTTACGCAGTTTCTCAACAATCATCAGGTGGTGTTTTTTAATGGCTTTGTTACTGTTAGGATCAGGTGTTGGCGAATTGGTATTGAGTGTGTTTTTTTTTAAACGGTCGTGTGCAATTTACGTTTTATTTTGCGTCTAGTAGTTATGATGATTGTAGGTTGTTGGAATGTGTGTAGGGTGTTGTTTTAAATTGTGTAGATCTTGATTTAGAAGATAATGTTTTATGTTACTAAATTGAAACCTTTTTATATAGCTTGATTAATTAAAACTGCTTAGATTCCTCTACCAGTTTTAAATCCCACAAAAAGTTGAAAGCATCACCTGAAACCTTTATTTAATTGACTGTTTGTTTTAAATATTTGTAGTATTTATTTAGCTGCGACACAAACACTCATGCATTACTGTGTTAAACTGAACACAGTGTAGATTATATAGAGCTAATGAAAAAAATATACACAAAAGAATCTTTAGAACACTGACAAAATAAATCATTTTGTCTAGAAAAAGCATTACATTTTTGGCTTACTTTGTTAATTATTTTGGAACCTGATTGGGTTTTATTTTGTGTTGTGGGAATGTTTAAGCAAAGTACAGATATTTAATATTGGGCAAGGGTTTTGTATTTGTTTAGTTTAGCACACTAAAATCTTCCTGGCTAATTAGATTTTTGAAATTATTTTGATGTGATTTTAGAATTTTTCAACCAAAATATTTAATTGAAATCTTTGCTACTTAGTCTTCATTTATAGTGATTTATGTGTACTTCAGGATGAAAAGTGTAATATTTATGTTTCAAGTTTAGTTGAAAACAGTTAACACTAGAGAAATGTTGCTACAGTAAAATGTGCTTTTCATGTCATTTATTAATCTATGCAAATACAGGTATTGTAAAAATGCCAATGGAATTTTTGTGGTATTAATATTGATCTCTGATATTATCACTGCCACATTTAAGAATAGTGTCATGCACAGGACTTTATTTTTCCTGTTTTGATGATGGGAAGAGCTAAATAATACAATACCTCTTTGAACTGAAGTTCTTTGTCATAATTTCTAAAAGAGTTTCAGCTATGAACAATGACTTTATATGTACAAGCAAAGTAATTCCTGACATCTCTTTGCATTGACATGATCATGGTACGTAACAAGGGTGAGGAGACAATGTTGTTTTAAATTTGAATATTTAGAAAAAATGTACAGAATACCTGTACTTCCAAGTGTGAACACAAATGTATATTTTTGTATAGTAATGCTACTGATGCACGACATATTAAGTATACAGAAAATGGTCTACTGTATACACAAACTGTATTCTTTGGGTTTCTGGGAAAATGTCAGATTGAAAAACACTGGAACCATCCACAGCAATAAAAGATCCAAAATATAAATTGTTAGTGCTGATTGTGTTTTGTGTTGTAGCCTGTAGGCTACTTTGATGTAGGTTATCGAAAGTAAATATCAAAGGGATAGTGCACCACAAAATTAAATTTCTGTCATCTTGTAGCCTACTCCTCCTCATGTCCTTCCAAACCTGTATGATTTCTTCTTCTATGGAACATGAAGATATTTTTGGTGACCATTCCTTCCGCTGTATGCAGACTTTTCTCAAAATATCTTCTCTTTGTTCCACAGAAGAAATAAGGTTTGAAATCACTCAAAGTCTGAGTACATGATAATAGAATATGTTTTTGGGTCAACCGTCACTTTAATAATAAATTCAAGAGTGTTGTTAAGCTAATAATCATTTGACTTTCTAGCCAACTTCATGAGGTAAGCTGTATAAGTGGCTTTTTTGTTGTTGTTTTGTTTTTACACAACAAAGGTAACGTTAGTGTGAAAGGAGCCCGGTCTAATGAAAATACGTATAAATAGTACGCCAAATGAAAACGAAAACTCCTGGGGCCTCATTTATAAAATGTTGCGCAGAAACCGTCCTAAATTTGATCTTACGATCGTTTCTCAGAAATGCGTACGTGCGATTCATAGAATGAACGTACGAACAGAAAACGAGCGTACGCGCCTCTTTCAGATGTGAAATATATGAATTGCAAATTATCTTGAACTTGTGCGCAATTGAATGGTTTCAGCTCTCTGCCTTGTAAACGACTCCTAATTAATATCATTAACATATAAAATATCACCAATCATCATAATTTAGAACAGCGACCTGCAAGAACAGCTTACATTTGAAAAATTCTGCATTACTCCGACAATAAAAAGTGCGTAAATCTGCTCGGACCCTGACGTGACGCTAAGCACTTTTCCACGTCAAAGACAGTTTTTATAAATATTAACGCACGCACACTCTACGATCAAATCTGTGCGTACGCACGCTTTATAAATGAGGCCCCTGCTATTGATACGCAAAAATGGACTTTGGCGTGTTTATGATACGAACGTGTTTGGCGTGCATATAAACGCAGTTTTCGCGTGCATATGTTACCAAATTTTTTGGGCGTGCATATGATACGCATCTACCCCACAATCCTAATCCTACGCATCGCGTAGCATATACACGCCAAAATCCATTTTTGCCTATAAATACCACGAGTTTTCATTTTTATTTGGCGTACTACTTATACGCACTTTCATGAGATCGGGTTGGGAAGGAAGAGCTTAAAGAAAACGCACAATAACAGGTTTCGGATGAATGCTTAGCTGTTTACAAGTGTGGTCAGTCAGAGGTTTAGGTTACTTGTGAAAATAGTCCAACAGCGATTAAATTAGTAAAAGAGAGCAGCACAAACGTGTCTTTGTGATGTGATGTGAGGTCATGTGATGTGATCCTCCTCACTGTATAATGGGGAATTTAGAGGATGTCGGGGAGTCCGATGCCACAGCACGAGCGCTGCATGAGAGTTTAATAATGTTCCAGTCCAGGACATGTGGACCAACAACCCACAGTTTAAAACAACGAGCAACAGCGCTGTCGAGCAGCTTCAGTGACCTCTGCCTGTGTCTGGCGCTCTCTTACGGTCTTGAGGTAAAGCAGGTACAACAGGCTGATCTCGCGCTGTGAGAATGCCACAGTTATGCGGCCTCCTCATCACACTTTTATTTGTTGAGGTGAGTAACACAGCATTTTACTACTTTTTTTTTGTTTCATTTTCATTTAGTTTACAAAAACATGTTAATTTTGTACTAAATTTTGATGTATTTTTATTTATAATTCACATTCTGTGAAAAATTTCTTACAATATTTTCCACACACATACACACTGTCCATCTAGCACACAACATTGTTTATTGTTCTAGTCCAGGACTCAGACAAGAGGCTCTTTGTAGTTTATTTTCCATGATATCAGATGTAGTCTTCAACTGTCACAAAAAATACAGAAAAAACACCATTATGTAATAATATGTGACCCAGGGCCACAAAACCAATCATGAGAGTCAATATTTTGAAATTGAGATTTGTCTGGATAAATAAGCTTTCCATTGATGTATGGTTTGTTAGGATAGGACAACATTTGGCCGAGATACAACTATTTGAAAATCTGGAATCTGAGGGTGCACAAAAATGCTAAATTTTGAGAAAGTCACCTTTAAAATTGTCCAAATTAAGTCTTAGCAATGCATATTACTAATCAAAAATTAAGTTTTAATATATACTTACAGTAGGAAATTTACAAAATATCTTCATGGAACATGATCTTTACTTAATATCCTAATGATTTTTGGCATAAAAGGAAAATTGATCATTTTGACCCATACAATGTATTGTTGGCTATTGCTACAAATATACCCCAGCGACTTAGAACTGGTTTTTATTTAAAAGGACACAAAAAGAAAAAGGTCTGACATTGTCATAGTCATTTATTTTTATTTACTATTCGTTCAGTGGTTAATCTTGTGTTAGTGTCAGCATAAACAGGGTGATGTGAGGTAAAATGGATCAACATTTTCAGCAGTTTCTGTTTTTAGTTACTGGAAACAATTTTAAACAGTTGTCTTGACAGTACTTGACATGCATCAACTGGCTAGACAGGAAAAACACGAGTGTCTTTGCACACAAGACAAAAATGATAAAACAGAGGCAACGCAAGTGCAGTCTCAAATTATCTGACATCAACTAATGTTGCTATTGCTTCCTCTTTTCAGAATAAATTTGTTAGTTTCATCTTACATGTTTTATTACCTTGTTCTTTCATGCATATGATACTTTAATAATAAAACTATCTCTTCGTTTGCAGACAGTTGCTGAAAAAAAGTACTGTTGGTACTTTGAAGGAGATTATCCTGTGTACTTTGTGTAAGTATAATAGATATAATAGAACTGAATAGGACAGTTGTGGTTTTAAGGAAGGAAACAAGAAGCTAGAAAGCTAGGACCCAGACTAATCTTTACTAAACTCGCCCCTTTCAACATTGTTCTTAATAGTTTCAACAGAACAGTGGTTAAAGGATTCATTCAGATGGAAAAAAAGAGAATTCCTTAGCTCAGAAACTTCCCCCCTTTTAATGGTTTCAATAAGAGTAATTTATCACAAGCACTCCGGTACAGCTAGCCACTGACATCCACCACAGGAGGTGAGGTACAAACAATTTAGTCTTCACACCAAAAGCACAGATTAATTCTCCTGCAGCCGTAGCAGACAGTACGTCACGCTTCGTAATCACATTTCATTCAAAAGAACACATTCATCGTCAAGTTTGCTTTTATCTCACAAGTCATTTATGCGCAGCAACAAATACTAGGCTTTATCTTAAAATATTATCTGAATGAAAATTGTAAACTACCTATAAATCTGTAAAAGATGGTCACCTTGTCTTTAGTGATATAACAATTAAGTCTTATGCTCACTAAGGCTGCATTTATTCCATCAGAAATACAGTAAAAACTAATATTGTGAAATGTTATTACAATTTAAAATAACTTTTTTGAATATATTTTAAAAGTTCATTTATTCCTGTGATGGCAAAGCTGAATTTTCAGCAGCTTCAGTGTCACATGATCCTTCAGAAATCATTGAAATATACTGATTTGGTGCTCAAGAAACATTTCTTAATATTATCAATGTTGAAAACAGTTGAGCTGCTTAACATTTTTATGGAAACTGATACAGTTTGTCATGATACTTTGATGAATAGAAAGTTCAAAAGAACAGTATTTATTTGAGATAGAAATCTTTTATAACATTATAAATGTCTTAACTGCCAACCCTGTCCTTGCTAACCCTGAGCTTCTGAAGGACGATTATGTCTGTGTTGTAGATGCAAGACATATGAAGACTGCTGTGGCACACAATGCTGTGTTCGAGCCCTTTCTGTTCAGAGAATATGGTATTTCTGGTGAGTGGTGTTTTTCAAATACAAATTTTCTTGGAAATTGCATTCAAGTTGTACTTTGCTCAAAGGGTGGATCAGAACATCCGTTTATTTCCCAAACCATTTGTCCTATGTAAATTCTATTTGTGAGATGACACTGTCAAGTCAAGTCAAGTCACCTTTATTTATATAGCGCTTTTACAATACAGATTGTGTCAAAGCACTTAACAGTATCAAATTGGAGGATAGAGTGTCAGTAATGTATAATGATAAGATTAAACACTCAATTTTCAGTTAAAGGCATTTCATTATTGAATTCAGAGATGTCATTGTCTAGCTCGGTTTAGTTTAAATAGTATCTGTGCAATCAAATCGGCGATAATCGCTAGAAATTAAGTGTCCCCAACTGAGCAAGCCAGAGGCGACAGCAGCAAGGAACAAAACTGCACCACTGTACTGACCTGGATTGGAATTTAAGTGATTTTAAGGGCTGTTTTTGATTGGTCTGTAGGCTGCTGCTGATAATTGGCATTTTGTGCTGCTGCAGTACCGGATACTTCATTCGCAGACGTGTCCACCCTTACCCTCCACCCGAGAGACCTGATTTTAACGTGGCTTTCACCAGACAGTCCATCATATCACCAGGTAATCTCTCCCTATGCCTTCATCTTGCATACATGCAGCGTTTACGTGGTCTCATCCACTGTGTGTATATTGTCCCTGTGTGTTGATAGGATTGCATCAGGCTGGCTTTCACAGTTATGGAGACTCAGAGACTGCAGTCATTTCCACCGTCTACCCAGTGCAGACCCACCCCGGTCACGTGACTGCAGTGTATTCAGCCCTGCCGTCCCACTACAGACAGCCCCCTCCTTCCTATGATCAGGTCATGCAGGACTCGCAGAAGAAATAAACAGTGACTTTTTCTTACTCTATCTGTGAGGAATAAAACAGAAGAAGCTCAACAACTCAGGCATGGAAGAAAACTTTGTACAAGTACAAAAACAAGAAGTTAAGAACATTGAAACTCCATCTTTTTCTCAGCATAAAAGACTGCTGGAGGCTTGAGGTTCCTCATCTGTGGATACAGTAAAAGTGCACTTAGTTGTCAGAATATGTTTATAAGCATAACAGGTTACACAATAGCTTTCACGTTTAAGGCAGAGCAGATCAGTTTAACAATAGCAACAATAGCCTCAACAAACTACTTTATATTTTATAATTTTATATTGTTCACTTCTAAAGAAATTTTATTATGATACATAGAAACAGAATGTTCTGACATTATTAAACATTTGTATTTCTTCCACATAAAGGGCATTAAACACATAAATGCTTATGAAATGTTATTGGTTGAAATCCACTGCATAGTACATTTTTTATATCACACTCATCACACTAATAAAGTTAATAAAATTATAAAACTTAATACAGTTTTAAAACTTATTTCTGTCTTTGCCTGTTTTGCATATACAATTTATTAATTTATAATAATATTTTTTTATATTACTTAACAAATAAATACACACATACACTCACTGGCCACTTTTTTAGGTACACCTTGCTAGTACTGGGTCGACCCAGTACCTTAATTCTTAAAGGTGCTGGAAACATTCCGGGCAGTTTTTGGTCCATATATTAACATGACAGCAAGATGCTGAAAAATCCTTCTTGTGAATTTTCCATTCCATTCCATCCCAAAGGTGCTCTATTGGATTGAGATCTGGTAAATGTGGAGGTCATTTGAGTACATGAACTCATTGTCATGTTCAAGAAAGCAGTTTGATTTGATTTGAGCTTTGTGACATGGTGTGTTATCCTGCTGGAAGTATCCATCACAAGATAGGTAGGCCGACACTGTGGTCATAAAGGGATGGACACGGTCAGCAACAATACTCAGATAAGACTATGGCATAAAATGATGCTCATTTGGTACTAAGTAGCCGAAAGTGAGCCAAGAAAATATCCTCCACACCATCACTTCACCACCACCAGCCTGAACCACTGATACAAGACAGGATGGATCCATGCTTTAATGTTGTGTACACCAAATTCTATTCAAATTTACTATCTGAATCTCACTGCAGAGATCAAGAATCCTCACACCAGGTAACCTTTTTCCAATCTTCTATTGTACTATTTTGGTTGTATGTGAAAATCATGTTTTTTTTTTAATGTTTACGTTACATTGGTAACCGTTCATTACCACCACAAGGTGGCGCTCTAAAGTAATAATCAGTTTATTCTGTCCCTTTAGTTTCAGGTCTAGGCATTACTAGCCCTTGCCGTTGTGCTTTGAAGCACTAGCGTAGCCAGAAATGTTTAAGTGGGTGGGCCTACATAAAACTGGGTGGGCCAGGTGTGTAGCATATGAAAACTGCATGTCAAATTGTCAACAAAAAATACAGCACCAAGGTTCATTACACATTACTTCTAAAGCATGCATTAACATTAGTAATTTCTTATGTTAATGTTCATTTCAAAATGTACTAATAGGACATAATTAAAAGTTGTATCTGTTAAAATTTGCCTGAGCTGGTTAACAAAGATGAACAAACACGGTAACAAATGTATTGCTAATGTTAGTTAATGCATTAACTAACGTTAACTAAAGGAAGTTTATTAAAAAGCATTACCTCAGTCTGAAACAACGCGGCTTCGCTGATGATTTCATAATCAAGCGTCTCTGTCAGTTCAAGCGCATCGAGATCTCACCTGTGTCTGATTGTTTCCATTGAATTCATTTATTAAAAACAATTATTCTTGTTCTTAAACTCTGTGGCCCAACAGGGTCAAGGATACGGGTTGCTTTATGGTAGAGTATCTAGATAGCTTGTGTCTTCGGGTGCATGAGAGTGAAGGAAAAGAAAAAGAAAGAAATGCTTCGAGACACATTTCCTGCAAGCCGCATCACTTGTGGTCTCTGAAACAGACGGAGCAACCTTTGTTTGACCTTCAGCGCCTCGCACTTATTTATAATGCAGACTTCATAAAAGTTTGAGCACAACCGAGCGCAGTGTTGTCCACGGTCCAGAATGTGGATGAGTTCAATCTCTTCACTTTCTAAACACATATAGCACACGGTATAAAGTAGGTTCTGAGAACAGACACAGCGTGAAATGTGTTTTAAATCTACAAATGTTCTAGATGAAACAACAAAGGACAATTTAAATAAAAAAACAAACAATTTTTCAGCCCATTGTCTGGTTCTTGTTTACTTGCTTGTCACTACAATTAAAATCTTTTATTCAAGTTCTATTCAGTTTATTTTTGCATATGTAAGTTTGCAAAGAAAAGAAAGGAAAGATGTCAAAAGTGCCATGTATGTGTGTACAAACAGTGCATCCAGAAAGTTTCCACAGCACTTCACTTTTTCCACATTTTATGTGGCCTTATTCCAAAATGGATTAAATTAATTATTTTCCTCAAAATTCTACGAACAATACCCCATAATGACAACGCATAAATCACATGCACATACTGTAAGTATTCACAGCCTTTGCTCAGTACTTTGTTGAAGCACCTTTGGCACCAATTACAGCCTCAAATCTTTTTGGGTTTGATGCGACAAGTTTTGATCATCATCATTTGGCAATTATCTGCCATTCATCTCCTCGCCTCTTCACCTCTCAAGCTCTGTCGGGTTGGATGGAGGCAGATGCACATTTTCCAAGACCCTTCTCCATCAGTTGCTCAGTTTGGCCAGGAGGCCAGCTCTAGGAAGAGTCCCGGTTGTTTCAAACTTCTTCCATTAAGAGACAACATGCTTCTGTGAGCTTTCAATGCTGCAGAAATTTTTCTGTACCCTTCCCCAGATCTGTGCCTCGATACAATCCTGTCTCGGAGGTCTACAGACAATTCCTTGGACTTAATGGCTTGGTTTGTGCTCTGACATGCACTGTTATAGATAGGTGTGTGCCTTTCCAAATCATGTCCAATCAACTGAATTTACCACAGGTGGACTCCAATCAAGTTGTAGAAACATCTCAAGGATGATCAGTGGAAACAGGATGCACCTGAGCTCAATTTTGAGTGTCATGGCAAAGGCTGTGTATACTTATGTGATTTTTTTTTTTTTATCAATTTGCGAAGATTTTAAACAATCTTCTTTCGCGTTGTCATTATGGGGTATTGTTTGTAGAATTTTGAGGAAAATAATGAATTTAATCCATTTTGGAATAAGGCTGTAACATAAAATGTGGAAAAAGTGAAGTGCTGTGAATACTTTCCGAATGCAATGTATATGGTGGTCAGGAAACAAGTGTAAGAAAGTCCTGTTTGCGGAACATGAGGCAACATTATAGACTCGCACACAGTTAAATATTCAGTGTCCTCAGGGATTAAATGAACGTGACTAGATGTTTACAGTGTGTAGCGTATGTTTTTTTTAGACAACACATGATGGTCGAGTTTCCTCTCAGTTTTTCACATCTGCGGTTTCTTTGGGCCGTGAGACCCATTTGTTCTGCTCCTGCGTTCTCCCGTTACCTGATTGTTGTGCTGTGTTGTGTTGAGGTCGGGGGCATAGCCATCATTTCAGAAGTGAGGGGGCTGAAATGTCAATGTCAAATATAATAACAATAACATGTCAATATGGATCAATAATAATAATAATGTCAATTTTATAATTGGTTTATATGCTACAAACACTTTTTTTCACAGAATAAGGCAAAAAATATATATTGCAACAAATGATATGTCAATTAGCACGGCAGTATTCATATATTTTATTTACTTATTATCTAGAGATGACTTGAAAAACACACGTAAACCATATATTGCAGCGATGGTGTATGTATTGTCTTCATGTTTCATCAGTAAAACATTTCAGCTTAGCTACAGCCAGGTAGAAGCAGCAGGTGGACATTGACAAGTTGTGAAGAAAGAACAAATTAGTTGGTAGACTTCCAGAGCACCAGAGACCTGATTTCAACCAGACGGCTACCACAGCTGTACCTTACGGAGAACAGGCACAGTGCGTCCAGTATGTCCTTCAGTGCAACTAAAGGGGTCGGTAGGACTTTATTATTATTATTTTTTTAAGTTTCCAAGATTATTTTTATATAAGAAAAATACAGTGAAAATACTGTAAAACATAATTCCATTTGACTATAATTTTAAAATAACTATTTTCTATTTAAATATATTTTACAATGTAATTTATTCCTGTAATGCACAGCTGAATTTTCAGCAGTCACATGATCCTTCAGAAATCATTTTAATAAGTTGTTTTGCTGCTCAAGAAATTTCTTACTATATCAAGTCTAAAAGAACTGCCTTTATTTCAAAAAGATTTTTTGTAATGTTAAAAATTGATTAAATTAAGGAATCCTTGCTGAATAAAACTGACTTGTTCCTTTCAAACTTTTGTGTAGTACATTTTGTACATGTGTGCTTTTATTCAGCTGAGTAATCCTAGTGGTTCATGTGATTCCAAATGGACAGAGAAGAAGAAAAATTGTGGCAAAAATCAAGATTGGCATCTACGAAAATCAATTGTTCTCCGTGATTCAGCACAGAAATAAAACTACAAACATCAAAGAACACTGAAGAGACAATGTGTTGCACTTTCAAGAAATACACCAAATTCTCCAAGGTAAAATAAGTACCTATTTATTAACATGAATTTCACATTTACAAGTTTAACACAGAAAACGAGATATCCAGAACCATTTGAGCGTTCACCTTCTCATCCATTAACAGTGATTCATCCGACACTTCCTCAATCTGACCCGCGAAGATTCTACTCTAAATGACAACATGACACTGAAGAAGAAAATAAGACTCATACATCTTTCTCAGTTGCAGAGATTACCAAGTGTTTCAAACATTAGGTAGAGCACTAAAATACTATCATCTGCAATTTCTTCAATGAAACAAATAAGACAAACCAACATTTCTCAATGCAAGCACTTTGTACAAATCAGTATCACATCTAAATGAACAAACCTTTATGTACACTGAGGTAAATGATCATATTTGTCCAAAGGAGGTATGCTTTGACATGAATTATTTTTGTGTTTTGCACTGTAGTGTTTTTTAAAGTGATGTTTCAGCTCTTGTAAGAAGCTTCAATGTCACCAAAAACCCAAACTACATTTACACCAACCACAGAGTAGGCACTCAATGTAAAAAGGCTTCTGGAATGACTAATATATAAAGCAAACTGAATTTGAATAGCAAGATTTGTCTGCACATAAACCATAACCTTGGAATGAAAAAAGAAGAACAAAGGTATGACTTTAAAATGCAGGAAAGAGTTACAAATACAGATGGAAATACCAATAATTTGTGACTTTGCAGAAAGCAGAAATCTTTATAAAATCGAGGCACTTGTATTGCATCATGCACTGGAGAACACAGTGAGATTGCATATCATAGTGTAAGCGTTCCTGCCTCCTGCATCATTTCCTGCCTTTTTGAGCAGGAACTCATTCATTCATCCAGTTAATGCAAATGTGGGTTGCAGAACAGTTTGGTGCTATTGTAGTGTGACCCACTTTTAAGCTCAAATTGAAAATACTGAATGTTTAACATGACACCAAAGTGACCGTGGAGTCATACATAGTAAGATTTTTTTATGTTTTTCTTTTCTGCTCACCAAGCCTGCATTTATTTGATCCAAAATACAGCAAAAGCAGCATTATTGTGAAATATTTTTACTATTTTAAAAAAGCTGATTTCTATTTAAATATATTTGAAAATGTAATTTATTCCTGTGATCAAAGCTAAATTTTCAACATCATTACTCCAGTCTTCAGTGTCACATGATCCTTCAGAAATCATTCTAATATGCTGATTTACTGTTCAAGAAACACTTTATTATTATTATTATCATCAATATTTAAAACAGTCGATTTACATTTTTTTTCAGGATTCTTTGATGAATAGAACGATCCAAAGATCAGCATTTATCTTAAATACAAAGCTTTTGTAACATTGTACACGATACCATTCCAAAGCTTGGAGTCAGTATTTTTTTTGTAAAAATTAATTTATAAAAATTCATACTTTTATTTAGCCTGAAAAAATTCTACTAAATGTTTTTTGAGCAGCAAATCAGAATATTAGAATGATTTCTGAAGGATCATGTGACTGGAGTAATAATGCTAAAAATTCAGCTTTGAAATCACAGGAATAAATTACATTTTAAAATATATTCAAATTGAAAACAGGTTTTTAAATAGTAATAATATTTCAAAATTTTACAGTTTTTGCTGTACTTTGGATCAAATAAATGCAGGCTCGGTGAAATCTTACTGTTCAAATACTTTTGACTGGTAGTGTATACATATAAAATATGTACACTGACACTTTAGTTAAAGTAAATGACAGCAAAAAAAAAATTAAATAAACCCATGAAAACTGAATCTTTAGAAAATATTTGAGCTGGCGAGGTTGTGAATATCTAGAGAAATCTAGACATTTGTTTCATTCTTTGTAACGTTCTGAAGGCTGCTGGTGATTGTTGACTTTGTGTTTCTAACAAAAATCCAGAGTGATGAGGAGTTAGGAAAAAATCTGTCATCAGTTATTCATTTCAAACCTGTATGTCTTTTGTTCATCTTTGACATAATAAAACTAAATTCCATTTAGTCCATTTTACTGTAACTTTGACGCTTCAAAAGTTCATAGACATCGTAAAATAAATCCTCATGAATCAAGCAATTTAATTCAAGTCTTCTGTAAAGACACAATCGCTTTATATGAAGAACAGCACGATTTATAATCTCATCATGAACTTTTTACACGGTTACATGGACTTCCAAAGGAGGGACTGAAATCTCTCAGATTTCCTTAAAAAGATCTTAATTTGTAGTATTTAAGTCTTATTAGTTTGAAATGACATGAGGGTGAGTAACTGATGAAGATTTTCATTTCTGGGTGAACGATCCCTTTAAAGTAGCCTGGTTAACATCTTCACATCCTCATCTTCAAAGAGTGTCTTTGGTACACAGAGATTTCCACCTGACTTGACTGTTAAAAACACCCCAGAAGAGCCTTTCGGTTTTATATTTGGCTGTAGAAAATCAAAACAGATTTCTTTAAAATGTCTACAGACTGTCTAAAAAGTTTTGAGATCACATTCATTGACTTTTAGCACTCGTACCTTCCAGCTATGAAAAAAAAAAATCAATCATTAAAGGAGCACTTATTGCTTAGCTTGACCAAATACAGACACACAGTTACACAATACATTCACGAGATTGTGCTCAAAGACTGGTGCTCAACTATATGCATGAGGTCACAATCAATATGGTGTTTTTTACTGATCTGAATGAATCTGACTCCATAAAAACAGCACGTACAGCAAAACTGGATAACTCAACCCAAGGAACATGTACAGACTATATGCACAGACAAAAATACAATAGATAGGTCATAGTCAGCGTCTTTCTGAGCTACATGTGTCCATGTTCTCTTAAAGGGATAGTTCACCCAAAAATAAAAATTCTGTCAATAATTACTCGCCCTCATGTCGATCCGAACCCTAATCAAAAATATCTTAATTTGTGTTCCGAAGATAAACGAAGGTCGAAGGTACGGGTTTTGAAGGACATGAGCGAGAGGAATTATTGACAGAATTTTCATTTTTGGGTGAACTAACCCTTTAAAGCCTCAAGGTGCATGAATGAACTGTAAATACTACAGAAAAATACAATCGGTTCTTCATCACGACAGCACCATTCTTTCAAATGTGCATAAAAACATACACATCCTTATTACATTAACACAGATGTGCTGTAGCTAAGTTGGCCTTTGTACAAATGGCTTTTGATGACTAACCCAGTTTTCTGGCTGGTCCCTTCAGGCTCGCTCTTGGTCTCTGGAAAGAGAGTACGGTGAAGTCGCGAGCCACGTTATGAAATCAGGTGAGTCTTTGGAGTTGCTGCTACAGCAATCAGCAGAATATTATTCTTTTTACTTTCAATGTTTTCTTCAACTGATGAGTTGTTTGCAAACAAGTGCTTGGTGTAAATCCTATGTCGGTTGTAAAGAGATGTAGTGACTTGATACCTATAAAGATCCTTTTTTACCAAATATGGTAAACAGGACTGTTTCAGAGCAGTGGCACTTCCTGGGACAAACACTGCAGCATGTCATTATGTACAGTATTTGTTTCTGTGTTAATCTACACGTGAATATACGAGCATACAAGCAAGTCAGATATGTACAAGACAACAGGCTATATACAGAAATAAGTCCAAAAGGCTCAAGGCCAATTTGAAAAGCGCATCAATGACACCGAATGGCCATCTGTGGTTGTTGTTTGGTGACTCACCAGATGAAGCATAGCTGGTAAAGTTTGTCTGAGGTGGTCTTGCATGATGAGGAGGTATCTGTTCATGGACAACAGTGAAACAACACCAATCGTTTCTGGTCCCTCGATATTCCTGATTGAATAAACCTCCAGACCGGATGTAGGTCCCTCGCTGTCCTCTCTAGATGAGTGGAGGGAGTGGATAGGCAGTGTAAAGATGATGAGAGTTTTGCTCTAGATCTTGATGCCTTCTTGTTGACTGAGCTGGGAAAGAGACTTTTTCACACGCAGCGCGGTGAGGCGAGCGCCTCCGTTGGCGTACCAGCATTCCCTCATGATCTTTGCCATCACACGCAGGGCCTGCGGGCAGGAGGACACAGATGCTATTACAGGTATAATTATTATGCTATACAATTTCCCTAACCTTCTTTTGCATCTCTTGCATACATGCACAGAGAGAATGACTGTTAAAACTACTGAGCTTTACCAGCCATATATTGCTGTTACCAATCATTTATTTATTCAGCATTGGTGAAAGTCAGGAAATCTTTGTGTGCGTCCATATGCATTGAAATATGCATGATGTCCAGTTCTGAGCAAGTAAACTCACAAAACAGTCTTTGCACTCATGAGTTGGCAGTTTGAATCAGACTCAATGTGAATCGTTCAAAGCCCTTACTGAGTTTACAACGGACTATTGAGCTGCAAGTCATTTTTTTTTAATTCAAATTGACAATTTTGAGATTTACATCAGCCTATTTACTGTTGTTGATATGACAGCATGTAATTAAAGATAAATATTAGTGCTGTCAAACAATTAATCGTGATTAAAGGCATCCAAAATAAAAGTTTTGTTTACATAATATGTATGTGTATTGTGTATATTTATTATGTATATATATATATATATATATATATATTATATATAAATACACACACACACATCCATGTATATATTTCAGAAAAATATGTTATGTTTATATATTCAATATATATATACACTATACTATACTATATATATATATATATATATATATATATATATATGCACCAATATATATTCAAAATATATACTGTATGTGTGTGTATTTCTACATAATAAATATACACAGCACACACATATATTATGTAAACAAAAACTTTTATTTTGGATGCAATTAATCGTTTGACAGCACTAATAAATATTCATGAGTTAGTGCTGATAGCTAATACTCAAATTATTAACATGTTATTTTTGTTAATTGAAAAAAAGCTGAAATTAATATAAATATTCGAAGAAGAAGAAGAAAAATATTGCCTTGGCAATTGAATAAAACAAATTAAAATAAAATAAGCTGAAGTACTAAAATGATCAAAATTTAAATACAATTAAAAATGATAGAAAAACTACTAAAAATGAAGTTCAATTTCTCAATTGATCCCTTCCTCAATTCGAACAGCTGAGTCTTTAGCCATTTTCAAAAATCATCTAAAGACGCATCTTTTTCGCCAGCACCTGACCAACTAATACTAACACTTACCTATTCTATCTATTTAAAAAAAACGTGTACTGTGCTGGACTAACAGACTTGTCATGGCACTTGCATACTGCTGCACTCTCGATGGTCTGATTGCTTCTATTGTTCTCATATTGTATGTCGCTTTGGATAAAAGCGTCTGCTAAATGATTAAATATAAATGTAATGTAAATGTAAAAGCTAAAGTAAGAAGCTATGACCTCAATGAACTAAAGCGCTTCTGAACGACCATCTTTATCAAGTAATGTTGTAATTTCTCAGCTCAGGTCATTTGGCTCCTAAACCTTTTAATTAAAGAGCCACTGCCTCCCCTGTCAATTTTATGACCCTATAGTACATTCATAACTTTGCCAAACATAAGCATTTGTTTAATTACTTAAAGTCATAAAGAAAACTTTATAAGGTTAAGATGAAAGAAATCATTGCATTTAGTCTCTTTTGAAAATCCTGAACATTTAGTTGGGTTTTTAATGCAGAGAGCATGAAGCATCTGCTGTGGCCTTCTCTCATCCTTTTCATCACACATCACCGTCTAGACAGCTCTTTCTACGCACCTGTGCATACAGAAAAAACGAACAAACTTTAACTCAGGTGAACTCAGAGTTTAATAAGCTTTTGAAACAGATGAACTTTCAGAAAGTAATCCACGTGAATCAGCACTTTGAAAGAGCGAGGTGCACAAGTTCTTTGGGTCACATCAGGACTGAATGTCAGGGTGTCATCTTAATTACACTGTCTGTATTTAACAGAAATGACAAGAGTTCTCAGCTACATGGAAGTCACATTCAAAATCAATCAGAGTTGTAAAGAGCTGTGTTATTAATTTTTTTTGTGACTTGGCACATTCATCCTCGCAAACCCAAGCAATTCTACTTTAGAAAGATGAAAATAACAAAGTTCCTCTAAAGTAGTGGTGGGTGATCTGATGATTTTATATTGTAATCGATCTCAAAGATGTCCACAATCTTTTTTTCCAAGCGAATCATAGAGATAGTGACTCTTTATACCCTTGTAATAAAGTTTGAAAAACTATTTAATGTAAGGGCTGTGAAATGTTTTGCTTTTATTAAGATACAACAGGACGTGAAGTGGGAGAGAGAGAGAGAGAGGGGGGCTGGATCGGGAAAGGTCCTCGAGCAGAGATTCGAACTCTGGACACCCGTAACTCAACAGCGTTATATTTCGGTGCACTTGCTCACTAGGCTATCACGCCATGAATCAAATTTCAATTGGAGTTTCGATTTTGGCTTCCAAAAATTCCGAAAATGTGATAATCAAGCTAAAACAATCATTGTGCTGCATTAAGTTCCTTTACTTTAAATCAGTGTGCTCCCTAAAAGCCTTAACTTAATGCCAGAATCAGTCAAATCATGAAAAGTGCCTGTCATAAAATACAGTGTATATGCGGATCATGACTGTTCCCCAGGAGCTTTCTGTGTGTAAGCTTAAAGACGGAGCAGAACAAGAACAAGCAAAGTATACTTGGGGTTTCAGACTTTCACCTAAACGGTCAAATATACACATCAATGTATGTGTGAAGCACTAACTACAAGAAGTGTTTCACTGTAGTCATTGCTGCTAATGGAAGCGTAAACAATTACTAACTCCATGGGGTAATTACTTTTTCCACACAGGGTGTAAAAGAACTTTCTTAATAAATGAAAAACTTAGCCTATTACTGTGTTTTTCATTTTCAAAGGGTCACTTTTATGCATTCATTGCAATGTTGTTACTGTTAAAGGAGACCTATTATGCAAAATTAACTTTTATGAGGTGTTTGAACACAGATGTGTATCCACAGTGTGTGTAAACAACAAGCCTATAATGAAAAAAATCCACCCACTTCTTTTTTTTTTTGTAATCCCCATAAGAGACATAAGTCTCTCCAAAAGAGCGTTTCCAGATTTCCCCCTACTGTGATGTCACAGTAGGGACAAGCATAGATATGTATAGGTAGATGCCACATTTGATTGTCCAGATACTTGACGCGTCCTCCATCTTAGAACCATCTATGTCGTCACTCACAATAACAATCAGTGAGTTTCAAGATGCAACAACATTGTGCAGCATCTGGTTGTAAAAACTGACTAAATTTAAATTCCTGAAGAAACTGGATAAACTTTCATACAGTACCTATACAAATCTATGGGGACAAGACCTGCCCATGGTGATGATCTGCCCTAGCATAGATCCCGCCATGAATGAGCCACACACAGTCCGCTATGTTTAAATCATCGGCTAGAGCAGCTAGTGATATGTGTCAGCTACATAAACATTATACGCAGTGGATTAATTTTATTCATGAAGGGAATGTGTCCAAGAAAATAGCTAAATTCGTATATGTTTGCGCAAATCATCACAAGACTGCTTTACAAACAAGGGTCATTAAAACGCAGGACTTGCACAGAAGTTGATTCTCAAAGATGGATCAATACCAACTGTTCGTGATCCAACTTCACATTCAGGACACATAAGTACCTCACTTTGTATTTTGTTAAATGTTTGCAAATAACCTTTTTGAATGTGAATGTTAACATCAGAGCCATGTTATTTTTAACCGAAAATGCTCACCATCAGTTAGGGCTGTGACGGTGGCAGATTTTTACCACCGCGGTGGTAATTATATATATATGTATATATATATATATATATATATATATATATATATATATATATATATATATATATATGATTTTGAAACAAAATATAAATTAATGCGGGCGCCTCAAACATCTATTAACAAATGTATCCTACGTTTTTATTTTAGCACTTCCGTCAGTGAACATGGCAACAATCAGCCTGCAAAACACTAGGCTATCAAAGAAATAATACAGTTAGCCTAAATAAGAAAGCAGCCTAAATAATTTGTAACAACTTTAATCATATGCTGGAAAATCTGCGTTGGCCTGATAACAATTAGAACGTAAACACTAGGCTATATAAAAGCCAAGGTAGGCTTAAGCATTAATGTTAGATTATGATGTTGGTGTTACGATATTTTCAGCCACACTGAACACGCATTCAAATGGTGTGCTTGTTGCACAAATGCATTTCAAATGCAGTCCAGCATGGTACTGTAATAGGATGCCACCTGTGCAACAAGTCCAGTCGTGAAATTTCCTTGCTACTAAATATTCCACAGTCAACTGTCAGTGGTATTATAACAAAGTGGAAGCGATTGGGAATGACAGCAACTCAGCCACGAAGTGGTAGGCCACGTAAAATGACAGAGCGGATGCTGAGGCACATAGTGCGCAGGGGTCACCAACTTTCTGCAGAGTCAATCGCTACAGACTTCCAAAGTTCATGTGGCCTTCAGATTAGCTCAAGAACAGTGCGTAGAGAGCTTCATGGAATGGATTTCCATGGCCGAGCAGCTGCATCCAAGCCATACATCACCAAGTGCAATGCAAAGCATCGGATGCAGTGGTGTAAAGCACGCCGCCACTGGACTCTAGAGCAGTGGAGACGCGTTCTCTGGAGTAACGAATCACGCTTCTCCATCTGGCAATCTGATGGACGAGTCTGGGTTTGGCGGTTGCCAGGAGAACGGTACTTGTCTGACTGCATTGTGCCAACTGTGAAGTTTGGTGGAGGGGTGATTATGGTGTGGGGTTGTTTTTCAGAAGCGGGGCTTGGCCCCTTAGTTCCAGTGAAAGGAACTCTGAATGCTTCAGCATACCAAGAGATTTTGGACAATTCCATGCTGCCAACTTTGTGGGAACAGTTTGGGGATGGCCCCTTCCTGTTCCAACATGACTGCGCACCAGTACACAAAGCAAGGTCCATAAAGACATGGATAAGCGAGTTTGGTGTGGAAGAACTTGACTGGCCTGCACAGAGTCCTGACCTCAACCTGATCGAACACCTTTGGGATGAATTGGAGCGAAGACTGCGAGCCAGGCCTTCTCTTACAACATCAGTGTCTGACCTCACAAATGCGCTTCTGAAAGAATGGTCAAAAATTCCCATAAACACAACCTTGTGGAAAGCCTTCCCAGAAGAGTTGAAACTGTTATAGCTGCAAAGGGTGGGCCGACGTCATATTAAACCCTATGGATTAAGAATGGGATGTCACTTAAATTCATATGCGTCTAAAGGCAGATGAGCGAATACTTTTGGCAATATAGTGTATCTTGCCTCATTATTCCACCACCAAGCAAGCGGGTCTTCACTGGCCTCCTCTCGCAAATAGAAACTGGAAAAGGCTCTTGAGATATAAAGTACTCGCCCATTTAACACTTAACGCGCCACACCGCTCCTGTCTACACAGGAGCTAAAGTCTGTCTACACTGGACAATGCAACCATTAAAAATAATTTGAACTTTGTGTCAGCACGTCATAAATAAAACGAGGCATCAGTTTACTGTCTGGGATTAGTCGTGCAGCACCGCATCCAGTGTAGACAGCATCACTGATTATATGGTTTTTATAGTATTTTGTCACGCCACTTGCGCGACACAGAGGTACTTATTTATCCATTGTGGTAATTTGCAGATCATGTTGTTGCTCAAGTGGTGTTTGCGAACCCCTGGTGGCTCGTGAGGGAATTGCAGGGGGTTTGTGAGTTGGTACAGGGTATGCCTACGAATGTATACCATTAGCAAATTAATAAATAAATAAATAAATAAATAAAAATTAAATTAAAGAGTTTTTGCAAATAAATGTTACAGGTTTATACAATTGTCATGTAAATGTAAAATCTTAAATGTATAAAAATAATTCTCTTTTTGGAAAACTGTATTTAAAAAAGTTTTGTGGAAAAAATGTAATACATTGTAAATTAAAGTAATATGAATTTTTTTAATTTTCTGAGTGTAATAATAACAATAGCTATATAAATATTACTGAAACTTTAAAACTGATAAAAATAGTTTTTAAAGTTAAGCATGCAAATGTGCCATTAAATTGTTGAAATATTTACTTAAAATATCAGGGGGTACTTTAAGTAAATAATTTATGTCAAAGGGGTTTGGCTGACAAAAAAGTTTGAAAACCCCTGCTCTAGATGAATAGTAGGCTATTCTGTACGTTTGACTCGTGTACGATAATTTTCTTCCAAATACGATGATCTTGAGCTTCTGGTACGATACTTGGGCATTTCCAATCTGGCAGCATTGCCCATTTAACACTTAACACGCCGCACTGCTCCTGTCTACACAGGAGTTAAAATCTGTCTACACTGGACACGACAAAGCAACCGTTAAAAATAATTTGAACTTTGTGTCAGCACGTCATAAATAAAACGAGGCATCAGTTTACTGTCTGGGATTAGCCGTGCTGCACCGCATTCAGTGTAGACAGCATCACTGATTATAATGTATTGTGTTCTACTGACTACTGTATTTTGTCGTGCCGCGCAATGCCTCTCGCGTGAGGTGTAGACACGGTGTAAAGGAAGCCATGGCATTTGAGGTAATTTGTGAATTTTGTGAATTAACAGTCTAAATAAAACAATTTACAGCTAAATGGTATATGCTATAAATACCGTATTCAATTGCAACTGTTACTATTATTGCACTTGTATACAAAACTTTGTATTTTATGCCTGTTATAGAGTGCGTGACATCAATTGACCGTGACTCGATTGTCATGGCGACCGTCACAGCCCTACCATCAGTATAATTCATAAACGCCCCCTTTATTGCTTCTTAAAAATAAGTAATGACATAGCTCTACTCTAAGAATACAGTCAGAGACAACAGTAGCTTTAGCCACATTAGCCGTACAGCCAGGGTTGGGAAGGTTACTTTTAAAGGTGCCAAAGAATGGAAAACTGTATTTACCTTGGCATAGTTGAATAATAAGAGTTCTGTACATGGAAGTGACATACAGTGAGCCTCAAACACCATTGTTTCTTTCTTCTTATGTAAATCTTGTGAATAAAAAAGACCACTGAAAAATAGGCGAATCAGATCCTAACACCGACTGTGTTGTAACAGTTGGGATCACTAATAGTTACGCCCACAACATTTGCATATACACGCCCATGTTCTAGGCTAGCCGCCAGCAAAACCATCAGAAGTTCTGCAGGTATCGTGAACAAACAAGCGAGAACAACAGCGTAAATGGCAGATCATGAAAATAAATGTAATGTTCCAGGCTGTGCAGGGGATGTGAAGTGCAGGGATGGGTTGGTGTCTGTATTCAGAAAGGCATGGAAAGCAAATAACGCGTTCTAATAAAATAACGCGAGCCACTAAAGGGACATGGTTAGATCCTTGCTAGCGGTAGCCTGTTACATTGCAGTACGTAAGATTTCACTTACCATATAAACAGAGTAAGGAGAGATGACTGAGGATGATGGCGGATGATTTACAGACCCTGAGCACAACTGACAAGCATCTGATCTTGTAAAATGTGTGGTAAGTACTGCCGCTCCATAGTATAAACAGAGTTCGTGCCCATCGCGAATCTCGAAAGTGAAAGTAAAAAGCGATCGTGCATTTGAAAGCAGTTTCAGTGCCCCGCATATTAATAGCGGCTCCCTGATGTTCGCATTTTATATACAGTAAAATTACCCGACAATATAACTGCGAGAGAAAGTACTGAAATACATATTTTCCTCCCTGTGTTTCCTTCCTGCTGTGTGAGCTACTGAAATGAGCAACACTGTGAAACAGCCAATCAGAGCAGAGCTGAACATTATTATTCAAGACCCTTACAAATAAGCCAATAACAGACCATTTAATTCTAGGGAGAAATCCTAGGGTTGTAAATGCACATGTAAAACCGTTTCTGGAGAATTTTTGCCCATACCTAAGCCACATACCTTCTATGTAGATATCAGAGAACAATTTAAAATATTGTATCAATGCATTCTATGGCACCTTTAAAATATATTCTGTTACAGTTACAAATTACTTAATTCAAAGTATTCAGTAAGGTAATCAAGTACCACAATATAAATACGGTAAAAGTACCACAATATAAAAGTAATGTAAAACTCGATAAGTGATATATGTAAATAAAGTCAAAAAAGCAATATCAAAGTACTTTTATTTATGACTTTACAATTAAAACTAATAAAAACTATAGTAAAAAGTATTTGAAACTATTACAAATCGTGTCTTGTTTCATGTACAAGGAAAAAATAAATATAGTTTATACACAAAAAAAATTACACCACATACATATTAGTCTATTTTAAAATAAGCCTACATGTTGAAATGTATGTGAAATGCTGTGATCTTTCTTTATTTCATTGACTGATCCTGGGTGTGGGGACGTGTTAATTTCCACATTTTCCAGCTCATTTTCCGCTAGAAAACTTACACACAACTGCATCGTAATTAATTTACTGTAGCAGCGTCTCAATTATTTAATTAAACGCTCCTTTCCGCTGATTGGTCAGCCAAAGATCAACCGTGCCATCATCAGTACTTCTGCAGTTCCGCGCTGCAGAATAGTAGTCCTCCGCTGCTGCAGGTGTACGGATTTATAACCGTTTTATTGCAACTACATTTCCTCTTTTTCTCATCAAACAAGCAGACTAATGAATAGCTCGACACAACTCGTGCCGAGGCAGTCTCTAGACAAGGCTTTTTTCTGTGTAGACCAGCGGTTCTTAAAGTGATCCGCGAAATAATTTGCTATAGCCTACCATATTTTTCAGACTGTAAAGTCACTTTTTTTTTTTTTTATCATGATACATACAGTGATTTTTTTCCAAAGTGACTTATATGATGCATTTAAGGCCAAATAATCTAAATGTAGACTTTTAAAAGTAGGTGCGTCAAGTATCACTGTGGATTGGTTCGTGTGGTGGCGTGCGACAGAAAGATGTTCAGGGAGACCAATACGTACCAAAAGTGTTGCATGCTGTTGTTTTCTTTATTTTTCAAAGGCATGACATTTTGTAGTTATTTTGAATGTACTCAAAAAAAAAAAAATGATAGAGTATTTAGTTATTTCCCCTGTTGAGGAAAAAAAAAATACAAGTGAACATAAATTAATACTCAATATTAATTAAATAAACTGCTTTAAAATGACTGCTGCATATTTCCTGTGCACTGCAATACTGGTCTGTGCTTGACTGTAGTCCCGTGTGTCTGCTTATTGATTTAACCCATCGCAGTGTATTGGAACTGTGTGAACTAGGGCAACTCACCTGTTATAGGCTATAGGTACCTTCTTTTTTCGAAACACACACACACACAAAAAATATCTCGCTCGCACTTGTCCATTTAATGCCAGAGAATGCTCTCTTTTTTTTCTTTTCTTTTTGAAGCGGATGCAAATCTGTCGTAAAATAACTTGTGGTGTATATTCCAAGCGTTCTGAGGGTATATCATATGGGTTTGGTGAGAAACAACCAAAATGGCAAGTTTTTACTTTTCTTAAAATCTCACATTCCTATGTGCGAGTGGGCAGCAGCTTGCGCCGCGCACGAGCGCATATTTTGAGATACAAATTCTAATCAATTTTAATCAAATACAAGACTACATTATAAAACTCAGGAGAGTATGTATTTTAATATCTCTGTTCTCCGGTTGTCAGTCATAATGACAGTTTCTTGCGTGAACGTTATAGGCCTATTATACCCAATTGTATTCTTTCCTTTTCGTATTAGTGTTTAAAATATTTATTTTGATATTAATTAAGTAATTATTTACTTAATTAAACAAACAATTAAGCAGGGTAGGGTATAACAGCTGTCATATCATACCCAGCCATGCCCAGCTGATGCAAAGAATAGAATTTATATCTACACAGAAGCAAGCCCAGTCTATAGACAACCAAGAACGAATACATTTGTTGGGAAGCTTTGAGGTCGTTACCATTAAAGAGAAGTGATGAGAGTTCACATGATCCATCTGGCATGTAAACAAAAGTTTTGTATAGATTTATAAAACTTTTTGGAATGGCATTTATAACGTGCTTAAATTGTTTACGTTCAGTAGCTATTTAGAACACAAGTCACTGAAGGATAACAAACTCCTCATTCAATAAATGAAGAACTAGCCTAACCAAACACCCCTTTCAAGCCAACCAAGAGTACATAGATATATAGCCTAAATAGCCTGTTGTTCTATATTGGGGTTCTGTGTGGAATTAAGGTGTGATTATATAATCTTTTCCAATACAGCAAAACCTGTTGGTGTCTTTGTTTTTTTTTTTTTTTTCTATCTTTTCTTATCTGTGCTTCTCATCCACTCTGCACAGTGCAGCTTCACACTGATTTAACTCTGCACAGCTAAATAAAACAGGCTTGGTGCTGATTAAAATTTCTGAAATAAATATTTCTGTAAAACGCTTAGTTTGCACAGAAGAAAGCCCGATCTAGAACCTGCCCCGTACAGTTTAAGAATCGGTATACTGATACAGCAGCAGAGGACTATTATTTTCTTGAACGGAACAGAGGAAAGACGGATGACGTCACGGGTTCAGATTTGGTTGACCAATCGGCAGAAAGGGGCGTCTCATGACCGCCCACAAGGGGAAAACGAATTTTGAAGTCGTTTATCCGTTTTCTACCCCGTGAACCAAAAAATGAGAATCGAGCCAAAATCGTAAATCGAGCAAAATTGTTTTTGCGCTTCTCTGAACAAACGAAAAAAGGCGCCGTTTTCTCGTTTTTCTACTATCAATATTAAATCAAAAAACGAATGATCAGATGATACACGGACCTACATGGTCTCTTTATTTCCTTCTCTCTTTTATTTATTTTTTTCTCTTAAAAGGAGAAACAACAAAACAATTCCCAGCCTTACACAATCAACAAAATCAAAACCCAAAGAATAAACAAAATACAAAATGGCAACAATAAGAGGATCAAATTGGCTCACTTAGACTACAAGTCTTAGGTTAGTAGTAACCATCTCAGCTATTTCTAATGCAATCATGGAAACTTAAAACGTTCACATGTGTAACACAATATACAACCATTAACAAATCAACCTTTAGTGTTGTCACAGCATCTCACCACACCCTATTAGCTGGGGTACTATCTCACTAAGTATGAGTGCCCTTACAGCAGCAAAGAAGACCCAATGAAAACAAAACCAATAAACTTTACAATATTCACAAAATCAAATCAAATAAAAATAAAGAAACAAAACAAAACACATATATATACAAACATTCAGTACTGGGAAAACAGTGGTCTAATACACGATCAGCTCCCAGATAAGTCCGGGTATTATCAGCCACATGAAAGGGGAAAAAGCCACGATAAGAGACGAAGTGACCTTCGATGCCAGGCTTGTTGCCGGGTATTATCAGCAACACACACAGACAACACAGGACAATACAAGCCGTGTACTCTGTGTGCAGCTGCTCTCCACGCTCACACCAGTACAATGCCAAACAACCATGTGCAAAACACACAGTGTCGCGCCATACACCATTTAACTCATATGGGCGGAAGTTACGTGACACACATCCTTCCGTGACGTCACCAAAAAAAAAAAAAAAAAACCAAAACCAAGCAAACCCACTACACATGTATTCCGTTACTCCCCAACCCCATGCTAACAAGCACATTCAGAAGGGCCATTTGCAAACATTCACAAAATATAAAGTGGCTACTTGCATGTTTTGGATATGAACTTGGAACACAAACAGTTGGTATTGATCCATCTTTGAGAATTCTATTTGCTGTGTGACATTCTCCTGTTTTGTTGTTACTGGATTATCAGAAGCATGAGCTTTAAAGGCTCTGTCCTCCTCTGGAAGGGGGGGCGGGAGCAGCAATTCATTTGCATTTAAAGAGACACACTCAAAAACAGCGTGTTTTTGCTCCTACCCAAAAAGGTAAATTTTGGTATAATGGTATAATAAACGATATAAGGGGTATTTTGAGCTGAAACTTCACAGACACATTTTGGGGACACCTGAGACTTAAATTACATATAATATGTCCCCTTTAACTAAAACGGGAATTATACAAATTGTTTTCATTAACTGAAATCAAGCTGAAACAAGATAAGTATTAGATAGAAAACTTGCTGAAAATTAAAAATGTTGCCTTGGCAACTAACTTAAATTAGTTTAAGTTGGAGTACTAAGATTATTAAAACTAAAATGGAAATAAAAACAAATTAAAGCTAAAAGGAAATAACGGAAACTAATAAAAATGGCAAAAGTCTGAAAATTCAAATGAAATAGTCACTAATTCAAAATATATAAACAATAAAAAATGTATAAATAAAAATAAATAACACTAAAGGGCTTGGGTTGAAGATCTGATGGCATTCAGTGTAAACATTTGAAAACAATTCAGAAAATCAGACAGGGGCCAAATATTTTTTTTTTCACAGCATGGGTCCCAGTATTTAATCTAGCAGGTCAGTTTAGGCCTGATCTAATAAGCTTGTAGCTCTGCATCTGCTTTCCTCCCAAAAAACGACTTACAAAATGTGAAAATCAGAAAACAGCCTTTTAATATTGGGCAGAACTATCATCAAATGTGTCTTTTACGTCGGCAAGCTGTGATAGCTCCGCAGACGCTTAGTTAGATTAGAGGGTTTTTACGACTGCAAATTGGATGTAATCGAATTTTCCCTTTCACAGCAGTGAAAAGCGCTTCATGATAGAGTGAAAAAAGAGTGCCACCTCCACTTATGCTGATAGTGTAGAACAAATGCTTGAAGAAATCAGAGGAAGAGCAATTTAATATAGATCAACAAGATGAAAATGGGCAGTTTGGGGCGAATATATAATCTACAAACAAAATCATCCACAGAGAAAGGAATAAAGCTGAAGAAGTGCTCACCTCGCAGCTCTGCCACCTGTTAGGGATGTTGGCACGAAGCTTTTGGTCACACACTACCCGCTTCATGTCCTCTATTGACGGATCAGACGGTACAAGGTCATAGTAGGGCAGCTGGTAGTCCTCATGGATGCCTGAACAGAGAATGTAGACCACAAGAGCATATTTATATACGCTGTTACAATAAAAGACTATCATTTCTAGGAGTATTGTACCTACTACTGAATATAACACAAAGTAGGCTCCAAAAACCAATCTGGGATTAATTATAATACAATATAACATATTACATATCAATTATATTCTAATCAGATAATAATAATAATAATCATTTGCATTAAGTTTTAATGCAATTGATTTTAAATTAAACTACAAAAAAGTTTTTTCATTATCAGTCACAAAATCAGTCATTGTCATACCTCCAATTGAACACCTGCGAGCAATTTCCCAGAACACCAGTCCCAAGGCATAGATGTCTGCCCTTTTAAAAGACTCAAAGTGCTTCATGTTTATGGAGTCATCCAGCACCTCAGGAGCCATATACCTGTGAATATGACAGATGACATTAGAAATCCCTCAGCTTAACATTATTTTCACCCCTTTATCTAAACATCCATTTCATCCCATTTGGTTATGGTTGCTCATTTAAACTTTACAAAACAACCCGCAGGTATGAACTACACATTTTCTGTGAAGAGCATGACTTTCGGTAAAATATGCTCACAAAATCTTTAACAATTTTCAGTATTACTCTTGCCTGGGCTTAAATGAATTGTGACACTGCCAAGCAACTTTATCTGCTGTTTTTATTCAAGAAATTACCAAGATTAAAAACTGTGGAAACTGGGAAACATAATCAAGGAAATCAGGTATTAAGATCGCATTAATACAGAGATTCATCTCATTAGAAAGTGATTATAAAAGATAATATTAGTTTTTGCAAAAAAATGTAAACCTGATGGGGAAAAGCAATTTTAGCTAATCAAAATCCACAATTCTCAAAGCAAACGAACTGGGCTGCGTTTCCCAAAAGCATCGTAAGCCTAAGAAGTTCGTAAAAACGATTGTACGACTGATCTTAATATTACGGTCCGTTTCCCAAAAGCATTGTAACTTAAGTAGCACTTGAAAATCATCGTAGATCTACGAGTACTCTGGAGTAATCGTAAAGCCCTACGTGCATCGTAAGAAGACAGAATTAGGAGGTCACCTGCAGGACAATCGGCAGATTACACTTTTAACTTTATTCAAGTGCAATGTGATTATAATTAAAGCTTTTGATTGTACTTTATTGCACACTTTATAATCTTTTTTAAAATTATTATTCATATAAAATGAAATTAGGCTAAATAATTAAAAAGGGCAGATAACAAAAAAAACTAAACAAAACAACGCATCTAAATTAAATGACTGAACAACAACAACAAAAAATAATAAAAGTAGAGTAGGAAATGCTTCAAAGACTGGGAAAAATAGGGATAAACTCATAAAAATCAGTCAATGGCTTGATGACAGCTGTCTGGAACGCAGCATTAGGTTAACATTTCAATTAACGAGCGTGTACTACAATTACGAGCCATTCTATAAATTGACATTTCAGCACTTGACCAACGGATAGCGACTCCTAAGTAGCACTTAAAGCACGGCTACGTGTGATTGTGTTAAGTGCATTTTTGGGAAACGCACGTGAAACAATAATGAGCGTTCGTAAAATGACTCGTAGAAAACGCTTAAGCACTAAGATCAATCGTTATCAATCTAAGATCAATCGCTTAAGCGCTAAGATCAATCGACCCCGGCCCTGATCATTCCATATTCAACTGTCCTGTCATTGTAATGCAATAAATCCCATAGTGTTGTATTGATGAAATTATGAAATGAACAATGTATATTACGATTTGCTAGGACCACAACTGATTTCAGTAATTTAACATAAAAAAATTACAGGTAACTACTCTTAATGTCACTAATACTAATTATATAAATACATAAAGATTTTTGGTAGGTGTTCACTACAAATCAACACACAAATTGCTGTAAACATCACTAAAATGTCTGAGAAAAAATAATAAATTCAGTAATTTTGGGCTGCAAAAATCTGAAAAAAGTCCAGCAAAATCTTGGAGGGATTTCATGCGTGTCATGTGACACACAGCAGCCACGATATCACTGTACGTGTTCACCATATTAGGAAATATCTCGATTCTCAAATATGTGCAAGTAAATGCATTCTGCAACTTTATAGATTGTTATTTGATCAATTAATGGTGATGGGCAAAGTAGACTAATAGTGTAATCTATTAACTACACATAAAACACAGACTTTTTACTTAAGTACCAGATATGGGTGTCATGCCATAAAATGTTTTTAATACGACTGACTTTGTATTTAATGTGAATTTAATAACAATAGGCCCTATTGTACGTTACTAATTATAACACTTCTATTGTACAGAGAGTAGGCTAAAGAACATTACATTATCAAATAAGATTTTCATTCAGTCTAGCCAGAGTTCAGGCACTCTCAAAAACTCCCATTAAAATCACTGAAGCTGTTTACACTGTAAAATGAATATCTTACTTACATTCGTAAGCGATCAAGGGAACAAAACACAGTGCTGTGCAAATGCGTCTGTATCTGGCTCAGCGCCAGCCAAAGCTCTAACGCAGATTTGAATTTAACAGCTGATGCAGTGAACAATCTAATCACACCGGTGTGATTGTATCAAATATAAAAAATATTATTCTGCATTTTTTTGTCTTTTGGAAGCTGTATTCAAAATCCACTTGGCTCAGAAATCTGAGGGGGCACGTTCCCCCTCACTTTGAATGACCATGACGCCTCAGCTTATTGTATTCATATTGTATTGCAAACAGTTTTGCTGCTATTGAGGTGGGATACGGGTAAGATTAGGGACAGTTTGGTGGTATGGGTAGGTTTAAAGGTGGGTTAAGGTATAAGGGATGAGTCAACAGCGTAATTATAAATGTAATTACAGAAATTAAATTACAGATGTAATTACATGCAGGTATTTTTTTTAAATATAAGTATAATATAAAAAGATGTATGTACACAATAAGTGCATTGTATCAAATGATTAATTTAAATGTATGCATATAGTAGTTAAGGCCACCTAATATAAATTGGGAGCAAAAAAAAATTGTTGGATAATATGGCAGATAGCAACAGTTGCTAAGGTAGGATTGCTTAAGGCGGAGCTTTAACAGTTCAGCTGCTGAGGGTGTCTTTTGGGTTGCACAGTGGCCTAGAACACGGTTTTCATTTGAAAACATGAAGACGGAGCTCATTCAAGTGAGCCCTAGGGGGCAGAAGACTGTGAGGGAGCACTTTGACATTCAAAAGTCACAATCAGTTATCATCACAGCAGGACATGGTAGCGGGTGTTGTATACTGGAATATATGAATGTCGGTGTGTGGGTGTCACAGCCTGTCACACCCAGCAGTAGTTTAGGTAAGTGTGTGTGTGTGTGTGTGTGCATGTAGTATCCAGGGGGCATAGAAGAGAATGGGTGCACCGCTGAGAGCTTCTCGCTGTAGATTCGATGTGACACACTCCTGTGGTGACAACAGGGGGAGTGGCGTCCCTACAGCACTGTCCTTCACACACACATCTCACCCTCTTAGTGTCCTCCGAGTCAACTCAAGAACTCAGGCCTGTTGAGGGAGGCCGAGAAGTGAGGTTCCACTCTCAACAGAGTTTTCAACAGAAAAAAAATGCCTTCATAATTGTTTAGCAGCAACCAATGATGTGTCAATGACAAATATTAGTTTAAAGAAAAATATAAAAAATATAAAATATAAAAGTTGGCATGGGGGCAACAAAGCAAAGCTGAAAAAGCAAGAAATTTTGAAAAGATTCAGCTGGGAGAACATCTAGCAACTAATTAAGTTAATTGACATGAGGTCTGTAACATGATTAGCTATAAAAGGGATGTCTTAGAGAGGCAGAGTCTCTCAGAAGTAAAGATGGGCAGAGGCTCTCCAATCTGTGAAAGAGTGCGTAAAAAGATTGTGGAATACTTTAAAAACAACTTTCCTCAACGTCAAATTGCAAAGGCTTTGCAAATCTCATCATCTACAGTGCATAACATAATCAAAAGATTCAGAGAAACTGGAAAAATCTCTGAGCGTAAGGGACAAGGTCGAAGACCTTTGTTGGATGCCCGTTGTCTTTGGGCCCTCAGACGACACTGCATCACTCATCGGCATGATTCTGTCATTGACATTACTAAATGGGCCCAGGAATACTTCCAGAAACCACTGTCGGTAAACACAATCCACCGTGCCATCTCCAGATGCCAACTAAAGCTCTATCATGCAAAAAGGAAGCCATATGTGAACATGGTCCAGAAGCGCCGTCGTGTCCTGTGGACCAAGGCTCATTTAAAACGGACTGTTTCTAAGTGGAAAAGTGTTCTATGGTCAGATGAGTCCAATTTGACAATCTTGTTGGAAATCACGGACGCCGTGTCCTCTGGGCTAAAGAGGAGGGAGACCTTCCAACGTGTCATCAGCGTTCAGTTCAAAAGTCAGCATCTCTGAAGGTACGGGGGTGCATAAGTACATGCGGTATGGGCAGCTTGCATGTTTTGGAAGGCACTATGAATGCTGAAAGGTATATAAAGGTTTTAGAGCAACATATGCTCCCCTCCCGACGACATCTATTTCAGGGAAGGCCTTATGTATTTCAGCAAGACAATGCAAAACCACATACTGCAGCTATTACAACAGCATGGCTTCATAGTAGAAGAGTCCGGGTGCTGAATTGGCCTGCCTGCAGTCCAGATCTTTCACCTATAGAGAACATTTGGTGCATCATTAAATGAAAAATACGTCAAAGACGACCACAAACTCTTCAGCAGCTGGAAAGATATATCAGGCAAGAATGGGACCAAATTCCAACACCAAAACTCCAGAAACTCATAACCTCGATGCCTAGACATCTTCAAACTGTTTTGAAAAGAAGAGGAGATGCTACACCATGGTAAACATGGCCCCGTCCCCACTATTTTGAAATGAGCTCATGTTGTGCATAAAATTGTTAAATTTCTCCGTTTAAACATTTATGTTATCTATGTTCTATTGTGAATAAAATATTGGCTCGTGTGATTTGAAATTCTTTTAGTTTTCATTTTATTCAAATTTAAAAAATGTCCCAACATTTCCGGAATTCGGGTTGTAAAACACATGCAGAATTCATGAGTAATGGCAATTAATCGTACACATATCATGAAATTAAGCATACAACATTTATCTTGTTTAACACATTAATTTTGTCATTATTTGCTACCTCCAGCAAAGTAAATCAAACGACTCTAGGGTTATTCTCACAAAACTGTATTTTCTGCAAGCTTTTTTCAAGATACATTTTGATGTCTTTCCAAAAAAGGACACTTGGAAACTCCAAAAGGACACCAAAGAACCAAATGACATAAGGAGTCCATATAATTGATAAATGTATACAAAAAAAGCACACATTAAAAAAATAATAAAAATACTGAATAAAATTAAAATTCATTTTAGATACCCGTGATCCTGAAGGGCGACGAGAGCATCGGCGCTGTCGTGCTGCACGCGGGGGTTAACGACACCAAGCTGCGGCAGACGGAGACACTGAAGAGGGACTTCAGGAGCCTGATCGAGACGGTACGCAGTACATCGCCCGCGACGCCAATCATCGTGTCAGGACCGCTTCCCACGTATCGACGAGGACACGAAAGGTTCAGTAGACTTTTTGCTTTAAACGAATGGTTATTGTCATGGTGTAAAGAACAGAAACTGCTCTTTGTTAATAATTGGAATCTTTTCTGGGAGCGTTCTAGGCTTTTCCGTGCTGATGGCCTGCACCCCAGCAGAGTCGGAGCGGAACTCCTGTCGGACAACATCTCCAGGACGCTACGCTCCATATGACTAGTAAGCCAATTCTCAAATAACTGCTATGATGGCTTTTGCTCTACCCTCCTAAATGACAGAAGTACTTGCGTTGTCCAATCTATACAGACTGTATCTGTTCCCCGAATAGTGAGGTCAACATATAAATTTAATGTAGGATCTAGAAAAAAATCTGATCGTGATTAAACCTGAAAAATGCAAAATAAATGAACAAAAACAATTTCTAAAGCTTGGGCTCCTAAACATTAGATCACTCGCACCCAAAGCAGTTATTGTAAATGAAATGATCACAGATAATAGTTTTGATGTACTTTGTTTGACTGAAACCTGGCTTAAACCAAATGATTATATTGGTCTACTCCACCAAGCTACTGTTATAAACATGAACTGGTCTTGGGGGTGGTGTCGCTACAATATACAGTGGGGCAAAAAAGTATTTAGTCAGCCACCAATTGTGCAAGTTCTCCCACTTAAAAAGATGAGAGAGGCCTGTAATTTTCATCATAGGTATACCTCAACTATGAGAGACAAAATGAAAAAAGAAAATCCAGAAAATCACATTGTAGGATTTTTAAAGAATTCATTGGTAAATTCCTCGGTAAAAGAAGTATTTGGTCACCTACAAACAAGCAAGATTTCTGGCTCTCACAGACCTGCAACTTCTTCTTTAAGAGGCTTCTCTGTCCTCCACTCGTTACCTGTATTAATGGCATCTGTTTGAACTCGTTATCAGTATAAAAGACACCTGTCCACAACCTCAAACAGTCCAACTCCAAACTCCATCATGGCCAAGACCAAAGAGCTGTCAAAGGACACCAGAAACAAAATTGTAGACCTGCACCAGGCTGGGAAGACTGAATCTGCAATAGGTAAGCAGCTTGGTGTGAAGAAATCAACTGTGGGAGCAATTATTAGAAAATGGAAGACATACAAGACCACTGATAATCTCCCTCGATCTGGGGCTCCACGCAAGATCTCACCTCGTGGGGTCAAAATGATCATAAGAACTCTGAGCAAGAACTCTGGGCCCGTCTGAAGTTTGCTAGAGAGCATTTGGATGTCATATGGTCAGATGAAACCAAAATATAACTTTTTGGTAAAAACTCAACTTGTCGTGTTTGGAGGAGAAAGAATGCTGAGTTGCATCCAAAGAACACCATACCTACAGTGAAGCATGGGGGTGGAAACATCATGCTTTGGTGCTGTTTTTCTGCAAAGGGACCAGGATGACTGATCCGTGTAAACGAAAGAATGAATGGGGCCATGTATCGTGAGATTGAGTGAAAACCTCCTTCCATCAGCAAGGGCATTGAAGATAAAACGTGGCTGGGTCTTTCAGCATGACAATGATCCCAAACACACCGCCCGGGCAACGAAGGAGTGGCTTTGTAAGAAGCATTTCAAGGTCCTGGAGTGGCCTAGCCAGTCTCCAGATCTCAACCCCATCGAAAATCTTGAAAGTCCGTGTTACCCAGTGACAGCCCCAAAACATTACTGCTCTAGAGGAGATCTGCATGGAGGAATGGGCCAAAATACCAGCAACAATGTGTGAAAATCTTGTGAAGACTTACAGAAAACGTTTGACCTCTGTCATTGCCAACAAAGGGTATATAACAAAGTATTTAGATTAAATACTTATTTTCCACCATAATTTGCAAATAAATTCTTTCAAAATCCTACAATGTGATTTTCTGGATTTTTTTTTTTCTCATTTTGTTTCTCATAGTTGAGGTATACCTATGATGAAAATTACAGGCCTCTCTCATCTTTTTAAGTGGGAGAACTTGCACAATTGGTGGCTGACTAAATACTTTTTTGCCCCACTGTATAGTGATTTTCTCAATGTTACTCAGAAAACAGGATACAGGTTTAACTCATTCGAAATACTTCTACTTAATGTTACACTGTCAGATATGCAAAAGAAATCTCTCCTATTTCTTGCTCTGGCTACTGTGTATAGACCGCCAGGGCCATATACAGAATTCCTAAAAGAATTTGCAGATTTCCTCTCAGATCTATTGGTTAATGTTGATAAAGCGCTAATTGTCGGAGATTTTAACATTCACGTTGATAATACAAATGATGCGTTAGGACTTGCGTTTACTGACCTAATAAACTCTTTTGGAGTCAAGCAAAACGTCACCGGGCCCACTCATCGTTTCAATCATACGCTAGATTTAATTATATCGCATGGAATTGATCTTACTGATATAGATATCGTACCTCAAAGTGATGATGTTACTGATCATTTCCTTGTATTGTGCATGCTGCATATTACCGATATTAACTATATGGCTCCGCGTTATCGTCTGGGCAGAACTATTGTTCCAGCCACCAAAGACAGATTCACTAATAACCTGCCTGATTTATCTCAACTGCTCTGTGTACCCATAAATACACGTGAACTAGACGAAATGACTAGCAACATGGGCACTATCTTCTCTAATACATTAGAAGCTGTTGCCCCCCTCAATATGAAAAAGGTTAGAGAAAAACGTACTGCGCCATGGTACAACAGTTATACCCATTCTCTCAAGAAAGAAACTCGTAATCTTGAGCGCAAATGGAGAAAAACTAACTTGGAAGTTTTTAGAATTGCGTGGAAAAACAGTATGTCCAGCTATAGACAGGCTCTAAAAGCTGCCAGGGCAGAGCATATCCACAAACTCATAGATAATAACCAAAACAATCCAAGGTTTTTATTTAGCACAGTGGCTAGACTAACAAATAAACAGACGCCACCCAATCTAAATATTCCCTCACAGTTTAATAGTAATGACTTTATGAATTTCTTCATAAATAACAAATGTAGGTTCTACACCGTCTAGTACTTCAGTTTCATTCACCGCTCCCAAAGAAAAACTGCAGTGCTTTACAACTATAGGACAGGAAGAACTAAATAAACTTATCACTACATCTAAACCAACAACATGTTTATTAGATCCTGTACCCACTAAACTACTGAAAGAGTTGTTACCTGTAGCAGAAGAACCGCTTCTCAATATTATTAACTCATCGTTATCTTTAGGTCACGTCCCAGAACCATTCAAGCTGGCGGTTATTAAGCCTCTTATTAAGAAACCACAACTAGATTCTAGTGAACTGGCAAATTACAGACCCATTTCAAATCTGCCGTTTATGTCTAAAATTTTAGAAAAAGTTGTGTCTGCTCAATTGTGCTGCTTCTTGCAAAAAAATTATCTATAAGAATTTCAGTCAGGTTTCAGGCCTCACCATAGCACAGAAACTGCACTTGTTAAAATTACAAATGACTTGCTTCTTGCTTCAGACCAAGGCTTAGTGCTGCGTTCGACACTATAGACCATGACATACTCATAGATCGATTACAAAACTATACGGGTATTCAAGGGCAGGCTTTAAGCTGGTTTAGATCCTACCTATCCGATCGCTACCACTTTGTTTTTTTAAACGGGGAGTCATCTCAACTATCACCAGTAAAGTATGGAGTACCACAAGGATCTATCCTAGGTCCTCTGCTATTTTCAATATACATGTTGCCCCTTGGTGATATTATTAGAAAATACGGGATTAGTTATCATTGTTATACTGATGATACTCAACTATATATCTCAACAAGACCAGATGAAACTTCTGAACTATCTAAGCTAATAGATTGTGTTAAAAATGTAAAAGATTGGATGACCAATAATTTCCTCCTATTAAATTCAGATAAGACCGAGATATTACTTATTGGTCCAAAAAACAGTACTCAGAATCTCTTGGATTACAATTTGCAACTAGACGGATGTACTGTTACGTCCTCTAAAGTAAAAAATCTGGGTGTTATATTAGACAGCAACTTGTCCTTTGAAAATCATATTTCCCATGTTACAAAAACAGCATTCTTCCATCTTAGAAACATTGCCAAGCTTCGAAACATGCTACCTGTTTCAGATGCAGAAAAGCTAGTTCATGCATTCATGACCTCTAGACTGGACTATTGTAATGCACTGCTAGCTGGTTGTCCTGCATCTTCAATAAACAAGCTACAGATAGTCCAAAATGCAGCGGCTAGAGTCCTTACCAGATCAAGAAAATATGATCATATTACCCCAATTTTACAGTCTCTGCACTGGCTACCTATTAAGTTCCGGATCAATTACAAAATATTATTACTTGCCTATAAGGCACTAAATGGTTTATCTCCTGCGTACCTAACTAGTCTTCTACCACGCTACAATCCAACCCGCTCCCTAAGGTCGCAAAATTCTGGACTTTTGGTAGTACCTAGGATAGCAAAGTCCACTAAAGGAGGTAGAGCTTTTTCACATTTGGCACCCAAACTCTGGAATAGCCTTCCTGATAACGTTCGGGGTTCAGACACACTCTCTCTGTTTAAATCTAGATTAAAGACACATCTCTTTAGCCAAGCATTCACATAATGCATCTTATAATCTTGTACTGCATTTATATCTGATCAAATGTACATTATAATTCTTTAGATTGGGTTGAACAAATCATTTTTGCTTGAATAGAACAGCAGCTACGCTAATTATGTCTCTATCTGTTTCTCTGATTCTGCTACGGGATGTTACTAGGAATTACTGAAGCGTCAGTCTGGATCCAACCCTTAAAAAGATCCGAGATGACCAAACACCCGAGAAGAGATGATGGCAACACCACGGAGGACCACGGAGGATGCCAACCCTCAGACAACACATAATTACCAAGTTAAGACTGTCATAACTTAAATATATTGTCTTTCTTCTGTGTCTATGTGTATATGTATGTGTATATATATGTGCATGTGTGCGTATATGTATGCATATATGCGTATATGTATGCATATATATAGTATAAACTTAATTTCCTGTAAAGCTGCTTTGCAACGATTGTATTGTAAAAAGCGCTATACAAATAAACTTGAATTGAAATTGAATTTAATTGAATTTAAAATCAAATCACTAAAATCAGCCTGGGTTTCTTTACATTAGTGCTGTTTTGAACTGACTGTTTGAATGCATTCACTTACTGGATCATTGGACTGAAAACATTCCCAGATTTTAAGAGCTTAAAATGAACTGATCTTAAACAGAAAAGTGAAATTGGGTAAAAGGTTTAGAATAGAAATTGTGCTTACGTAATTTTGCGTTAAATTATTTTAATGCGTTAAGGACTTTTGAATAAAGCTGGCTGCACACTAGGCGATTTTCAAATCTTAAACGATTTTAAAACCATGGGAGACCACAGACATGAAGACAGTTCAACCGATTTTTAGCCTTATAATCCTCTGAACGCACACACTAGACTTTCAGACCAGACCACGAGACCACACACTTGAAGATTGTAGGAACGCTTTCACAGTGAAATGAGATCTCACTGACACTCGCGAGATCAAACGTGCCTAGAGAAGAAAAACAAAGTATAGAAAAGAATATGGGTGATATTCTCTGCTTTCATGTCATGTTTGTGGCTGCCAAGTTTCAGCTGTAGAAGCACGCAACATCCGGTAGGTGACACTTGCTCGCTTTCATTGGCTATCGCGGGTATCACGTCAGAGGCAGTCTGATGAAGAGTCGTAAATATCAAACATGTTTGATATTTATGATTTGAGTTTGGCGACGCTCTGTCTCGATCGGGAACAGATAAATAATAGTAATGACACCACACAATAGAGGATTTTTGAACAAAAAATCACTTGCGACAAGCCACACCCCCCGATGGTGCAAATCAGGCTTAAAATCGGCCTTAAAATCCTCTAGTGTGCGGCCAGCCTTAATCGCATGCATTAAAGGGGACCTATTATGCAAAAATCACTTTTATAAGGTGTTTGAACACAGTTGTGTGGCCGCAGCGTGTGAAAACAACTAGCCTATAATGTTAAAAATCCACCAACTAATTTTTTTATAAAACCAATAAATCATGAATGGTCTCTCCAAACGAACTGTTTCAGATTCTCCCTCCGTTCACGTCACCGAGGGGAAAAAGTCCAGCCCATTTGTGACGCTCTCTGCCCTATTAGCAGAAACAAAGGCCTGAGTGAGAAACTGCAGTCCGCCATGACTGGTGTCACAACACTCTCTGGAGCCAGGGAAACGAGGAGACGAGGAATTCTTGAAACACAGTATTTAATGATCAACACACAGGGTCACAGGAACACACAAAATGACAATTACAAACAACTAAGACCGGACACTGAGGCAGGGAAACACGGGGCTTATGAAGGCTGGGGAAAACTAGATAATTAACGACACAGGACTGGGGACTAATTAACTAATGATCACAACAAACAAGGACAGGAACAGGAACTCCAAATAAGGGCATGAGTGGAGGGGGAAACAAGACACTGAGACAAAGTCTGACAACTGGAGATATATACAATGTCAGCGCCAAAGAGGCATTACAAGTGTTGTGTTTTGGGATGCACTAATGAACATAGGAATCGCCATAATCTCACCCCATCTGAGCCGAGGACACTGTGGTTAAATTAAATTTTTAAGGAAATATCCCGGGAAAAAAATCGGTAACATCCCCTAAATGTTTAGGAATCAATACCAACGCTTCGTGCACGAATGTCAGCTCCAGACAAAGCAAGTATCACGCGTTTGTTTTCCAAATTGCCTTTCTGAAAGAGCTTCTTGGCACTTCGTAAGGCTAATGATGCTAAAGCTATCGTTGTCTCTGCCTGTTATCACTGATGCTGCCTTCAAGTGCTACCAGAATGATCTTAAATAGGAATGTGGTAGTTAAAAGTTATGAAAGCATCATATGAAAGCAATGTGAGTCGATCGCTTGAAGTTGTTGAACTCATAATCAGAAGTGGGACTTATAAAGTTTGTGATAGCATGAGACCAGCTATGTTGTTATTTTTATTCCGTCGTGCTCCTTGTCTGTGTAATTCATAAACGCAAATTTATTATGCACAGTATAATTTAGGGATGCACCGATAGGATTTTTTTGGGCCGGTACCAATTTTAACAAACAACTATTGGCCGATTCCGATACCGATATTGGTCAGCTGCATAAAGCGGGGCTTAAAAACTTTTTCGACTGGTTCACTCCGAGCAAAACTGGTATTTAAAAGTTTCTGTTCCTGTTCCTCTGTATTATTGCTGTTCCAAAACCAGTTTGAGTAGAATTTTTTTTTATCTATACTATTTTTTTACCTTTTCTTTGCCAATAATAATAATAATAAAATAATGATAATAATAATAATAAAGTACAGCGTTTTCTTAACTAAAAAAACAAACAAACAAAAAACACAAGAGTCTTGATGTTTGCAGCATGGATTAAAAAAAACTTTACTCCTATAAGCGTTTTGAGAGGAGAAAACTGCCTAAATTAGTAGTCTGTACGTCACATTTTATTATTTCATTCGGAAATAATGCAGGCTAAAATACCAGTAAATAAAGCAAAATATTTACAAACAACACAATTATATGAGGTGCCGTAAAGGGCTTAAATCAAACTTCACTCACGAAAACATACATGAGACACTTGCATACACATATGAAACAGTCACACGTATACTAAGTGCTCAAACAAATATATATGAAATGCACACACACACACAAACTCTCCGTGCAGATACTTATGAGACTCGCACAAACACACACAAACTCTCCGCGCACATATGAGAAGCGCACAAACACACACAAACTCTCCACGCACGCACACACACACACACACACACACACACACACACACACATATATATACATATATATATATGAGACGCGCACAAACACTCACAAACTCTCCGCACACATATATGAGACACAAACAAACACACAAACTCTCCGCACACATACATGGCCTATATGAGACGCGAACCAACACACACACATTCTCTGCGCATAAACACATATGAGATGTGCACAAACACTCACAAACTCAACAGACAGACATGCAACTGATTGTCTCCATGCAGTTAATTAATAAACCATCGGTATTGGCCCTTTTCATGCTATTTCCAATATGCCGATGGCTTTAAGATAATCAAAAATCGGTCGATACATCGGTACATCCTTAGTATAATTAGATGACTGACTTAGAAACAGAGTACGTTTTTTGTAAAGATAACAGGCTTGTACTAATAGTGGAATGTTTATTTGCAAAGGCTAGCACTGCTAATACCGGAGCTTGAGCTCTTGAAGCTATGCCCTCTTCTCCGGGAGCAACAGCTCATTTGCATTTAAAGCTACATACTCAAAATCAGCGTGTTTTGGCTCATACCCTAAAAGTGGCAATTTTAACAAGCTATAAAAATTTATTTGTGGGGTATATTGAGCTAAAACTTCACATATACGCTCTGGGGACATCGGAGACTTATTTTACATCTTGTAAAAAGGGGCATAATAGGTCCCCTTTAACACGTTAACGTTGACAGCCTTACTATATATACAGAATGTGTGTGTGTGTGTGTGTGTGTGTGTGTGTGTGTGTGTAAAAAAGCTTTTAAATACATTTTCACAAGTTCACCCTTACATATAATCTGATTGAGCAAATAGTAAACATATTATGGCATGCTGTCCTGGGGGAGGGCTCCGAGCCCGGGAATATAGCCCGAACCCAGAGAACTCCCCCTATCTCTGGTATGGGATCAGAATTGATTAAGAGTGAGGAATTGGGGTGGAGGACGGATGTCAGAAAACTGTCAGGTTTTTCCTGCATAGAGAATTATGAGGCGGCCGCCTCCGCCAAATTTTGTGCCGCTGTACCGACAGACATGCTACCTATCAGATTGTGCTACCAATAATATATTTGCATTGTTTTAAGGGTAAGTTTAGGGTAAGGTAGGTGTGGACGGGTAGGTTTAGGGTAGGGGTAGGTATGGACATTAAAAAAAGCCTCAAACCACATGAATAAAATACTGGTAGCACAATCTGATACGTAGCATTTTTCGCTATCAATTTGTGCTACCTATCTTTTTAATGGGAGGTAGCACAAATCGTCAGAACACCACAACTCAGGCAGGCAGTCAGAGCAAGCATCATTGAACAGCGTCCATTAGAGCTTTTAGTTCATATTTGGAAAAATACTGATATTTTTATACAAGTTTACTTGATATATGCACATAGAATCATAATTTCTATTCATTTTCAACTGATTTACGCAATCTGATGAGCACTAACTCAAATTACGCGATCATCTCTGTATGAATGAATGAATGAATGAATGGCGGAGATGCGGTTTCATTTACTACACACACACAACGCTCGAGGTGAGTCTGCCGTCTCACTAGTGAGGACATAAACACATGAACAACATCTTCAGAACTGCTCCATAGAGTCACTTCATGAGTATTTTACCATTTCATTGGAGTAAAACTAGTGTCACACAGAACTGTAAAGGTATTCACGGCCACCCTTCAAAATAAAAGTTTGGTTTAACTTGCAGTACTGCTACTACTAGGCTACTACTAAAATTATTAAAACTTAATTTTTTTTTAAAGTGATGATCAAACAAAATGTATTCCATGTTTTAATTGTAATAGTAAATCCCATTTGTTTGCCAAAATAAATAAATAAATAAAGTTTGATCTTCAATAATTGAAAGATAAATAAAATTAATGTTTTATGCCTTCATTTGATAACTAGACACAACACAGAATTTCTGAGGAAAAAGAAAACATTTCATGAGGCTATTTTAAGAATAAATTTGAATACATTAAGTTGTTTTTATGTTTATGTTTAATTATTTTATGTTCAAATAATTAGACTTGCTACAACACAGAATTTGGTAACAATAAACATATGGTGAAAGAAAATAGAACATTTCATAGCGCCCTAAACATGTAATTATTTGTTAAACTTTTAATAAACTAATGTGAAGTTGTATAAGTTTCATGATTTTAATTAATTAGACATGCTTTGTGATTAATAAAATGTAATTTAACCATTAAAAAGGATTCCAGAAAAATTAGAAAGGAAAAAATAAAATATTATTTTGAAAAAAATAAATGGAATTTGGGAAAAAATAAATCAGATTTCATTAATTATTAATGTATTTGCTTACCCACTTTAAATCATCATCGAGTGCTTGTAATGACTTCCATTTTTGATTTATAGTTGATTTTGATTCTATAGCCTAATAAGCAGACACACTCTTTGTATGTTTAATAACACTACACTGCTAATATTAGTCATAAACATTCTTTAGTGTTATAAAAAAAATTAAATGAGCTGCATACAAAACACATACAGAAAATATATCGTCATAATCATGCCTATTTGCTTTCATATTTCAAGTGTAGAACAATGTTTCACTCGATTTTTTTATTTTAATACGAAAGATCAAGACTAGAGCAGTGGTTTTCAATCCTGTTCCTCGGGACCCACTGCTCTGCACATTTTGCATGTCTCCCTTATGTGACACACTCATTTGAGTTCACGGAGCGCTTTCCTAATGAGCTGATGATCTGAATCAGGTGTGTAAATTAGGGAGACGTGCAAAATGTGCAGAGCTGTGGGTACCCAGGAAAAAGTTTGAAAACCACTGATCTAGAGAGTGAAGGCGCTCTGACTCATAACACTCGCGCATGTGGAAGAAAACGGACGGTGCTCTACAGATCACATGATTCAGTGGATAATAATTAGAAATGTTATTCTGTATGAAGAACATGAGATAATAAATCTGTTCTCAAATACCAACGATAACAAGAACTCAGCATCAACTCTCTTATCCAGGATACTCTTCTTCATTGTTTGTTTACACTGGTTTTCGAAACAGCGCCACCATTCTCACCCTTTTGTGCAACAGCAGCTGCTCCGATCACGTGATCCTAACTCAAATCTTATTGGATGGCCCGTGTTTTCGCTTTGCGAAACAGAAAAGATTAGTCGGACTGGACGAAAAAAAAAAATTCATTTTGCTGCGCGAATGTTCGCGGTCTGTGTGGAAGCATCCATAGGAAGCTGTTGTTTTATTCCAGCGCGTCATCGCGTCTGGAATAACGTTTCGCTTTTTCGCGCTCAGTGTGGAAAGGCCTTTACCAATGGTAAATCTATAGTTGATTTATAATTATTTTCAAAGCTTTCAATGTACTGTTGTTATAAAAGAACTTCATTATTGTTTATTTAATTCTAACAAATACGTTTTTGTTAAAAACTAACCAAAATCAAAAATAATTTGTTTATAATTTCCACACAGGAGAGACTTGGTGTTGTTTCCAAACAAAAGGAAATATATCATTATCTGCATCGGCTATTGGCCAAAATGAGTTGAAAAATATTGGCATATTGGATATCGGCAAAAATCCAATATCGTGCATCCCTAATAATAATAAATAAACTAAAATAATAATAATTATTATATTAATATTACTTTATGCCATACTACTTACATAAGACTTTCTTTTCCAAGAAATATATTATTTTATATTTGAATGTTTATCATAGTATGGTAATCAGTATTAACTGAATTTTCAAACAAGTAGACAAAAAAAAAAAAAAGCCACACAACAGCATGTCACTGACCTGTCTACAAAAGCTTCTATTTGGCTGTGAGTGGGTAAAGGGCCAAAAGGTGCTTGTTGTTATGTCACTTATTTTTTATTTCTGGACATTTTTACCCTCTACTTCACAGAACAATACAGAGTAGATAGGAAAGAAGGTGTGAGAGTGATGTTATGTCACTAAATTACAACAAACAGCTGCTAAGTGCTATCTTACGAATCTGCTCGCATTATATCTCATACAAGCTAGAATCACTGGGTGTTTCACAACACCAATATTCACAGGCACACAAAGCCCTCAGCTCAAGCAAACACTCCAGTTAGGAGCCATATTGCTGTGCATTGGAATACAAATGTGGGAGAGTGCGTGTCTGTCGTCTGGATCTAGACATACGTCGCTGTGAATGGTGCCGAGTGATGAATTACTGACCTTTTAGTGCCCACTCTGTGGTTGGGTGCGATATCAATTGTGTCTGTGGCTGAGTCGTGGCGCACGGCCAATCCAAGGTCAGCGATGCAGCAGGTACCATTCTTCTTCACTAAGATGTTTTTGGATTTCAGATCACGATGGGCAATTGCAGGCTTACCTGAGGATTGGACACGACACAGTACAGCATGAAACACGACTTCAAATCAATTGAAGGCTGTCTCTTTCATCTTGAGTTTTCTTTAACAGCAGTACATTTAGTTGGTCAATTTATTTTCATCTACTTTACATATAAAACATCACGATTATGTTTAGTGGGAACTTGTGTTACACTGCATAAAGCAGCTTATTTCTATGAAAATCTGTGCATTTTCATGTAAATATGTCTATGTTTCAGAAAGGATAAAAGAAAAGTGATCTGTGTATTGTGACTCACCCTGAGTGCCCACAATCTCCATATGTAGATGAGCCAGACCGCTGGCGGTGGAGAGAGACAGCTTGATCATGCCCTCTACTGTGACCGTGTACCTGTTCAGGTAGTCAAAGAGCGAGCCGTGCTCATGGTAATCAGAAACCAGCCACAGCTGAGTCCACGTGCCGTTATCTGAGATGCACAGAGAGAGAAACCACTGAATGCTCTATGCTTTGAGGGATAATAAGCATTTTCTGAACCGTAGCTGTGCTTTAAACATCTAAATATATCAACATCTGGCGACTTTTCATTTCTAGAAAAATATTTTCAAGAATTTTGCTGAATGCTTTTTTGAGTGGCTTTATTGAGCTCAGTACTGCATGTTGAGACAAATAATTTGACAAAATCTAAGACACACTAAAAAAAGTGTAACTGGAAATAGTGATATTGTTTTTAATAGATGATGCCAATGACAAAATCTGCCAAGCAGGGGAGATTATGTCTGATATGTGTATATAATATAATTTAATTAAAGTGAATGACATAACTAAAATTGTTACAAATTTGATTTAACTTTTTACAGGATATTTACTAAAAAACTACCAAAAGTAATTGAAAACAATGCTTATGTATTGACAAAACTATCAGAAGATTTGTGAATGGACACAGCCAACCATTGATAAATGGACAGTTCATCCAAAAATGAAATTTCTTTCATTTACGCACCCTCGTGTTGTTGCAATCATGACGATAGCGCCTGACTACCATTGTATTTTTTTTTCTTCTCTATACTATACAAGTCAATGGGTAACGTCAACTGTTTGGTTCCCAAACAGTTTTTTCTTTTGTTCTAAACTCATACAGGTTTGGAAAAACTTGAGGGTGGGTAAATGTTGACAGAATTTTAATTTTTGGGTGAACTGTCACTTCAATTGACTAAACAGGTAGCCTAAAATGTATAGGATTCCTAGTTCATTTGACCAATGCATCTCAGTGACTTTTTCCATTATCTTCCAGATATTTCTAATCACTGCTAAGGGAGTTTAACAAGCAATTAAGATCACTGGGGTGAATTCTCACGTACCATATCCTTGTAGTTTAAATATTTTTAAACAATAGTTTGCAAATAATAATAATAAAAAAATTAAATAAAAAAAACAAGATTTGAATGCGGCTTAAGAGATGATTTGGCTTTCAATTATCACACACTGAATGATACAGGTTGCCTTCAACTGAAAGACTGATGTTACTGCGCTGACCAGTGTAGTTCTACTCCACACAAGAATTCACAAAAAGCAATGTCTAGTCAATTAAATATTTTAGAGCCGAGAAGAAATAGAACATTTCTTTAAAAATACCTATAGAAAACCTAAAATAATAATAATAATTGAAAACTGTTACAAAACTTTGATAGAAAATTTTCCATGATTTTTGAAATTTCTACAACTTTTCCAGGCCAGGAAATCACAACTTTTCAAATCCTTTAATATCCCTCTAGAACCCTAACTGTAAAACACTGTATATGAAAGTGAAAGTGACCAAGGTCACCCATACTCGGAATTTGTGCGCTGCATTTAACCCATCCTAAGTGCACACACACAGAAGTGAACACAAACCCGGAGCAGTGGGCAGCAGTGCCGGGGAGTAGTTGAGGGTTCGATGCCTTGCTCAAGGGCACCTCAGCGTGCTATTGAAGGTGGAAGAGAGTGCTGTACATTCACTCCCCCCACCTACAATTCCTGCCGGACCTGAGACTCAAACTCGCAACCTTTGGTTTACAAGTCCGACTCTCTAACCATTAGGTCTAACCACGACTGCCCCTGTATATATATAGAATTGACTGATGATGCCACAAACAGAAATGTGAAACACTACCCACATAAACACACACACGCTGGAAAGCAAATGAGGTTCAACTTAATGGAACTGAACTGCTTTCATTGATGTCTGACCTTTGTTGTCTGCAGCAATAAAGCCCAGGATGTTCTCATGACGAAGCATGACAGTCTGGTAGATTTCCGCCTCACGGAACCAAGAGCGCTCCTCTCTGGAGGAGAAGATCTTCACTGCCACCTCCTCTCCACGCCAGCGGCCCCTCCACACCTCTCCAAAACGGCCCTTCCCTATGCTCTCCTGGAGGATGATGGTCCTGGCAATGGTCCTCTGCACTAGCAGTGGCAAACCTATAGAAGAAAAGAAACAGCAGTCAGGCTATATCCATTTCAGGCTGACAAATCATACTATTGCTTGATAGTTCTATTTTGTCAGAATACACAGCAGTGTCTACTTGTTAAAGGAAAAAGATCCTTTTTAACCTCATAATGGTGTAATTACAGCATCTGCCAGCAGGGGATAACAGAGCCATGCAAACCAGCCAAAACTTGAACCCTTGACATATACTATGCACAATGTTTGATTTGAAATCATGACAGTCATCCAGAAGCTAAAAAACAAATATTCCATCTGAGGCACTGCCAAATGTACAGTGTTTCTTGGCTTGGACAAAATGCAATCATGATAGCTTCTGGACTAAAATCCTGGACTAAAGATAAAGACTGCAGTGATTCCAGCTTGGCATGAGGCTCATAACACACGGAAAGCATTAAACTGTCAATTTACCCATCCTCAATTGTTCCCAAGGGGCTTTGAAAACAAAGTTATGGAAAATGGCTTGAGCATACTTTGGGGTTTATGATGGGTATTACAACAAAAACAACCTGCAAATACATGAAATTATCAGGGTGATTTGATGAGAATCTTTGAGGAGTAAGTGACATAAAAAATGGTACAGCTAGACTTTTAGAAAGCAGACAGGAAAAACAACAACAAGCTAATAATAGTATGATCTGTAAAATACCTGAGCCTGATCCAGAAGTGGTCATGTCATAGATGAGGTCCTTCAGCGTGGTGCCGTCAGCGAGGAAGGGGTGGTCCATAGTGGGGTCTTCCTCACTTGGCACACGATGGTGGATGATGGAGCGATTATGGCACATGTATAAGAGCAGCACCAGCATGAAACTCAGCACGCAGATGGGGATGGCAATCACTGCAGCCAAAGCTATGGGACTCAGAGACTGGGGTTCAGATTCAGGCAACTCTGAAACAGGAAGAAGCAAAACACATGTTTTTTTTAGGCTGTAAACGAGTGGTTCCCAATCAGTGGGTCAGGGCCCACTAGGGGCCTCAGCAAACCTCCAGGAAGGCGCCAACACGTATATTATGTAAACATTATTTAAATGTATTCATTACAATTTAGAAGACAAAAAAACAACAAAAGACGAAAATGTACAACATATTTTAGTTTTTAATAAAAGTGCCAGAAATACCAGACATACATATCAACGTTCATAGGAGGGCCTTCAAATATTCTAGCAAACATAGAGCGGCTTTAGAGTCTAACATTTTGAGAACTATTGTTGTAAACACACTCATACAACAAAAGAATTACCTTGTAAAAAGGTATTACTCACACTAGAGCATTGGTCACACCGAAACCATTTTTTAGCCAATACACCAAAAGAAAACTAAAATTGACCTTGCTAAATTTGAATAGGCACCACAAGAGATAGCAACTTTGAATGTCATTTTCAGTCAAGTGTAGAGGAGTAAACATTGCTTTTCAATTTGAACTAATACCAAGACATTTTTGTTAAACAATTGAAATTATTTATTAACCGTTTTGAAGGTTATTCCTGTTGGTACATGAATTCTCATGCATGTTATTTGTCCTTAGTTCTTTTGTGAGTATTTTTGAGCTCCTGTGGTGAAAAGTGGCTGAATCAATTTATACTGACTGACCCTTTTGAACTGTGACATAAACACATTTTCCCATCAAGACAATTTCTATCGCAAGGGGACTGGGAATTGATTTATTTATTTTGATATGTGGTCTAACCTGCTGGTATACTTTTGAGTGAGGCGCACTTGTGGCAGTTTGGAGCACTTTGTTTAAAAAAAAACACTCAGCTAAAATAAAGTGTTATGCTTAGTTTAATGAATTTATACATATACAGTATTGAAGATAAACAGAATAAATAATCCATTTGTAATCCAATAGACCAATTTCATGTAGACACAGTTACGTCACTCGCAGCTGCGCGCGCATTGTGGTGGCAGAAACACACGGTAACAAGCGGAGTGAAATGAGAAAGATCCACACAGAATAAGAGATAAAATGTATTGTTGTGCCTTTGGATGTCAGAATCGGAATGCAAATAATTTTTTATAGAATACTGTCGTCAAAAACGCCATTTGAAGCTAAACACAGACGTTTAAACGGACAGACTAATGAATGAAACCTGCTATGATTACTTTTAAAGCATAAATTTGATTTAAACAATTGGTCAACATAATATTCACATATACAGTTCATAGGGAATATATTATATTTGTCCTACATTTACAGCATGAAATAGTATTTAAACCTATATCAATTTACATCACGTTACCTATTTTATCCCACAATTCTTTTTTGAGACTTTTTTTTTTCAACTTTATATTTCGTATTTCGGACTTTATAACTCGATTTAACTCAACAATAGCGAGTTTGTCCATTCTGATGGGAAAAAAGCCAGATGTGTGGGATATAACTCAAAAGAGAGAATGACCAGTTGATTTTTCTTATCAGACATGTGAGATAGGCTATAATCTCGGAATTGCAAGAATAAAGTCAGAATTTTGAAATATTGAAATTTAAATTTGAACGCTGCTGCCACTGCCAGACAAAATAAATAAATAATAATAAAATAAACGACGACAGCTGTGGTTAAACGAGATAAAGAGCGGACTGGACAGAAACAATCATCAGAAAAGCTGGCGTTTGCAGCGCACACTTCTTATCAGAAAAGGTTCAATAAAGTATTGTCTTTTGTTGTTATGGGCGCGTCTAAAGATTTCTTATGGATCTCAGTACTATGTCGTGTATGAAATAATGTCTGCGTGCATGTGTGTAAAACAACAAACTGATGATTTATATGCTTAATCATGTGTAATTGTATATACATTGTTATGAGTAATTGTGGCTGGAATAATAATGTAGCTGTAAAAATAGTTGCCTGCTGAAATTGAAATATATATTACATCTTCATAGATACATGGTGAGTTTGTCTTTACTATACACGTTATTTGTGATCACTCAAGCGGAGGTAATCCTGTCAGATCGTCCATCCTTTGAGTGAGTACAGGTCGGCCAATTTCGTCCGTTAAAGTTAACCTTTTCAAATAACGCGGTCCCGGACAGTATGCAGCCCTTACATATGCAGGTAAAATCGGAATTTCTCAGACTTCATAGCTAGCGTTAGTGAAGCGGTCATGGGGATCTTTCTGCCACACAGCTCCGCCCACAGAAAAACACAATGTTTACTAACAGGAAATTGGTCTATATAAAAAAAAGTGTTTGGGGCAAAAAAACAAAAACATACAGTAATACAGGAGTTTGGTCTACGTTAATAAAGCTTAATATACCACTTTTTCCATAAAATGTCCAATATTGACGGATAGATATTCAGTAACAATAAATAAATGATGAATAAATGCATGAAAAATGAATCTCTGGTGCACTACCGCAGGTTACATCAAAGTTTCAAATCACAATTTCTTTTAATCGAAACATATGGCTCAAACTAATGAAAAAATTAAGCAACAGTGCTGGCTTGAAAGAGCCAAGCACTTATGTCTCTAGCATCACCGGCAAGTGGAGAGCATGACAACTATATTATTCATTACTAAACATCTCTTTCTGTGAAGCAAGAGCCAGCGTGCACTCCAAGGTTTGTATCTTACATATACAAAAGTGAAATGGAAATGTATTGACACAATGGGTTTTGTTTCTGTGGGCTCAAGGTAAAAAAAAAAAAAAAAGATTAAATCAAGCAATTGTCAAAGTGAAAGAGACACAGGATTTGAAGGCATTACAAAAGCACTATACTGTGTCACATTCTATAATCCAAGGATGAAGTTATAGAGTCACAATCTTTGAAGATCATATTGTTCTCTCACCTGGGTTGACCTTTGGGTTCTTGTTGCACATGTGTGTGTCGCAGCAGTACGGATGCTTGCCATTGTTGGAGGGGGCACACTGGAAAGGCCTGTCCCGCGGGTAAAGGTCATCCTGCTGAATGCACTGACTCTCCTGTGTCACGAACTGTCCGGCAGACTTTGTAATGACAGCAAAACACAGGCCAGTTGTGTTGCATGTCCGATTTACACATCGCTCACAATAGCACAGCAATCCTGATTCAGAAAAGAGACACAAGGAAGACTCTAGGTTAGGACACATTTAAATAGTCAGCTTTTTAAATTGCATATATAGGAATTTTCCTAAATGGATTCACCTATTCACATAATAATAATAAAAAAAACAACTAATAATAAAAAAAACAACAACATGAACTTTTTATCTTCTTCATGAATTTAAAATTAATATGTATACTACCACTGATTTTTAAATGAAAAACATACTTTTATTCAGCAAGAACATGTTCAATTGATCATTACTAATGCTACAAAGATCTTCTATTTCAAATAAATGCTGTTTTTAAGCATAAGAGACTTATTTCAAGAACACTTAAAAATCTTATCAACCCCAAACATTTGAACGGAAGTGAAGTTAAATGTATAACAGAAGAACACTGGGACTGGTCAACAAATTTTTCCAGCATCTTAACAACTGTGATAAATATTTCATGTAGTCTCTCAATATTTCAATAACACTGTACACTTTTTGTCATGCCAATAAAACATTGAATTTCAAACTCAATACAAGGTCATAAAACAGTGTGCATAATAAATATAAAAAAAGAAGAAAAAAAAAAAGGAAAAATGTGGTTCCAAATAGTTTAGGCTGCCAACTGCAGTTTTTCATTAAATCCGTCATGCCATTATCACATTACACTTTCAAATAAATGTTTTTGCTATTATCAACTAATAACACAAAAAGCTAAACCAGTACAGACACAACAGTTATCCACAAATGCTAATGGTGGAGCTTACACATCTGAAGTTTGAAAGCACATTTAAAGGGATGTTTTTTTTTTTTATTACTTAGTGTGTAATGTTGCTGTTTCGGGCGCTAAAACTTCAATGGAAACCGAGATATTGTCTTTTAAAGAAAAGTCTGTTTAATGCCTACAATTACGACTGGTAGGGACTACAAAGACCTACTTCAGGGGTTGGTGACATCACAAACCCTGCCCCAGGGAACATGCAACAAAGGGGGCGAGCCCAAGTTGTGTGGCTTTTCCACCGGAGGACATGCAACTATTGCCCAAGGGGCGTGATGTTTGAGCCCATTGCGTATTTTGGAGGAAGTGGTATCATAGAAACAGGAAGTCAACCGGCCGTTCAAATGACAATGGAGACAGCAGAGTAGAATAAAGGTAAAATATATGAAAAATAAGGCATTTAAAAAAAAAAAAAACGAAGCATGAAGACAGCCCATAAACACAATCAAGCCCAGAAACAAAGCAGTCAACCACCCCTTTAACAATGAAGATACTTTGTTCTATTCTGTTGGCTACACAATCTGATGTTGTCAAACAGAAAAAAGACCTAAACTCAACACTATCATTGAGTATGTCCTGTTAACCCTGTTACACAGGAAGAGGAGACGGTCAGCTCAGCTCCTAGTCAGACTCCGTCTGAAGCCTAGTGCTGTGGAGATGCAAGGACACAAACCTGCAGAGACAGCAGTGGCCAAACCTCAAGCAGCCACAAGCCTCAATTAAACCAGTGTGAGAATTCAGATGCCTAGACAACTTGGAACTGAAATAAGCTGAGAGATGCAGTAAACCTGTTTTCCTTAGGGGAAAACACATTATTCCAGGGATTCCAACAAACTAAACCTTTCTATTTCAAATAAATTACATTCTTTCTAGAAAAAATTACAAAAAATGACAGTTTCCACAAAAATACTAAGCAGTACAGCTGCTTCAACATTTGAGCAGAAAATCAACATATGTGACCCTGGACCACCAAACCAGTCATAAGTAGCACAGGTATATTTGTAGCAATAGCCAAAAATACAGTGTATGGATCAAAATTATCGATTTTTCTTTTATGCCAAAAATCATTAGGATATTAAGTAAAGCTCATGTTCCATGAAGATATTTTGTAAATTTCCTACCGTAAATATATAAAAACTTACTTTTTGATTAGTAATATGCATTGCTAAGAATTTCATTTGGACAACTTTAAAGGCAATTTTTTCAATATTTAGATTTTTTTTTGCACCCTCAGATTCCAGATTTTCAAATAGGTTTATCTCAACCAAATATTGTTCTATCCTAACAAACCATAAATGGAAAGCTTATTTATTCGGCGTTCAAATGCTTTAGAAATCTCAGTTTCAAACAATTGTTGTCTGTGGTCCATGTGACTGGTTTTGTGGTCCAGGGTCACATATTATAATGATTTCAAAACCATAATTCCATTTTTAAAAAAGCACACCCATTTCCCTAAACTATAAACACTATTCCCCTGCTTTGACACATGAGTCAGGTTTGGTGAACTGTTACTGCAAAACTCTACACACAAATCCCTACATTTCTCAGTGTTTACACCATGTGGTCATTTAGAAAGCACTAGCATTCAACATTGTTCACTCAAGTCAGCACAGTTTGAGCTCAGTTAGCACACAAGTACCCAAGTGGAAACACTAGGAGTCAAAATTTATCACACACCAATCAGAGCCTTCGATGATAAAAGGGCCAAAGTCAGCTCATTCACGTTTGAAACAATGTATCCAGAGAGACGTGAAGGAAGAGGTCGAGGACACCAGAGAGGAGGTCGAGGAGGAGTAAGGAGAGGAAGAGGAGTGAAGCCCATATGGCCATATGCGATGGAAAGTATATGACCGAGAACCTTACATCTGTGTTCACCTCCTCCAGGCCATGGAAGAAACCCGCCTGGATATTTCAGCTGATGTGTGCCAGGGTTGGGTCAGGCATGCAAGGGGATTTTACCCCCGCTGCCAATATAGCCTGTGATGTTGACAAGGTTCTTTGGCCTTTCCCAGACCAAAGACAGGATGCTGAGGCAGAATTATTACGTTCATCATGTCAAAAGTGTTTTTAAAATTATTTTGGAGGGGGGACCACAAGCAACATAACTTATTACCGGTTTTTATAGTATTGTTTTAAATTTATCTCATCAGTGTGTAAGACTGTGTTGTAGTGTGTGTGTTTTTGAGGGTTTGTGTGTCATGTCTAAGAGCAAAGCTTGGTTTTTCAGCAAGAATGAGTTGTTTCAAGTTTCGCAAAAAAGAGGCATAATTTCAAGGAATGCGTTTAAGCAATCAAGAAAAACTGTAGCAAATAAATGCAGCCTTTGTGAGAACAGGAGATCATTTAAAAAAAACAAAATCTCACCAAATGACAGTGTATGGTTTAGCTCTGAAGGAAAGCATCAATACTAACCCTTTAAATGGTTAATTCACCCAAAAAAAAAAAAAAAAAAAAAAATTGTCATCATTTACCAAGCCTCATGTTGTTCCAAACCTGTATGAATTTCTTTTGTGGAAAAATGTCTTGTTTTTTGTTCATACAGTAAAAGACAGTGGGGTCCAATGTTGTTTGGACTTGAGGGTAAGTAAATGATAAGAGATTTTCATTTATTTATTTTTTTCTGTTAGCATGGTAGAACAGTCAGAGAACTAACATTACAATTACAGATTGGCTTCAAACATATCACTTCCATCCCTCCTCTTGTGCACTTCCCCACAGACTGTTGCTTTCATCAGCTTTATCTCCTGATGCAATTTTTCATGCCTCTAAAATGACTGACAAGTTCCTTAACTCAGGGCAATAAAGTCCATGTAGATAAAAAGCAGAGGCAGAGCTGGATAAAAACACAACTGTCTCCTGGGACAAATGCAGTTCAAAATCAATGGTAAAGTCTTTGCAAAGGATGTATACTGTATAAGCATCTAGTGTCATTTTTGACTCCTGCTGCATTTTATTCATGAGAATGCATGAATGTATGTTCCTCATTGGTGTATATTTCATATGACATTCACCATTATGATAAATGTGGTCTCTAGGGCAACAGGAGGATATTGAAATGACTCCTGTTTACTGCACTGAAGCTCATATTATATGAACTCACTGGAATTTACACAACCTGTAAATGACAAACAAAACTGAGGAACATCTTGCTCTTCTCTACTGCTTAAGAACTATTGCTTTCAAACTGTTTTTGGTTTAATTACAGTGCAATTTTGTTAATTGGTTATGCATTTCTCTTTTACTTGCTAAAATGTCACATTAAATTATATCATAGATGCAGGTATCAAGATGAAGATAACGTGTTTAGAAAGAAAAACAGCAGGAAGGAGTAAAAATACTTCAGTGGTAATTGGACCACCATCCCAAAATTTCATGAAATGGAAAAATAGATGAAGCTTCACAACAGCACATCATTTACCCAAGAAAGCCACTGTGAGAAGGATGCAAGCAAAATGACTGGCATTTAACAGAGATAGGAAAAGATCCAAAAAGTGTAGAAACTCTAAAGGGATAGTTACCACACAAACAATCAAATTATACAGTGGAAAGAAAAAGTATTAGTTGGTTTTCTGTATAAATTGGTCATAAAATGCCATCTGACATTTAAGTATAAACAAACACAATGTGCTTAAAGGGGTCATGAACTGAGAAACCAAAATTCCCTTGATAAGAGGTCACTTAACTTGCTTCTTTCACAGCACTGTACATTTTTAATGGGATGTGTTCAATAAAGACAGGAAAGATTATAATTGTTTGTGTGTTATTAGCTTAGCAATCACTGTGTTTGTCTATACTTGTGATATACGATACATGGTTCACATGCTCTTTCTTACTTTTTCTTGCCACTGTAATTACTTTTAAAGCTAAACCTGCACAACTTTCTTTTGTGGAACGGGTAAAGTTTTCTGTGGAAAAAGGTGAAATTCTGGATAATGTGCTGGTCCCTCTTTTGCATGTCATTGCAATTAATCAGAACTGAAGCTTTTAAATGTAAAACAGGGCACAAAACAACAATCATATACCTAAATATTTAAAAGAATGATTCCTTCATGAATCAGACATTACTCAAAAACATATTAAGGGTTGTGGTTAATGTCAAGATATTCACTGAACTAAACTGAAATTTCAGTCTGTTCCTCACAACCATCTTGTCACGGTGCACACAGCAGGGAGGAACGAGGAACACGCAGACGAGGATAAACTTCAAAATAATAGTCTTTAATGACGACAGGGAATAACGAGCAGACCAGACGAAAACTAACTAAACAGGCAGAAACTAAATACACATGACAATCACAGATAATTACTACAACACGGCCAGACAAGACTTAACTAATAATCACACCTAACAAGGACAGGAACAAGACCAAATATGGACACAAGAGGCGGGAACACATGACACACATGACAGAGGACTGACACATCTACTATATGGCTTGTAAAATATCACTCGTAAAATAGCACAAGTCACTTTCACGATTATTTTCAGGTGCTTTTTTGGTCATTTTGGAGCTAAACAGCCTCAGTCCTCATTCACTTTCATTGTATTGGGGAAGAGTGGCCAGAATATTCTTTAAAATATCTCCTTTTGTATTCCACAGAAAAAATGTTTTGAAAAACATGCAGGTGAGTAAATCATGACATAATTTTTTATTTTTTGTTGAACCATCCCAAAAGTAATATATTTAAAATACATTTATTTCATATTAAGTAAAGTTAAAATATATTAACATATTTACTGACAGATAACGTGAGACTTACTGATATAAAAATTATAATTAAACTTTATTTGACGTTCTACTTATGCAGAATGCACATTTCTTAATATTAAGTCTAAAATGTGTTTTAATGTCACTTGTGTGATCTTTGAATAATATCGGTCTTTAAATGCAAAATATTTGAAGTGTACCTGAAGTGTACTTGCAATAGTTCTACTTTAGCACAATCAAATATACTAAGTATAGCTTTAATTGTACTACTTCCACACAATTAAAGTGCATTAAGCACAAAATTAGCTGTTCCAATTTAGCAGACTATAAGTATACCAGTTTAGTATACTAAAAGTACAATTGCAGGGCATTTTATTAAGTACATAAATATGAAAATGTACTTGTAGTATAATTAGCATGAAATAAATGTATTTCAAATACATTTAAGTATATTTATTTTTCACTAGGAATCGCTTTAAATCTGACTTAAACTCTTAAGTTCTGAGAAGATGACAGGGAAACAGTTGGCATTGGCATTTTTTCCTACAGCAAGCCACAGTACAAAACATTCTCAGGAAAAAGTTTATTTCGAGTTTTTTTTTGTGTGACTACAGCCCAGAATAAAATGATATCAGCCTTATTTGTGAAGGATGTCTCACACACACACACACACACACACACATGTCTTACAAGGAAGTACCGTTTTGCCTAATTAAAAATAAAAACTGAAATCGTCTGACAAGCAGTTTTGTTGACCCAACTGGACTTTTTCTAACTTCAGCATTAATTGATTATAGGTGAGAGAGTTTACATCAAGCAATGTTCCAATTAAAATGATTCCCTCAGAGAAGAGATAAGGAGCAGAAAGTCGAAAGTGTCTCACTCTGTGCCCACTGGGGTCATTATATATGCAGAATATGCTGCGGGTTGTCACAGTCAGTCTGAACGAAGTCGTAAGTGAATGAGAGTTTCTGACTCACCAATTTCAAAATGTTTAATCAAATGCTACCATTAATAATTGCCATAATACACTATGGGGGCCTCTGCAGTTTCTACACAAGCTCATGGGCAGGAATTAGCAGGCACCTTTATACAATCCATTACGTATTATCGATTCAGTTTTAATCAACACACACCTGAAGTACAAAACAAATTTATGAATTTATGTTTTGTCAGTGGACGACCAAGGATATAAAGGATTGGTTTAGGCTTACTTGTTACTGATAAACCCATGACATTAAATCGTTTTTTGTCCATCTCAATACTTACAATGCAACCACAGAATAAAAAGGGAATCAATTACTTCTGTCGCTTAGCAACTAGTTGCAGCACATTGCTGAACCCATTGCTTTCAGTTACCTTTAAAAATCCCATTACTCACTCAGAGCCTCCACCCATACAGCTGCCTCACCTCAATGTACCACAGAAATGAAGCATGATAAAATTAGTATATTAATACATGTATGTAATTTATCAACATATTTAATATTGTATCTTATATTTGTAATATCTTATGTCTGCTCTATTTCCACTTTGTTCAGTGGATCGACATTGATGATTATTCAAATGCACTAAAAGACAACACAAGATGAAGAGCTCATGTTATGGCTGGGTGTCTCCTTACTCACTGCGATAAAACTGGAAATTCTTCGGGCTAGAAAAAAAAGGAAGTGTGCGTGTCCAGACAGCACAGACTAAACCACAGCCTTGCCAATGTAATGAGTAATAAACGAGTACGCTGGCATTTCCATTAGTAGCATACTTAACACTAAATTCAAACATGTTTCTGCTTTGAATGACTGGGGAAAAAAAGATCCGATTTTTTTTTAATAGCACAGGAAATACAGAGGATGGTGTTATGCCTGTAAAGAGCACTCGTACATGAACTTATTTTACTTTTCATTGTTCTCTTCAGCCTTACAGAACTGCATAAACTGAACACTCACAACACTGAACTCAATGAAAACATTCTAGCCCCACATCATTGCTCATTCTCAACTCTTAAAGTGACCAGCACTCTTTATATCTTATCAATGTAACAAACACATTACTTTAATTAAACACCAGATTATAAGTCTAACTAAGCATGCAACAGATGGTAGACAAAACAAAACATAGACATGCAGATCTGAATCAGATAGTATCCAGATCACCTGACAAACACTTGCATTGTTGTTGTTTAAAAGCCTGGGGTCAGTAAGTTTAAAAAAAAAAAAAAAAGTAATAATAATAATATTCAGAAAGGATACATTAAACTGATCAACCGACAGTAAAGACTTTTAGAATGTTACAAAAGATTTCTATTTCAAATCGATGCTGCTTTCTATTCATCAAAGAATCTTAGAAAAAAAAGTGTCTGAGTTTCCACAAAAATATTAAGCATCACAACTGTGTGCTTGTGTCCTTGAAGAATCACGTGACACTGAAGACTGAAGTAACGACAGCTTTTGTCACAGGAATGAATGACATTTTATAATTTAGAAAACAGTTATTTTAAGCTGTAAAAAAATATTTCACAATATTTGTCATGGTGCACACAGTAGGGAGGAACGAGGAAACGAGGATAAACTCAAATACAGGTTTTTTTAAGTACCGGTGGTACCGAGTACCCGGTCAACCCGGTTCTTGATGCGTACGGAAAATGCGACGGAATCTCGGAATCCAGTTATAAAAACGGAATTTACAGTTTAGCACGGAATGTCACGGAATTTGTCAAAGTTTGGATGAATTAATCAAAAGTAAATCACGACATGGACTAGTATCTGTAAATATTAAGCCGCAAAAGTCGATTCAGACATGAATCCCCCATGTTCTGCGAGTCTCTGTGTGAATGAATGAAAAGTAGAGGCGCGTTTTTTACTTTTTTTTTTTTTTTGCTACACACACACTGAAGCACGCGTGACGCTCGCGGTGATTTCAGCATCTGCCGTCTCAATGAGGACATAAATACATAAACAACATCTACAGAACTGCTCTGAGAGTCACTTCACCAGCATTTTACCATTTACCATTTTACTCAAGTTTCATTTGAGTAAAACCAGCGTCATATCATATAGCTACACACAGAAATTTAAAGGTATTCATGGCAACCCGTCAAAATAAAAGTTTATCTTAAAGACATTGTGCCAGAAATATATTACTATAATTTAGTTGAATGTATGTGATACTATTACTACTGTTGAAAAAAATATTTATTTTTAAAGAAATAATCACACAATATTTCTTCCATATTTTAATTTTAATAGTAAATCCCCTTTATTTACCAAAAAATAAAATGTGTTTAAATTTCATTAATTAAAAGACAAATTAAATTTGGGTGAAACTTTACTGTTTACTGTTTTTCATACCTTTATTACTTGCGGAAAAACTTGAAACACAATTTAAATAAGTATAAAGAATGGCATTCATTTTTGTACATTTTATTTTTGTTTGACTTTATTATTAAAAATAGTGTGTTTTTTAATTAGCATGTGGTACCGAAATTGGTACCGAGAACCGTGGATTTTCACTGGTATCGGTACCGAATACTGAAATTTTGGTACCGTGACAACACTAATTACAATGACCTCTTATATGTCAAAAGTTCATGACCCCTTTAAGCAAAGGACAGTTTAAGGCTGCCCTCTGGCTCTAAACACATTTCTTTAGTCATACGCACATTGAGCTTGTCTGGAGGAGGGAGTCAGACGTCCTAAGCTGCCAAGTTTGGAAAACATTACACAGACGAGGCTCCATGTCCAAACCAGTCGCCTGCTGTGAGTCACACTCAGAAAGACACTGTGGCCAGGAACACAACGCCACCAACTTAATTCAGATTACCACAACAAACAGACACTCGATCTTCAACCACATGACCAAAACAAACAATGATTGGAGGAATGTGATCATAAAATGGACAGAAAAAACTTCTACTTAGAAGTTTGAAACATATCCTAATCCAATTCTTGTCTTGTCAAGTGGCCTTTGAGTCAAATCAATACATCAGTGTAACCCTAGTCTTCAGGCATGTTTGCTGTCTGATTTGAAGAACAATCATTGGCTGTTAATTTGTTGACTGAAATGTTTTCTGGGAATTCAATTTCAGTTTATTTTCTGTTGTCTGAAGCACGGTACGAGTCAATAACCTGTTCTGTAAACAGTCATGTTGACCCTCTGCTATTTCCACATGAGAGAATATGCTCAGGCATACATTCTCTCTGTAAACCACAAAACACCTTGACTCTCTATGGCTTTCTCTTAGCAAAGGTTCATATCATAGACTGTAAAAGGTTCATATCTGTCCATCAGTGACAGTGTCCATAGAGGTTACTCATTAATCTTTTAACTGTGGTGTGTCTTTAGCTCAAGAAAGAATTCATAACCTAGAGGGAGGGGCTTGGGAAAAAAGAAGAGGGAAAAATGGTCCTTGGACTGACTCAGAAATCTTGAGTCTAAAAAAAGAATCTCAGAAAATATAAGTAGATATGTCCTGACCCACATTTTGGTTAGGTTTTCTGTGACAACAAACACATCTTCAGCCCAATATAGAAACTGTTCATTACAACTGTCCTAAAGTTGGCGTAACTTTTTTTTTAAACTAAAAAATGTCCACTCGGCTAGTAACATCACAAAGTGCCATGATCAGTAGATGTTAACACAAATCTCTAGACATTTTTTATTTCAAAAGCACACAGTGAAATTTCAACACGTTGCATGCACAGATTTGGTCACTACCTGGTGTCAAACAAATGGAAATCAGCTGATTCTTATGTTTAGGCAACCAATTCTAGCATCTACAATTTATTCTGTCCTAGAACTGGCAGACACATTCGCCTCAAAGGTCTTGTTTACACCTGAGACCTGATCCCAAAAGTAATGTGTATGGGCGCCAAAAACTGCATACCCTATAAGGATTTATAAAAAAAAAAAAAAGGAATAAAAAATTAACTTGGAGTAAAAATATGTGTACTGTCTGCACCCTCTAACTTGTATATGGTAAAAGCATTTTGGTAACTCTGGAGGTGTAGTAAAAAACAAAAACAAAAACAAAAAAATCCCCCCAAAAAAAACCCAAATACCAAATTTACATTTACATTTACACACATTTAAAATAAAAATATATGCAGATAGGTGCTCAAATAACTTTACATGCAATTCACATAACTAATTGAAAAGGCAAAAATGTTATGTTTGAAAAAGTAAAGACTGGTGATGGATGCGCTGTTTTGGAATATGTTTCCCATGGCATTTTAGGCTGGATGCGTGTATTTAATGGATTTCTCAGATCATACTACTTTCAATTCCTGTGGGTTCTAAATTCAGAAATCTTATTACAGAGTTAAAAGTAAACATTTAAATAAAGACTAGTCTCTGATGTGCACTTGACTTGTGAAAGTTGGCCTGGGAAGACAGACTGTATAATGACAGACACTGCCAGACACATTTGGTAGTCAAACGGACCATTAGTCTGTGATTGGCTCTGATGCCTGTGTACTGTTCTGTCCGACGCAGGTGTCCTATTGGAGGCAAGGACAAAACCATACTGAAATGTCCAGAAAAATGAGGACTGTCCCACTGAACCCTGATAACAATGATAACCCTCATGGCCTTATATATATTATGAAAAAAAAAATACCACTGCAGCTCAGCCGCATTTAGATAAGTCACATATGGAGGAAAAATTATTCCGTGCACATTTTATTTTTGGAAGTTCAAAAGCTAAAGTCTAAAATGCTACAAAATACTACAAATAATCTGCATCAGTGATTTTGTTAAAAGAACATATCTTAACATTCTGGAGCAAAACTCCATTAACAAAGGAAAAACAATCTGCTATAGTATGAGAACAATACAAGGTTTAATCAAGATATATTCTCTGAAAATAAGTCTTTAACATTTTAGCCAATTTTGCCTCTTGTTTTATGGATATTCAAATACTGATTAAGAAAATAATTTTTAGCAGAGGAATTGTATTGGCACAGGCAACGTTCAACTGTATCAATACATAGTATCATGTGTCTGGATGGCAACATGCATATGAAAATTATATGCAGATGAGATGCATAAAAAGCTGTTGTAAGCTCCCTATATGGTAATTTCTGGGATTTTGGAGTAAGAAATAAAGCTTGTGCACACACTGGGATTTATAAAGTGTATTTTGTGCAATTTGTGGCATACAGTATGTACATTTGTATACATTTGAAAACATTTATGCAAACTGGTCCCTAAACTAAAGTGTCACCAAATTCTACACTACTTTATCTAAATAAATTTTAATAAAAGACTAAATACAACCATTTTAAATACTACACTCTAAAAAATGCTGGGTTAAATACAACCCAGTGCTGGGTAAATATTGGACAGAACACATGCTGGGTTGTTTTCAACCAACAGTTTGGTTAAATGTTTAACCCAACCTTCTGGTAATCCAACCGCTGGATCTAAGCAGCCCAATCGCTGGGTTCATCCATATTTTACCCAGCGCTGGGTTGTATTTAGCCCAGCATTTTTTAGACTGTACAAGTGAATTTAGGCAACACAGTATGATGTATAATATGAAAAATAGATATTCATTTCAGTATTTGCTAAAGACTGCATTGAACACTGTTATTAAATTTGTGTCTTAAATATTAATTATATGTCAGATGATGTGACAATCTAAACATAATAAGAGGATAATACCACGACATCAGCCTCTAATATCAGCTAGTAAACTCTATGGTACCAACATATTGTACATCCCCTTTATGATGTTATTATTATAATAATATGTTTGGTAGGAATTTACCAGTTTCAATTAGATCAAGCTCAAATGTTGCTGTTTATACGGCGAGATGATAGTACCACATATGATGATCTACCTCTTCTGTTTTGACTTTCAATCTGTGCAAATCTGCACAAGAACAAAAAAATCTATGAAATAAAGATTCAGACGAAGGACAAACACTACCTGTAAATCAAAGCCACAGTTCACATAACTCAGCAAACACAAAATAAAACTATTTTCTTTCTTATCTTTCAGAATCAGACTGTGTAATCAACAATAAATCTTTGTGTCAGAGGAAGCTCAGTGATTGGGAAAGGAGATAAGCGCTGGAGTAAATATAGAATGTTTCCTCTCTGCTTATCACAGTATATTAATCAAGGACATATACACAAGTAACACAACATCACACAGATAACACAAGAATATATGAACCTTTAAAGGGTTAGTTTACCCAAAAATGAAAATTAACACGTTTTCCTCACCCTCAAAGCATCCTAAGTGTATAAGACTTTCTTCTTTCAGACAAATCCAGTCGGAGTTATATTAAAATTATCCTTACTCTTCCAAGCTTTATAATGGCAGTAGGTGGGTGCTGTTTTTCAACAGTCCAAAAATAGTCAAATAAAGCACATCCTTCCATAATAAAATGTGCCTCACACGGCTCCGGAGGGTGAATAAAGGCCTCCTGTAGCGAATCGATGTGTTTTTGTAAGAAAAATATCCATATTTAAAATGTTTACATTTACACTTATGTGGGATGTACAGTGGGGAAAAAAAATATTCGATCCCCTGCTGACTTTGTACGTTTGCCCACTGACAAAAAAAATGATCAGTCTATAATTTTAATGGCAGGTTCATTTGAATAGTGAGAGACAGAATAACAACAAAAAAATCCAGAAAAACGCATTTCAAAAAAGTTAAATTGACTTGCATTTTAATGAGTGAAATAAGTATTTGATCCCCTATCAATCAGCAAGATTTCTGGCTCCCAGGTGTCTTTTATACAGGTAAGGAGCTGAGATTAGGAGCACTCTCTTGAAGGGAGTGCTCCTCAGTTTGTTACCTGTATAAAAGACACCTGTCCACAGAAGCAATCAATCAATCAGATTCCAAACTCTCCATCATGGCCAAGACCAAAGAGCTGTCCAAGGATGTCAGGGACAAGATTGTAGACCTACACAAGGCTGGAATGGGCTACAAGACCATCGCCAAGCAGCTTGGTGAGAAGGTGACAACAGTTGGTGCGATTATTCGCAAATGGAAGAAACACAAAATAACTGTCAATCTCCCTCGGTCTGGGGCTCCATGCAAGATCTCACCTCGTGGAGTTTCAATGATCACGAGAACGGTGAGGAATCAGCCCAGAACTACACGGGAGGATCTTGTCAATGATCTCAAGGCAGCTGGGACCATAGTTACCAAGAAAACAATTGGTAACACACTACGTCGTGAAGGACTGAAATCCTGCAGCACCCGCAATGTCCCCCTGCTCAAGAAAGCAAATGTACGTCTGAAGTTTGCCAATGATTCAGAGGAGAACTGGGTGAAAGTGTTGTGGTCAGATGAGACCAAAATCAAGCTCTTTGGCATCAACTCAACTTGCCGTGTTTGAAGGAGGAGGAATGCTGTCTATGACCCCAAGAACACCATCCGTCAAACATGGAGGTGGAAACATTATGCTTTGGGGGTGTTTTTCTGCTAAGGGGACAGGACAACTGCACCGCATAAAAGGGACGATGGACTGGACCATGTAGATGGCTATCGCTGTCAGCCATCTTGGATTAATGATGTTATCAAGCAATTAATATTTGGAATGCAAGATAGTAGCCACCATTACAATATTGCTGTCAATCTACTGATACTGCCCTCAAGCGGTTTGGAGAAAATTACTATGATAAATGAACCCTAAATGGAGTTAAATTAACTGTCCACAAATGTGGACACCATGCATGAAAGGGTTAAAGAGTCCTGCGTACACTGTTAGCCTGTACAATTTGATTGAATTTAAAAACATTATGGTAACTCGTTACCCTAAAAAAGTTGATTTATTTTGTTTGTTTGTTCAACAAGACATTTCAAGTTCTTTACATTGGAACGTGCTAGTTCATTGAACTAACAATCTGTTACAATAACTAAAATTTACCAGTTAAGGTAACTCAAAATATTAAATTGCACTAAATTAACTTTCAGTAGATCAAATTGCATTTTTAACATAGCTTTTTAATTGGTTTAATTTAACTGGATTATCTCTGCTGAATTATAATTCTGAAAGTTACAGCTGCACAATAAACAAGGACAAAAATACATACAAGGATTAAATTCAGTTTATTTAAATTTATTTTCCAAAATCCATTCAACAAATCTTAGGTAACTTTAGGTATGTTGAGTTTAATAAAACAAAGATAAAATGTCTGCAATATATTGGTCATGCACAAAGATGCAAGGCATAAGTCAATCCAAAAAGAAGAACAAATGGCCTGAGGGAGGTTCTCTAAATCGTCCATCCCAAGATTCCCCTCCGAGATGATTCCTTACAGTCAAGTCAAGTCACCTTTATTTATACAGCGCTTTTAACAATACAGATTGTGTCAAAGCAACTTTACAGTATCAAATAGGAAAATAGTGTGTCTATAATGCAGAAGGACAATAGTAAACACTCAATTTTCAGTTAAAGGCATTTCATTATTGAATTCAGTGATGTCCTCATCCAGCTCAGTTCAGTTTAAATAGTATCTGTGCAATCAAGTCAACGATTTCGCTGGAAATTAAGAGATGACAGCGGCAAGGAACCAAAACTCCATCAGTGACAGAATGGAGAAAAAACCTTGGGAGAACCAGACTCAGTCAGGGGACCAGTTCTCCTCCGGCCAGACGAACCAAGCAGTTCAGTTCCAACTGCAGAAAAGTCAGATTGTGTAGAGGACTCATCTGGTTCCCGTGGTTTTGTCCCGATGGCCGTCTAGGTGATGAGGTCTTCACTGGGGATCTATCTCTGGGCTCATTTAGGTGTCCTGGTCTCCCTTACATGGGCTAGATGGAGGTGGAAAGACAGGGGATGCTGTGCCACATCATAGCTTTCTAGGCTGAGGAATCCAGCTGGAACATTTTGGTGTGAGTCCTCATCATCAGAAGCCTGGGCATGAATGAAATGAATAAAGCAAATTTTAGCTAAAAAGTATGTTATGACCCATTTAATTTACATATAATCTATAACAGAAAAAATTAAAAATACTTACAAAGCACGCTTTGAACTTCATGAAATTCTTCAAATAAGGGTGATCGGTGTTACAGGAATCCCACTTATGGTAACACACTTCATGTCAGCGAGGTCAGAGATCTGAGGTGCAGTGGTGGCAGAGACAATATTGTATCAATTTCTAAATCAATTGAAAATCACATTTCCATCGATTATTGTATTACAGGATAAAAGCACACAAAATGAAAATTTGCTGTTAATTTACTTACCCTAAGGCCATTGAAGATGTAGGTGATTGAATCCATGGTCCTTGGTGATTGATAAAATGGAAGTGAAGGGGTTACATCACTCTGAGAGTCAAAAAAGCAGATACAGGAAACACAAAATTAATACCCCTGGCTCTTGATTACATATTGAGGTCTTATGAAGCAAAACATTCGCTCTGAGCACATTGACTGTACATTGACATTATTATTATCTGTAATCCCATAGCCTTAACATAAATAAAATGTTTAAGTCTATAACGTTTTAACAAGTATCCCCTTTTGTCACAAGCAAACTGACAGTACAAACAATGATTTGACTGACAGACAAACAATGATTTTCTCTAAGAGACAAGCACGTCTCATGACACCTCTTTTTTTTTTTTTTCTAACTATTAGATTACGAACTACATATGAAAAGCGGTCCAAATCTGTTGCAGCTGATCCTTAAAAGACCATGGCGAAAGGTTTGGAATCGACATTCATGCAGTCATAAATTATATCTCTTTTTATTAGCTAACTGTTATACCTCTCATTTAATAATAATGGTTTCAGAGCAAAAGGTAAAGAAAGAGCTTCAACTCACCAGCAAACGTTGACAGAAATGCGCGTGCTACATCCGTGCAGACACTGCCTGCATGACGTCAGTTCAAACAGCCAGCTCAGCCCAATCAGCTTCTTTGTGCTGCATTCCACTATACGTTGCCATTGACAATGGACTCAAATAAGCTTAGTTAAGTTGATTCAACTTAAAAAATTCAATAGAATGAGAAAACTTGTGTAAATGGTACACCTAACTCAAAAACCTGAGTACTACATAATTTTTTTTTAATGTTTATGTTTAATGTACTTAATTAATTTAGGTTAAAACAATTTCAGAGATAACAGTGTATAATGAAAATGTGTGCCTTGAATTAATTCAGTTGTGTTCAAATGATTACTAAATGAAATTTTCTCATGAAATCTCTCCACTTGCACACTCTAAAAAAGATGGTTCTTTAAAGGTTCTTTACATGAAGTAACGGTTATATTTAGAACCATAGCATCCTTAAGAACCCTTTAATGCTGAAATGGTTCTTTGTGTTAAAGTTTAGCGTTCTTTATTCCCGCCCTTTTGTTTTTCAAATCTGTAACTGTCAAAGTACCTCATTACTAGGGCTGTAAGATTCAAAATTTTTGTAATCGAGTCTGATTCCGATTCCTGGTTCTGGAATCGATGGGAGTCGATTCCGAGAATCAATTGCTCTGTTGTTTTCGTTTCTTTTTCGATTCTTGTTTTTTTAGATCGAAGGAACCTAATCTCGCCATGACTGCGGGATATAAAGGTCGTAGAAAGTATCCTTCTCATAATATGAAGCTTTATTTGTAAAAAATGACAATAAATTTCTATAGCTATGATTGATTTTTAAATAGTAATTTTGTCTGCTTTGCCCGTGAAATTAGTCATAGCTCACTGCTCAGCAGGGACATGCATATCACATGAATTGAAAAAGACATGAAATGTCTAAAATAAATATGCACAGTTCAGCTGAATGATGAAGTTTACTTTGACTGTATGCTTAGGATAAAATTAACAAACTGTGCATTGAAACAAAATAACCAGAACATTAACAAGAACACTGATAGAGCTCATGGTTTATTTGTCAATCAGATGCGCTCTTGGCCACTGATCTATGCTCGTGATGTTTTCTTTTAGAATTATCATTGGCTGATAGAAATAAAAAAATAGTATTTTAGATGGAAATAAGATCCTCAATCACGTCATGATCTATTCTGTCGTGCAGCGCTCAAAATTTTTTTAACTGGTTCATTAAAACTATCCAAAAGAAACTTTTCGTGGAAACGAATCAGACTTCTAATAACTTTTAGCGAGCATGAGGTGAAGGGTAATACATAAAAATGAAATAGATCTTTTATATATAAAAACAACTCACAACTGTAATTACGGCTTTTATCGAGCATGAGGGAGGCGAATGGTGCTTCTCAAATGGAAGGCTGCATCCTCAAATTCTGATGATCTCAGTACCGACTCGTTTTCTTTCAGTTTATTTTTGTGAATTTAAATGTGTGCAGCCTTCGTAGGATGCAGCCTTCCATTTGAGAGGCACCCATAGATAAGCTTTGTTGAACTGAAAAAAGCTCTGAATGAGGAGTCGATTCCTCTTGATGGAATCGATTCCCAGCTCTACTCATTACTGATTTTCTGGAGTTCAGTGATACAGCTACACAGACCGTCAACACACTCTCAACAGGTAAATGATTTCATTCTTAAATTTAAATACAAATTGTATTTTTGTTACAATTTCGCATATCATTAAAAATCAATAAATAAAAGTACCTAATTGACATGCTATTGTTGTTGTTTTATTATGTAAAAACCCTAATAGAGGCTACAAGATAATATAACACCAGGCAGATAGAGTGGTAAAAAACTATATTAATAAATCATATATACAAATAATATTAATAATACTATTAAAGATATAAACACACTAATATACTAATATTAATGAAAATAAACTATCATTAAAAAGACCATTAAGGTCCTATATAGCATTTTCAAAGCATGGTTCTTTATGGAACCCTATAAAAAGGGTTCTATTTAGCACCAAAAAGGGTTCTGCTATTGTTACAAGCTGAAGAACCCTTTTCTGGTACTGTTTAGAACCATTTTTCCTAAGAGTGTATGAAATTTATTTTTAGAAATTTTTAATTTTATATTTTAGAACACCCAATCGGGCAAATAGTCGAAACTAATATTTTCCCATACTCTGTTCCCTTTTTTTCCATAGCCAACTTTTCCAGACCTGCAAATACAGACCTGCAAGTAAAATACTTTTAAAACTGCGCAGGAGCCGGTGAGCCAAAGGAAATCATGTTGTTTTACATAAACCTCTAAAATTACAAAGCAGTAAGAAGTGTGTGAAGTAAATGAGTTTAAAATAGGCCTACTAATGAAATAAGCGCAAATAAAATAGCAGTGTTGCAGTTGCCTTCCATGCATTTCCTGGAAATTCCTTAAATCAATTTCCATATTTCTAAACTGCATAGGAACCCTTACTGTTTTAATTAGAAGATATTTAAATATTTATTTATCGGATCACGAAATGTCCCCAAGCTGTGGGTCTCCAACTTTGTTGCCCGAAGCACAACCGCACTGCATCTCAAAGCACTGCCTATACAATACAAGGGTATTGGCTCCGACTGTTAGAAGATTTTTCATAAAAAAATTATTATCTTAGTTAAACACAGCATATTTGTTCAGTGATAACTACGAAAAAAGATAGGCTGTAATACCATGAACATAATAACGGCTATAAGTATATCTGTACGAAGTTCTGGTTCAAGCTCCGCCTACTTCCGGTTTCATCCAAATACAGATACGAATAATTTTGTGATCGTAACAGATACAAATACAGATACAAATACTGGCTTCGCTGCACACTAGTGATGGGAAGTTCGGATCATTAACTGATCATTTGAGTCTCGTTCAGCAAAATGAACTAATCTTTTTTCAAGTCATTTCGTTCATTTTAGCAACATAATTAAAATATTATGTGCTACTTCCCAAACACATCTACTACTTATGCAAATGTTGATCGTTTCTGGTCTCAAATTGTAGCTTTTTATTTCTTACAGTTTATAAATGTGTGAATTTCTGTCATGATGGTTCTTTTCCATAACGCTGAATGTGGTAACAAAGGTAATAAACTAAAGGGTTGGTTATTATTATTATTAAGTCTTTTTCCCTCAGACTGCATAGGTTTATGGGGCTGTCACATGATGAACGAACGACTCAAACCCGAAGAATCGAGAGCTGAACTAATCAATTCTCTTTCCGGCTCAGACTGCATAGGTTATGCGTATGAGGCTGTCACGTGATGAACGAACGACTCGAAAAACCCGAAGACTCGAAACAGGTGAACTATTTCAGTGCCTATAGGATGTTGCGCATGCGTGACTGAATGAATCACTCCCAGAGACGACTCGTTCTTCCCGAGTCACATTGAACGAATGAATGATGCATTTATATAGCGCTTTATTGTGTATTGCTGTACACCCAAAGCGCTTTACAATCATGTGGAGGGGTCTCTCCTCAACCACCACCAGTGTGCAGCATCCACTTGGATGATGCGACGGCAGCCACAGGACAACGGCGCCAGTGGGCTCACCACACACCAGCTACATGGTGGAGAGGAGAGAGAGTCATAGAGCCAATCAAGTAGATGGGGATTATTAGGAGGCCATGATTGATAAGGGCCAGTGGAGGGAATCTGGCCAGGACACTGGGGTTACACCTCTACTCTTTTTACGAGAAGTGCCATGGTATTTTTAATGACCATAGAGAGTCAGGACCTCGGTTTAATGTCTCATCCGAAAGACATTAAAGATTCGTTCAAAATAAACGAATTATTTGTTCAATAATGACCCATCACTACTGCACACCCCTAGTCATTTGTGACCCTGGACCACAAAACCAGTCTTAAGTGTCAATTTTTTGAAATTGAGATTTATACATCATCTGAAAGCTTGATGTATGGGGTTGTTAGGATATGACAATATTTGGCCGAGATACAACTATTTGAAAATCTGGAATCTGAGGGTGCAAAAAAATCTAAATATTGAGAAAATCGCCTTTAAAGTTGTCCAAATGAATTCTTAGCCATGCATATTACTAATCAAAAACGACGTTTTGATATATTTACAGTAGTAAATTTACAAAATATCTTCATGGAACTTTGATCTTTACTTAATATCCTAATGATTTTTGGCATAAAAGAAAAATCTATAATTTTGACCCATACAGTGTATTTTTGGTTACTGCTACAAATATACCCCAGCGACTTAAGACTGGTTTTGTGGTCCAGGGTCACATTTGTATCCACGACAGATGTAACAATTTAGTGTGTGTGTGTGTGTGTGTGTGTGTGTGTACTGTTGTGAAACGCCTCTGTTCAAACAAACTGTTGCATCCACAGAAGTTCAATCACATTAAATTTACTTAACCAAAAATAATGGATAAGAAGATATCAGCTATCCCAGAGCTGGTGTCCTGTATCGTCTGTTAAGAATAGCCTGTGATATTTGTAACGTACAGAAATAGTCCGACCTGTTATTACAACACAAGTAAACATGTAAAACAGGTTTCCTATCAGTCCACATAACTTGATGGCAGATGCACTGAAATGCAGACTTTGATGTCACTCGTGCGTATCGGAAATTAATAAGAACCTGTCTGGGCTGTACCCTAAAACTATTAGAATTGATAAATGAGTCGACGGGGAGTTTTTAAATGTCATATTATGAAAAACGTCTATCACCACAAAACACGTGCGGAACAGACGTGAAATAGAAACTGACTGAAGGTAAACTGCTGCTTGCTAATGAAAGCAAATCTCGTCAACAGTTTCAGATGACTGAACATTTGATCTAGACGTTGTTATAAATTAACAGGAGCTTTGAAGTATGGTAAATAAATACTGTGTCGCGATATCCAAACCTCGCGCGGTGCTCCGATTGCATGCGCGAGCCACCCCATCTCCCCTCAGAAAAACGCTCGCTAACTGTTGTGGATGTGACCGATGTCACGGCACAAAAATCACTAAACACTCATGCCAGCGCACCTTCCTATGACCTGCGCCATATCTGAACACCCCTAGGTAGTATTCTGAAAAAAAGGAAACGGATAAAACTTGAGAAATGTAGGCGATGGGAACTACGAAGTGTTATAGTCCCGCGACTTACCTCGCGCTTCCTGGGTCACCGTGAATACGAGTAAAGCCAGCAGTATCGAGCGGCTAAGTAATGTTCCCACGTCCATCGTGCTAGAGATTATTCTTTAGGACTGGTCAGTTTTTTCTCACACATTCAAGTGGTCAGGTCTTTGCTTCGAGAAAGAGAGCGTTCTGATTGGTCAGCGCGGAGAAATATGCCCTGCCCACATTGTTCACGCTTTACCCTGCCTCAGTTCAGCAGGGGAGTTCAGCTGTGCCTCAAAACTACTGCGAATCTGTCCTGTGAATGTTGTTTGGAAATTGATCTGATCATCCCAAATGCAGTTCTTATGATCAGCGAGATCATGAGACGCTCTTGGCAGTAATTTTACATGCACAGCTGGAAAAAACAAAACAAAACAAACAAACCAAAAAAAAAAAAAAAAAAAAACCCGGCCCTTAGATGGTTTTGGTTTCCACATTTACATATCATAACATGCAATTATATTTTCTGTATGAATGCACTTTAGGCTGTCTCTGTGGAGCATTAAACAGTCTAAATGCATCTTTTTGTGATGCATGTGCTGCTTTAGAGTCAACTTTTTTTGCATCCATGGCACACATATAATAGGAAATAAAAAGGGGTTGAATCATTATTGTAAACATAATGAGTTTCTATATCGCCAGAAATGAAAGAACTATGTTCTCAGAATGAAATGAGCCAGGCCACACACACAGCCTGAAGGAAGAGATTGATGAGAAGCGATTATCTGCAGTTATATGTGCACTGCAGCAAACTTCTCTTTCCTGTTGGGTCAGAGTGGAATTGAACTATTTGAATTAGGCTGACAGGGCATTTCTATTAGTTCAGAACTGCTCAGAATAGAACTAGACTGTGCTGCTGATGTACAAAACAGAGGTAATGACATGATGTGATGCAAAAGAATGAGGCCAATGATGAAAAGTTAAAGTTAAAACTTTTTAGATACATTTTTGATAAACTTCGCAGTGAGGTTCAGCTTTGCAAAAGGTAACACTAAAATATTATCTGTGCCAAGCTTTGCTCTAAATCGTATTAATATCATTATTCATTTAGTTTTTCCCCCCCTTCAACCACACATCTGCTTTGTGCATCTCCACTCTGCCCCCTTGTGACCTAATATTTACCAAAATGTTAAATTGATCAAACGTGTCAGTAGAGACATACTGTATAATGTTCCAAAAAGTTCTAATAAAAAATGCTTTTCTTTTGAACTTTCTATTCATCAAATAGTCCACCAAAATTCAACATCAGAATGATTTGTGACAGTTTATCTGACCCTGAAGACTGGAGTAATGGCTGCTGAAAATACAGCTTTGCCAACACAGGAATAAATTACATTTTAAATATATTCAAATAGAAAACAGTTATTTTAAACTGTAACAATATTTCACATTCTTACTGTATTTCTGATGATATACATTCAGCCTTGTGAACATGAGAGATTTCTTTCAAAAACATTGAATGTTTGAATGTTGTACATAGTCCCATTTACTTTGAGAAGAAACAGGTACATTGAATCTTAAAAAAAATCTCCACAACGTATATATATTGTTTCTAATCCTTTCTAAATATGAGTGTGTGTATTGTTCTAAACCACAATAATAAAAGACGAGCACACTTATAAAACAAAACATTTATTCACTGAGCACCATTCAAATATGAAAAAGAAAAGGGGAATTCTCTATTATTGTTTTATACTAGAAGATAAACAACACTGTTACTTACTTTCTAGTTTGTCTTTCTAAATGTCATAGAAAGATTAAACAGTGAAGAGTTCTAATGTGGATGTGGCCTGTGTCAACTTTTGAAATGAATGCCATTTAAAGTATGTACTTTTTTAGTTTTATGTGCTGCTTTTGCATTATAAATTAGACTTATTGCCTCTCTTAAATACTAGTTTAAATGCAAGTTCACAAAAAGGAGCTTGGTGGGTGTGAAAAAGAAAATAAAACAAGAAATTATTAATACAGTGCATTTAAACAACTTCCAAAACTCCCTCATACAAATACAGTATATCCAAATACTGATGTCTAAATATTGGTATTTAATCTGATTAAAAATGAGCATATTTTATCTATCAACGTTTGTGGTTTCAAATTTGTAGTTAATACATTAAACACACACACACAAAAAAACTCTGTATTAGTCATTGTGAGGAGGAGCTAATGTCATCTGAGAAGGCACGGAGTAATGCGGTGAATTCATACAATAGATCTACTCTTGTTTGTTGCTGTCTGGCTGAGGTATTCTTTGGTATTCTAATAGAAGACGGTGGGCCGTTGATTGAACAGTATCAGTGGGTGATTTATACATATTTACATCATGCTCAGAGAAGAAGTGAAACATGATTGCAGTGCCATTTCCCCTGGCTTGTAACTTCTCACAGGAGCTCTCTCCCTAATAAAAGAATAGATTGGATATTTCCCCCAGCAGTCCAGCTACTGCTGCTCCCTACATCTGCATTACTTTACTTTAAAATTGTCAGCTTTCTAGTTCCTTCCAGGGTTCTGGATGTAGCTGTTCTCAATGCAAAGCACAATGAAGTGGTTTGAGCAGCTACGCGTGTGCTGCCCCAGCAGTCTGCCGGTCTGCAGAAGAGACGCCTGTCCCGTCACGGCCATGTCCCCCGTCCGCCAGGCCTCACAGTAGCTAGTTGTCATTCGGATGCCCATGGTATTCGAGCCGTGCCACACCAGTTTCTGAGGCCTTGAGCCATAGTAACATACAATTTATTAATTCATGTTGGTTCATAATATAAGAAATAATATTAATTTAGATAAATTGAAAGGTTAATATATATATATATATAATTATATATATATAATATATTATTATTATTTTTTTTCAGAATATAAGTCACATTTTTAATTTGTGTCTAAAACAGCAGCCCGCAGCAGTAAATAAAACACAGATTGGCAACGTTATAATGTTTATATATATATATATATATATATATATATATATATATATATATATATATATATATATATATATATATATGTTTTTGTTGTATTTACTGGTATATTACATTATTTCTGAATGTAATAATAAAATGTGACTTAAATGTTTATAATGTTTGTATACATTGTTTTATTTACTGATATTAAATACTTAAATATGTTTATAATAGTTGTGTTCATTTTGTTTAATTTACCAGTATTTTACATTATTTCTGAATGTAATTGTAAGATGTGACTTAAATACATGTTTAGTGTTTGTAATATTTGTACATGTTTTGTTTTATTTACTGCTATTTTACATTATTTCTGAATGTGACAATAAAATGTGACTTATACACCAATTGTTTTTTTTTTCCTCAATGCAATTTTGACCTAGTGCTTAATTTTCAGAAAATAGGGTGACTAAGATTAATAAATGCTGTAACATATTCTTTGATTGTTCACTGATATATCCCTAATATATTAAATACTGTAGCATGTGTTAGCAGACAAATTAATTCAATACACACTTCTGAGAAAAGCAAAAGGAAAAAGCTGTTTACCAAGCTTGCTCGGTCATGACATTTCGACCATCAAAGGAATAAATCGGAGTGAGTGGATCATAAACAGCCCCGTCGCCAGAGAACATAGCCATCCAGCTGCTGAAAAGCACATCTCCCTAGAGAGGAAACACAAGAAGCTAAATTTGGACAGCTAAACTTAGGCAAACTGCATGTAATGAGAGCACACTGATCAAAAACACTTGATTAAAATCTACTATTGCAAGCATGCTCCTTTACATACTTTGAGGTTCACCACTGGCAAGCCGAAGCGGTCCCCTTTCTTGACGATGCTGGAAAGGTCTTGTAGGTGAGAGGAGAGGAAAGCTCTGTAAGTGGATGTTAGGCCCCTGGCACGGGCTTGCTGGTAACACTGATAATCTGCCCCTCGGATTCCATGCATGTCCCCTGAGAACGGGGCATTGAGTGCCACCAAGTGCAACTGAGAAGATCAAAGGTCAAAGATCACATCAAAGTGCTCACCTTTTCATAGCAATTATTTAGGAAGCAACAAGGTTAAGCAACCCTTACTGCTGGCATTGAATGTGCATTCTGTAGGAAAGCATGGTAGTCTGGCAGGAAGCTCTTCAACTCCTGCAATAAACATTACATATTCACATCAGACATTAAGATACCGTATACAACTTTATAAATGAAATTACACTTTGATTCTAGAATACTGTAACAGTTCTCTTGGTTTGATAAATGGTAGTAGATGAGCAAAGATTCTAAGACCATACTGGGGATATCGGTACCATATCGGTTATCGGCCCATATTAGATATTTTGTATAATTTTTTTTCGATTTATTTTTGGTGCCTTTATTTAGAGAGGGGGATACAATTGGGAAAGGTCTGTGATTCGGGATTCGAACACGGGAAGCCCAAAGCACAACGGCGCTACATGCTGGCGCACTGACACAAGGCATTCGGCGGTGACAGATATTTTGTAATTTATCAGTACGATATTCAATGTTTAATTGTTCATACTCATTTTGATTAACCTTTCTATAATCGTTTCCTTAAAGTTAATTTAAAATGTGTAATCTTTAGCAAATCTCAAATAGAATGTTATTATTAACTAAAATTAAAACTATTAAAAATCATTTTTGGTAAATTAAACGAAGTTGAAATAGAAATATTAGACGAAAAAACTTAAACTAAACAAACTAAAACTAAAAAACACTTTAACTAAAAACTGAAATAATTTAAAGATAAATACAATAAAAAGCTAATAAAAATGTCAAGAATAGCATAATATAACAAAATATAAAAATAAGAGCTAATTCAAAACATTTATTAATGCTATAATAATATATAAATTATACTAAAATAACACTAATCTTAAAAATACTATTTTTCTTCATACTGTACATTAAACTGTTGTGATGCCTAAATTCACTTGTAACATTTAAAATTACTGATTGTAAAATAGCATAGCATATTTTAATATCAGTTGTGTATTAGTTATCTGTGTAATAATTATCGGTAGTAAGTAATAAGTTTATCGGTATCTCCCAAAATTTGAATATCGGTACATCCCCAGGCTACTGTATATGTATGACGCATAACGCACCTGGCTATGAACTCTAGGTACACTGCGGTCGCTGGGTCTGCTCAGGCCTTGTGTCAAAGCAGATGAGGAACTGTCTTGAGGAACTGGGATTAGCTCTCCTAGCTAACAACACAGTTACACATCACAAAACATTTGAATAAGCAGACAACAAAGAGCAAAGTTGGTCTATTTACTTTTGTTTTTAAGGGAAATGTGAAGAGTACATACCTCAACTTTCTTCCAGCCCCCTCGTACCCTGATGTACAGTTCACTCTTGTCTATAACAAATGCCAGAGTCCCTTCTGCAGCCTGACTGGTCTCTCTTATCAAGGTCTGACTGTTTTTATATGTTCTCACCTGGTTAGTCATAGTAAGCAGTCATAATCTAGATAAAGTAAGGCAAGGCGCATTTAATCTTTTATGAGCTTGCTCAGTTTCGTGCCATTTGACTTACAGGGTTTCCATGGCCAGGAGCACCAGGCGGCCCTGGAGGACCTGGAGGTCCAGAGAGACTCGCAGCTGAGACAGAAACAAGTAAAAGAGAATTTTGGTGCATTATTAAGTTGTTGAGAAGTTTTAAGCCCTGATAAAGTCACTCAAAATGATTCTGGAGAAAATCTGTTTAAAAATGCACTCGGGCTAGTCATCTAAAGTTTGGAAAAGTTCTCTTTCTGCAGTCATGATAAAGAAGGTATTTGTTGTTACCAGAGCCATATGCGGACAGAGTGCCTGGTGGTCCAGGAGGTCCTGGTGGCCCCTGTGGTCCTGGAATTCCATAGCCAGGCTGTCCTGGAGCACCCGGGGAACCAGTGTCCCCAGGAGGACCGACAATAGAGTCACCTTTCGGTCCCTAAAACACAAAGCATCACATTGGAGCTAGAATGTGAGAGGACACACTTCCACTTAATCAAATGTACTGTACACCAAATAAAAGATAGTCTCAGCTTATGTCTTTTTTCAGATGACTTACCACAAGGCCTGTCCTCCCAGGCATCCCTGGTGGGCCAGGCAAACCTGGATCGCCTTTTTCTCCCTTTTGCCCCTTGTAGCCATTATCACCTTTAGCACCCTTAGAGACACACACTTGATATTGTCAACAGCAGCAATGGCAACCATAACATGAACAAAAAGAAACTGTAGCTGTTCTGATCACTCAGTAATACTCAGTAAAGTCAAATTTGATACATTTTAACTCATTTTGTTCTCATCATCATCATTATTTATTCAAACATTTTTTTGTGCTATTTTTCTCCGTGAAAGCCCTTGTAGTCCCCTGAGGGTCCCAAGACAACAGTTTAAAAACCCTGTCACATAAGGTGCATTCACGGCTTGTTGGAACATAAATATAAGATTCTGACTAGTAAAAAGCATTCACATCCTCGTAATTACAACTTGTAAACTCTGAATTTAGTACCTCCTGACTGCTGCATTGCCATGCGAAACTTAACCTTGCAGTGGCTGCAGCAATAAAAAGCAGTTAAGTAGCTATCTCATAATGTTTCTATTTAATATTTCCAATAAATTACACAAATTTATTTTGCCATTAATTTAGCAAAGAAAAAAAAAAGCATACTTCCAACTCAGAGGACTAAGTAGAATGTCAGAGTTGTCATGTAGTAATTATGGTAATTACGACATAGCATGAATGCACCATTACACACAAGAGTGTGTGCAAATTGTTGACCATTTTAAGTTTTAAGCGTGCTTATAGAATCTATACAAATGCTTAAGATATTTTTCAACAAGTGCTTACCACATAACCATGAGGAAACAAAGGCACTGTGAAGAAAGAAAACAAAGATCATTGTTGAGGTCTGGTCACTGGACTGTCTGTCAGTGCCATATAGACACTTAATGCTATTTGTTTTCTATTTGTTTATATTCATTCATTCATACATTCAGGGACAAGTAAAATTAATAATACATAAAAATCAATGTGAAATGTGCCAGATCTAGCCAGTGTGACCAGTTTTAATCTGTAGTCCTAGGGCCGGTTGATGAAAAAAATAATCAATACATTAGTACAACATTTTATTACTAAAATCACTATAAATGTTCACAATTTTGATTTGACAACCCATTTCTATTTGATTTTACATTTTTTAGATAAACCACAATGACTTTTTTATATCTTTTAATTATGACATGAGTCAATTGCATTCATGGGTTCCTCTAAAAGCAAAAGAAAACTGACTAAAAGTACTTCTTATCAGTGGTATATCACAATCACTACACAATCACAATCAATCTTTTTACCCGTGTTCCTTCCTGTTATTTGATTAATGTACTCCCTAAATATAGGTGGAGCAAAACCATTAAGATCCTTAAAAACCAACATTAAATTAGGTAATTCAATCAATTATATACAAATACAATACACAGGATTATAGTTAATTTCCCAAAATAAGGCTTTTTTTTTTTTATACCTGCGGTTCCTGGCAACCCAGGATTTCCCACATCACCCTTGTCCCCTTTGACTCCTAATGATGCTCTTCCATCGCCTGTTCCAATGGGAAAAATATCATGAAATATAAAATATTATAAAAAATAGTTGAAAAGGCTGCTACATTTAAGATCTCCTGCATATACCTTGTTGTGAATTGTTGTTGTTGACCTGTAAGACAAACATTTTTTTATATAAAATTAGACAATATTTTGGACAGAACAGAAGTGATGATGAAAATATTGTCTGATATGAAATATTAAAAAGAATATGAATCCATGCCGGCTAATGTCAGCATATTCAGGAGTGAACGGTTTTGTTAGTGTGACATTTTAAAATGTACACAGCATGTAAAATCCCATAATTCCATGAATTCACTGCTGAGCCCAACAAATGTTAGAGCTCATGCAACATGCTTTGGTGAGCTTAGGAGAGCGCCTCAGATGAGATGAGATGAGATACTGGGTTAAAAAACCATGGAGAAACACTCTTGAATTTGTAAATAACAGCATAACACAGGCATTATTCAGATGCCAAATATATAATAATTAAATAAATAAAATATTCCCTTTTGAAACATGTAATTTAGATCTGTTTACAAATTAAACCTGTTCTATGCTGTTTTTAAGACCATGAACCCAGGAATAATCCAGAAGCACCTTAGAAAGCAAAGTAGGCGGGGCTAGTGTATTAGGGGAAGGAGCTGAGCCAGAAGGACATGCGCCACACCCAAAGCCAAACCACCAATCAGAGAATTTCACTCATTAACTTACTGGTATTTTGCAGTGTGGTCTAGGAGGAACTGGGAAAACTGTCTTTAGAGCAGAATCATTTCATGACTTTTGTAAAAATTACATTTTAGGTTAAAGCACACTTTGATGCTCAATTTAATTTCCATACGCTGCAAATCTGATAAGAAAATCAAACTTACTCCATTGAGACCAATTACTCGTCCTGGTGGCCCTGGAGGTCCAGGTGGACCCGGTGGACCCTTGAATACAGGTAAGCCATTTAATTTAACTAGATTTAAAGATATGAAACAATGGAATCATCATGTCACATAGAACAAAACAAAAAATTTACTTACAGGGGGACCACTAGAATCTCCCTTATCCCCTTTCCTTCCAGCTATTCCAGCCCGGCCCTGAAATAAATTTGAGGGAGTTAGTGGAAATAAGCATTTATTAAGTGGTGAGACTGTAAATAAACAGACAAAAAATTTTTTTTACCGGTCTACCAGGAAGTCCATATTCTCCTTTTTGTCCAGGCGGTCCAATCGGCCCCTAAAGATCAAAGAAAAACATACATATTCTTCGATTGCAGTATTTATGCATGCGTACTTCAGTTTTTGTTTGAGAGATGCATCTTACAACAATCCCAGGACGTCCAGAGAGGCCGATGTCTCCCTGCAAAGTACAACGATGTCAATATCAGACCATTGAGGAACAACAAAAAAGTTCAAGCTCAAAAGTAGATTGTTCAACCTTCATTCCCTTCGGTCCTCTGGGTCCTCTCAGGCCTGGTATTACAGAACCATCAGCAGCTATAGATACACCTGGCTCCCCCTTTTCTCCCTATCAGACAATACAACAAATGATATTTCATAAAACGTTACTTTATGGCAATCCTGACCAAGTAGTTATAATATAGTATGTCATATATGAGTAATGGGCGAAACATCTACTTCCATTAAAGGTTCTGTAAGCAATTTCAGCTATTTTAGGTTCTGCTAACCTGAACACATAAGAGAGAGCGTGGGCCTCTCTTTGGCAGTGTTTAGAGTTTCTGGCCTGTCACAGAGTGAGTCCTCAGGAGACCTATTTCAATGATCTCTGAGTTGGTAAGAACATTTTATGTGTGGTTTTCAAAAATTGCTTAGAGCACCTTTACAGTAAGCAATCAGATGTGACAGCTAAATTACAGTGGTAAAGACAGCAGCTCAGATTTATGAATACTTGAAAATAAAATGAGCCCTCATTAGGAAATTTGTCTTGTCAATCGTGAGGTAATGATGGGAGAGTTTATGCTGCATTATGTGCAACAGGTTATTTCTGATCGTGTTTTAAACCCATACCTTCAGTCCTGGAGGTCCTTGAATGCCGGGAAACCCAATTTCACCTTTTGGTCCTCTTGGGCCCTGAGCATTACAACATTCAAGCAAGTTATTCCCACCATTATAATGGTTTATTTGCTAGTTTATACCCTCAAACACCAGATTAAGCCCATTAAAAGCTCTACACAAAATCATATGAAATTTAAAAGAATAAGTTCAGCGTAACCAGAGGCAATTTTAATTACCAGAATAATTTACTTCCATTTGTTACTCCTTTTTTTTGTATTGACGTATACAAATATGGCTTATGTGTATGATTACAAATATGATTTATGCTTATGTGTTTGTTTATGTGCACAAATTGTTGTTTTTCAAATAACTGAAGTAGGCAGACTTTAAATATCTACTGTATCTTTGCCTTATACATATAATTAAAAGTAGTCAGATATAGCGTGTTAATTATCTAGGTTAAGAGGTTTTGACTCTGTGAAATGGTCTTTGCAGAAAGATATGTGCTGAGAGATGACTTTTGCAGGAGATCTATATGCTCCTTTTAGCTTGTGTTTGCAACCAAAAGCCATGTTGATATTTTTGACTGATCTTAAATGTCTAGTGCACAGCAGAAAGAGGAAGACCGTTTTGGTCCCCAAAGAGAGGATCTGAAAGTACCGAGATATTTGGGTTAAGCCAGCATGTGGACTTTGGGCTTGGCAGTTATTGTGTTTTGATATGTGGCAAACTGTAGCTTTATGTTAATTATTGAGCTCTTCTTATATTTAGATTTTGTAAGGGTATAAAAGATGTGCTGCACCCCTCCCCTGCAGGCTCTCTTCTCTCTTCTCCTCTCCTCTTGAAACTTCAGGTTTTACTCTTCAATACTTTGGGTGCACCTTTTAAAACTTTTATGACGGGTTTTATTCATTGCAGATTGATTTCTCTTTTAAGGAAGATTTGATCTCTTTTTAGAGTATTTGTAGTATTTTCAAAAGGAAATTATTCCTTATTAATACTTAGTATTAACTCAAAATTGGTTATTATCTTTACTAATGGTTTTAACTATGTAAGGTTTGAAATATGAGTGATTTGTATTAACTGTACTAACAGGTGCATATGCTGTTTTGCATATGATTATTAAATTTCATGTTTCATTTTCGAGTTATGTTTCACAATTATTATTTCTGAAACTTTAAAGAATAAATTTGCATATTCCTTCAACCTAACCGTCTGGCCTGAATTGGATTTCGCATCAGTTTATATCCACTTTTCATCGCCACAATAACGCAACACTGTAAACCATCTTTACAGCTCATTACGGATGCAATGCAGAATTGATAAGTGCTTCTATAAGTTTAGTAGTTTCACATTTCTGCTTTTTAATACTCCAAAAATTCCATTCACTTCCATTGTGAGTGCGTCAATGTAACTTTTGTTTTTTTGAAGACAAGGGAAGTGATTGAACTTGGATTGAACTCGGAATCTTCCTTTAATAGTGGTTTCTATTTTGAGGAGAGAAAAATGAGGAGAGAAAAATGTACCAACCACCAAATTATGGATTATTATTTCATGACACTGTAAGGTAAACTGGCAAATTCATACACAGATAGATCATATGACAAGACTGAACCTAGTAAAAACACTATGAAGATGGGTCAGTCCATCTCAAGTGGTCCAAAAATTGTAAACTTGGTTGCCTGACCATTTCTTGATTGATTACATACCTATGCATATTGGGACTGCAAAATTTATTGCATAGTGGTATTGCAAAACCACCACTTTTAATTTTTATCTTAACTTCTGGTTATCCAGAGTGTCTGTCTTTAAAACCAAAAATGGTCAAGCAAACTCCGTAGGACCACTCAGCAACTTAGTTGCATGAGCTGAACAACTTTAACGTCAGTATATCATCTTGAAATAGTTTTAACGTATAAAGCAGACAGAAAATGAATGGCATTCTTACAGGGAATCCTGCTCTGCCAGGCAAGCCTTCAGGGCCCTGCAACATGCACAACACACACACACACACACACACACACAAAAGCAAGCGAAAAACCATCAGCAGTGACATGGATGCGATGCATGATCAAAGAACAAACCTATTCCAGATCATGTGGAAATGCCAGGCATTTAGCAGCATTGTACTGTGAGGGGTGGGAAAGATCTTGCAGATTTCTGTATCCTTAGAGCTGTGATTGCTCCTGGACACATTTCTTACAAAATTTAGTTTAAAAGCTGACGTTTATACTATCCATGTTAAACATGCTCCATCTTAAAAAGCTTTTGAGGGGAAAACAGTGAGCTGCTTTACGTACCATAGGGCCTGGAGGTCCTCTGATCTTAGTGAGGTTCAGTTTGGCTGCAGTATCATTAAGAAGGAGCTGGAGGAAAAAAATCATTATCTTTTTTTGGTTCTCAAGCAAAATATAGCAGCAAAGCAGGTTACCAGACTTTATACTTACGTCCTGTAAGTTAATGGTCGGTCCAGGTGGGCCAGGGGGACCGGGAGGCCCTGTGATGCTCAGTCCATCACGACCTCGCTCACCCTAAGTCACAATTAATACAGCAATTTACAGCATGTTCTACACACAAAGTGAAATTTGTTTCATACAGTGTGCTTTTGGCTTGAGATGAATACCATCATGCATTATTCATCACTTGGTGTAAATAATGTGGGTCATAACTACACATAACTGCTCAAAATATTCTTAGATAAACAATATAATACCTTCTCTCCTGGACTGCCCTTGTCCCCCTTTGGTCCCTGTTTACATTAAGGTAACAACAGCAAAAACATTAAACATTTATTGTACCACAGCTATTAAAGTCATTTTTTTATCATTTGCACGCTACATAAAAATTGACCCATCACTTGCTAGAATACTTATTTAGTATTCAGTAATTGTACCATTTGAAACATATACAGTATAATCTCTTTTCAGAGTACTCCAAGAATGCAAGAACCGAAGACTGACCCTGGCACCTGGTAAACCAGCTAATCCTGGTATTCCATCCTGTCCTGGCGATCCTGGTTCACCCTGGATAGAGAAGAGACATGGATCAGAAAACATATTAATCCCTATTCGGATGGTAACTGTTTCTCATTGGAATACAGAAGTAATTTTGTAAATCCTTTTTGACCACTGCCAAGCACCATATGGTTAAATGTGAGAATTTGTTTGAGTTTTAAAAATGGACACCTTCATTACTGAAATGAAAATACTGTAAACCACATTTGAAATAGGCATTTATTATGGCAGCAACAGATATGCAGGGGAGTTAAAAAAATATATTTTTTTTAAAGTATTTTCTATTTGGATTATTTTCATTTTATCTTCCATGTCTTTTTTTTTTCCGAATAAAAATATGTTTACAAAATTCTATATATATAAAAACTATCAACCAAGTAGCCAGGTCTTATATAAATAATAGGATGCATTAACTTATTTCTGCTCATTTCTACATTTTAAAAAAGACAACTATCATTTTGAGATTGAAATGCATCACAGAAAACAATTTAAACCAATAGTGCATCCACTTTCCTATATTAAAATAGGATATTTAAATAAGTGATACTTAAATTTGATGTTATTTTCCTATTATTAAATTAAATATTATTGTAATAATTGTCCAAGCAACACGTGACTGATCATTTGAGAAGAGCATTTCTGAGTTCGTGGAACCACAAACTTACACCTAGAACATGAAGTTATCTTCATCCAAATGCATACATTTTATTACTGAGGAGCCAGTCAGATTTATTTTACAGACATTAACGTGACAAACAATTACCGTCTGAATAGGGCTATTGTGAAATAAAAATTATTTGAGTTTAGAAGGTATATAAATTAATATAGTAATATAATATAGTATATAAAATATTTTCACAGCTTTTATGATTTGTCTGTCATCAACTACTGTTGTTTTCTCAGCCGATCAGGTAGTTGTTGGTTGCTGTTGTCACTGGTGGTTTCCAAACTCTTGATTTCTCCATGCCCTTTGTTTTTGCTATAGCTCTATCTGACTTCCTCTTTTCTTTTAGCATCCAAATTGCTTGCTTTTCTCTCAAAGTCAGCTCCCTCGTCTTCATCCTGGTTTGTGTGTGTCATCATCGAATGCAAGATTCAGAATGCAGAAGTAATGTATATAACTGATACGACACATTCCCTGCTTTTAATATCTGAAGAATTAATGCAACAGGACACAGCTGATCACTTAGAAAGACCTGTGAGGCAACTGTTCCAATACTTATGCTCACATCAGATAGAGGGATGAAACTCTAAAAGTGCTGAACTTAGCTGGTAAAACATCTATGTGTTGAATCACCTAATAATAAAATGTGACATTCTGTAGTTTTGTCTCATATTCATCTTTTAATCATATTTGTAAATGTCTTGACTTTACAGCCAACAGAGCAATTTTGTCTTTACTGTTCCAATACTTTTGGAGGGCATTGTATGTAGCTATTTAGTATGACTATAGTGTAATTTGACAAACCTTTACAGACAAACCGGGGGCTCCATCAGCACCAGGAAGTCCCTACAAAAAGGAAACAGAACAGGCATGTTAATAAAATAAAATATGTTGTTAATTTACCTACACACAAACACATCAAACCATTACATTGGAATTAATGAATGAATTAATCAATCATTTAATTATAAGTAGTTTAGCCATGAATTAACTTTATTTTAATACTACTTTTTTGATAATCAAAGGACTAAGCACAATAAAATTCATGCTTAACATTTTAGAGGATAAACATACCTGAGATCCTGGAGGGCCAGGCAGACCAGGAGGCCCCTTAAAAAAAGAGGAGGAGAAAAAAAAAAACTCAGATTTGGTCCATTCAACAAACAAATTTTGTGCACACAAAGAAAATGAACTCTGGTCGATGTAGCATGCATTGACAAATTCAAGGTTAGTGAAAGTTTAATAGAATAGAATTTGAGAATGACAAAAGTAGTAGTGATGCTTCTGTAAACTCACAAGATAGCCTTTTGAAATTCCAGCTCCAAGAAACAATCCACTTTCACCAGAACTCTCCAAATCCTGTCAGAACAAAATATCCCCTGTCCTTAGACTGAGTATAGAAGCAAGACCCACTCAAAAGTTTAAGAAAAAATAATTATGTTCTGAATGGATGAAATAATGTGCTGTCCCTGAAAAGTGATGTTTGAAGAGTTTTTACCTCAAAAAGAACCAATATTTCAATATCTAAAAACCAATATTCAACAAGTTCATTACCAAGAATAAATTGGAACACTTGAACGTGCCCCTTGAATTGTCCTGTTCATGTCATGTGAATTTAGCCCGTTTTGCTTTGGCCTTCGATGTGGAGCACATTTTCCAATAATCATCCCCTAAGTACTGGACCAACAAGCCTGGGTAAACCTGACCTGTATTTATGTATAGGTTTTTTAAGAAACTTTTGAGATCTGATTATCCATGTACCATTATGTTTTAGATGAACAAATAGCATAGTCTGTTGTTGACCATAATGTCCTGCATTTAGAATTTGAAATCCCAAAAAGGTGGTTAGCCACCAATGAGTCTCTAAAAACAGAAAAATACTTTGGTGATATCTATTGTTAAATTGATGACTATCAGTTAATATTTTTCAGACCTTCAAAGTGTCCATCATGAAGTTATTGCTTAAAGGTCCTGGTGGGCCAGGAGGGCCAGGAATGCCAGGTGGTCCAGGTACACCCCTCGGTCCCATCGGACCAATAAGGCCAGAGTCACCATTTTCACCCTTAAGAAAAAGAATGAAACAAAAAAGCAGCAACTTGAACCTGTTGCGAATTCTGTGTGAAATTCGATATTCCTAATTGCATAGATTTCTATTAAAATGCCTGGATTTTGTCCAGGAAAAATTTGTCAAACAACACTGTAAAAAATCCAATTAACAAAATGTTGGAAGGGCAAAAATATTTACAGTATCTCACAAAAGTGACTACACCCCTCACATTTCGGCAACCATTTTAGTATATCTTCTCAAGGGACAATACTATAGAAATGAAACTTGGATATATTTTAGAGTAGTCAATGTGCAACTTGTGTAGCAGTAAAGATTTACTGTCCTCTGAAAATAACTCAACATACAGCCATTATTGTCAAAAAAGCTGGCAACAATCTGCTATAAGTGATAACAGCTATATGTCGTTTAACCATGCAAGGCCACATGTCCTATTCATCATGTTTGTGTATCTTGTATTAGAGCAGTTAAAATTTGGTGCTTTGAGTACAATTCTTTCATACTGAGCACTGGATGTTCAACATGGCACCTCATGGCAAAGAACTCTCTGAGGATTTGAGAATTAGAATTGTTGCTCTCCAAAAATATGGCCGAGGCTATAAGAAGTTCGGTAACACCCTGAAACTGAGTTACAGTACAGTGGTCAGTGGCATACAGAGGTTTTCCAAGACAGGTTTCACTTGGAACAGGACTCGCAAGGGTCGATCAAAGAAGTTAGGTCCCCGTGCTGCGCATCAGGTGCAGAAGCTGGCTTCAAAAATCAGACGTATGAGTGCTGCCAGCATTGCTTTAGAGGTTGCAGAAGTGGAAGGTCAGCTTGTCAGTGCTCAGACCACATGCCACACACTGCAACAAGTCAGTTTGCATGGCGGTCGTCCCAGAAGGAAGAATCTTCTGAAGCTGGCTCACAAAAAAGCCTGCAAACAGTTTGCTGAAGACAACCTGTCCAAGAGCATGAATTACTGGAACCATGTCCTGTGGTCTGATGAGACTAAGATCAACTTGTAAGGCTCAGATGGTGTCCAGCATGTGTGGCGACGCCCTGCTGAGGAGTACCATGAAAATTGTGTCTTGCCTACAATCAAGCATGGTGGTGGTAGCAACATGGTCTGGGGCTGGATGATGGGTACTGAGGAGCTGTGGTTCATTGAGGGAAACATGGATTCCAACATGTACTGAGACATTCTGAAGCAGAACATTATGCCCTCCCTTCAGAAACTGGGCCAAACGGCAGCTTTCCAACATAATAACGACCCCAAACACACCGCCAAGATGACAACTGCCTTGCTGATGAAGCTGAAGGTGAAGGTGATGGAGTGGGCAAATGTCTCCAGACCAGAACCCTGTTGAGCACATGTGGGGCATCCTCAAGCGGAAGGTGGAGAAGTGTGACCATGTGTCTAACATCCAGCAGCTGATCCGTGATATCATTATGCAGGAGTGGAAGAGGATGCCAGCAACAACCTGCGCAGCTCTAGTGAACTCCATGACCAGGAGGATTAAGGCAGTGCTAGATAACAATGGTGCCCCTACAAAATATTGACACTTTGGACACAGTTTTGACATGTCACTTAGGGTGTACTCATTTTTGTTGCCAGTTATTTGGACAATAATGGCTATATGTTGAGTTATTTTTAGAGGACAGTAAATTTGTACTTCAAGCTGCACATTGACTACTATAAAATATATCCAAGTTTCATTTGTGTAGTATTGTCCCTTTAGAAGATATACTGAAATTGTTGCTGAAATGTGAGGGGTGTACTCACTTTTGTGAGATACTGTAAGTTGAGCTAATTTTATTGCTTGGGCTTAGTTGATAAGCCATATTATATTAAGTCTGCACAAATATATATATATATATATATATATATATATATAAAACATTAAATGAATGGTTATTTTCAAATCCAGTCAACATTCAGAATGCCAATTTTTGACTGAACTAATAAAAACAAATCCAGCCAACACCGAGATCTTTCTGCACGTGCACGCACCTGAGTGACTTCGCGGGAGAAACAGCGCCAGTTCACATGTCAGGTAAGTACCAATAAATAAATGTTATTTTTTTAGACAAAATTTTACGAGAAAATCATGCAACATATTCGATTTTTTTTTGAGTGGACATTTAGAAAGTGTTTTATGAGTTGTATATCCGAAGAAAAGCGGGTATAAGACAGACAGTGTATGTCAAGTTCAGGTGGCAGGTAAGTTAACGTTAAGTCAAGGGTTTCACTGAATACATATTACTTAACCTTAGACTGAATTTATCAAAACGTATATTTAAAAGGTGTAAATGTTTTATTTAAAACTGAAAAATTTATACACAAACGTACAATATGGCCTATATAAAAACATCAAATAAGCGTTGTATGATATGTCTGAGGGAAATTTAAATGAAAGGAATGTGGTATTTCACCTTGTTTAATCCATAAAACACTTAATGTCAAAAGCTGTGTTACTAAAATGAATTTTAGTTAATTTTGGCATGTTGTATGATATTTTTTGTGTTTCTGTGACGTGAAAAGATATGAAGAGATCGCGCAGTCTTTCTCCTTTATGCTTAATTTGACTAACGATAACCGAAATCTATGAAACATGTAACTTAATGTAAACCACAGTAATGCGCTCATTTGAAGTCAACATGGGCGTGTTGAATGGGTTTTTGCTTGCGTAAACTTTTGCAATTGTCCCGTTAAGTAAAAAGACGACATTAAACGTGGCTAACAACAAGCCACGGTGAAATGTTGCTCTTTAAAACGGAGTGGATTAACGTCACACGGGCCGGCGTTTCTAGTCTCGTGAAGGAGCTTCGAAAGATGAGTTCATCGTTCCGAACGAAAATGAACAACTGAATTGTTTCACAAGCCGTTCAAAGCGTCTCAGTCAGTTCCCTAAGTAGTGAATCACTAGATGGTGCACACGAGTCCCTGCACAGGGGAAAACCGTGGCTCAGTAAACACTGGGACAACTGATCAATCAATTTGTAAAACGTCACCATTTATCAACAACAGGCAGGACCGTTACGCAGGACAGATACATATAATTTTGATATTATATGTATGCTATTTGAGGTGACGTAGCCCTATAATATGAAATGTACATGTTCTATTACAAATCCAGTCGACATCAATGCTCCCTGTTGTGGAATGAATTTGTGCCAAAAAAAAAAAAAGGTTGCAACTTCTGTTTCATCAAAAATGTAATTGATTTTGCAATTTAAAAGGCATCATTTCTTTTTTTGAACTTAAAATGTACTTTTCTTTCTCCATCAGGGTGTGGCCAGAGGTTTCATTGGTGCTTTGTCAAGACCATGAGAACTAGACAAGTCCTCTGCTCAATCTGACCTGTGTTGCAGCCTAGAATTAAACCACGCCATGCTGGTTTCGTCTGGCCAGAGGAGACTGTGCCTGGTTTCTCCCAAGGTTTTCTACTCAATCTCTGTCACTAATGGAGTTTTGGGTCCTTGCCGCTGTTGCCTTTGGCTTGCTTATTTGGGGACGCATGGCTGATTGCACAGACATTATTGGAAGAGAACTAAACTGGATGATGTCAACACTGAATCACCAATGAACTGACTTTAACTGGAAAAATGACTTGTCCTCTTGCATTATTGACAAACTATTTTCCTGTTTGACTCTGTAAAGCTGCTTTGACACAAATCAGTATTGTATAAAGCGCTATGTAAATAAAGGTGACATGACACCTGGTTCAGTTTATTATTTTTATTTTTACTTCTGTCTCATTTTAAAGATATAATTGTGAACAATAATAATATTTGTAAATGTTTGTTTGCTAACATTTTGTTTAGCTTGTTTAGTTTTTTCTTAGTTCATTAAACAAAGTTTAAACTGAAATTTGCAGTTATATTACAGATGTAATGTTTGTCAACTTGAGCTTTAAAGGGATAGTTCACCCAAAAACAGTTCAGCAAAAATTTGCTGTTAATTTACTGACCCTTAGGCCATCCAAGATGTAGGTGACTTTTTTTTTTCTTCATTCCTGTATGTTTAGTCCGTATGAAAAATGTTATAAATAGAGATTGTTATTAAATAAAGGCTATTATGTGTTGTAAAGTGTGTGTTTTTAGTGATTGATAAACACTTGTGACTGTGCGGGCTTGGAACCCATTGTTGCTCTGGAGAGCCCAACTTTATATTGCGTATGCATTGTGTTATATTAAGCGCTGGTAGCGTGACTTTTTGTTTGTGTGCGGAAAGCTAAATAAACGCCAGAAACAGTCAAGCCAACCTTCGTCCTCTTCCTTCCTGATCATTGACTTTGTTACAATGTAGTTCCCCAGCAATTTCTTATGATGCCCAAATAATAAATCTTAGTTGAGGTAACATATAAAACACATAAAACTAGTTCACTAAAGCCAACGAAAAATTAACAATTCAGATAACACTTTGAAGTCAGAAATTGACTGAACGTAAAATTTGTGGAATTTGTTACTAAATAATAATTAGTTGAAACCGCTTGAGATTTTTTACAGTGAATGTTAAATGTGACCAAACCTTTATGCACGATACACGTGTGGTTATAAACATGATACCTTAGGTCCAGAGGGCCCTCTCGTTCCTTGTTCACCCTGTGAAAGAAAATCCACATTAAGGATAACAAAAATTTTTTTATGACATTGAGGGAGTTCTTTCTTTAAGATGAGGTAATTTTTATACCTTTGCTCCTTTGGGACCCTGTTGTCCAGTTAAGCCATCCGGACCAGGAAGCCCCTTTAAAGGTCAAACACATTAAAACACCTGAACGCCTGCTTATGACATGTTTCAATACCATAACACTTTATAAAAGTCAGCATCTAGTATACAGACAAACTACATTAAATTAAAAATAGTATACATGTTTTCATTGTGTCGTGATATGTTTATATACAGGGGTTGGACAAAATAATGTGAACATCTGGGAAATAGGCAATATTTCATTATTATGGTGTTTTACCACCGTTAGTGAAATAGTCTCTGGCTGCATATTGTCTATAAATACATCTGCCAGTTGCTTTAGAAATCCTGAAGGATGGAATATGCTTCTCACTTTCGTGTCCAAAACTGCCCCCAGTGGACTGATAAAAGTCAAGTCAGGTGATTTGTCAGGCCAGGGCAGATGTTAAAGTTAGTCTTGGTGAAAAATTTTATGATTAGAATTCGTTTTTTTGCATTTTAGCATTGGTATCTGCGATTAAAGTTTTAGAAATCGCAGCTCTTTCATGGATGTTGGCATTGTGAAGTTCTGTAGTCAGTTTTTGTATTGAGGCTTGCTGTCACTTTGGTCACTTTTGGACCCAATCCTTCTTAGCGCTCAACGGTCCCCATTATTCTCTTTCAGTTTTCACCCACTATTCTTCTTCACAGAGGAAGTCTTGGCATGTTTTGCATACTGAGTCATAATCATAATCATTATAATCATAAAGACTGTTGCTCTTATAACACCAAACAAATGGACTGGTAAGGTTACAGACACTCTTGCTAAACAGGCTCCTATGATTTGAAAGTCACCCATTTCACCCCTGGCTTTTACTAAACACTACTGAACAAAACTTATACTACGTTGAGATACAAACTAGTGACAAGGAAAAGAAAAACAAAAAAACAAAAGATAATTGCAACATTTGTTTGATTTTTTAAGTCTACACAAATATATATTAACCCCTATAATAATGGGCGTTCACATTATTTTGTCTAATCCCAGTATATAATTATGTTGTGTCTCAACATAATATTAAAATTGCCATTGCTGTTAGTACAAGCAGACAGTTCAAAATAAAAAGACAGATTTTCTCCAACATTCAGAAAAAGGCAGCAGTTTCAAGCTGTCCTGAAATGCATGTGTTCATCTCCTTTCAACCTGTGCTGTTGTTTTTCTTTCAAACTGCACAACTGCAACTACAACTGTTAGAGTTTTACTGAGAAATACCTTTGATGTTTGTTTGTATACCTCATTATTCCTGTACTATTAAATCTGTACTCCCACGTAAACTGAACCCCATCAAAAAAGATATCTAACAGCTTCTAATGTATCTGACAGCCCTCTATTAGCTATATGTAAGGGGTAAAGTATGATGTAAAGCCATAGCAAGTATTTGACTGGAGAAAATACATGCAAAAATATAACAATGTAAACTAATGCAAATCTTAGTTTGCATTCAGGCAAATGTCGACAAGCAGATATTGTTGGAGAGAAAATGCTGTCTTTTCCAACCTACTGGTTCAGTGACCTGAACGAACCAGGGCAATGCCTGTCCTTTACCAAAACCTGAGCCAAACCCAGAGTCAGTGCCAGACCCACTAAACCAGTCCTCAAATAGCTGGGCAGTCGATAGAAGGAAAGAAGACAACATGAATCAGCTAAAAGCCATGATATAACCATCACTTAGCAACACTGGGAAATCTTAACAAGTGCTTGATGGGGAATGAATAATTTATCTGCTGGTCTGAGTTACTTATCATTTTACATGGCTTCATTTCAAGTTTTCTGAGTGCATCAGACGTCATATGTAATATGAAATGACAGGGCCAACAGGAAAAGCAGATGTGATATGAATTGTAATGAAATGTAAACTGAGCCTCTCTTCAGCAGCTGATTTAACTGAAGAGAGAGAACATACTCACACGAAGTCCAGGTTGCCCATCTCTGCCATCCTTGCCAGGGGTGCCTGGTGGTCCCGGCAGCAAAGCCCCTAAGGGGCCATTCGGACCAGAGGGGCCAGGTTTCCCTGGAGGCCCTGGAGGACCAGGTGGACCCTAGAATATGACATTATCATTTATTATGACATACATTGACCACCTGAATGTTAAATGCCATTAAATACAGTATGTACTGTAAGAATATTGTCAAAACACAGGCAGATTTACTCACTCTAAGACGTTCTGTATCAATGTCAACATCTTCAAATCCAGAGCCGAGAGCATCAAATCCATACTGTCATTAAAAATGGTGATATGTTCTTAATAAACAGAATGCACAGCATGGACAGTTTGAGCTGAATTACATTAGTTTCATAACTGACAACATTGACACTGTTATTGAACTTAACTGAACCAACATTGAACTCAAGATTAATAACAACACTATTGTCTTTTTAGAGATGCTTTGCAGCAGAATTTTAATTTATCTCATATTTGATTCATTTTGCAACATCAGTCCAGTAATTTTACTTGACTTGACTTGACATCTTAATACATCAGATTTACAGTAGCCAAACAGTGCAGTTACAAATCACATGCTTTGGAAACAAACGAATCCCTCCCCCAATAATGTATAATACTTAAAGCCACACAGTTTGTGCAATATACTTACTGGAACTTTAATTGGTTTGGATGGCCCCGCTGGTCCAGGAGGCCCTGGGGGACCAGGCAGACCAACCCCAGAATCACCCTAAAAAGAGTTAAATAGGATGAAATACAAGCTTTTGCTTTTGAGCTTGAAAAAAAAAAGCAACACAACAGGCCAGATTTTCTCGCTGTACTGAGCAGGGGCGTCGCTAGTGGGGGGAAAAGGGTGACAGAGTGCATAGAGCCCAGAGGTCTGGGGGGCCCGCGATCGCCTACTGGCCATCGGGAGCACCGGGACATTCCATTCAAGTAGTGGGCCGATTGCCAAAGCGAAGGAGACCTCCCCGATATTAGGCGCTGTTTTCAAATTACAGCGCATGCGAAACCGCATAAAGCAAATACTCCAAATGTGTGAAGCAGCGTGACCCGATGCATCTGCCCTATCCCTCACCTTTTCTCCTTTGACTCCAGATTCTCCAGGTAATCCTGGAAGCCCTGGAGGTCCTCTTTGCCCCTGCATTAAAGAGACGTAGTATTAAGATCAGCGGAGACAGATGTAAACATGAAGCCATGAAATTCTATTACATTCTATCCTCCTTATTTTCAACTTGAAAGTAAATTATTTCTTCTGAATCTTCTGATTCTTTAGCTGCTGTAGGTAAAGGTAAATAACTAGAATAACAAAGTGCAGTAACATTCTACAAACCTGTGTGTTTATGATTGTGATAATTAATAAAATATAACAAATACCTGTTTGAAACATCAAGCAGCATAACAGACTGTTTTTGTATAATAAGCTAAAATAACTGGAAGTGGCTGGCTCCGGAAGCACATTCAAGTTAAAAATTGCCATGCCTGCTCTTAAAAATAATGTGGATTAAACTCAGATTCTGCAAATTAGACATAAAATGGGGTGTGAATAGCCAGATATTGCGCAATACAAAACTATGTTTATTATAAATACTTTTATTTTTTTTTTCACTTGATTTGGTTCACAAATTGTAGGAATCAAGTCTTACTTTTTCTTCAGTTTAATGTAAGAAGACCAAAAAGGAACCTGTGTGTTCTATTTGAATGTCATCTGGTCATCTCTGAGCACTGCTAAGGTCATTTTTGGTAGCGCTTTAATTACAGTCCTGTTCTTCAAGTACATGTCTACATACTATGTACTTTTTATTGTAATTACAATAACTGGGTAATAACTACTGTAGGTACTAACCCTGAACTTACCCGCAAAACCTAACCCTAACCCACAGGAAGTACAATGTATTGTACAGATAAGTGTACATACTGTAAAATAAAGTGCAACCTAATTTTTTTGTTCTTATAATTCTAAAGAATCAAATATGTCTCTTATTTTGAGTTCTACCAGAAAGGATTATTCAATTAACAATTGTAATATGTGCACAATAATGTTTGTGCAACACTAATGTTTGTGCTGTACACTAACACTAATAGTACTGTACTGAATGCACTGTCCTTCATCTGTACACATACCAGTATTTTTAAACTGTCCATATGCAAGCAAATTATTACTCACTGGTTTTCCTTCTTCACCTTTGCGTCCCTGTAAAACATAGGCAAGAGATTAAAAAAATTCTAGTTCACTCTAGGATATGAAATGGTCTATAGTACTATGTTCATAGATAAATGGTTAGACATAGTCTCAAAAATAATAAGAAGTAGCACATTCAATATTATCATCATCATGAGGAAATAATCATACAGATTGTCCATCTTTCCCTGGTCTGCCTTGTCTTCCTGGTGGACCCATTGGACCTTGAGGGCCTCTCTGTCCAGGCTGACCTGAATGTGTGGGTGGGAGAGATGGTCCAGGAGGTCCGGGGGGTCCTGGGGGGCCTGCAGATCCAGGTTCTCCACGCTCCCCTTTTTGCCCCTGGCCGGAACCCTGAGACAGTACAAGAGATAATATAATTCTATAATTGAGTATGCAGGATTATTACGTCATTTTAACCATCATATACTGCACTACAGAAGTCAGTTACTTCAAAAATAAGTATCTGTTTTTTGTTACAACAGGAAATAAAGTGTAATACTTACATCCCCTGTACTCTCTCCTGTTTCATCTGTTTTGTAAGTCCCTGAAAGTATTAACAACCAATATTAATATTAATTTGCTGAAATACTACAATCTAGATAATCAACATTGACGAAATAGGTAAAATAACGCTTTTTTGTTGTTGTTTTAATTAAAGAATGTCCTCTCACCTCTAAGCAGCCTTTCGTCTATAGGGGTCACATGTCCTGAAAACTCCCCTTCGTCCATGTCAGGTGACACAGTGGGCGGAGCTTGGACAGGATAGGTGGGTCTATGTGTCTGCAAGCAATAATACATCAACTGATTACTTTCTTTTTTTTTTGTTATCAACTTTTTATTTATTTTCATCAACTGATTATTTTCTTACAAAATATATTAGCTTTAATAATGTAAACTACACATTTGAATCTATTAATTATGATTATTTGTTGCCATGGTTTAAAAACTTTAGTATTTCATAAAACGTTTTAAAGGTAAAGTGTGTAATTAGTAGTGGCACCACACGGAATAGCAGGTTTCTAAACACTACTACCACTCCTATCCGACCCACGTCTTCCATTGTTAGGACAAACTTGGTTGAGTTGAGAGTTAACATGTCAGATTGCTCAAACCAGAGGTCCCAACCTTGTTTGTCAACTGAACTCCTATGCCCTATTTTTTTTTCTTTTTTCTTGAAGTGCCCTCTGATATTTAAAGTAACAATAAAATGTAATGCATTTTCACAACAACTTTACACATTGCTATTTGGACATCACTGCAATAACTTATTTTAATCATTTTGATCATTTAATAATATTTATAGTTTTAATTCTGAACACTTGTATTAAAAAATTATACATTAACATGGGACTGTAGAAATTGGCGAATCCCTGGCTAGGAAACCATTTGTCTTGGTTCACTCCTGTCATGCATTGCAATGCATTACATCATGTCTCTTGTGATCAATCGGTATTAATGTCACCCCTTCCATTACTTGTTTTAGAGAGCCATGTTTGAATATATATTTAAATGTAAAGCTATCATATTGCTTCAGAGTGTTATATACTGTATATAGTGTATTTTTTTGCAACTCCCTCCCCCTTTCATTTTCTTTAGTAGGAGCATTCTTCAAAAACATTTCTTTGTTCCAAGCAAGAAAGCAAAACATACAGTTCATTTTTGGGTGAACTATCCCTTTAGCATTAAAAAAGGCCTCTTTTCACATTTAAAGTGCACTAGGAAATTAAAACAATAATATTTTTGGCTCAGTATTGATACATAAATGACGTTCTTTCTGTCATGTGTTTCTGTGAGAGAACAGAAGATTTAAACCCTTTTGATTCCTCTGAATATTGTAACTAAACACAACTCTCTAGAGGGAGAATGAATCCCTTTGCTTCCTGTTTGGCAAAGATAAATAAAGCATAATGTCAACAAAGAAATAATTACATTGACTACAAACACGCACATAACAAGACAAACAAATATGAAAATGATTTCTTCTTTCATGCTCATCTATTCATTTGTGAATGTTATGCATTTGTGCATATAATTAAAAAAATGTCACAAATTAATTCAAGATCTGAAAACACTTTATATGAATCCTGTATATATGATCATTATAAAGTTATTCATACACTTCCAGTCAAATGTTTGGGATCAGTAAGATTTGTATATGCTTTAAAACTGTTTATTTCTGTGACGCCATACTTCAGTTTTCAGTGTCACATGATCCTTCAGAAATAATTGTAAGAAACATTTCTGATTATTATCAATTTTGAAAACAGTTGTGCTGCTTAATTATTGTGGAAACTGACTTTTTTCAGGATTGTTTGATGAATAACAACATTCAAAATATTTTTTTTTTGTATCAGTATAATACTTTTGATCGATTTAATGCATTCTTTCAAAAACAAAAATAAAACAACAATAAATAAATAACAACACTTCTGAACAGTAGTGTAAATGAATCCTTATAACAGTCTGCTAAATGATTAAATGTAAATGTAAATGTAAATAACACATATCATCTGAAAATGGTATAATGGTCCTGGATAATGTATGGCTTTAATAAATGGCACATTTTAAAACAATTAAACACATTTACATGGCAAAACTATGTAACTGGGTTGATATATATATATATATATATATATATATATTTATTTTATTAATTTAATTTAATCAGGTTAATAGAAATGTGATGTAATGTTTGCAATGAAGTGCTTCTGTCAAACCTTTTCTTTGTCTTCTCTCACATTTGTCTGACCGAATATTACTTCATGTCTACCATGTTCTTCTTCATCATCATAATCACCATCACCGCTTCTGTCCCCGGAGGCCTGCAACTGCAAAACATCACGAGCATCACAAACAACTCCACCACAAGAGGGAGTACCAGCCATACTACAACCATACCCAAATTTGCCTCTATAAAATGGCCAAAGACAGTATATTTATATTCTGAGACAAATAACATGTACAAGACTGAGAGAGTAATGAAAATGAGCTCACGCTGGGGTCATCTTCCTCACACTGCTCTTCCGCTGCCCTAGGGTCCGGTTTTATTACCAGCTGTTGAATAGACCCCTGACAGAATGAGAAAGAAAGAGTAAGAGAAAGAAGAAGGTTTAGTTGTTCAACCATTTAAAACAAAATCAAATTGTTTGTGTACAAGATTGCTGTGTATATTTGCAGAATGCCAAATGGTTAATCACACTGCAATCATGTTCATACACAAGTACTGCCTGGAGCTGTAAACTACTGTCAGGAGGAGATCTGTTCTGTTATTTTCATTCTAACAGCAGTAGACAGCGTTCAGGAGTACAGCAGCACAGATTCTTCCAGCGCTCAGTGATGTGCCAGAAACGCTTAAGGGAAGGTAATAAATTTTGTACAATTATCAGCAGGCTTTCAGATGAAGCACCTCCTGCTTTACTCATTAGGATTTAATGGGTTCTTTTAGCCTCGCCTTTCATTCAAGTACAGCTGGGATTTATGATGGCCATCAGCTACTTTCATTATTAAAGGCATTAAGAAACATCCTAGTCCAAACAACCATAAAACAATGACAAGCTAAACTCAATTAGAACCATTACAGATAACAGATATTAACACAATAATTTTCATCAGTATTACCTCTGAAGGGAGACGTGAAAGAACAAAAGCTCAACAACAAAACTGACTTGTGCCTTTACAAGAGAATACAATAGTAATTGCAAGTCTGAACCTAGGACCTATGGGGTTTTAGCCAGGTCGAATTATTGCTCTCTGTTAGTTGATTCTCTTTCCTTGAAGGAGGCGGCCTCCTGGAGGCCCATCTAGCATTATGTCACTTAACACAAAGGATTCGACCTTCCTGAAGTCTTCTCCATGACAACAAGCCTCCCTAAACACAACACACCAACACGACAAAAGCTCCTCAGCTGGAATTGTTCACATGCAGCAGAGGACAAAGTCAGAATCAAACCTTTTTGAATTTTCTTTTCTTTTTTTTTTTGTATGGTGGGTGTTGTAGAATGTAAACATAAACAAAAACATAAACATTAAAAACATTGGTATGCACCAATAATTGTCTGAAATTAATTATTACTTCTTACCTCACAATTTTTGACATTTTATGTCCTAACTATGCCTTTTTCATAATTTTAACTTTTACACTAAATCAGACTTTTTATGTCATATTTTTACTTAATAAAGCATGATTTGTATTCCTATATGTCAGAAATGGGCTTCAATAGAAAACCAATAAACATACAGCATTAAAATTGTACGCCAAAGAGGCCATTACAGCAAATACAGTAGTATACAGCAATTTAAAAAAAATACAGTAAGTCTCTGTATGTGGGGTCTGACGTCACAGAAAATTCCCATGATGCAAAGGCTATTACAGTTATTTACTGTAAAGGGAATTTGCAGTATTATACTGGGTGATATACAGTAAATAACTGCAAAAATTACAGAAATGTCTAACAGTATGTCAATATTCCATTCATGTCAGTTTATAATCACAGTAAACATTATCAGAATGAAAGCACACTGCTTCTTTTGAACAGTTTGTTCTTGTTCGCTCTTACTTTGCTCCATGCAGGTAGCTGTGAATAACCTTGAGCAACTTTTGATCATGGATAAATGATAAAAATGTCAAGGTGGATGTGAATTTCAATGTGAGCCAGTCAATTTATTAAAGGTACATATGTTCAAGGCCCCAGGCACACATAAAATCACTTCATCTCATCAATAAATGTACAGCACTTGAAAGTAAAGGACAAGGTAAATATGAATAAAAAGATGATAAATTTCAATGTGATTTCAGCTTTTCTTTTACATTCCGTTCTGTTTTGTGAGGTGTTTAAACTTTGATATATGATAAAGCCCATTAGGAAAAAGTTTTTTTTAAGATTTGAAAAAAATGTAAAATGGTGACCTACCACAAATCTTTCCAGGCCAGTACTGCCCGCGTTTGCTACGAAGATACCCGAGCCTTGCTTAAAGCTGAGGGGCTGCTGGCTTCTCTTCAGAGGGGCGCTGTGGTACTCCTCACAATCCATATAGAGCCGAACCTCCTCATGCTCAACCGTCAGCGTAAAACGGTTCCACTGCTGTGTCATATCAGGCACTTTAAAGGAAGCCACCTCCATGGTGTCTGGAAGCCCTGGCTCGCTGTAATACAGTACAATCCTCTGGGTCTTATCCTCTACGGGCGTCAGGGCCAAGCCCAGGTGGACGATCCTCTGGGAGGGATCTGTGATGGCGAACAGAACCCCTCCTCGAGAGTTGGAGGGCTTGACGGTGACAATAATGGAGAAGTCCATGAAGAAGGGCTCAGGTACAAAGGACTGGGTCAGTCGACCTACATTAGCATTAGGCCCAAAATTGTAAGCAGGGAAACCCTCGTAACCAGTGATGAAGGACACAGATGGAGGAAGAGGAACACCAACTAGTTCAGTCAGGACTAGGTGACCCTTGGACCCTCGCTCTGAAAGAAAACACCCAGTAACAGGGGGAATCATTAAAATGAAGGACAATATACAGTCCCAAAATCCCTTCTCACATTTATGAAAACATGTCTCTCCTAATAATACATGAGCATACAGTCTAAAAACTTTTGAACAAGACAAAAATGTTGCCATGAAGATCAGAAACAGGGTTCTTCACACAGATTTTTTCATGTATATAAAAAATAAATAATCCATTTGTTTCAATTCATGTTTATTAAAGAAAAAAAAAAAGAGTTAAACTCAAGACAAACTAATATAATTTGCATTCTTCTGTGGAACACAAAAGGAGAAATTCCGACTGAGTTAGTTGCTCTTTTTCCATCATAAAGGAATATTAAAGTAGCCCGTATGAATCATGCTCTATATTTCAAGACTTCTGAAAACATAAAAATATTTATATGAGAAACAAGACAGACAATTGTGATTCATTGGTAATTTCCCCCTCCTTAATTATGTTCAAAAAACATAAAAAACTTACATTATATGGCTTCAGATGACTCATAACTTTGGAATATGAGTTAGGTGGACAGCTTTTATGATTTTTTCATGGTATTATTGAACTGAATTTTCATTGAACTGTTTCACTGAATTTTCATTGAACTGTTTCACTGAAATGTTTCATTTCATTTTCAATGAAATGTGACAGAATTTTTCAGGAAAATCAAACGGGTTTGAAAATCACACAGGATTCAGGTTTCATTGAACACCTTAAGTAGATTTCAATAACATGCTGTTAGATGCATCATACAGCCTCTTTGCAAAGATTTTGAAAGCACTTTTCAATTTTACTAGCGCTAAAATCGAGCAATTCATCTTTTGTATCTGCTGTTTCATAATGTTATTAGGACTACAGTAAAACATTCCCATTAGTTCATGCCAATGTCAATGCCAAAGACTCAAATTGACAACATTCAGAAAAAGCCTAATTGCTAGTTTCAATCTGACATGAGTTACAATGATAATACTGAGGTAACATGCAAACTAAACAGCACTATAGGGCTGCAGGGCTTCTAGCAAATATTGTCTGTCTGCCAACAAAGAGTTTCATGACTCAGCTAAGCATTCAGTACAGCAGAGAAGATTCTCTTCATATAAAATGAATTATAGGTCAAAGCAGTTTGTGCTGAAAATACACAGTAGTGCAAAGCAACTAATTTTCTTAAGCATTAGAAAAATGAATTTCTACAGTATACTGCATTTCACATTCAAATGCCATGAAGAGACAAATAGTAAAAGTGCAAGAGTGTATAATACATCTCTCCAGTTGGTTCATTACAAAAAATATTATGAAATATTCAAGGAAACTAAATACATTTATAGTCAATGAGGACATTAGTGTCTTCACCAATGAAAATGGCTTTTCACCAAAGCTTCAAAACTTTATCTTCTGCCTCATCTCTCATTCTGACCAACACTCATATCACATTCGAATGCATTGAAAAGACAAGTGATTCAGCGACTTCAAGTAATGGGATAAATGAGATATTAATTAAGAAACACGTTTGGACCCCAGGGTTAATTTCATAATCTTTGTGCCTGTAATCAGCAGGTGGACCTGCAATTGATGCTCAATCAGCGACCCCAATTTCCCAAAAACCTCCTGCTCCTAATCCTATTATTATAATATCATGTGATAGGGATTTAGCTTTATTCTCCGAGAAAAGTGGGCTTACTGAACAACCAGCAGGCTGATCTCTTTCACACAAAGGCATAGCACAATTAGAAACCATTCAGAGCTAAGCTGCACTTTAATATCTGCAAGCCTCATGGGTGAACCATAATCTCAGAAATGATCCAAACACACAGCTAAACCCAAATTACATTTGGATAAGTTAAAACTAATAAGACTATAATGACACACATCTTACGTATGCAAATCTCTCCTGCTGGAAAAATATATGGCTAATTTCAATAGTCCACTTTAGACATTCTGCTGACAATAAGAAACTTTGCAACTACATTTCAACTTATTCTACTCACTGATAAAAATGATTCTGTGGCCAAGTAAATACTACAGAAAAACCAATGTAATTGCTGTTTGAAAAAGTTAGTTCAGCCAATGATTAAAAAAAAAACCCAAAGTAAATTCTATACTGGTACTCATTTTAAGCTTGTAGAAGTTAAAGCATAAATATAAACATTATAAAATTAAGTAAGACCTACTCAAATTTTCTGATACTGGTGTTCCCATCATGCACTGGGGCAGGAATAATTAATAAGGTTGATTTGTTCCTGTTTTCCTGCTGTATTTACACTGTTTTGTCATTGCTTTTGCTGTTAGGTTTAGTAACTTGCGATCTGGATTTCTTTTCTACCCAAAATGACACATTCATACACAAAAATGAACCACAAAAGGTTACCGACATTGTGTATTGTGTACCATGTATTGAAGTCTCTGTGTTTGGATGAGTGCCGTATTAGTAGTTATGTACATATAGTGGGTACATGATATCTATTGTATTATTTTCTTAGATGTTTCTGAGTAAAATACACTTTAAAAGCATGGTTCATTTAGGTGCTAAATTAAGCAAAATCAAAGTATTGCGAAGTAAGCTGTCAATGAGTAAAAATTACTCAAACTTTTACTGGCCAAGCTAATTTTCTTTGTTAATTTTATTTAACTTAGGTAAGTAGACTTTACTTAATTCTATATTTGAAATGCTATATAATTATGTCAAATTTAGTTAATTTCTTTATGAATGTTAAGGTCAATAAGTAGATTTTACAGAGCAGTAGCAGTAAAATTTACTTAAAATGTGATTATTTTAAAGTAAATCCTACAAGTAATTTTTTTCAGTGTACTAACCCTAGCATAACATAGTCTACTAATACTCTAATGAGAGTTAGTTGACATGTAGTTGCAAAGTTACTTATATAGTGAGTATAATGTTTTAATAACGTGTATATTATGAAATCCTCAATGAAACATGCCACTGATCAAAAGTTACAGTAAAGACTTTTACATTGATAAAAAAATATATATATTGAAATTAAATTGAGTTCATTTGAACTTTCTGTTCACCAAAGAATCCTGGAGGGTTGTAAAGCTTCAACAAAAACATTTAGCAGCACAACTGTTTTCAAAATTGACAACGCCAAATCACAGCATATTAGAATGATTTCTGAAGGATCATGCGACACTCAAACATTATAAAGTGGGGTCAGTAATATTTTCCAATGTCTTATAAACAAATGTTTCTTATACACACCAAGACTGCATTTATTTAATCAGAAATACAGTAAAAACATTAATATTGTGAAATTTTATTTCAATTTATATTTGAAATATATTTAAAATGCAATTTATTCCTGTGATGGCAAAGCTGAATTTTCAGCAGCCATTACTTTAGATTCAAAACTTTCCCTCATCCCTCATTCTGACCAACACTCACCACTCTTCCACATTCTGAGAGTTTTCTTAGCTCTGGCTTTGCTGGATCCCTCTGTGGGCTGAGGGGGGGAGGTTGGAAAGACAGGAGCTGTGCTCTCCTCTGGTGCTGTAGTGGTGGGTGCAGGTGTAGTGACAGCAGGAGCAGGCAAGGTCGTCTGTGGGACCCATAGAAACCTGAACCACTGGATCTGAGAGGAGACACCGACCAGGCTCAGGAGCACCAGACAGGTCAGCGGCAGCACCGGGGCCGCCATGCTGCTTGGCTGAGCGAGGTAGATTAGCGTACGTCGTCCACTGTTGCAATACCGCCAGAACACGCTATGTTGCTCCTCCCGCACGTCTCCTCTCTGTACCCCCTGGGACCCCCTCAGTACCCCACGCACCACGCAGACTTTGGTATTCAGCAGGGCAGCCAAATGTCCGATCCTCTACTCCATCATAATGGGATTGTCGAGCACACACAGAGGGAGAATGCACAGACTTTGACCCCCACCTTGGCCCCCTCCTTAAATCCCCTCCACCAATTACCACTTCTGACAAAGATTCAGCCCATGGCGATGTGGTTTGTTTGCAAAAAATGGAAAATTTTACAACAGTGTGCAGCTACGAAGTTTTAAAGCTTGCTAAATGTTTTTCTTCAGCTTATAAGGACATACAGCACAAGTAAAGACACACTGAGCAGCACATTTCCATAAGAAGGCATAAGGATGCTGGATGCATTTTCAGTGCAACTGCGATTCAGTTCTGGTACAAGTTCAGGCAGATAAGAAAAGTAATATAATAGAGCAGCAATGCAACGCTTGAGTGTGATGGCGAAATTAAAACTTTTATTTAGCAAGAATGCGTTAAATTAACCAAAAGTGACAGCAAAGTTACAGATAAATTCTATTTCAAATAAATGCTGTTCTTTTGAACTTTCTATTCATCAAAGAATTCTGAAAAGAGTATCACAGTTTCCACAAAAATATTAAGCAGCACAAGTGTTTTCTACACTGATAATATAAAGAAATGCTACATGAGCACCAAATCCGCATAGTAGAAGGATCAAAAATCTGCAAACTGCAAAAGTTTGGGGTCAGTAAGATTTTATAATGTTTTTGAAAAATGTCTCTTATGCTCACCAAGGCTGCATTTATTGATCAGAAATACTCTAAAAACAGTAATATTGTGAAATCTTATTTCAATTCTAATGCTTTCTGTTACAATATATTTTCCTTTGATGACAAAGCTGAATTTTCAGCAGCCATTACTTCAGTCATACGATCCTTCAGAAATCATTTTAATATGCTGATTTGGTGTTCAAGAAACATTTCTTACTAATACCAAAATTAAAAAAGTTGCTGCTGAGTATTTTTGTGGAAACCATGATACATTTTATTATTTTTTTCAGCATTATTTGATGAAGAGAAAGTTTAATTGAGCAGCATTTATTTGAAATAGAAATCTTTTGTAATCAGTGTTGGGCAAAGTTACTTTTAAAAGTAATGCATCACAATATTGTGTTATTCCCTAGGAAAGTAACTAATTGTCTTAGTTACTTTTTATGGAAAGTAATGCCGTATGTTACTTTTTCTCATCTGGCATTGGGGTTACTTGTTTGTATTTGATATAAAAAGTTATACTTTGGGCAAATATTAAAGCCCTTTTACAGCAAAATTGAAATGAATAAGCCTCAGGCAGAAGGAATTCAAAAAGCCCAAACAAACCTTTCAGCTGTGCAGACATTCTGGAATGCATGAAGAATAAGATGCAAAAGAAGAAAATTCAACACTTCTCAATCACAAAAAAAACAAAAACAAAACACAAATGTCATGTTTATCTAAAGTCATTTTTGCTTATTAGTATGGTTGAATTGGATCATTGAAGGTCAGCAGCAAAGACAGCAATGGTTAATAAAATGAGATTAAATAAATGAAGGATTTCTGTGTTAACATTTCATTATTACAGATTTGCATAATATTCTGAGCTTGCTTTTCACAGTTTTTATGACTTTTAAGAAATACTGAATCTGTTTTTGTGCGAGTGAGATGAGTAAATGCATATTCGCATTTAGTGTAGAACTACAGAAACAATGTTTTTACACAGCACACACAACACCTCTGCACTTACTCCTGATTTATCTCAGTGTGGGAACAGGAGAGCTGTCAATCAATAAATGGTTACTTAGCCTATTTGAAAGAGTAACTCAGATATTTTCTGGTAAATTAAAAAGCAATGCGTTACTTGAAAAAAAGTAATCTGATTATGTAACTCACATTACTTGTAATGCATTACCCCCAACATTGTTTGTAACACCATAAATGGCTTTAATGTCACTTTTGATCAATTTAATGCATCCTTTCTAAAAAAATAAAAAAACGTATAATTTCTTTCAAAACAAAACAATAAAACAAACAATAACAATAATCTTACTGACCCCAAAGTTTTAAACAGTAATGTACTTTCTGCTGTCAAAACATTAGCCTACATTATGGAGTTATCAGAAAACTCTCAGAGGGCTGGTTATATTCTGGATGGCCTCCATGTCCAGGAACATGGGAAAACTAAGAGTTTGTGTTCTGCAAGCAGAGGGAAAAACCAGGGCATGGAAATACTGAGCCAAATTCATCAGCCAAGACTCCACAGCCCAGTGATCATCAATACACTGACAAAGAGAGTCTGTTCTGATCCATAGGGTGACAGTGTGTGCTTGAGTATATGATTGTTGCAGATTGTTTAGGGTTTAATTTACAACAGGGTTATTGGGAGAAGAAAGGCTGTGTCTTCACATAGACCAGAAGGACCAGAAGGGACATTCTCACTATAAATAACTGTCCTGTTAATATTGCATTCTGCATTCAATCTGTCAAAACAGAATGTTTAAATAAAAAAAAAAAAACATATTCAAAACTCGTCCAAAAAAACTCAATTTAATATCTAAGCCAATATAGTAGAGGACAGTTACTTGCTGTTAATGTCCTTTAGCCTTTAAATCCCCTGAATATATGCTGCTTCATTTACCAATCGGATGTCTCTATACATTCCTGTTCATCCCCATAAGCACTTTACTTCCTGCTGTGTGTGGGTACTCTTAAAATAAGAGATTTTAGAGTGTAAAGGTAAAAAATAAGGAAGACAGTGGGTCAACTTTCTATAGAGTCTCGTGTAAACAAAAAGGAACTCAAACTGTTAGCCTGTTATTTTAGGTTCAGGAGATCTTTGAGGCCCAAAGGTTAAGCAGGAGAGATGATGTTCCCATCCAACCAACCACACTACTCCCTTTTCTGTACCCCAGCAACATTCATAATTGGTTTATTGTCAAAAGCCATCAGTTGAGCAATACTGTGGATTTCTTGTCTATTGAAAAGTCTCAATTAGCACTCAAGGGCATTATGCCTAATAGAGCAATTAGACAGTATTGTCCTCTAAATGCCAGAGCCTGAATTAAGAGCTAGACACAAATTAAAGGTTAGACACCTTATTTTCATTACATTTCTCTTACTGAAAAGCCAGTATTATACAGAAAAAGATATAGTCTAATAGTCAATTATTGCATTATTCAACCTCTCGGAGCACTTACAGTATTGTGGTACTTAGGCATTGTGATTTTGAATAATAAAACAATACAAAACAATTTTGAGAAAATAATAACTACTGATTCTAAAATCACATTTTGTGAGCATTATGTAAATGGGATAAAATTTGAACCCTTTCAACAGTCTAACTGACATGTGTCTGGAGTCAGGACTTTGATTTTACAAACAGTGATCATCCAGCTCTCCCTAGTGGTGAGTTACAGAAACTCTAATCTACCACTCATTCACTCAAACAGACTCACTGAAGCTACAAAAAATTGTAAACCCCACTAACACAAATCCAGCAAAGACATGTAAACAAAGTGATTAGCCAACATGCTAACAATTTGTTGCTCATTGTAAATCAAAACTTCTTTCTTTCTAAAGTGTTGAAATACTGATATTAAGAGTTTGAACACTACACTGGCTCTACTATCTGTGTGGTGGTCGACTGATTGGTCGTGAGTTCGTGTGAGGGCTTTAGTACTGAGGGATTAGCATCAGCACTAGTGAGAGAACAGGAGCTGACAGTAGCCGGGCTTCAGTAATCAATTAGCAAAATGAAGGAGGCTTCGTGGGTGAACAAAAACAGTGCTTAGCCACATTAAATCAAAATCACACTCCAAAGGCTTTTCAGTAAAGTCCGCACTTGTCAGCTTTTTCCTTTTTTTAGTGACTCCATGGGCTGTTACTCAAGGCCAGTAGCATACTTGATGTCAGACAATATTTTGTAGCCTGTAGTCTGATTAGTTGTTTACATCTTCATCTCCAACCGTTTGAAAGCAGAAACCCCACAGTTACAACTCAGGAAAGCAAACAGTGTGTGCTGGCTGCTTGTGAGGTACTGAATACAAAAAGGAGACTGTAGCTTTGCAAGATATCTTTATATAAATCTGACTAAATGATAGTAAATACCCCAAATTTATTTCAACCTATACAGTCATACATAAAATGTCTAAATGTTATTGCATATAACAAACCACCTTTTGCAAATCAGTTTTGCTAGATTTTTAACTAACTTAACTTTTCTGAAACATTTTTGCAATGACTAAGCACCTGGTCGAGGTGATTTTTAATGGAAGTAGGAAGTCGGTTCTCCTCAAGTTTACATAGAGAGTAATTATGGTTGTAGATCATGACATCTATGAACATGATCCACAATCCAAAATACTTTTGTCTTTATAATTTAAATTAGACAAATCTATGTTTTTATGTAACTGACTTTAAATAGTTATGACCAGTCTTAAAGAAAAAAAATGGATGACTAAGTTGTAAGACTAGTCTAAGCATTTCATGCAACTGGACACTGTCTGTAAAGTGCACTTTTGAATAAAATTGAATAAAATAAAATAATAATAATAATAATAAAATAACATAAAATAAAAGTGTTATTTTATAACACGGAAGTGTTAAATAATACAGTGACATTTATACATTTATAAGACTACTTTTTGGGGCCACTGTATATGGTAAATATGCATAAAAAAGAGCACAGGAAAATTCAAGCATGAACTGTAGTGGAAACAAGTAGCTAATGCATCCACCCACCTTTATTACAGTTACAGTAAATTCCTCCAAATATCCAGTGTAAGCATTGCCCCTTGCTTTGAGTGAATTACTTCACTTAAATCATGTGCCATAAGATGAACCCTTTATCAGGTACACAGGTAACTAGACTCCATCAACACATTCACCTCCACACCAAAGTGACATCTTGCCAAATATTTTGGTGGCCTAGTTATCTTTGGCTTGCAGCCATATTTGTGGATGTTTTCTTTGGTACCATGACATAAGGCAGTGTGTGACATCACAGAAAGTACATTTTTTGAGCCAATCAGATTGAGCAGTTGGGTGGGAGGGAGGAGCTGTGTCCGGGCAGACAGTGGCCTAGTGTTCGCTCTGACTCAGGTCATTATAACCTCCTCACACACCTATAAGAGCAGAGAGAAGCTCACACTCAATGCTGCTTCTGTGTAACGCATGTTTTCTTTACGGCATCAGCCCCCCACCCACTTTTTTCTTGTTATAGATATGCAAGTATGCAGAGCTTTCTGCAGTTTGTTGAGAGCAGGAAATGTTCAGTTTTATCCGTGTTTACAGTGACTGATCTTTTTGTATTACATTTAACTGCTTAATTTTCCCTATGAAACCATGAAATAAATAACATTAATGAACTGCTATGGAACTAATTGATGGTGTAACATCAAAACATCACACCTTTTATTCAATTATCCGAATATGAACAGGAGTTCAACATGAATGTGGCAGCAGGACATGCTATACATTATAACTCCTTCTCATAAGTACTGGTGAAGTCTGCAGGTAATGTTTTAGGGAGTTGACCATGCTCATTGTAATGCAGAGTCCCTGAGGGTCTGTGATAGGCTTGACTCCTGGGCAGAGAATGATAGGAATGTCCAGGCCCCCACGTTCTGTCCAGCCTCAATCATTCAATCACCCACCTGGAGGTCACAGTTAACTGACAATGGAAGAGGAGGCTACCCAAAGTAATTACAAAACTACATGGAGGACAGCAAGGCAAAGAATCTTCACAGAATGAGTACAATTGGTCTTCAAAAGTTTTTTTTTTTGGGGTGATTGTGGATTTAAAACAATGTTAAATACTGTAAATAAACCATAGTAAATGAACATAATGTTTTGAGGTGGGATACAGGGTTTGTGATTGGATCAACCAAGACGGATGTTAATACCAGATTTAAACAGGTTTTAAAAGTGAGTGCACATCATTACATGACCAAACTTCTGGTTAAATGTGATCTAAATATATACTGTATCTGTCAATAACATCTGCAAAATGCCAAGTTAATATTAAGGTTTGTTTAAATGTGCCTGACTTTGAATATTTGTGGTTTACTGTGAGAGTAAAGAAAAATCCAGTGAGATTTGACAACCAACCTAATGGACATCATTAGAAGAGCAGAGTATTGACTATATTAACCCAGAGAAACATACTTGTGGGTGCTGTGGTGTAGTGGTTAAGGCTCACTGGAGGGTTACTTTCAAGAAGCAAGCAATTGTGCCCTTGAACAAAGCTCTTAACCTAAGGCTCCAGACAGACAGACAGACAGACAGACAGACAGATAGACAGATAGATAGATAGATAGATAGATAGATAGATAGATAGATAGATAGATAGATAGATAGATAGATAGATAGATAGATAGATAGATAGATATGGTTGAAGTAGAACCTTTATATAAATAAATATATAAATAAATAACAATTCTTGAATTGGCAAACAAATAATAATTAATAACAATAACATTAATAATACAAATGATATTATTATTATTATTATTATTTAAGTATCATTTACACTAACTAACTAAATATTATTGGAGAAGGCAGAATCTAAAATTCTAATTAAACAATAATTATTTTAATAGATCGACAAACAAATAATAATTATTAAAGATAATATAATAATGATACAAATTGTATATAATTGTTATTATTAATGTAACAAACAAACAATTATTTGTAGCAATTCTGCACCCCACTGTGACTTCATACATTAAAGAATATAATATACCACCACCTACTAATTTAATTAACTTGGTGCTACTGATTTTACTCCCTATTGTGACTTCATATATAAACACACTTGCAAACTCACACTAACATGCATACCTTTATTTTCAGGGTGATTACAGTGTGTGCGCTTGGACTGACTGTCTGTAGAAATTAGGTAATCAAGCACACTGCTGACAAGCCCTAGTTACTAGTTAGGTGACACAGAAAGAAAACACAACAGTGGATAACGGCTGTCCATTCAGACCATTCTCAAACTCAGTGTGACCCTTACCCAGACTTCTCTGGGAAAGATGAGTTTGTTGTGTTGGGGGGCTGGAGGGCTGATGTGTTTTTTCCATGCTGTGAATTTTCCAATGTGTGTAATATATCACTGTAAGGGCTAAATGGACGTATTGTATATCAGAAAAACGGTGGAGCGGAACTTCCTGTACAACGATGATGTCACTTTTAGGGTCAATGTGCTTTTCAGCATATTACAGTATCTGACTTGATGAAGGAAACAAAGGACAGATGCAACTAACTCATCTAAGGTGACCTGGTCTAATGCAGTGTTTTGTTCAGAAGGATCAAACCAGGCATTTTTTTGAGAAAACAAACGGAGCCCACAGAGCAAAGCTTGGCATGCATAAGCCACAAACCACAACAATGATCACATATCAGTCATAAATGGTCGATAAACAATGATACAAACATTATATTTCTTATTTCACTTGCCACCTGGCTAAAAATGACACTTTCAACATGACAGCTTTGTTAAATGTAGAGGGGTTCCCAGGCAGGTGTTCTCACAGCAGGGAAGAGCTCAAAGGAATTAGACTAATGTGAGCATTTGATTAAAGGTGAATTTGATTAATGCTGAACATTAACTGGTTTTGTGTGTGTGTGGGGGGGGGGGGGGTCCTTTCTCCCAATATGAAGAATTTAGAAATAAAGTGACAACCGCAGCAAACATGAATCCATTAATTAGTGCAACAAATACAAAGCAAATCACTGAAAATAAAAACCGCCAAAACATACAAATGACCATTTTTGCACAGCTTACAACATCAGTAACAAGATAAAGTCACGTATGAGGAATGAGCAGTGCAGAAATGAATCAAACTGCAGCGGCAGAATCAGCTTTCACTTCAATAATCTCTCTCTAAAAGAATATGAAAAGAATATGGTGATCAGTGGGAAAATGTCCAGAGAACTGTTTTTGTGTCAAAAAGAGTGTCTGATCGCTCCTCAGACAGTTTCAGTGCTGAAGCTGAGCTTCAAACACAACATATAACATATTTAAAGTCTCTTTTTTGGTCCAAATCCCACAAATACAAAATATGAAACAACTCATCTTTAGAAGATTATAAGTGTAATTTCAAAGGTAAACAGAAAACGGTATTTGGCTATCAGTGTTGGTATTTGCTATATAACTAAAATAGTTCAGACAGTTCCACACAAATAACAAATATTCTAATACTACTATACTAGTACTTTTAACCCTTACCTTCATTATAAGGTAAATGGGATAGATCAGCCCATGTAGGCTACAATGAAACAAATCTTTATGTTTTTGAACAAGAACTAAATATTACAGTGTGTATTAGAGCTTCACAGAAGAGGAGATCTAAATGCTATTCAGTATAACTAGACTGGAAGAGAAATTAGTTTGAATTAACTGCCTAAAATAATGAACAGAATGCGGATACAACAGCATCTCACACTCTCTCTTTTTCTTAGTGTTCACTCACTTTCACTCACAAAATAAGCCGATGTTAAGCAGCTTATTTGAATTTGCCTATTTTTTCTATTATTCACTTAACCCTTTTTATCTGAGGACTCAATCAAGCCTATGTTCAGATAGAATAAGAATTTTTTTCCAGCTTTCAGTGTAATTTTCTATTTATTATTTAACACAAATAACAATAATAATATATTGATCTTGGTTAATGTTCAATTCTACATAATCGTTCAAAAATTTAGGATCATTAAAATACTATTTTATTTTCCTTTTAAAGAAATTAATATTTTATTCAGCAAAAATACATTAAATTTATCAAAGGTAAAAAAGATAAATAAATAAATAAATGCTGTTCTTTTGAATTTTCTATTATCAAATAATCCTGAAAAAAGTATATTACACAGCACAACTGTTTTCAACATTGCTATTATTTCTTGAGCACCAAATCAGCATATTAGAATGAGTTCTGAAAGATCATGTGACACCGAAGACTGGAGTAATGATGCTGAAAATTCAGTTTTGCATTACAGGAATAAATGACCATTTAAAATTGAAAGTTATTTTAAATAAATAATATTTCACAGTAGTACTTTTGAACAGCAGTGTATACTAATTATACTTTTTACATTAAAAACAGCCAGCATTTCAATCAGTTGATGTTATGAACTAATATGACCATACTATCAGTTAAAAGAGATACAAAGACTGGTGGAGCTCTTCAGGTCAGTGGAGAGCATCTCAAGTTACATGGCTGTCATGCTGTTTGGATGATTGCCTTTTGAAGACAGTGAGCTCATTAACTAACCAGCACAGAGAGGATATGAAGGACTGACTTTATTCTAACAGTTTATCCTTAAACTTCTGGCCACTCCAGACGTCTGAGCACATAATTGTGTTGAAAAATGCAGGCTGTGAAACTATTCCAAGCTTTGCACAGCAATGGAAGCAGACGCAACAATATTTCTAAAAGAGCGGTCACCTGCCTGCTCTGACCTATTCTATTGGTGCCCACAAACACTGAACGACAACACTGGGCTCATCGCACAACATAATGTTTACTGCGTATCACCTAATTCTGAATCTCTATACAGGCAGCCAAATCACACCTGATGACAAGCAGACACACTTTGCTCTTTATAAGGATGCTGTTAAATGGTTGGTAGAGCAGATGCACTATAACCTCTGCACGTGATTCCTTAGGACTGACACACAAAGTTCCTTTAAACCTACACACTTACAGCATAAAAAAAAAAACTTATAATACAAAGACAGTGTTTAGATAATCACAATGTCCACTCATCAAAAATATAATTTTGAGTTAAACAAACAAAAACACCAACTTTATACCAAAAATAAAATAAAAGAAACATTTGCTTTGTAATATAATTTGAATATTGGACAAAGACCTGAAATAGACATCTATCTAAATTTGAAATCACATGCACATCTCTGAGCTCAATAAAGTTATTCATCGCCAAGGTATTTTAAGATCTGATTAGAAGTTTGCCAAGTGACCGTAAGTGATCATATGATTTACAAGTAAAGCCCTTCATTAAAGCTTAAGAATGGCTGGTTTTATTTTATGCTCTCTATTCTAAATCAGCAATAAAAATATATTAGTATAATAAAAATATCAAATGAAGTATGCATGGTGGCATACGGACACCTACAACTCTGTCATGTTCTTTATAACACATAAAGGCCTACAAGGTGTCAGATTTGCTACTTTTTCTGTAAAAAATCTATCATAACGGCCTGACACTAATATTTCCCCATTCACACACTGTAAAACTAAATGACCTAAATAAACTTCATGTGGAGATATCTTAAAAAATGTTTAGATTTAAGTAAAATATAGTATTTAATGTGACGAAATCAACCAAAATACATACTGTAGAGGATCAATTAAAGTTATTTTATGGGTCACATTATAGAAATAGCTACTCGGTATAACTGTATCGGCTACTCACTTTTTACATACTTGTGCAAAATTCGTTTTGCATTTCAGTGCAACCCAGTGGCGTACCTCATATCAATACACGAATAAAAGCTAACTTAAAAATGTTTTAAACAGGCCTATTTAAAAGCATTCACCTACCTTCCATCACAAGAAGCGCAGATGAGCGATAACTCAAGGCGAGATGCGCACCGATGAGCCACGACAGGAGCCTGAACGAATGCAGTGATGTTAAACGCAAATGCACTACAACATATGCACAACTGTTTGCATGATGAATTATATCTGTTCAACCCATCCACTTACCAAAGTTTCATTTTCCTCAGCAGTTTGAGCATAAGATTATTGCAAAAGCGTGGATATCAACACTTCCAGAGTGTTGTCTCTCTCTGTTCTCTCTCACTTCTCTCCTCCTGACTGACTCTCCAGTCTCTCACTTCAGACTGACTGAACAAAGACTGCCTCAGTCTCAGCACTAAACAGCGCTAAGGACTGCTGAAATCCGACCCCGAAAAATCTCTGAGAAGCGACGGTCTCCAGTCTTTCAAATCCGTTTTAGTGCAGTGACCCCATAAACAGCTCGGCTGTTCAATCCCTCAACAAATATGTTTTTTTCTTCTTTTTTTTTAACCATCCTTGGCTGCGAGTTACAGCACAAGCCGGGGTTGCCCACGAATTCTGTCATGTTGCACCGTTATTTATTGAGACGAAATGTGAAATATGTTTATTCTGGTTAGACGCTGTTTAGCCTATTTACAAACTGATTCTCGACGAAATCGACAAGCAGAGAATATCTACATTATATCTAGCTACAATACATTGTAGGGAAACAAAACGCGCAGTTTAAAGTAGGCCTACTGTAGCGTTAAAGATGTAGGCCTATGTCACCTTGTAAGCCAAAACTGGAAAGCTAGTTTTTGTTGCTGACTTGCTAACAAATTGCTGTTGTTGTCTGATTAGTGAGGTAGGTAAAATCAGTTTCAAAAAAAGTTTTTTTATGCTCACCGAGACTGCATTAAAAAAGAAAGAAAGAAAGAAAGAAAAATAATTGTTTTGTAGTGAAATATTATTTCCGTTTTTCTGTTAAAATAAATGTTGTCTATTTTAATATATTATGCAATGTATGGCTGATGGCAAAGCTGAATTGTAAGCAGCTTATCAGCGGTCTATGCTAATTTCGAACCCAAGAAACATTTCTTATTATTATCAATGTTGAAAACAGTTGTGTTGTTAAATATATTTTTGTGGAAACCGTGATATGTATTTTTTTTCAGGATTCTTTGATGAATAGAAAGTTCAAAAGAGCACCAGTTATTTAAAATATAGGCCTAAATATTTTGCAATATTATAAATGTCTTCTGTGATCAATTTAATGCATCCTTGCTGAATAAAAGTAGCCTATTATTTTTTAATTGTTTAAATGTATCTATCTATCTATAGTGCTGCTCACTTGAAAAATATGAACAAAGGCGGCTGTGAAAATAAATCTGCATAATTTATCTTTTGATATTTCATTCAAAAATCCACAAAATTCTAAACTTTCACTGAAGTAAAAGAAAATTGAAAGTGGGGGGAAACTCACATTATGGAATAAATGTTTTTCTCCAATGCATGTTGGCTAGCATTATTGGCACCCCTAGAAATTCTTATGTGTAAAATATCTCTGAAGATTATTTCTATTCATATTTACATTTTTTAGCACACCAGGGTGATTATGAACATGAAATTGTCAAGCCATGACTTCCTGTTCCACAGGATTATAAATGGAACATAAAGGCCAAATTCCCTTAATCATCCATCACAAGGAGTAAAACCAAAGAATATAGTTCTGATGTGCAGAACAGGATTGTTGAGCTTCACAAAATAGAAAGTGGCTGTAAGAAAATAGCTAAAGCATTGAAAATCCCCATTTCCACCATCAGGGCAAGAATTAAGAGGTTCCAATCAACTAAAGATGTTACAAATCTGCCTGGAAGAGGATGTGTCTATATCGTCCTAATGCACGGTGAGGAGGAGAGTTTGAGTGGCTAAAGACTCTTCGAGGATCACAGCTGAAGAATTGCAGAGATTAGTTGAATCTTGGGGTCATAAAGCCTAAAAAAATATATCAAACAGCCCCTATATCACCACATATTATTCTGGAGGGTTTCAAGGAAAATTCTCCTTGTTCCTCCAAAAACAGTCTCTGGCATCAGTTGTCAGACACGAGTGGAACTTCAAGTGGAACTTCAAATGGCACTGGCTTCTATGGTCAGATGAAACAAAGAGCTTTTTGGCAGCAAACCCACCAGATGGGTTTAGTACAAACAGGGATAAAAAGTACCCCATGTCCACATTTAAATATACTGCTGGATCTTTAATGTTGTGGGCCTGTTTTTCTGCCAGAGGTTCTGGACATGGCATCATGGATTCTATCAAATACCAACAGATAAAAAATCTAAACCTCACTGCCTCTGTAAGAAATCGTAAAATGGACCATGTTTGGATCTTCCATCAAGACAATGATCCAAAACAAACATCAAAATCAACACAAAAATGTATCACTGAGCACAAAATTAAGCTTTTGCCATATCCATCCCAGTCCTCTGACCTAAACCATATAGAAAATGAGTGGGGTGAACTGGAGAGAAGAACCACCAACAAGGAGCTGGGAATCTGAAGGATCTGGAGATATTTTGGATGAAGGAATGGTCTCTGATCTCTTGTCAGGTGTTCTCCAAACTCTTCAGGCATTATAGGAGAAAACTCAGAACTGTTATCTTGGGAAAAGGACGTTGCAATAATTGGGTGCCAATAACCGTGGCTAACATGAACTAGAGAAAAACATTTATTTCATAATGTGAGTTTTCCCCCACTTTCAATTGTTTTACTTCAATGAAAGGTTAGAATTTAGTACATTTTTTGGATGAAAGATCAAAAGGATAAACAATGCAGATTTATTTTCACAGCCACCTTTCCTCATATTTACCAAGGGTGCCAACATTAGTGAGCAGCACTGTATTGAACTGTCTGTCTGACTATCTATCTATCTCATAAACAAAACTACAACCAAAAACTGGAAATTCCCTGGGAACCAATGACTTAAAAATAACAATTCGCTTCCAGGTAAATTTGAGGACTGAAAACTGATATTAATATAATATTCAGAAAATATTGGGGCACCATGATCAGATTTAGCAGATTTAATTTTTGTGTTCATCTTTTACATTTCCCATTTTGAGTTATAAAAGTTAATATTACTGTATTTTCCACCAAAATGCAAGAACAAATTACAAAGTTTCTGTCAACAGTCCCATCAATCCAATGTCTTTCCACCATTTCTAAGCTAAAACGATTTCCTCTTTATTCTCTGGTGCTTTTAAGACAAGAGTACATGCTTAGGGACAAAAGACTGTGAAGATGAAGAATCCATGTACCACACTGAGCAAACTCCTGAGAGACCTACTTAAAGTACTGAAGAATAACGTCCACAAAGGACCACCCGGGAGGCAAAAGCCTTGTTTGACTTTCACCAGGGTGCTTTTAAACCCTATACTGTCCCTTCGGAGACTTGCAGAGCTGCCTTAAGGCACTCATACCTCTCTCTGAAACAATGCAACAAATCAGGGGCACAGATCCCGTGTCAGACAAAACATCTTTGTAAGTCTTTGGTTCCGAACAAAAGATCCTGCTCCACAAGAGCCCTTCTTATTCTTCATCAGTATGCTCTCCCTGTTATCATCACGATAGTCCTCACCCCGGTCCATTTAAGCTCTCATGTTTCAGCCCACAAAGGTCTACACGATGAAGCGTTTTGTTAAGGTGAGAAATTAATGGGTGATTCTTGTCAGCAACCTGCAATTAGCTACTCTTGAAATGATAATGGTTTCGTGGGAAAGCCTCTGAAATGCTGGAGAATGCAGATGACCTGACATGCTCAGGGAATGTGCTTCAGTTTGTGTAGAGATATGCTTGGACTACACCTGAATTATATTTATGACTGTAAAGCTGGAGGATTTGCCATCTGACAATAAACGAATTTAACAGAGATCACCTAAAATAAGAGTTTTGCATTTAGTAATGAATGATATGGACGTAGCAATGCACTTTTAAAAATAAAGGCCCAAAAAGCGTGTTTTCATAGTGATGCAATAAAGAACCATTTTGGTTTCGCTAAAAAACCTTTCATTGAACAGTTCTTAAAATAACCATTTTGTGTGAAGAACATTTTAAACAATCTTTTTACAGTATAAAGAGTCTGTAGTGCAATGGAAAGGTTCCATATACGATAAAGGTTATAAACAACCTTATTTTAAGAGTGTGGGTTATAAAGTTGGAACTTGAACAGACATTAACATAAACAATTATTAATAAAAATTTAAAGTTTAATTTAAATGTGTAAGCAAAATTGCTGGGTTACTTGTATGTTTTCTGTCCAATTTACCCAGCCATGACAATTGCCAATTAAAACGGTCATTTTTATTTATTTATTTGTAATAATTAATCAGCATTAAGATCTTACATAATAAAGCATCGTATGGTGATATCTATGAGGAAATATATACTATGTGACATATGTGACCCCTCCTAACTCCTAATGTTTGTGAACTTCATTCTACCCAGGTTAAGCACTGTGGCTACCTAGAACTCAAACATAATGTGTTGTTGACAAGGTCAGATGTCAGCTGAACTCAGCATTGGTTAAGTGCACAGACGCCAAGTTTAGAAGGGCTCACTCAATTTAAGCCTTGCAGCATGTGCCAGTTTGTACAGTGTTCCCAGAAGAAGTTTACAGGTAATGTGCAACACCAAAGCATGGTAGACCAGTAAAGGCTGGAATTGAATTGAAAACTTAATAACACGACTTTTAAAATCTGAGCAGATTTTAACATTAGGTAACAAGCATTGACTCTTCCAGAGTAAAAATCTGTGCAATAATCCTGTATATTCCAGCCTTAACCGAGAGCATGAATTTTACCAATGATCAGATCAGTATTGTGGGGAACAGTTAATTCATCCACAATACCGAATTCATATTTACTCAAGTTCATAACATAAACATTATATATGTTAGTGGAACAAAATGTGACAGTATGGTCTCAAAGGAGCAGTCAGTTCCTAGATTTGTTATAGAAAACTCTTGTTTTCATTAGATATACAAACAAATACTGACGGATGTGTTTCCCAGCCTCCTGATGGCTCAATAGACATGAGATTGTTTAAACATTTTTGATGTTGTTGAAATTTCTATGATCAACTTCCACATCTTCAAAGTCAGTGTCTCTCATCGAAACATGGGAAACAGCTGCCTTTCTTATTCTCATCAGTCTTTACTGACTAACATGAGTTGCTATTGAAAGCTTTGACAGGCTTTTCAGTTCTCAAGAATTATATTTATTACCTTCTGAAACTCATCGTAATTTAAATCTCATTATATTTTGTAAATGCTAGGGATAATTAGGTGTTTGATGTTGACATTATAGACTCTTGTACTCTTAACACACACACATTGGGTTTCCATGATTTATGGGACATTTCATGGTTTTTATACTGTACAAACTGTATTGTTTGACAGCACTAGTTTTAATATATTTTAAAATGTCATTCCTGTGAATTGCGATTAATCGTTTGAGAGCACTAATTAAACAGAAAAACGTTATTTTAAATTGAAATATTTCACAAAATTAGTGTATTTTTGAACAAATAAACGCTGCTTTGCTGAGCACAAAATACTTTTTTCAAAAGCATGAAAAAATCTTTCCGACCCTAAACTTTTAAATGGTAAATTCGGGTTAAATGCATTTTAACGGTTGTATGTATTTTAATGGACTCCATGGAAATATTATGTAATTTCCTTTCTTTTATTTCCATGCACCCAGAGCCTCTCTGACAGTGTGCAACCTAAACTGCACATATAATTTCAAGGAAACCTTCAGAAACACTGGGATCCTGTTGTGCTGATGTCTCCATGTTGTACAAGGCTGATTAACCATCTAGCATAAAGAACAGGACTACATGGTTAACTAGCTTTACTGTTAAACTGAATCTAGTCCATCCGCAGCACCAAACCATCACAATCCTACCTGGATCTGTAAACTGACTTTTTCAGCATAGCAGCTGAACATTAAGGCATGTTGTGTACGTCCACACTGTTTATTGCTATAGTAACCAAAATAATATCATAAGTTCAGAAGAGGGAACAGACTCCGCATTCACAGAACTGGAAGCACTGACACAGTGTGACCCGAGAGGAATTTCATTTCGTGGGATGTGATCGTATTAGCTGCATGAAGGCTGCGTAGGCAACGCTCGTGCTGGTAAGGATGTCAATTACACAAAATACTGACCTCACGCTTTTCAGCATGCACCATTTATTACAGTAGGCAATCCCAGAATGCAGTCTATAATCACAGAGAAGACCTTGTGTCTTACTGACTGTGGATAAATCTGAAAAGGCAGTCTTGATTTACAATCTAAAATGGAAATTAAGTCATGACATCCTGGTGAATGTAGTTCACTGATTGAATCAGAGAAATCGAGGAACATAACATGACACAATTACCAAAGAATGTTCATTTTTCTCCCTGAGGTCCACTTATAATGTGAGTAGCGTATGTGTGCCAAAAAACATTAAATATTTAGTTTTGCAGGAATATTTTCCACCCTCTTTCTGACCTTTTAAAGGGCTTTTTTTTTTGCTAGTGTTCCTTTAAAACGTTTGTGTGAACTTCCTTTTTACATGAGAAATAAGATTTGCCCTTTCTGACTCTTGCTTCTCAATGACATGATTTTATCATGGTTTAACGGTGGCTTCAGAATGATTAGTCACATGGCTTTTAAAGCTTAGGTGATTGTCTTTTTTTTTCTAGATTTATTTTTTTATCATTTTTATGCCTTTAGTTAGATACGACAGTATGTGGACAGGAAGCGATTAAAAATGTTTTAATTAAAAAAAGTTTACATTTTCATAATGCATTGAACTAATTTAATTTAAGCAGACATCATTTTAAATTATGGTATTTGCTGTAATACCACCTTGAGAATAATAAGAATAATAGGCTTTTATTAAAGGGGTGGTTTACTGCGATTTCACTTTTGTCATTTTAAATAGTGTGTAATGTTGCTGTTGGTGCATGAACAGTATCCGCAAAGTTGCTGCGCTGAAAGTTCAACGTAAGCGGAGATATCGTCTTTTAAAAAAGGAAGTTTAATGCCTACAAAAACGACTCATATGGGACTACAACGAGATACTTCCCGGGTTGCATACGTAAACAACCCATACATTTGCATCAACCCCTCCCTCCGGAACATGCCAAAGAGGGGGCAAGGCCATGTTCTGCGGCTGTGTCGAAGAGGAAGAGTTATAGTGGAGAGTTGTAGCCATGCTGTCGAAAAGGTGTTATTTTCACCCAGCTGTCAGGTCTTCTGTGTTCGGGCTTCCTACGGACGCTGTAGTTCGTCAACAATGGTTAAAATTTATGTTTGATTATGTTCCTGACAATTACAATCCTAATTTAGCTCTCTGTGCTGCGCATTTTACGGAAGACGGCTTCCAGAATCTACACGAGTTCAATGCCGGATTCACACAGAAACTATTACTAAAACATGGAGCAGTTACAACTTTAAAACCAGAGGTAGCAGTTGTTGGGCCACAACCTGTAAGTAAGATTTCATCATTTTAAATGTATTTGCATGTATAATTTCAGACGTAATGTTTTAGTTTTATCAAGGACGTAAACAAATGCCAACGCTGGCTTTAGTAGCCAGTTAGTTAGATGCTATTTTGTGTGTATAAGACAAACGTGTACAAACTTCAAAAAATTATATGTAATCACAACAGCAAACTTCCATTCAGAAACGTTTGTAAGAGCCGTGCTTGCGGAAGTTCTGCTTGACTCTCTTCATTACCGCTTTCTGGGTCTGATTCTGGCTCGAACTGATACGGCAATATTGACACCATTATTTACATTTGACCGCAGCACATGCAACTGTCGCCCGTAAAGGTAATGGGCGTGAAGTTTCCGGACAATGTGCAGTTTGCAGTTTAGCCAATCACAACACACCGGCCTAACTAACCAATCTGAGCCCATTGCCTGTTTCTGAGGGGGTGGTTTCAGAGAATCAGGAAGTCAACCGGTCGTTCAAATGACAGAGGAGAAAGCGGCTTACAATAAAGGTGAAATATATGAAAAATAAGGCGTTTTTTAACAAACGAAACATGAAGACATGTTATATTGCACCCCATAAACACAATCAAGCAAAGAAAAAACAGTAAACCACCCCTTTAAGAACTTTTTCATTGCATTGGGCTCTAGACTTACTTTTACGGTTCTTTGGAGATTAAAGTGCTGTTTTTGTTACGTTTATAGATTCAAAATGAAATTCAGAGTATCTGTGTCTGGGTTGTTTAAATCACCAAAAGTTCTTTATGGAACATAGGTTCTCCATTGGCACTGTAAAATGCTCTTTAGCTCTATTTGTGACTTTTATTTTTAGTACTGAATTCCACCTACTTTTTTCCCATGCATGAAAGAGATGGATTGTCATGATGTTCGGACTAGAAGGAAAAGTCATTCATGTCAGAGCTAGTGTGTTGACCCTGGTTAAAGCTTTAGGATCTCTTAGTGTGACATTGACTTGACACCTACACAATACCTTTGCTCCTTCTCAAGAAGATCAAAGAAAAGAGGAGAAAGGCAAAGGGAATGTAGGCTAAGATTCCCACTTTCTTTTTTTTTCCTTCCTTTTTTTCTTTCTCTTTAAAACTATAAAAAATTAAAATGGCATTCAATGTTTTAGCACTGATATGGACCTATTAATATAATTAAAATATTAACGAATGAATTATTATTTAAATTATAATATTTAGAATTAGCACAAATACAGCGACTCTGTGTCTTGTATGAATGTGAGTCAAATTTTGCTAAACATACGTGACATGATCATTAAATCATTTTGTGTTTCCAGGGTGAAAAGCTACAGAGGCTTTGGCACAAGGATCCATCACAAAACATTTGCATCCTGTAGTGCTGTGAACAAAAGAACCCATTATGTTAAGAGCACATCTCCACTCTATGGAAAAAGACAGAAAAAGTGGTTGTGGAATCCTCAATGAATATTTTTAATCTTTACAAAATAAAAATCAAGGGGCTAAAAATCACAAGTATCAATTTGTAACCACTGACATGTTTATGTAATTTTATTTCATTGTGTAGTATCACCATATTACCCAACAAATATTTTGACATTTTTAACAGTTTGTATTTTCGGTAACACTTTATTTTAGGGTCTCTTAACTAGTTGCTTATTAGCATGCATATTACTAGAATATTAGCCATTTATGAGTAGTAATTAAGCACATATTAATGCCTTATTCTACATCCCTAATCCTACCCGATACCTAAACTTAACAACTACCTTACTAACTATTAATAAGCAGCTAATTTGAAATTTATTGAGGGAAAAGTCGTAGTTAATAGTGAATAAGTGTTCCCTATTCTAAAGTGTTACCGTATTTTCTTGCTGAATTTTTAAATAAGAAAGCCCTATTGCTAAATAAAGATCATGTTAAAGATATAACTATAATCGTTTTACCCCTATGTGAAGGCAGGTGAGATAAAAATAGCTCTGGATACAGTGTGTTTTTATACTAGTGTGCACCAGGACACGTGCTATAACTGTGAGCTACTGAAATTAGTCATTCCAAATCACATGATGAGAAACCTTGCCATGGGAATAAACTCAAAATAGAGCCTAATGTGAAACATCAGAGGCATATTAAGCTAGTTAAGGTGTTTAACAATTTTTTTTTTTATTTTACTTTTTTGTCATTGTCTATGTTTTTGAGTATCAGTAAAACACACACGCACGCACACACACACACACACACACACACACACACACAATCTCCCTCTACTGGAGAGGAGGGTGTGCGTTGTGCAACAAGGTGTGAGTCTGCAGTTTTATGCAAGATTATAAGGTCCATGTTTGTTGATTAAAAACATTTTCAGAAAATATTCAGCAATAAACAGTTCAGTCACTATATATTTTATTTACACATTTTCCAATTAGGAGTGTAATCATATAAAAGACCTCTATGAACACTGAATTTACCTTCATGATGGACACTTAAAATACTAAAAATAAAGGTTCTTTATTGGCATCCATGGTTCCATGAAGAACCATTAAAATCCATTGAACCTTTTCACAGTTCTTTATACTGGAAAGGGGTTCTTTAAAATATTCTTCACACTGGGAAAAAAAAGAAGATTATTTAAAGAACTGTTCACTGAAATGTTCCTTGGGGAACCTTAAACATTTAGGGGAAAAATAGTATTAAAACAAACAAACAAAAAAATACTAACCGGCCTCAACCATATGATTTGGCTGATGATATAATCATGATTTTACACATAATGCAAAGTGAGCAATACTGATAACAAAACAAAAATCTTATGAATCAGACAAACATCACACAGTGCATAAAGCTCAGCAGAAGAATATGATGAGATACAAAAATATATACATTTAATACATATAAATTACAAGCACTTTAATGATTCAAACACAGTCCCTTCCCAGACGTCATATGACTCAGCAATACAACAGCTGACGTCACTCTCTTCAAGTCTTATGGGATAAATCTAAGCCTGTCTTTATTTAAATGATTATTAAGGACCACATCTAAGGACCCTGTATACACTTGATATTAAAATCTGTTTGGCGATCCAATCACGAGTGGACAAATCTAAATGAAAAGAAAATGAGAAGAATCCTCTTGGATCCTCAAATGTGTTGTGTTGGCCTGCAGCCGGAGTGCTATTGCCTGTCCTGAGTCCATCTGTATAGTATCTGTGCAGCTTTGGACAATCTCTCCTCAAAGAAATATTCATGATGCTACGAGTAAATGGTGATGACTTCCCTGCCGCTACCTCGGACCAGCAGCACCCGGTCCAATCCCTCTATGAGGACCTCCAGGAACTCCATGTCTGACCTCAGAGTGAAGGAGAAGTGCGGAGAACTGCTGTACATGAAGGTGACATTTAAACTGTAACTCACTACGAATTAAGCTCTAAGTCTGAAAGAAAATGACAGACCATGTTATCAAGATTCTTTCCATTACGTATCACAGCCCCTTTTTTAGCAGACGTGCAACTGTCTGCATTCAGCTGATGAAAGGATACAATTCTCGTCTCCGCCCTTGTTTTTGGGTGGTCCTGGCATATTCAGCAGCACCAGTTGGGCTCCCTGGGATTTGTTGACTACAACCTCATTCAGTTTGACTGCAGTGTGCATTCTTCTCACGTTAGTCTGATCCCTGTGAAAAATCAGCCATTCACATTTAGCATTAAGACTTAGCGGTTAGCGCTTAGGGAAACATGAACAATAGTAGCCTATATCAGTTGTACTATATACTAATATATCAGTTGTATATGACAGATCAATAACAACTGAATATGCACATGAATGTAGAAAGTAGAAGATCAATCACAATTTAGTATTTAAATGCTGCAATGATGTCGTCAGAGCAGTGCAGGTCAGTAGATTCCTTTATGCTTACTTAAGATGGAAAGAAATCATAAAATATCTTACCAGTAGGCCTATATATTTTTTACATATATTACATTTGAAGTAAGATTTTTTTTAAATGGTTTTGAAAAAAGTCTCTCATGATCACCTAGGCTGCATTTATTTGATCAAAAATACAGAAAAACTGTACTGTGAAATATTATTGCGATTTTAAAAATGTTTTGTTTATTTAAGGGGTGTCAATGTTAATACAATATTTTTTAACGCAAATTAAATGTTCGATAAGGTTTGACCCCCAACTTCTTCCCGTCATCGCAGCGTGGAAGGTTATCTATCATTGTGTGATGAGGGTACAGCACCAGTGTTGCCAGGGTAACGGCACAAGTGGGCTATTTTGAAAATACAGTCGCGGGAAACATTATAGAGCCATGGGTTACGTTTTTTTGGGCTACTTTTATCATGTACCGCGGCTGCCCAAGGTGTATATAGACAAATAAAAATGAAAATAGATCCTTTTACTAATGTGTATTATACTTGGAATGTATCCCTGGCAACTTAAGAACAGAGAGGCGGTTAACATCACAAACAACGTGAGTTTCAGCAGAGCACGTTACACAGCAGAAATAAATATGACAACAGCCACTATAGATTATATAAAATAATAAACACACGATTACGATAGGATATTTGTATGTTTTATACAATACATAGCAAAATAGCATATTTTAACAACAGTAAACGACCAAATTCCACATGTGATCGCAAAAGGAAGTTATTACAAACACTCGATGGTGGTTTGAAGTGAGTTCTGAGTAAAAGTGTACTATTAATCTCATAAATTGTCTTATGAAGCATGATGCTAATATTAGCTCTAATGCACCTGCAGAAGTTACAGGTCCAATAATGCATTTTGTCATAATACTTCACGTAAGGTCGCAAGAAAATGTTTTGTTGTATTTATTTAGAAATACTTTTGGTAGTAGTTGGGTAAATGCATACTGGGATTGAAGCGATGTGGCTTGGTAAATGTTTTATTGCCAGTATAAAGGCTGATAATGGCTGAATAAAAACAAAAGAATAATGATAAAAGAATAATAAGGATTATGTCTCATACCTGGTGCAAGTGTGAAAGGTTCTGTTTCCTTAAACTAGTTTGTCACGCATTTCTTTATTTCAACACATTTACAGGTAAATCCTAGTATTTTAAATTTGCGATTAATCATGATTAATCACAGTCCATGACTGTGATTAATGCGATTAAATTTTTTAATCGATTGACAGCACTAGTTTATTTTTAATATATTTAAAGTGTAATTGATTCCTGTGATGGCAAAGCTGAATTCTGCAGCAGCCATACTTGGTTCTTTTTATTATTATTAATGTTAAAAACAGTTGGGCTGCTTATACACACACACACACACACAAATATAAATATAAATATAGTTATATATATTTTTTTCCATTCAGAATTGATGGACAAAGTTCAAATGAACAGCATTTATTTGAAACATATTTTTTTAATAACATAAAAGTTTTTAGAGTTACTTTTGATCAGTTGAATGCTTCTTGATGAATATCAGTATTCTTTTTTTTTTTTGAAGTTTTACTGACTTACTGTATGTTTGTAGTTGGTAGTGTATGTCTTAAAGTACTGCAGCTTTAGCAGAGATTCATACTTGATTGTTTGCTATATCATGAAATTAGTGAATATATTTTATTGTATTTGCTTAAAAATGCTTTGAAACATGACGGGGATCCATTGCTCAAAGGCTGATATCTTTATCTTAAAGACTTATATTCTTAAAGACAGTGCAGGATTCAAGGTCGAGTGATAGATTTATAAAAAAAAATTAGAAAAAATAAAACTATTGTTTTTTTTTTACTTCTTCAGAAATTTCTTCTGATTTTTCTTAAATCCTTATCTGTGCAAAGGATTACAAAAAAGAACCATCTACTTTGCTAGAAAACAGATGAGCCTGAATTATCCACACAGCCCTAGATGAGAGAAATGTAAAACTAATGTACAATTCATCCATATGCTAATGTTAAGTATGTGTTAACTACGGTGGCCGAGAGAGCTCAACACGCTGCAAATAGAAAAAACACCTGCAAATTAAGAAAACAACTTCATCAATTTGACAACACACGCACATGCAAATGCTCACAACACAACCGAATAAAGAAACGCACTGCAAATACTCACAGCACAACCAAACAAAGAAACTTCTTATATTTGGTTGTGCTGCAAATAAAATTCTTTATTTGGTTGTGAGCATTTGCAGCGCGTTTCTTTATTTGTTTGCGTTGTGAGCATTTGCACCACCTGCTGTCAAACTGATGAAGATGTTTTCTTGATTTGCTGGTGTTTTTTCTATTTGCATGTGTTTTCTGAAGTTGCAGCGCGTTGAGCTCTCTCAGCCACCGTAGTTAATAGCCAGAAACAGATGTCAACAGCAACAATAAACAAAACACTCTTAATTAATACAACTAACGGCCAATATTCTGCAGCTTAGCACTAAAAATAATACATACCATCATACTAGCTGACTAACTTCAGGTGTTATCCCAAGCAAGCACAAAGTTAGTGTTGAAACACATGCAAACAGAAACATCTACGTCACAATGCTTCATGCTGACACATGCCGTGACTGTGACTCACACTGACTCAAGCAGGCCACACACAGAGACACACACCAATTCATGCCGCATGTTTAGTGTGACACACATGCAACACATCTTGTTTATATCTACTACTGTAACACAGACCAGACAACTAATACAGACTCTTAAGCACACAAATCGCTTGCACAAGAGTCAAAGAAACTTACAGATTCTCCCACTCTCTGGAAGGACAAAACAAAATATCTTAGCTTGAAAAAAGCAAACGTTTTTATTTTGAAACATGATAAAACAGATTCAGATGAACTGCAAAATTGACTTTATTGATTTACGGTCTTTATTGGACTTACGGTTTCATATTGAAGATATCCCGCACAGTCATGTGAGCCTCCCGGTGGCGGTTTCTCTCACTAATCAGCTTCTCTTTAGTCCAGGTCATATGGACCCGGTCAGAAGTTGGCGTGGCCTTGTCGTTCAGAGTGGCATGTGACTTAGTGTTCCTGTCATGAATCAGCTGAGCCTGAAAGAACAAGACACACTCTGTTTACAACAACAAACTCCATTAATGTTCACTGAAAATGCTGCTGGATAGCAGACTGGCAGGACCTAGATAGACAAACTTTGTTAAAAGAACCACTGAAAAGATCAGCTTGGGTCAAGGAAATTTCCTTGGTGGTCCAGGCAGGTTTATGCTGGTCTGGTGTGCCTTACTGGATAATATACCACCAGCACATCAGTTAAGCTAATCTTTTCAGCAGGGAATGAATGTTGTGGGAATGTTGCGATATCCACAAACAGAAACAAACTATGGATTAGTAACTAGACTGACCACAGAGTAAATAACCAAAAACTCTTCAATACAGAAAGCAAAAGTAAACAAACAAATACACCACAGCTCAAAAGTTTGGTGTCATTATGAAAATAATAAATGAAATTAATAGAATAAGAAATTAATACTTCTAATCAGAAAGGATGCGCTAAATAGATCAAAAGTGATATTAAAAGACATCTATAATGTTTCATAATGTTTCCCTTCTCTTTTGAACATCTAAGAATTCAAAAAAAAAAAAAATCATTCACTGTTTCCACAAAAGTAATCATATTTTAATAAATATAAGAAATGTATATTATATTATATTTTCAGCCTTGGTAATTAAGACGTTTCTTGAGCGCTAATTTAGCATATTAGAATGATTTCTGAAGGATCATGTGACACTGAAGACTGGAGTAATATGCTGAAAATTCAGCTTTGCATCACAGGAATAAATACATTTTAAAATATATTCAAATAGAAAACATTGGTGAGCATTAGAGATTATACTTTTTTTTTTTTTTAAACCCAAACTTTTGAATGGTAGTGTAGTTTGATTAAATAAACAATCTTAAAATAAAGTAGAATACTTAGTGGAGTTGCAAACGTTTTCACTCAAAACTCAGTATCGAGACACTCTCATGCTCCATAATGACATGCAGACATGCTATAAACAAATAAAACTATGACATTTTCAGGGCCACAGTCATTTCATTGCCATGTTATGCTTATTGCTAAATAATAAGGAATTTTCAAATTGATGAGGTAAAATCTATAGCAGAATTAAGAGTTGCAAAAAGCAACCATTGGTGAAAGCTGTGGCTCTGTCATGTCTCACAATGTGAAGGGATTACTGCTTTTCCACTAAGGGCTGGTGTCAGAGATGGTGCCCAATCTGGAACCGAGCTGCGCTTTTGAACACAAAAATCCTGGTCTCCAACAAGAGGACCAGTGATGTCAGTGGGCACAACTTCCACAGCTCCCAAGTCACTGGCTCCAGCTCAGGCACCAGCCACAGTGGAAAAGAGCTAGTTTGGATGGAATGGTTCAGAAGAGGTGGACAGGATGGTTATCTGGTGCTAGTAGAGTTGACGGAGAGTAAACGTATAGGATCGGTAAGAGTTAAAAGCCTGAGCTACCTCCTCGTCCAGAATTATAGTTGGCACTTGAAACTTGTTGCTTTGAGTTGGTTTCTCTCCGTAGGGCTTCCTCTTGATAGAATTCCGGGATTCATCTGAGATGCTTTGAATCTGGCAGTCGCCACATAGCAAATAATCCAAAATTGTTAAGCAGGAGGAAGAGGCTTCATGTAAAACAGAGCTCTAACTCTAATGCAAGTAATACCTTGAAACTGAATCTAAAACTTATGACTCTCCATGAAGTGCACTGACTGCAAACACATTGATTTAAACCCCATAGAGTCCCATAATAACCAAACAGCAATAACAATAGAATAGATTGCTGGAGAAATATTACCTCTCTCTCCCACTCTGTCTTAGAAAGCTGCATTTGCTTCAGCATCTGAGAGCGTTGCTCCATCACAAGGGTCTTCTCATACGTGAAGGCCGAGATATCGCCTGCTTGCTACAGAGACATTGACATATTGAAAAATTCAGTTCCAGTATCTTGCAAAAATGTCACCATATTTACTATACTATACTATTATTATTATAATATAATAATACATTTCTTACATTAAAATGTTTTAATAATTTATTCATAATTTAGATTAATAATAAATTATAATAATTATAAAAACATTATAATTGATTTTAAGCCAATGCAGATCAAAATTATATCTCACCATTTCCACAACTTCCACCTTTGCATCAAGACGCAGATGGTACAAGAACATCTGTAGGTCTTTCTTCATCTGGATGCTGTTGTCATCCATCTGAGCCACTGTGAAGATCCTCATTTTACACCTTCTCCAAACCTACATGATTTCAGGGAGAGAAAAGCAATATAACTATTGGTAAAAAATGATCAGTTTTCTGTATCAGACATTCTGTTACCTTGTGCTGGCGGAGCAGGAACGGAAGAAGCATGAGTAGACCACCATCGTGGACAATCCACCAGACATCAATGGTACCCTCAGCTAACCGGTCCTGGTTTGTGGGAAAGGTATCGATGTTTTTTGCCACTAACAGGGCCTGGTGGGCAGCTGTTGTCTCTCTGACGGTTTCTTTGGGACAAAACATTGACATAGTTTTTACTATTTTGTCAAACTGACTGATATTACTGCAACGATTTCACAAATACCTTTCACAAACTGATCTAAAATGACGTGGAATTATTGTAATACTGCAGCGTTTTTGGTACTTTGAGACCTAAAGCCTACAAAAGCTCACTCAAAATAAAGCTCAACTACAATCTTAAGCCTTATAATCTTCATTAATAATCCCTGACCTTATTGCCTTAAACTGATTATCTGACTTTATGACAGCTTAGTATCAGAAAATGACACATGCGCACCGATGAAGTTCTTCCAGGAGAGGGAGCTCTCGGCCTGTTTCCAGTTGGCGGGCCAGGCCATCAGCACTGCATTGTGCTTCATGCCACCCAAGCCTGCAGACTGGATCAGGTGAGAGAAACCATCCCGCTGGTTAGAGGACACCACCACATGACAGAAACCCTTTGTTTTCTCCTTTGCCATGGCTGCTTTGATATTCTGTGAAAAAGAAAAAACAAAACAGGGTAATGTTAGTAAGTTAACATTATGTTGAATAATTTTTAGTTTGACATAAGTATGGTAAATACAATATGTACTGGGACATAAGCTGAAATAAATAAAAATGCTGTTAGAAAGGCAACATATGTGTCTATATTTAATCACTACTAATCCTTGAACTGTATTTAACAAAATGACAAAATTGACTACAGTGTAGATTAAAAATTATAGTAAGGTGAGGAATCTAAAAGGGAATTTGTTTCATGACTGTCATACAATGTCACCATAAGCCATAAACTTATTACAAGGACTTTCACTCTTGAGCAATCTGCAGTTAAGTGTCTTTCTCAAGGGCACGATGGCCATGGCTTATTTTTTGCAAGGTTTGAGCCAGCAACCTTCTGTAAGCCAAACCAGAGTAACCACACATAAACTGTGAGATTTCTATGTGAATTCTATACTATACTGTTATATATTATAAGCCCTAAATTGCCTAATTTGACAACATAAAATATTGCCAGCATTTTCAAATGGGGCCATTGTAGCTGTGTAGAAAAGCCCTTTTTGTTTGTTTTACTTTTTAACATTACCTACATTTTTTCTTCTGTATATACAATGAAAAACCTCAACATTTAGTGGTGCATTTATTATTTTCTTATGGTTGTAAGCTGTTCTGAAGTGCAAGGTAAAAAAAAAAACTATGCCTAAAATTGGAAAAAATACATAATTCATTATTATTAGTAGTAGCAGTAACAGTAGTATGTTTTAACTCTAATTATAACAATCAAGACAGATCTATATTACTGTTGTAAATTACAAGTATACTGTAAAATAAAAAAAATAAAAAAATAATTTTAATAATGCACCGTGTGTTTCATTTATGAACCACTGTTTGGGAAACCCAGGAATACGCAATAACCTCAAAGAATGCTATTGAGTTGTCAAAGCCAAAAACAAATTGGCTTTGCTATCAAAGCCAAAGAGGCTTGGCTTTAACTGTATGCCTTCACCTTTTCAGAGAGCTTTGCATCTGCATCACGAGCCATGTAGGTGCCCTCCAGCACTGAGCAGACGATGGTCAGGCCTTTCCCAGCCTTCAGCTGCGAGGTAAAGGAGAGCAGACGTGGATGTTTTACCCCCAAGTCAGAGTCCAACTTTAGAGCACCAGCAGCTGAGGTCTGGAAGATGAGTTACATTTGAAATATTTGCCTTAGATTCTGTCAAGTATGAAGAAGCTTATACAGCACTGGATTCTTCTGGATGCTCACCTCCAGTTCTTGGTGTGAGGTGGCGCCTCCTCCAATTTTATTAGGGCATATTGAGCTGCATTAAGGGATAATCCTCGAATCCCGTCTCCCCATTCCTTCTCTGCCCTGAGGTGAAATAAAATAGGGAGTTAATATAAAACATTTTGCTTTAAAACACTATGAATAAGACAAACTCTTGCTTACCCTCTGTATTCAATGTACTTGTAGATGCATCCAGAAAACAGAATGACAACCAAAGCATAGTACCAAGATGAGACGAACATGAGTGACAGACTCAGGCTCATCCCAAGAAAAGAGAGGGACCTGCAGACATTTAAACAAATCCAATGGTGCATTTAATGGTAGTTCACACAATCAAACATTAACTCAGACTGGTCCATTCTACCTCGATTTACATGCAGATGGAATTAAATAGGCATTACACTACACTTGTTTGGTTAATGAAAAACCAATGTCCATGTAACAGCATGAATTTGTAAGCATGTAGGACAACAAAATGTGCCCTTCCCACAAAGCTGTTGCTTGTTGAGAAAAACTGTTACCAATGTTGTTTGGGTTCCTTGCTGCTTTTATTATTGAATTGACCGTATGACATTGTTGGATGCAAACTGGGGCCGGTTAAATAAAGTTCTTAGACAAGTCTTAAAAAGTTAGCCATTTCTTTTTCTTTCTTTTTTTCAAGGCGGTCATAACTTTTTAAAGTAAGTTTCAAAAAGGTAGTTGGTCACACTAGTTAAGACAGACAGTCTTAACATAGTGGCTTTGTTTATGCAACTGGCCCCTGAACTGAACTGAAATGATGACAACACTGTTTTCTACAGTACTCCTTTAAAGTTTAATTGATCTACTTTCATAACTGATGATCTTTACACAGTTATTGAATGGAACTGAATCAACACTGAACTGACCTCAACTGAACAACGACACTATTGTTTTTCTTAGAGCTGCTTTACAGCAGAATTGATCTCTGTTTGCACTTTTGAATCATTATTTTTCTATTTATCCTTATAAAGCTGCTTTGAAGTAATCTGTATTGTATAAAGAGCTGTATAAATAATGGTGACTTGACTTGTTGCTCTAATAATCATAAAGTGTTACTTACCAGTGGTAGAACTTGAATCTTGGCCTCCAATTCGGGGTGCGTAGAAGTGTTTGGACAGCACAAGCCAAGTTTACAAAGAGGTAACACATCAAGAAAAACCTGCAAAGTAGAAATTGGAAGCAGGATTATTATAGTTAACTACAACTACAACTAAAACTAAAACCATACAAAACATTTTGTCAATTGAAATAAAATAAATGTTAACTGATTTTCTTTCATTTAGTTTAAATTATACAAAAATTCACCAAAATAACTAAATCTAAAACTGAAATAAAAATGGATAAAAACTACACTACACCAGCCAAAGATTTTTGTGATTTTTATTATTTTTTAACAGTTCTATGTACACTACCAGTCAAAAGTTTTTGAACAGTAAGATTTTTAATGTTTTTTAAAGAATGTTCTTCTGCTCACCAAGCCTGTGTTTATTTGATCCAAAATAAGCAGTAATATTGTGAAATATTACTACTATTTAAAATAAATGCTTTCTATTTGAATATATTTTAAAATGTAATTTATTCCTGTGATCAAAGCTAAATTTTCAACATCATTACTCCAGTCTTCAGTGTCACATGATCCTTAAGAAATCCTTCTAATATGCTGATTTACTGTTCAATAAACCTTTTTATTATTATTATTATTATTATTATCAATATTTAAAACAGTTCAGTAAATTTTTCAGGATTCCTTGATGAATATAAAGATCAGCATTTATCTGAAATAAAAAAATATTTCTAACATTATACACTATACCATTCAAAACCTTGGAGTCGCTATATATATATATATATAATTGGTTTTTGGGATGTTCAGCTGTTTTCTTTTTTTTTTATAGCAGCAAATCAGAATATTACAATGATTTCTGAAGGATCATGTGACTGGAGTAGTGATGCTAAAAATTCAGCTTTGAAATCACAGGAATAAATTACATTGTAAAATATATTCAAATAGAAAACAGTTCATTTAAATAGTAAAAGTATTGTAAAAGTAAAAGTATGTTATTGTTTTTGCTGTACTTTGGATCAATTAAATTCAGGCTTGGTGAGCAGAAGAGACTTTTATAAAAAAAAACAAAAAAAACATTAAAAACCTTTTGACTGGTAGTGTACATAGAACTGTTAAAAAAATAATAAAAAACACAAAAATCAGACAACAAAATTAGTAAAGCTTTAGCAAAATTTATAATAAAACAGACAATACTTTAAATTCAAACTATTAACTAAAACCATAATAGTATCTCAAAATATTTAAGTAACACTGATTGAAACACTGCAGGTGATGACCACAAATACAGTCAGGCACAATTATAGTACAAAATTTCACTGATACACATTTTATAATATTCATAAAATTATAAATATTTTTAAAAATAGTGTTAATAATAAGTGTTAAAAATAAAAATTACTTATGTTTAACTGTAAATCTGTTCATCATAAAAAAATCTCTACTGTTACAATTTGTTTAGAAGCTAAATTGATATTTGTGCAATAGTGTGTAACACTATGTGTAAATGCCATTAAGTCATTAGGTGATTGCATCTGAAATATATTTAAGCACTTAAATTAGTCAATTTCAATGCAATGCAATTTTGCATTGTTTACATTTTGCATTTTTATAGATTTTACTCCCTTAATCTGTGCAAAGAAAAAAAAAAGATTCTGTCTGGGTCTAGTTATGTCACAAAGTAAAGATGTGAAAGCAAGGAGAACACACTCACATAGAGAGGATGGGAGCAACATGATCCAGGGAACCAATGAGGATCCCAATCTCACAGATCGCTGCAGTTAGGAGTAAGGCCCAGGTTGGCTCACCATTAGGTTTGCTACGACCAAACACCTACCAGAAAGAAGTAGGCCATGTTAGTCTTCATAGTCAAGAGCTTTGCACACTGTCATTTCTGTCTTTCTATATATTTTTTGTAAGTAAGAACAATTCAAACAGACCAGTGCCTCAGGACATGTAAATGTGCCTTTATCTAATCACAAAGGGAAGCCAGGGCATGTTGTTACCTGTAAGAATGGCATGATGCCATCTCGAGCTATAGCCTGAAGGATCCTAGGAGCACCGGTGAGGCTCTGTAGCCCCGCCCCACAACAGGAGAAAAATGAGCCAATCACAATCACCCAAGAAGATGGCCAAGCTAGTGTTGCAACAGCTAGAGTCCCTTTAACTGACTCGCCATACCTATTACGAAAGCGAGCATGTAAAAACAGAAAGAATGTATTAAATCTGTGACCGCAGGTCTTATCTGAACTGATTTAGAAAGCATTTTTGTAAACCAGATATTACCAAACAGCACTTACTTGTCTCGCAGTGCCACACCTTCAATACATGCTCCAAATAACACCACACAGGAAAGGTCTGATTAGCATAATTAAGGTATTCATCTGACCTGACAAATAATTCATTAAAAAATTGTTTACAAAACCAACTGCTTTAAATTATTTCCCTAGAGGCTTCTTTTTTTGCAGACAAAGATACAGATAATGGAGGTGGTTGCAATAGCCATAATGGTACCAGTGGGAATAGATCTCTGAGGGTCTCTAAGATCTCCAGACCTGTTCGACCCAGCCATGATTCCTGTGAAAATCAGAGAGATTCTTTTAAAACACTTTTCCCACAGCAAATAGTTTAACTGAACTTTTCAATATTGTTGTTCGTTTTTAAACCACATCGGGTTTTTTTAGTAGTGAAGCTATTTGATGTATTAGGCACAATGTCTTTCAATACATTAACAATATTTTACACAGTGTTACACAGAATCTTTCTTTTGACTTGGGTACTTATAAAAATCAGCCAAGTGTGTTAGAAAAATGCTCTTGAAATAGTTTGCAATTCCATCTGAATCATTCACACAGATCAATCACACTTTGAATCATTTGAAGAGGTTTCTCTCTGTATAAAACCTGACACCAAAAGACCAAAAAGAGCACTCAGTGAAGTGAATGTTTACTCACAATCCACTGAAACCAAACCTGCAGGTGAATCATCTCTTTTGTAAGCAAAATAGGTTATAAAAAAAAAAAAAAAAAGTTCTGTTTTTAGTCATTTGTTGCCAAAACAGTATCAAAAAACTAAAAACACATGGAAGCACAAGTAACATTGTGAAGGGCTCACAATTTTGCAATTTTCGGCTTTCATAAACAGAATTGTTTTTACATAAACAAATGGAAAAGACACTGTAACTATAAACTAAATTGTCTATTTCAGACGCTGTCACACCCTACAACCTTATCATCTGCACAGAGAAACTGCCACTAATGATGGACTTAAAGAGGATTGTAAATATATTTCACTGGAACTTGGTCTTCATTAAATCCACTTTCAGTTTCTGTTCTGAGTTTTACTACTTTATGCATTTATTTGCGTTCAACAGCAATTGTTATTTATGTATTCAGCTAATATAACTCTTGTTAGAGCACTGACATTTTTGCTACAATTTCATGTCAGTAAAAAAACAAAAGCACCTAAATGACACAATTTTTTTTTTTTTTTATGTAAAGCCTACAAAATATTATGAAACCAGGCAGATGTAAATGAAAATGTAGGCCTTTCAGTCACTTTTCATGCTTCATGTGACTGTAGAGTTGTTGTAATAATATGGTGATTTTTGTCATTTTGGATCTTGAAAATCCCACATTCCATTTAATTATACTGAAATTCACCAGTACTGCAAAAATTCACCTTTCTGCACAAAAAAAGAAAGTCATACAGGTTTGAAATACCTGTAACTGAAGGGAAGTAGATTCCAACCAGAAGGGTGAAGAAGGTACTGATGTCATTGAGGACATAAATTGGAACGTCATTGGAGTTATCTGAAGCTCGTTCTGAACTCTGCCCCTCCTTCTCCACTATCGTCTTGTATTGTCCATAGTGTCCCCACATGTTATCTAGGAGAAACATTAACACTTAGTAAAACACTGAGCAACCTAAATTGAAGTCTTTGTGAAAAAGCATCAGACAAAAAATACAAACAAACCGACTATTTAAATTTGTTATCATCATGAAAACTAATTTGAAGTTAAATGAGATTTATATAGCTTGCTGTGTAATTTTATTTGACTGTTCACCTGATATGACCCCGCTGAGCAAGCCAGGAACAGCTTGAATCTCTGTTAAATTGTTAAGGGTGAAGTATTCATCACATGTTTCATTTTCAATGCCACCTTTACAAAAAAGCTTCCATAGTTGGGTGGGGGTGGTTACGTTGTTGATGAGATCTGTCTTTAGACACTTGTCAAACCCAGAATTTTGCAAGGTGCGGTTGCCTAGCAGACAAATTCTGTTGATGTACAAAAGAGACCAGAAATGTAATTGTGTTCAAATAATATGCTCCATCATATTCAATATAACGTAAACATTTAAACATTGTAAATTAAGCTATAGCAAATTTTAAGCCGTAGGCTTTTCTAGACCCAAAATAAATAAATAAATTACAATAAAATAAAAAAATGAAGTGTCCAGAAACTTGCAGATGCAGTTTTGTTGTAATGTCACGCCATGTAGCCCAGGCCACAATGGCCGAAGTACCGATGTGGAGGGTTAGAATCACATATAATTTAATCATATATAATTTGTATATAACATCACGGGCATCATGAGAATTTGTTACATTGCTTCCTGTTAGTGGGACAATTTTGCCCTCCACTGTGCTGCTTTTTGTTGTTTTTGTTGCTTTTTATAATGTGAACAATATAAGATTTACTTTAACAATATATGTTTTTTAAGACTAATTCCATGTCATGTTTCCGACTTGAATGTGAGACATAATAATTTGTACACTTGAACTCAGCGTAATGTTTTATGCTGTGTGAAGTTTAAATGTCCATGTAAAAAATTACAGCAACACTCACTGAGAATTGGGAGGCTTGATGGCAGATTGGATGACCCCTGCATAGATGGCCATAATTGACAGCATTACACAGGACAGGAAGACCAAAGCCATCTTGTTGACATATTTCACTCCAACAAACACTACCAGAGTCATGATAACTAAACAGCATGTTCCATAAATGCGCATGTTATTTTGCATTCCAGTTGGCTCTCCAGGCTCTGTTTTAAACACAGCAGCATTGGGCATTATGTATATCTGTAACAGTGAATGAAAGAGAGAAAGGGTTATTGTTATCATACTGAGGATCCATAAGTTAATGTGATTTTTGAGGTTATGTCTAGGGCAAGTTAATGACAGAATCTGCTGACTCGTGTTAGTTCAGTGCTGACACGAGCTATTCTGTAGTGCTGAATAAGTACTGTTTTTGTTTGCAAGAAATTGTTAATGTTGGTCTGTAAGTTTTGACTCACCAAAAAAATTTCCATGGTTCCTAGTATGTACATAGAACCTGCAAATGTGGTGCCCAGGTAGAAACACAAACCCACTGCTCCTCCAAACTCTGGGCCTAATGCTCTGGAGATCATGTAGTATGAACCACCAGCTAAAGCGGGATAAGAAGAGAATCAAGTTGACTTAAAACAAATATGGAATATAGAAAAGAGTGATATAACAGATTAAAATCATACCAGGCACTACACCATTAGTTGCAATGGCACTCATTGAAATTGCAGTCAGCATTGTCTAGAGATAAGAAAAAGGCAGATGCAAAACAGATTTATTTATATTAACAAAATACTAAATATTTTGTTAAATATGAGTGGAAAATATATGATCAAAAAAGGCTATAAGAATACCTCATATAGCCAAATGTGTATAGAAACAAAAAGACAAACCTGTATATATGGCTTGTTTCAGGGTTAATATAGTCTTGAATTTTTTATTTAGTTTTTATTTCTACTGGCAATTAGTTTTTTCAATTAACTTGATTTTTTGTTAGAGTTCACCTTTAGTTTTAATTGTTGCAGAGCTTTCCAGTTTTACTTTTAGTTTTAATATTTTAGGGCTGCCAAAGTTAATGTTCAAACTGTGTCTTTTCAAATTTTTTAACATCTGCATGGATGAATGTGGTTAAGGGATTGGTGTACACGGATACAGGACAATCTTATCAAAGCAAATGGACAAATAAATAACCATTTTTTGTTGTTGTTGTTTTTTACAGCTGGTAAATCCCCAAATGTTTGCCATATTGAATGATCCATGGTCAGTTTTTCTCATTCTTTGTAACTGACAACAAACTGTCAGCTTCCTGCTCCACATAGCTACATTTTTCTGCGTACGGATATGTCTTGACATGCATGGGAGAATTACGTATGCAATTTCCTGTGAAATCCATTCTGACAGCTCTAAAATATAAATTGTGTATTTAGGTAAAGGCATGGTTTGGAAGATGGATTTTTTACACACTCAAAGATTTGCAAAGGTTTCAAGTTTTATATAATATACTGAGTTTAAAAGAAAACAAAAAACTTTTAACTTAAAAATTTAATTTCAACTTAATTTGTTTTTTGCAGTCCTATTAGTTTTTATTAACAAAAAAAAAAAAAACACAGTACCAGGCTTTGAGTAGGCTAGTAAAGTTCTTCTGCACCTGTCATGAAACTGTTGGCACAAAGTCTGAAGCTCATAGTTGTCTAGAAAGTCACAATATAGAATCAAGATTTGTCACTGGAATTCAATAATTATTCCGATAAGGAAGTGTTGACATACTTTTGGCCATGTTAAGCTTTTCATTTGTTTGCGTGACAAAACTGTCAAAACTGACAAAAAGGCATTTTTAAGTGATTGAAGAAATGGCTTCATGTGTCTTTTCACACCTGTATACACTAATAAACTCGGTTAGCAAGTACAAAAAACCTGTTTTTAAACTGAAAATGGAAGAAAAAACAACTCACGCAAGAACAGCACATGAAGACGATAGCAAGGGACTCCACGATTCCCGCGGTACCCACTATCCATGTGAGCCGCAGGAAAAGAATCACTCCCAGAATGTTCTGCATGCAGGGCAGGAACACACCTATAAATGTGCCCATCTGAGGGCCCTTGAAACAGATTGACACACAAAACGAAAACATGAGATGGCAACAAAATGTCTGCGGAAGCTGTGAATTCAATGCGTGTTTGAGAGTCTGTTAACCATTTCGGTGCGAGTCAGTTTGGAGACTCACATTTACGGTGACCCTCTGAATCCCATCCTCACTCTCAGCCTCCTCGTGCTCGACGGCCCCCTGGGTTATGTTGGTGTAGTTGGCCAGTTTATTGAGGAGAGATGACACCATTGGTGTGCTGTCCATCTCATCCTGTGATAGAGGAGCCAAATAATTAATACATAAAGCATTGCATTGGAACTTAGAGACACTATATAAATAAGGTGAAGTATTTTATTTTAACATAATGTTCTCAAACAGTGATAGCTGATGCATAAAGATGAAAGGGTTGCTTTTAAGCAGTTTGTTAGCCTACCTCATAGAGAGCCATATTCTTGCCATAGATGCTGTCATCATGATCCGTACTGATTAAGGAGCTGGTTTCTCTGGGAGTCTCGTCACCTGGCAAATGAGAGAAAACATAAATAAGGTTTAAATCAGAGACAGGCTGATTTTTAGTTTAAAGGCTGGAATATGCTACACCATTTAGAAAAAATGAAAGATATTTAATCTAAGGGTTATAAAATGGATTTTTAATGTAAATTGCTACATACCAGACTTTTAAGTCACTCCAAACACAACAAACTCACACAGAAACATGCACCTCATTGTTAGAAGATGCATAACAGACTTTTTTTTCCACAGAATTGTGAGATATAAACTCACAATTGTGAGTTATAAAGTTATATAACACAATTCTGACTTTATTTCTCAGAATAACAGTTTTTAACTCGCAATTATGAGTTTATATCACACAATTCTGAGAAAAAAGTCACCTTTTTATTACCTTTTTTATTTTTTATTCAGTGGCGGAAACAGGCTTCCATAATATGGTACAAAAAAAAAAAAAAGTTAGAAGTGTTAACTCAACTTGAAAAGGTTTGTTCTTGTCTTGGGAAAACATTACAAAACTCAAATTTTCCACATAACTCTTCATCTGTTATTTTAGTCAAGAAATGTAACTGAAACCTTTCATTTAGACACTGTTGAAACAAATAAAGGGTCACGTCATCTTTGAAATAACCCGCAAAGTGTTTAATGTCAGTATGTTGTTTAATATGCCATGATTGTTTGCATTCACCATATATATGCAGCAAACAAGCATTAGATATTTTGCTTAAACTTTATTTTTATAATCCACTTTTGACATTATACTAACTATAAGTAACTTTGCAACTACATGTCAACTAATGCTCATTAATTTGCAAATACATGTTTACTAACTCTTAGAGTAGAATAAGTTGACATATACTTGCAAAGTTTCTCAGAGTCAATTTCATATTTTCTAGATCCATCAAAAAAGTGTTAGAATATATTAAGCAGACTGTCTACTAATACTCAAATGACTGCTAGTTGACATGTAGTTGCAAAATAGCTTACTGTTAGTAGAATGTCTAAAGTGGACTATCGAAATCGCTAAAGTGTTACCGATATTTTTCTAAAAGACATTTGAAACTGTGAATTGTGATATGTTTTTTAATATGTTTTAATCTGTATATACAGGGGTGCACATAAGTGGTCCGCATGCGCGACCAAAATTAAAAATGTGCTGTGTAAATAAGTTCTGACAGCGCATTTGCGTACCGACATGGTTGACAGCTGTTAGTGTAAAATTACCATTTTAGATCGACAAACTGTACCGTATAAGATTTCTATCCAAACTGAAAGCATAATCTAGGCTACCGCTGCCGTTTTCAAAGCAAAACTGTCTGTGACATTTCATTCACTGACGCAATTCTATCAGCAGCGCTAAACCCGGAAGCGCATAATACTTACTTGCCGGCAACCCGCCAAAATAAAAGCTCGCTGATTTTACGTTTGAAAATGATGAAAATAAAAATTAAAATAATGATAATAAAAATAATAACATTTTATTTTTAAGTTTACTATGAAATAATTGCATTTGTATGTAATACTGGCTTTTTATTTTAAAATAAAATAGAATTATCACACTTGATTATTTATATTTATATACAAAAAAAAAAAAAAAAAAAAACTAAATAAAGTGCAATGATATTATTATCACTATTATTAATTATTTTTTTAAAATATTTTATGGGTCACACTACATGCCATGGCGCGTGTGAGGACATAACCAAATCTCCAGGTTCTCATATGAGAACCAGGCTGAAAAACTTATGTGCACCCCTGTGCAGGCCCGTAGCCAGCTATGAGGTCACCGAGGTCCGAACCTCGGTAAATTTTTCATGTTCAAAAATAAAATTTGTTCTCTGAATGACCAATTTGCTATTCAACTCCTCATATGTCTGTATGTATAATTCAGTTTAGACAGTTTGCAAGAATGTTTAGCGTCCGTGGTATGAAAATGATCGCTGCGGGACGCTGGCGGAGTGAACGAGGCTTGAGAGAGTTGCGAGTGAGGACTGGTTAATGGTTATAAATAAAAACTATAACAGTATTGTTGCATGTATAATAAACAACTGATAAAATTATCCACCCCATAACTATAGAAATGTATTAACAAATTTTGATGCAATAAATAGGGTATGATTTAAAATTAAAATCCCTCCAAAACAGAAAACTTCTTTCTTTCACAAAAATTTCTGTCTATTTTAAAGTGTTAATAGTGTATAATGAGTTGTATATATATAGGGGTTATTATAGCACAATTCTATAATAAGAGGTTATTATAGCATCCAATCTCCCCCCAACCATCCCCTCATCCGGACCTCACTAATTTTCAAAGCCTGGCTACGGCCATGCCCCTGTGTATATATCTTCTTAAACCCTCACATCAGGAGACCTGTGAGCTGTCTACCGCACACCAAGAAACATATGTTGACGGTAAAAAAAGAAAGTGAAACATTACCAATGTGTATATATAGGTCGAAGCATTTTTCCCAGTATGTGAAATTTCAAATGCTCAACATTAATTAACAAGTCGATTTAAAATCAGCTTACTCTTGCCATTGTAATGATCTTTTGATGATCCATATCAATGAGATTCTAACTCACCTAAAGTCTCTACATTCAAACCTTCTTCACACTCCATGCTGTGAGGGAGACAAAGGCGTGAACGTCTCTGATGAACAGCAAGAACCTTTTTACCTCGTTTGTTTAAAAGAGGAGACGCTGTGCCTCAGGAAATTGCTGTACAGTCTGCTCTAATGCCAATCTGTCTGTTTGGGACAGGACTGCAGCTGATTTCTAATTTATTCCAGTTCAGTAGTCTTCACTTAGTCTGCTCGACTTGTTGCAAGCAATGCAGACAAACTCCTTAGCATTGTCAAGAAGGACGGTGGTCCGTGTGAAGGAGTGCAGCCTGTCTCTGCATCTCAGCAGTTGTCCGAGTCTCCTACCTCTCGTATCTGATTGCCTCTTTCTCTCTCTTCTTCACTCGATTTTTATACCATTACGAGCTTTATGAAGGTGATATCAGCCTCGCCCTGCTCTCCAGTTTGTTTTGTTCTCTCTGAGGTTCAAAAACAGCATCAGACTGGTTCTGTGCTGTATTTCTTAGACCCTCTGTACTGGATCACTGACTGAGCGCGAGTCTTGAATGACTTCTTATCAACTCAAGGAGGGGATTACAGTAAAGGCTTAGTCAAAACCAGTTAGTCAACCGAAAGAGAATATTATGCGCAGAAAGAAAAACTGAATTCCAGTTCATCGGCATTGCTAGACCTCATTCGTGCAATTTTAGAAACATTTCAAAGTGAAACTTAAGGAATGTGTCCAGTGTGAAATTACTGAAGTAGTTATAATATGATTATGATAAACATTTAAAGATTTATATTTAACTAAATATTAGATGTGTATGGGAATGATTTATATTTTATAGTTTTTAAGCAGTGACACTCAAACTACTGAACAGATTTAAGACTGGGCTCATTGCTGCATTGAGGTACAGGTATTGCTGCTGTTTGACAGACTGAGAAAGTTGATTTTAAAGTTGTAGTAAACCGGGAGATATCTATTTTCCAGGCCTGTGCTGCCACTGGATCTAATTTCAGGTCTCTTTCCGCAGTGAAAACAGAACAATAACAGAGGAGGTTCATAAAAAGCTTTCAAGGTTTCCGAAACATCCTTTTCCTGAGAATTCCTTCCATGTGGCTTGTAAGTTGTGTTTATCATCCTGTACACAGCTAATTTTGTATATAAATGATGAAATCCCAAAGGGACAAATCTGTGATGTTTTGGGAAAGCTCAGTTGGCGTGCATTTACTGTATAAAGACCTGATTTTAAAAGTATAACAGATTCAGACAAATATAACTATTAATAATAACAGTTTATATATATATATATATATATATATATATTAAAGTGTAATTTATTCCATTGATATATTTATGATATATGTATGATGTAGGGAGAATAGGGAGCACCTACTTGAGGATGGAAAAAGCATCAGTTTTATGCAGAGGCCAAAACTGAGCAAAAGTATGCAATTTAGTACAAATGTTATTTATGTGGCCAAAAGATAAGATGAAATTCTCCTAATAACACAAGATGATATTTAAATGCTTAGTTTTATGATCAATACAATGATGATCGAGAGATAAATGTTCCCCAAATGCCTTATGTATCATATCTGATACTTGCATTTTAACATGATTTTCCATATAAAATGATGTATGGCTAATCAAGTAAACCCAAATTGACACACAATGTATTATGTTTACTTTATAAAACTCATTATATTTTTTTGTAGTTTTCACATTAAAAAGATGGCCTGAATAGGACATTTTTATAGTTGTATGCATGAACAATCAATCAGAGGGCAGAAGGCACGTAGAGCACGTTTTTTTTTTGTCAAAGTTCTGACCTTGTTAATTTATAGGAAATTTATGTACTCTACTGTAGGGCTTTATAGGGTTAATGAGGGTTAAATGTTCATCTGATGCAGCCTATACAAAATGCTTTTACAGCCACGGGAAGGTTTTTTCACAAGCAGTATTTCATCTTGAAAGGGAAACAGCACAATTAAACTTATTTTTGTCATGGAAAGTTTTAAATGTGCCAGTTAAAAGGAAGATGACAAATTCCATAATGATGAGCAACAAGCTCTGCTACACACCCCTGTACACACATTAACACACATAAAAGAAAACAGATTATGTGAATGGATAACAATGAACTTTAAGATGATTATGCCTGTTCCAATAGTTTGTCAAGGCAGAAAATGATCGACCAGCAAGCTGTTGACGCCAGACCACAAATTCCTCATTTGATGTAAACAAAGATGTAACAAGCTACACTACAAGAATCCTGATGTAACTTAAAATGCCTGATGAATGAATCTTATTTCAGATTCTTATTTCATTTACTCACTCTCATGTTGTTCCAGACCTATGAATTTGTTTCTTCTGCTAAACACAGAAGAAGATATTTTGAAGAATGTTGGTAACCAAATAGTTGAGGGTAGCTACTGACTCCATAGAATGGAAAAAATACTACAGATGTCAGAAACTGTTTGGTTACCAACATTCTTCAAAATGTATTTTTCTGTGTTCAGAAGAAGAAAGAAATTCATACAGATTTGAAACTTGAGGATGAGTAAACAATGACAGAATTTTCATTTTTTGGGTGAACTGTCCCTTTAAATTTGAATGGAATCCACAAAAGAAAGTTCAGAACGTCCAGAATAGAAGAAAACATTGTGCAACTTGACTTTAAGGTTTCTTTTTTATACACAAAAATGTGAAGCAACAGATGAAAGACGTCAGAGTAAAAGAGAAACAGGAAAATGAAGGAGAAAAAGGCACCAGCAAACCACCACTTGTTTACACTCCATGGAAGATGATTTCACAAACACATGGCAGTAAACATGGCACACGTTTGCTTCTTCTGAGGATGCGCTTACTGTAAACACAGACGCTTTTAAGAAAACCCAAGCCTTGTGCAATAAGCCTTTAAAAGTTCTCCTCTTCTGTTTGCACATGTCCAGGCAGGTTTTCCACAGAAAACTCTCACCTGAGTTGGGTCCCGCTGCTGTGTATGGCTCCTCCTTGTCCTCTTCTTTCATTATCTCTCCATCATAGTCTGGATTTGATAGAGGGGTGTCCTCCACCGGCAACACTGTGAAGTTTGTGGGCATTTTCCCTCACACCATGTGCTCAGTGTTATATTCCTTGAGTCTTTTTTTCTCGGTCTCACCCCAAGTCTCCTGGGCTTGCCAGAGTTCGAAGTTCTCTGACTTCTTCACAACTGTTGTTCAGACGCGGCAGCCCATGTGATCACTCTCAACCAAATAAGGAGCTGTACACAACTCCTCCCTCGAGGAATGACGGGCTGTTCTGTCCTGCCACAGAGCTCTGAGCTGGTGCTTCCTGTTTAGTGCTAACTGCCCTTCTCATTGTACCTGTGAAGGCTGGGAGGGGAGGTGATTGTTTGCCGTGTCAGAGTCATCTGAGACTGCCCAAAGTGATGGGAACAAAAGGATAAACACAATGTGGCATTCCTCAACACCAGCCCAATTCCCTGCCCCTCCCCCTCCTGACGCTCCTAGTCTCAAAGGAAATGTGTGCTACAATCACTCCATTCAGGAACCATTAGGACAGGAGAGGAATTAAAGCTTAAAATAACTGCATCACTCCTGTTTCTCTGGAAAAGCTATCACTAAAACTGCATGAATGTTTGGTGGACACCATCTTTATGCACAGAACTCTTGAGTGCTGATCAGTCAGATTCTTCTAAAAATATGTGTGTGTTGGTTTAAAAAATAGGCCTAGACAATGAGTTGCTCTGTTTTCTGCTTCAAAGGTGTGTGCATAAACATACCCTAAGTGGCTGATAGATGCCCACTGACAACGCGCTCGTTGGCCATGTGAAAGTGGCTGATAAGAGTCTCAAAAGTGGAACTTTGCTGACTTCACAGGAACAACCTGCATAGCAGCTATTCAGTGGTGGAAAATCTGCTGTTGTGGCTACAAACTAGAGAATAAAAGTCTTCTGTTCTGTGAGGTCCAAGCAAATAAATAAATTCTCACAAATTGGTAAATATGGAGAAAACAGGAGCATTTTGGAAGTATAATCTTTTCAGTCAAAAAAAAAAAACATTTTTTTAAGTACTACTTAGGTTGCCCTCTGTTGGTTGAAAGACCACAGTACACTGATTATTTTTTTTTTTTTGCCACATGTGATTGACTGTCTGTCTTTAACCGTCCAGCAGGTGGCAGCCTATACAGCTTTTGAACAGACTGCATTTGGGCTCTTGTAGAAGTTTCCAACTGAAGCATAGAATAAAAGCTACAGAACCTACTCGAGGTAAAATAATAATAATAAAAAAAATTAAATAAATAAATAAATAAAAATGTATGGTAAAAATACATTTTGACTCGTTTAACGTTACATGGACATCAATACTCCGATTTTAATACGATTAACCCTCTGGCCCTCTTTGTTTTTTTAATATAAAATGTTATATTTTGAAATTTTAAAAATCTTAGCTTCATCGGAATGAGATGACACTTGGTGACTTTTGTCACATTAGCAATACGAACACACAAACAAATCATGGACATGATTCGGATATGTTAAAGAGTCCAAAAAAAAATACTTACACTTGACTTCTTCACGGTCAAAAATGAAGACAGAGGAAATGAATGGGAAATACGAAAAAATTTGAAAACTCAGTGAATCTTTTGGTGGTACAAACTACAAATCAGCCACTGGTCAGAAAAAAAGTGTGTAGCAATCAAGGGGTGACTCTCTAGAATATCAGGAGTGCAAAATAGACACCCACACACGTGCACACACGCACACACACAACACACACACACACACACACATATACATATATACACAAAATGAACTGGTAAAACTGCAACAGAGCAAATTAATTACAAAAATTAATTACAAAATGTTTATATAAAGTGTTTTGAATTATCACTATATATTCCTTATTTTGTTGTTAATTATCAAATAATGAGTAACAAAAATGCTTTCTATGTGTTCCCTTTCTAACAAGATTTTAATGTTTGACTGTAACCAAAAATATCTAAACCTTGACAAAAAGTAGTCTTTTAGAATGTCTAGATATATATCTAATAGCAAAACCTAAAAAAATTAAGAAATTATGTCTAAAAAACAACGGGAATCCAAAAGCCTCTGTATATATCTATATAGGGTGCTAATACAAGAGGTTACGCAACATTACACAAGTTTTTATTTTTTAATGCCTCCAGATTGCCCAATTCTCACTTCAATAAAATGGATTTTAAATGCCTTCACTCTATTTTAATGTTAATGTGATTGCATTTCTTAAAAAATAGTAAATAAATAAAAATATATATATTAATTCTAGTGGAGAAAATAGCTCATTAAAATTGTATAAATATTGCATAGTATAACAAAATTCCCTAAAAATCAGTCCTACACGACGGTAATAGTTTGATTAAGGTGTTTACATGTCTGTACTGCATTTCAATAATGCGACTAAAACATGAATACTCCACATGTCTTAATTCGATTTGTGTTTACTGCGATTATGACTTTAGCCGGATTAAGGTCATCAAAAATCTCTGTTTACATGATAGACTCTTAATCAGAGTATTGTCTTAATCATAATATTGTCTTATTCAGAATAAGGTAAATAATTAGATTACTGATGTCCATGTAAACATAGTCATTGTGAAGTTCAGTCTGTCACTGTCTTATATGGAGTATTATGAGCTGTACATTGCACTTCAGACAACTTTACCTGCACTGTGATGAGATTCTGATAAGAGCTTTGACACTTTGAACAGAACTGAGCTCAAAGTTTTCTAATCTAAAAGTGAAAGTTTTAAAGTTATTTATTTATTTTTGTAAAGCAGGGACCCCCTCCCACACTGTCAGACAACCCAACCTAAATCTATTATGAAAATGCTATATTTTCTTGGTAACTAGGGCTAGCTGTCATGGTGAAGAAATTTCCCTTGCGATGATTTTGAGTGGCTATCGCAATATGTGATATTATTGCCATTCATTTATTTATTTATCTATCTAATATATATATATATATATATATATATATATATATACATACACACACACATATATATTTATTATATATTTATAACCCGAATTCTGGAAATGTTGGGACGTGAATAAAATGAAAACTAAAAGAATTTCAAATCACATGAGCCAATATTTTATTCACAATAGATACATAGATAACATAAATGTTTAAACTGAGAAATTTTACAATTTTATGCACAAAATGAGCTAATTTCAAATTTGATGCCTGCTACAGGTCTCAAAACAGTTGGGACAGGGGCATGTTTACCATGGTGTAGCATCTCCTCTTCTTTTCAAAAGAGTTTGAAGACGTCTGGGCATCGAGGTTATGAGTTTCTGGAGTTTTGGTGTTGGAATTTGGTCCCATTCTTGCCTGATATAGGCTTCCAGTTGCTGAAGAGTTCGTGGTCGTCTTTGACGTATTTTTTGTTTAATGATGCTCCAAATGTTCTCTATAGGTGAAAGATCTGGACTGCAGGCAGATCAATTCAGCACCCGGACTCTTCTACTACGAAGCAATGCTGTTGTAATAGCTGCTGTGTGTGTTTTTGCATTGAGGGGAGCATATGTTGCTCTAAAAACTTTATATACCTTTCAGCATTCATAGTGCTTCCAAAACATGCAAGCTGTCTATACCATATGCACTTATGCACCCCCATACCTTCAGAGATGCTGGCTTTTGAACTGAACGCTGATGACATGCTGGAAGGTCTCTGCCTCTCTAAGACATTCCTTTTATAGCTAAGCATGTTACAGACCTGATGTCAATTAACTTAATTAGTTGCTAGATGTTCTCCCAGTTGAATCTTTTCAAAATTTCTTGCTTTTTCAGCCCTTTGTTGCCAACAAAGCAGGCATCAAATTTGAAATGAGCTCATTTAGTGGATAAAAGTGTCAAATTTATCCGTTTAAACATTTGTTATGTTCTCTATGTTTTATTGTGAATAAAATATTGGCTCATGTGATTTGAAAGTCTTTTAGTTTTCATTTTATTCAAATTTAAAAAACATCCCAACATTTCCAGAATTTGGGTTGTGTGTACTGTATATATATATATTAGGGGTGGCACGGTACATGTATTCGTACCGAACCGTCACGGTACGGGCGTCTCGGTTCGGCGCAGGAGGCCTTACGACGAATACAGGCAATTCACCCCCAATCCAGAAGGGGGCGCCCGCAGTAATGCAACGCTGTTTGATAACCGCGAGCGCCAGCAGAAGAACAGCGAATGCCGAGTTGCGCACTTGAAAACAAAGCCCACTAGACAGTGACCATGTGCTGATTCTGAACGCGTCTCTCACATGGACGAACAAAGGAGTATACTTTAAAGGCTTGCGCACTCAACCTCACTCATTCGGCACAAATCCAAATATTCTGTAATATTTCCACATTTGCTATGTAACGTATCTGAATGCTAAACTATTATTTATTATGTAAATGATAGGCTTTGTACCTCAGTCGCGTTCCAACGGTGACACAGAGGCAGGCGCGCGCGCTGATGTTTGGCTCACTGTATTTTATTTTGATAAAGTACCAACTGTGCTGTCAAGTTAGCGACGCTGGAACAGATGTTTTGTGTGTGTGTGTGTGTGTGCGTGCGCGCTCCGGCGCGATAACTTCAACTGTTTCCTCATACCAGCAGAATCAACTTTAAACACTTATTGTCTTATTAATAATCACTGTATAAAGGTCTGCTTTTATTTGTGTACACTCACAATGAAAACAAAACAGATTTTATATATATAACATGTAATAATATTTAGTATTTTCACATCTAGATGGACATTTTTTTAAATTTGCACTACTGTCTGTTCAAAATAAATGAAAAGAAACTGAGCATAGTAGATTTTTCCCCCCTGTTGTAACTTACCGAAATCGTATGGAAGCGTGACCCCCGAACCGATACGTACCGAACCGTGACATCTGTGTACCGTGCCACCCCTAATATATATATATAGTATATTAATATATGTATAATAGCAAGTTCCGATTCTCAAATCTCGCTGAACAAGAGGCTTTCCAACAGTGTTATTGACATATCAGCAGTTTGAGGTTGAGCCAGGAGGTGGCGGCAAGGGACCGTCTTTTAAAAACGCATCATTCATGAACCAAAAAAAGTGTTGTAAATAATTTAACATTAAACACCGCTTTACAAGGCTCGATCGACGATCAACGTGTTACCTGGGTAATGCTGAATCTGGTTTCACTTCATAAAGAACAGTGCCAAATTCGGTTCATTGAACATGGCTGATGCTTGATGGGAAATCCCCTTAAACAATGAAAGGATGCTATGACAAAGATATCACTTTCATCTTCTGACAGCTGATGGCAAACTGACTTTTTTCCACAAATATATGACTTGACCTGAAGAAGAAAGGTAATCTTACATGCTCAGACGATCTCTCTCTCTCTCTCTCTCTCTCCGTCATGCTAATCTACTGACATATAAAAGAGCCAGTTGGTGTGAAATATTACTCTTTACTCTTCACTCTAAAAAAAGTGGTGTTACACTGTAAAAAGTGATAAGTTGACTTAACTTAAAAAAATTGAGGAAACCCGTTGCCTTAAAATTATTAAGTAAATAATAATTAAAAAAAAAAAAGTTAAGTGAACTTGACAATTCACTTAACTTATTTTTTTAATCATAATTTACTTTGTTCTTTGGCTCGTAAAAACCATTAAAGGGGCTTAACAGGTTCTTTGTACGGCAGTGGTGCTATATAGCACCTTAATCACCCCAAAGAACCACTGAAGAACCATACAGGAGCTTAACAGGTTCTGTATGTGGTAGCGGTGCTATATAGCTCCACAGTCATGCCAAAGAACCGGTGAAGAACTGCTGAGGAACCACTGAAGCACCAAGATTTGGTGCTATATAGCACCAAAAGTGGTTCCCCTATGATTACGAGCCAAAGAACAACTTTTAGTGCTATATAACACCATTTTTTTAGTGTTGTTATGATTTTTAACTTATTGAAAATTCAATACACGTGCACTAAAACAAGACACAGCCTCAAAAAAAAAAGAGAAAAAAAGTAGGCTATACTCTGCGGTTGGCTTGTCAGTAACGATATTAATATTGTGGTCACGACAGCTCTAATAACTCTGATTAATACAATAACAATTGTGCTTCATTTGTGTTTCAGTAATATACATATTTTAATCAATGTACTTTAAGCAGTCAGCAAGACGGTAAATTTGATGTTGACAATAACTCTGGTCCAGGGGACCCACTGCTATGCACATTTTTAATGTCTGTCTTATCTGACACACACGGCTCAGTTTATGAAGCTGATGATCTGAATCAGGTGCCCAGGACTGGAGTTGAGAGCCACTGCTTTAAAATTTTCAGTATCCACATGCAGTATATACATTTGTATATTTAAAAAAACTTAAGAAATCTGCAGTAGCCTACCCTCTTGGACCCCCAGTAGAAAACAATGGATCCAAACGAAGAATCCACTTATACATCTTTATATTGAAATTATACATACTTGTTGTACCTTTAAAGAAAGAAAGGTCATTTGCAAATACATGGAAATCATCTGGAGGTTAGGCTACTCTATCCATGTTATCCAAATAGAACTAGTTTGACCATTTTCTTAGCTTTTCTTCTACCACTGTATTATAGTTCGCGCTCGACCTGGTCTAACTTACCACTCTAAATCGGATTTGTGCTCGCTGAAGAGTGGCACACTGAGAGGTAACATCAGGATGAGTGAATCATACGGTTCTCCACACCCTTGACTCTATTTCCCCTCCCTAACCATCCTCTCCAATCTATACACTAGGCTACTACTCAATCTTATTTTTAAGCGCTCCCAAACACAGAGAGGGGCTGTTTCACAGCGTGTAGGAGCAAGTGATTGAGTGGACTGGGACACAAAGTTGATTTGCATCCATTTGCAAAAAAAGGAAGCAGGTGACTTGAGGTAATTGGACAGACAGATGATTTACTGAGCGCGAGGATGCGCGCACTGACAGATTCAGGCGTAATTACGGTGAGACTTTAAAGAGTCGCGCACTCGTGTTGCTTTTACGTCGATGAGGTGTAAATGTAAAGCTTGTGTGCATGTGTGAGTCCTGGCAGCGCGGTTAATATATCTCTCTTATTGAAAATAAACACAAGCTCAGCCGGAACTTGCAGAACTTTTTGCCCCACTAAAGTAGGACATAATGCCTGTTCGACGGGGACACGTTGCGCCTCAGAACACCTTCCTGGACACCATCATTCGGAAATTCGAGGGTCAAAGTAAGTGAATGACTTTTGTTTGTTTGCTTGTTTCGTTAAATGAACACTGAATATGTTTTTAAGATGTTTATGATGACAATGATGATAATTGTTATTATTATTATTAAATGTGTTTTTTTGGATCATTTGAATATGTGATAACTGGGAGAAACTGCCCATTAGTAGTAACTATAGAATTCACAGCACCAATATTGTTTAATTTTTTTTCATCTAAATAAACAGAACTTTGATGTGTGTGTGTGTGTGTGTGTGTGTGTCTATATATATATATATATATATATATATATATATATATATATATATATATATATATATATATATATATATATATATATATATATGAGATTAATGTGTGAAGTTTTTTTTTCTGTGAAAAGTGTAATTTTAATTTTAACATTTAATTGTGTTGCATATTACTGTAAGTTTCCTTTAACTTAGGTAAAACTGACATGCTTTCATTCACAATGGGAGCTTGTTTTTTGGTTCTACAAGAATGTGATTTATGAAAGTCTTGCATCTCTTGCTTTACCTCAACAGATCGCAAATTCATTATCGCCAATGCTCGAGTTGAAAACTGCGCCATTATCTTCTGCAATGATGGTTTTTGCAGCATGTGCGGCTACACACGTGCAGAGGTCATGCAGAAGCCGTGTACCTGCAGTTTTCTGTATGGACCGCATACTGGACGACCAGCGGTGGCCCAGATGGCCAAAGCCTTACTGGGCTCTGAAGAAAGGAAAGTGGAGATCTCCCTATATAGGAAAGATGGTAAGTTTCTGGGGGTGTTTCTTATATTCGTATATTTAAACATTCATAGGTGTCCTTACAGTGACACTTAAAAAAAAAAACTGACCTAGAAGCATAACATGACCACAAGCAATTTCATGCACTTGCATTCATTTGATAGATGTTTGTCAGGGACTTGCAACCTTGCACTCATTGTATTTCTTTGGACCCATCAATACTTACTCCCTAAACATTGTTATTCCTTTTGTGCTGAATCCTTCTGTGACATTTGATGTGTCCCTTGATGATTGATCTTGGAGTTTAGCCTGTCTTGTGGCAGTCTCTCTTACCCATGCCATCCTTTATTATGGATACTCAGCTGAAAGATGAGGATTACAGTACAAGGGCTATTCTAATTATTTCTATTTCTGTCCTCTCCTATTTAAAGGTAGCATTTCTGGATGATGTATTGATTTCCAGGACAGCTGGGAGTTTGAGAATAGGAACAATAGTCATAGAAGACATAATTGCAAAGGACAATTTCTCACTATCCAGATCAATTCCCAGTGCTATATGCTAGTTATCCAAATGGTTGCATAAGGGCATCATAACATTGTGTCCTCTAGTGGTGCTCAGGACAGAGGACAGTGCATACAGTGTGGATTTGAGTGTTATCAACATCAACTTATTATCATCCATGAGCAACCAGCGATGCTCCTGTATGACTATTTTAAAGGGAAGAATATGCTAACATGTTAACAGAGCGGATAAACATGCACATAATCCATCCTAGAGTTTAGGCAGCATGTCTGAGCACAGGGTATTTTTCCACTGATCTGGATGTTAGGAATACTTCTCAGTGTGACCCTTTGTAACCTAACCACCCTAAATTTCTCAGGTGTGCTCAGGCTACATTTAGTCATTCCGAAATATGAGACCGCTTTGTTTTTTGACTTCCTTTTGCTGTCATCTACACACATAGTCAGAATTGTTGGTACCCATGGTAAATGTGATCAAAGAAGGCTGTGAAAATAAACCTACATTATTAATCCTTTTGATCTTTTATTTAAAACAAATCACAAAACTCTAACCTTTCATTGAACTAAATCTCATTATGAAATAAATGTTTTTCTCAAATACATGTTGGGCACAGTTATTGGCACCCCTAGAAATTCTTATGAGTAAAATATCTGTGAAGTATATTCCCATTCATATTTACAATTTTTAGCACACCAGAGTGATTATGAACATGAAATTATCCAGCCATGGCTTCCTGTTTCACAGGAATATAAATAGGAGGGAAAACAAAGGCCAAACTCCCTTAATCATCCATCACAATGAGAAAAAACAAATAATATATTTCTGATGTGCAGCAACAGATAATTGAGCTTCACAAATTAGTGAAGTGGCTTTAAGAAAAGAGCCAGAGCAGTGAAAATTCCCATTTCCACCATCAGGGCAATAATTAAGAATTTCCAATCAACATAAAATGTTACAAATCTGCCTGGAAGAGGACGTGTGTCTATATCATCCTAATGCACTGTGAGAAGGAGAGATTGAGTGGCTAAAGACTCTCCAAGGACCACAGCTGGAGAATTGCAGAGAATAGTTGAGTTTCAGGGTCAGAAAACCTTAAAAAATATATCAAACCACATCTACACCACATGTTGTTTGGGAGGGTTTCAAGAAAGAAAAAAAATCAGTTCATATTCAGTTGTCAGACACGGAACTTCAAACGGGACTGGCTTATATGGTCAGATGTGACAAAAAAATAGCTTTTTAACAGCAAACACTCAAGATGGGTTTGGTGAACACCGGGATAAAAAGTACCCCATGTATATAATTAAATGTATTGCTGTATTTTAAATGTGGGCCTATATTTCTGCTGGAGGTCCTGGACATCTTTTTAGATACATGGCATCTTTGATTCTATCAAATAGCAACAAATAAAAAATTTAAAAGTGACTGACTCTGTTAGAAATCTTATAATGGGCCATGTTTGGATCTTCCAACTGTACAATAATCCAAAAAACAAATCTTGAAGGAATGGTCTCTGATCTCTTGTCAGGTGTTCCCTAACCTCATCAGGCATTATAGGAGAAAACTCAGAGCTGTTATTTTGGCAAATGCAGGTTTCAAATATATTGAATAAAAGGGTTAATTGTGTCAGTTTGTATTAGAGAAAAACATTTATTTCATAATGATATTTCCCCCCCATTTAAAATTCTTATGCTCCAATGAAAGGTTAGATTTTTGTAATTTATTAAAAAAAAAGAACAAAAGTATGCAGATTTAACAATAACAATGCAGATTTAATTTCACAGCCATCTTTGATCATATTTACCATGGGTACCAACAATTCTGACCACGTGTGTACATTTAATTACAGTATGTCACTGGTGACAGTATAATTTAGGATATACAGTATATGTGTACAATTGTGGTTTTGTATTGACTCATGGGGTCTGTGGGTGTTGTGTCACTGTAACCTACATATCAAATCCATCACCTTATGCCTACCAGGATTGTCATTGGACGGCATGTTCAGTATGTGTTTCAGAATACAATAGCAATATAAATATAAGCTATTGTTGGTGTTCAGATGCCATGTTTGAAAGTTTAAGCATCTTTTATGAAGTAAAATGCATTATATGAATTTCTTGCACATTTCCAGTACAGATTAGGTTGATGACGGTTACCAGAGCTTTATTGTAATAGCTATTTTTCAGTGAGACAGTTTGTTTGTTTGGATTTGTGCTGAGGCTTATGGATATATTGACAGCATCTAAAATGTAAAATTATTAATGTATGCTGCAGAAATGTGAAAACCTTTCATGAATATATTAATGTAGTTACATTTTACTGTTTTAAGCCCCTAAACCTACCTTTTCATAAACGTAATAGGCAGATAATTGCAAAATAAATCATTTTAGTTAAAATATAATACTATAAAGATTTTTTTCTAAATTAAATTAAGTAATTTTTCTCACACAGAGCTAACTGACTTTATAATTGACATGTGCAGACCTGAAGACCTGAAATACAATCCAGTAATTGATTTTATGATCATTTTAGGGTGTATACAGTATGTCAATTACTTTGTAGCCACAGCAAATAAAATAAAAATCAAGTGATTAAGTAATGATTAAATGTTGGCAGAATTGTCATTTAAGATTTTAAAATTTTGACTTGTATAAAGTGCATCCAGTGTAAAGTGACAAAGTCTGTCTAAAAGCGTTAAATGCGGCAACAGAAATCGCACAGCCCAAAATGAAATTGTTATAAAGTTCAAACATGCTAAATGCCATCACATTTAACATATTTATTATAATTTCATAGATTTAAACACAATGAAATCAATCTATTATTTCCACAAATTAAATCTTCAGTGAACTGAAATTTGGAGGTTTGTAAACATTTGTAGGTCTCTAAAGTTGTTCATACATAAAATATTTATTTACATTTTATGAAAATGTACATTCAATGTCTATGCAAATGTACGAAAATGTGTGTCAGTAGCATAGTTTACATATAAATACATATGATTACTGATGAAATCATGGCTTTTCCTATTTGTAAAATGGGATGTATTGTCACCTATAAAAATACACCATACTCAATAAAATACTCCAAAAGATATTTCATGCAAATAATACACAAAGAAAAAATGGAACAGCCTTCAACATTCAGCAATATTCAGTGTAAATGGTATTGGAAGAGATGTGCTTGTATCAATCCCAAAAGAACCCTAAAAATGACTGAGTATTAATCAGTAGCAGGACTTTGCACCAAGATTTTTTAGTTACTCTAAACCATAAATACAACTAAGATGTTATAAATGTGTAGATGGCTATAGTCCAGAGGGTCATTTATTACTGAAAACTAATGTGAGGTAATGAAGGTGTCATGGTCAGTAATAACGTCCTGCAGTTTGGAGAGGACTACTGGAAGTTTCTGCACAAATTACCTGCTGGAAGGACACACAAAAAGCACCTCCGAGGGAACTTTGAAGGATAATGATGCTTCAGCGAAATACTGCAATACACAGGAAGGCCGTGGGGTGTATTCAAAACCTTCTAGGGATGTACAAAAATCTATTTCCGATTAGAAAACTAGTATAATCAGCATAAATAATTTTGTTTTATGAACCTAAAGAAATAGTACCTTCTCATTATGTTACCCAGTGCACCAGTGCCCGCTTTCCTGTAAAGGCGAAGATCCTTGCCTCTTAAGAGAGTCCTTGGGAAGGACTTTGAAAGCAAAGTGTGGAACTAATGGTGGTTGCACCAGTAATACACCAACACAAAAGAGCAATTCCAATTAGCGAATGTCCAACCCTCTTTAAAGCCTGTTGGTCCTCTGAGGTTTATCTGTGAGCAAATGATTGTGAATTGTATAAAGCATAGCAGATGATCACTTAATGATGACCCCTGAGGCGGATTATGTTCTTGCAGTAAATGATCTGGGGATGACTTTTAATAGGAACTCCCCATTTCAAAACTTGCTAAAAAAAATTCTTTACCTTAATGAGATAAAACAGAGCCTCATTAGTTTGAGCTTTATATTTGATGCTTTTTAATATAAAGCTTTTTAAAGAATACTTCACCCAAATTGAAAAGTCCGTCATTTGTTGCTTTCAACAATAATTATTTATAGTGGAATAACCAAGCTTCTCTTTCCCATAATAAAACCTGGTCCTCACATAATCTATTGTATGACTACTTTTCATGATGCTTTTAGTGCTTTTTGGAGATTGACAGTCTATGGTCCCTGTTTATTTTCATTAAAGGAATAGTTCATCCAAAAATGAAAACTTTCGGACAGTATACTCAAACTCACCTACATCTTGGATGGCCAGAGGGTATTTCTTCATCAGCACACATTTGGAGAAATTTAGCATTACATTGCTTGCTCACCAGTGGATCATCTACAGTGAATGGGTGCCAAAGAGCTGATAAAAACATGACAAGTAACCCACTCCATTAATTAAAATTCCAGTTGTTCAAGTAGTGTCTTGTAAAAAGAAAAGTTGTGTGTTTTTATAAAACAAATTGATCATTAAGACTATAACTTCAAACAGTTTATTCCAGCTAAAATATGAGTCCATAATATTGCTTTTTCCAGTGACAAGTCATTTCGCCTGAATAGTCTGGATAAAAATATGCACAAATCAATCACCATCTACAAGTGAACACAGACCAAAACTCTTAGAAACAAATGTCGGTGACAACAGGGGATGGACTGTTTGCATAGAGGAAGCATTATTAAGGATTAGGGACTCGTATTTTGCTCAGAAGCGAATGTTTAAAGTTAAAATGCCTTATTGTTTCGCATATAAACGCACTGCTTTTTACTTCACAAAATATTAACTAATGGACTGGAGTCGTGTGGATTGTGATTTGTGATGTTTTTATCAGATCTTTGGACTCTCATTCTAACAGCACCCATTCACTGCAGAGGATCCATAGGTGAGCAAGTGATGTAATGCAAAATTTCTCCAGATCTGTTCTGTCTTTGGATAACATAAGGGTGAGTACATTTTCAGCAAATTTTCATTTTTGGGTGAACTATTCCTTTAAAAAGGTAAAATAAAGAATCTAAATATTGTAACATGAACAGTTTAAGACAACAGCTGTCACTTTAAGAGGCGAACAAAGTATTTCCAGTATTTTTCGCCCATCTTCTCTGGACTGTCTCAGAAGTATGAATAACTTTTTAATTAGTATTTTTTTTATAATGATACAGAAAATATAAGTAGGCACTGAATAATCCAAAATTCTAAAACATGACCCAATTATGAGCGTAACAAGGAAAGATCCAATGGAAGACCTCTGATCAACAGATAAGACCGAGGATGACCCTGCTCATCAGTCTTCATATTCTGGTAATGGCCTCCTCAGCTATAATTAGACAGAGTAATGACTGAAACCATCTCAGGGAGTTAATTATTTAAATGTCCGTTCTTCATCCCTGAACTCTCATAGGAGAATCTAGCCAGAAAGCCCTCCTCAGCGTTCATCAGGAGTTACTTACTTTTCAGATGCTGATAGACCTTATGGATTTATTAGTTTGTATGTTGTATGTTTGTATGTAACTTGATGAATACTTTACAAGTGACAGAAAATACATTTAATCTTTATTGTTAATAGATCATCTGCTAATGTGTTTACAATAATCTTCTAGTCCAATTCTGTTTTAATTGTTTAACGTTTAGTTATTATATTTATTTTGCTCCTAAAAGAACATTGTATTTAAACCTTTTGATTGTCCACTGACAATGTTGTTTATTTTATGACTTGCCACAGGGTCAAAACTTGTTAAACTGCTCAAATTTCGAGGTATTTTCAGAGCTGACAGTGTAACCCCGGCAGGCTTGTAGTTGGTGTTTTCCTAAGAGGAGTCGCAAATACGCCAGCAGTTCAGCTCAAACCCCAGGCTATTATCTAAATTTGCATGCTATTTGTTTTATGATATTCAAATCGTACAAGTAAATCAAGAGGATAGCAGGCACGAGGACACATACTGGTGATACAGAGCTGCCTGCAACATCTTGCTTACTTTATTGCAGCAGGTATTCTCAAGAATAAATACTTGGCCACCATGTAAACAGTAAAGCTAAAATTATAGAGTTCTTCAAATTTCTGAAGTAATTTGTATGCAACTCATTCACATAGTTACATATGTCACTCAGCCGCATTTATTAAGTATTCTAGCTAATTTGATAGTGCTTTCTGCTGAAAATAAGAGTGTAGTATTTATTGTACCATATTTAATCCGTTCTGTAGAATTTTTGCAGTTACATTTTGTTTATTTTGGCTGATTTTATAGTGCTTTCAGAAACAAATACTAGGTGACTAATGCTAGAACCCATGTTATATATTACATTTGTAATATTTTTCTATATTATTTTTGTTATATTCTTTATTTTTAGAGTGATTGTTATTTTATATACAGTTTGCATATTCTGTGAAATTTGTATTGCATGTGTGACATTTCATAGGTCAATTTTAATTTCATACATAATACGTATGCATTAGCAAATGTTGATAGTTTGAACCTGAAGATGAAGGAAGAGGCTTGATGTTAGACAGTCTTTGACCATTCTTTGAAACCATATCTAATTAATAGTTCTTAACTTTGATTTTTGTTGTATCCTGACAAATGGAAAGTAAACTCTTACACTGCAAGTTTTTGGTTTTAATGCGTTAAATCCTTTGTGCCAGTTTCTATGGAAATGGCGGAGAACGGTAAGGAATAGATCGCCATTACAACCCACTTTGAGAGCTTGAGAAATTTTAAAATGAAATTATGAAAAAAATATTATATAATTGTCTTATTTATCAGTTTGATTCAACATAATGGATATGGTATATTCTTAAAAGTAAAGGTTCTTTATTGGCATCAATGGTTCAGTGAAGAGCTGTTAAATCATATAGAACTTCTCCACTGCACATGTGATAGTGGAAAAAGTTTCTACAGGTTATCAGAATGTTCTTCACCCAAAGAAAAAAAAAAAATTTTAATAAAAAAAAAAGTTATTTTAATAACTGCTCACTGAAAGACTCATGGGGATCCCAAAACGATTCTTCTATGGCGCTACTGTGAAAACCCCTTTTTGGAAGCTTTATTTTTTATAGTATAAGAATGAATGAACCATAAACAAAGATGTGTAAGATAAAGAGAGAATATATTTCCTTCTTTGTGGCCCTACAAGTAAAAGCAGCCAAATGGATGTACTGAAGTGACTGACATTAATTTTCTGCAGTTCAGCAAGTGAGTCATATGTTGATTCAGTAGCAGTAATGATTCATTGACATGGACCTTTATTTTACAAAGTGAGTCATTTGTTGGTTCAGTAGTCATCTGACAGATTCAGTTCATTCATTCATTGGATTCCTCGGACTGAATCATAACTCCTGATTTTCCTGGGTTTAGTGCTCTATTTAGCTGATTTTACCATATTTAAATCAATTGTGTGAATTTTGAAAATTTAGGAATGAAAACATTGAAAATCCCCAACATAGTTTACATCGGGACTCTAAGAGCCTTGCTAATCTGCAAATGAGAAACCTTTGTGATAAATCAATACCACAAAAAGGGTTTTAAACCGATCAATTAGTATTTTTAGACTATAACAACTTGCTTTCTCATCGCACTCGTTGGTTTTCTGGAATATCTAGCGAAACCACAGGATGCAATTGATACAGTGCATCTAAACCTAACGAGAGGATGTGGTGGAGAGGAGGAAGAGAAAGATGAGGGGGGGTGTCAGGCTTTAGAGCCACTAAATCCCATTATTAATTTCAGTTTTCTATGGTGCTTATGTTCTTATGAAAACAATACAATTTCCTCTGGTGGCATTAACCTCCCTCGTCCTAATAGCCGCCTCTGTCCTTGGTACTGAAAAAGTCCAAATCCGATTTAGTTTGTAAGGTTTGCAAATGAAAGCTTGCCTTTTTCATGGATGTAAACAGACATACCTTGACATTTGCAAATTAGGGCGTGAGATTCATTTGGGAATGTGTGCGGACATCTGTTAAAAGGCTTGGTTTTACACATTAGATCATCAGTGGCCAAGTCACACCCTTTTGTTTTTCACTAGCAGTGTTATTTCTTCAGGAATTTTGATATAAAATGCTTTTATGGAGCATTTAGCGTGTATAATAACACATCGGCATTTCTGCTTACCTGTATTGGTCTGGTACCTTACGGTACCTTATGCCCTTTGAAGATTATGACGCAGAAGATGCCGGTGTTAAGCAGCAGATGGTCATGCTCTTCGTGACTGTGTTTTACAGAAGCAGATGCTGCTGGTATGAATGAAATGATTTACAGAGGAATAGAGGAGTGTGTTTCACTATAATCCCTTAGAGATGGCATCATGTTCCCGGTTCCATTGTTGTCCTGTCTGCCCTTGAGTTCATCTCACTGTGAAGCACTCCTGGCCATCAATACTGGCCCATCAGACTGGCACAGAGAGGGGCTGATTGGTTTGGCATTGTGAGAGAACAGGAACCACAGTGCCAATATGGGACGGCTATCAGTTGCCACAGTGAACAGTCAGGGGCTCAGGACATCTGCCAAGCTGGTTATCGCAGACCTTAACACAGACCTTTGCCATGCTCATTGATTGTAATAGCATTTGAGGTGGACAGGTTGTGAATAATAATAAATCCACTTAAATCCTGTCTGCATCAACTATGTGTTTGCAGTGTAACGGGGATCTTTTGTTGTAGGCTACCCTCTAGTGGTGACAGAAATGTATCAAGAGATGCTGAGTGACCATTATTGGAAAAGTTCAGATTTCTCCCCTTTTCGCAGGTCTGTGTTTGCCGTGCTTTGTGGATGTGGTTCCAGTTAAGAATGAGGATGGTTTAGTCATCATGTTCATCCTGAATTTTGAGCTGGCAGATCAGCAGGACCAACCCCTCGACAGCTCACCGGCCAGAGAGATCAACCATAAACACACCATCCCATGGCTCTCTAAAGGTACTCAGATGGGACTGTCAGATTTGATTAATTATATTACAGTACATTAGATTGAGTTTGTATTTTAGTTCAGGAATTTTTTGTGTTGCACAATTAATTCATGTACTTTAGTAGAAGTAGCTTGTAACTCCTAAGATTGTATGTTTAAATTTGAGACTGATCATTATTCACTTTTGTATGATGAGAAAATGACAAACCATTACTCATTTCATTATTCAGAATGACTGGCTCTTACTTAAATGTTGAATAATTTATGTAAACAATGGGTTGGTTACTGTGAACACAATTGTTTCCTGTTACACCCGCTGTTGCGTAATGGCATTTTTGAATGCTTTTCAACTAAAATGGCATTTATTGGTTGACTTAGTTTTGAAGAACTGATTAGTGTGAATAAAGTGTAAAAATAACATAAATATTGTCATAATCATAATCAATTTTATGCTTTTAGGAGTCAATAAGTCACTAGCAAAGCATCTATAAAAGCATCTATAATGGAACATTTACATGCTGCTTGTTAAACATTTTACGTTGCCAGATTACACACCTATTTTTAAATGACTGTCAATAACGATGCTTTCAGGCTGCAGTATAGTTATGCATAATGTAGCAATGGTCTGACAAAGACCTAACTTCCTTACTCTTTGGTATTTCTTCAGCAGGAAGACGGCATCTCAGGCTGCCTCTGCCTTTGCTGCACTCCCTGAGTGGCAGTAAACAGTCTGTGAATGAAGATTCTGAAAGAGGCTACATGCAGCCGATGCCCCATATGGGCCATGAGTCAGTAGCCCTGGACAAACTGCTCTCCCTGCCCGAGCGCTCTGCACTGGGAGGATCTCAGCTGTTTTTGTGGGAAGACAAGGCACAGAATGAGCCTGAAAGTGAGCCAAGGCCATCAGAAGCGTCCCCTCCCCTGCCTCAGGGCTTCTCTCAGTCCTCCCCTCGTCTGCACAACCTCACCTCAGAGGCATCTCCATCCAGCTGCAGCATGGCACACAGCCGCTCCTGCGAGAGCCTGTGTGGCATGCGGCCCTCACCCTCCACCAATGACTTCAACTGGGACAGGAAGCTGCCTGTCAGACCCAGTAGCACAGGTAATGGCACAACCAGTCGGCCAACTAAGTATTCTAACTTATGTTGTGAAGAAAAGAGTGATAGCATCAACATGGATTACAGTCAAGTAAACCGTTTAATGGTCCCTATGCAAAAAATATGACCACTGAACAGTTGCAACTGACCCATCAGAATGAAGTATTCCAGAGAGATGTGTGATAATTGAAAACAAATATATGCAAAGTAATAGATGATGAGATTAATTAGATCTTTGTTTTATTTTCTTCAAGGTGCCATGTATCGCAAAGCCAACTTGCAGAATTCTACTTCCGATTCAGATCTAATTCGGCTCCGGAACACAGCTCAGGGCCCCCGAATATCACACACCTTAATAGATATGAAGCCAGACCACTTAATCGCTGTTCCACCGGGTGAGATTGACATCATCGCCCCCTGCAAACTAATAGACCGGACCCATAATGTGACAGAGAAAGTCACTCAGGTGAGGCTGAAACTCTTTTCTGAGCAAAAAGCATTGTGACTTATTAACTTAGTAACTTAATAGTGTTAATACTGAGTGAATTTAATAGTGAATATGTGTTTCCTAAATCTGAAGTGTCACCTAAGATATATTTTTTAGGAAATTAATTTTATTCAGCAAGGATGCTTTAAAAGTACCATGATTTCAAAAAATAAAAAATTAAGCAGCACAACTTTTTTCAACATTGATAATGATAATAAACAAATCAGCATATTATAATGATTTCTGAAGCATCACCATCACAGGAATGACATATTAACAGTTTTATATTTATATATAAATATAAATCAATTAGAGCTATAGCAAAAACAAAGGGCATGGAGAAATCAAGAGTTTGGAGACCACCGGAGACATCAGCAGCCAACGACCTGATCAGCTGGGAAAAACAACAGTGGTTGATGACAGGCAAATTATAAAAGCTGTGAAAATGAACCCTAAAATACATGTCTGTAAAATCACCAACGACCTCCAGAAAGCTGGGGTGATGCTCTGACAATCTACTGTCCTCAGGAGACTTTGACACAGAATTACAGATGTTACACAGCAAGATGCAAACCTCTGACCAGCTCCAAAAATAGAAAGGCAAGATTAGAGTTTGCAAAAGCCAGTAGGGTTTTGGAACAGAGTTTTATGGACAGATGAGACAAAGATTAACCTTTATCTAAGTGATGGGAAAGCAAAAGTGTGGAGAAAAAGGGAACTGCAAATGATCCCAAGCATACAGCCTCATCTGTAAAGCACGGTGGAGGTGGTGTCATGGCATGGGCATGCATGGGTGTCTCTAAATCATCATTAAAATTGAGAGGGCCTGTTCCAATGTATGATGATAGTAGCAGAATTAATTTAGAAGGGTACAAAACCATCTTGGCTACCAATATTCAAGAAAATGCCACCAGATTCATCAGAAAGCGCTTCACATTGCATCAGGACAATGATCCAAAACACCCTGCCAGTTCAGTCAAGGAGTTTATCAGGGCAAAAAAATGGACCCAGAGAAAAATAATTGAACACATGGGAGGTGCAAAAAGGCATGGAAAGCCAAGACACCGACTGAAATCTATCAGTAATTAGAAAGCAATCCTGCCCCTTGTCAGTGGAAATTAATATTAGCTGCTTCAGTCCCAGCTGATGGCCTATAAAAAGGTGTCTCATTACCAACGTGTCACACAAGAAACATTTCATGATGGGTAAAAGCAAAGAGCTTTCTAAAGGCCTTCGCAACATTATTGTTGCAAAACATACTGATGGCATTGGTTACAGAAGTATTTCTATACTTCTGAATGTTCCAATGAGCACTGTTGGGGCCATAATCCAGAAGTGGAAAGAACATAATTTCACCATAAACCGGCCACGACCAGGTGCTCCTCGCAAGATTTCTGACAGAGGAGTGAAAAGAATGATCAGAAGAGTTATCCAAGAGCCAAGGATCACTTGTGGAGAGCTTCAGAAAGACCTGGAATTAGCATGTACAATTGATTAAAAGAAAACAATAAGTAATGCACTCAATCGCCGTGGCCTGTATGCACACTCACCACGCACATAGCCGCGGGAACATATTTTATCTGGGGTGCTAGGGGGCAGGGCTTGATGTGGCAGGGCAGGGCCAAGGTGGGGGATTTTTGACAAAATTCTATAAATAGCCCAAACTCTCATAGATTAACATACAAATGAAGATGTAGCCTATATACGAACCAATATATATTTGTGCTTTTGTGATTTTAGTTCAAGAATTTTTTCTTTAATATTTCTATTATTTAAGGGATTTTTATTAAATGTTAACATTGCTGATGCAAAAGTTTTGGTCAATGCACTTTATCGAATTCTCTCATCAGAAACAACAAAGTGCAGATGTAGCCTACTTGCGTGTGATGTAAGAGATTAATTCATCATACACTGCAGACAACATCACTGATTATAGTTTTTTAAAGTGCTTACACTCACGCTTCAGTAATATTCTTTGATAATGTAAATGTTCTTTGTATAATTTGTTCGTTGTTTGAATAAAAGTGGACATGATCAGGTTAAATTCAAATTCAGTCTTAAAGTATTTTGTCATAATATAGATAGCCTACTTGCCTAAAACCTTATGATGTGCGTAGTTAATAGATTACATGCTACAGATTAGACTGCAGTGGTTTGAGCGCGTTTGACCAGAGACTAGAGCGCAATTAAAGAGCAGTGCTTATTGACGGTGGCCGTCTTGAGAAGCGAGAAAGCTTTGGAAAACAGCTCATAAAAAGGACGAGGGCGAGTTTTTACAAGTCTGAATGTAAAATTACGGTAATATCGCGTGAACATTCACATGAAATTCTGAGGGGGAGATGTAGGAAAAATACAACCGCACTACTAGGCTATATATTTCTGGTCAGTTTAATAATCACAAAAGTCAAGTATCTTGGGGATGATCAGGGGGCAAAAGGAAAGTCTCAGACCCGGCCCTGCGTCGGGGGGTGCTGCAGGACCCTCAGCACCCCTAGTTCCCACGGCCATGACCACGCAAGGCTCTATTGCTAAAGAAAAAGCATGTTGAAGCTTGTTTAAGTTTGCTGCACAACATTTAGACAAGCCTATGGAATACTGGCAGAATATAGTCTGCTTAGATGAGACAAAAAATTGTACTCTTTGGATGCCATAATACACACCATGTTTGGAGGTCAAATGGCACTGCACATCACCCCAAAACATCATGGTGTAGCACTGGCAAAATTCATATAGTTGGAGGAAGGATGAATGGAAAAATGTACCGAGACATTCTTGATAAAAATCTGCTGCCATCTACCAGGACATTTCAGCGAGACAATGATCGCAAACACACAGCCAAGGAAACTCTCTATTGGTTTCAGAGAAAGAAAGCAAAGCTGCTAGATGGCCAGCCAATCACCTGACTTGAATCCAATAGAAAATCTATGGAAAGAACTAAAGATCAGAGTTCATAGAAGAGGCCCATGGAACCTAGAATGGGCCAAAATCACATCTGAGCAATGTAAATCTGTACAGTGAAAACCGGGATTCATCCGTGAAGAGAACACCTCTCCAAAGTGCCAGATGCCATCGAATGTGAGCATTTGCCCACTCAAGTCTGTTACGACGACGAACTGCAGTCAGGTCGAGACCCCGATGAGGACGACAAGCATGCAGATGAGCTTCCTTGAGTCGGTTTCTGACAGTTTGTGCAGAAATTCTTTGGTTATGCAAACCGATTGTTGCAGCAGCTGTCTGGGTGGCTGGTCTCAGACGAACTTGGAGGTGAAGATTCTGGATGTGGAGGTCTTGCGCTGGTGTGGTTACACGTGGTCTGCGGTTGTGAGGCTGGTTGGAAGTACTGCCAAATTCTCTGAAACGTCTTTGGAGACGGCTTATGGTAGAGAAATGAACATTCAATTCACGGGCAACAGCTCTGGTGGACATTCCTGCAGTCAGCATGCCAATTGCACGCTCCCTCAAAACTTGTAACATCTGTGGCATTGTGCTGTGTGATAAAACTGCACATTTTAGAGTGGCCTTTTATTGTGGCCAGCCTAAGGCACACCTGTGCAATAATCATGCTGTCTAATCAGCATCTTGATATGCCACACCTGTGAGGTGGATGGATTATCTCGGCAAAGGAGAAGTGCTCACTAACACAGATTTAGACAGATTTGTGAACAATATTTGAGAGAAATAGGCCTTTTGTGTACATGGAAAAAGTCTTAGACCTTTGAGTTCAGCTCATGAAAAATGGGGCAAAAATAAAAGGGTTGCGTTTATAATTTTGTTCTATGTATGTATGTATGTAGTATACAAACAAACACACACACACACACACACACACACACACACACACATGTATTTCATGTACACACAAATATTTCATAACCACTTGTGTCATTTGGCCAAGCTGACAGAGTAGAGGATGGCATAAGAATGCAAAATATCAGTCGATTAATTAGCCTGACTGATGTATAGGCCTGTCACTGCATGGGTCATTATTATTTCACCCTCCTTTATATTATGGAGTAGATTATGCAGTGGTTTTTGACAGTTTTTTTTTATCCAGTTGGTGGCAGTAAAAAACAGCTTTTATGTAATGCATATGGATGTAGCACTGGTCATTTAGGTGAGATTTTAATATCTGGTCTGAGGGCATTCTCCACAGCAATGTAAAAAAAACTGTTAATGCACATGCAGTTCATTCGTGCAGTCTTTTATAACTATCCCATGGGAATATGTCATACCTGGGGTTAATGCAGCATCCTGGTCAGGGTCATATAGGTGACAGCTGCACATGGCTGGCTGAACAGACACTTGCCCTCCATGAAGGGTGTTCCAACAGAGCACAGAGGGAATGAGGTCATGCCAAAGGTCACATGGCACATGCCGCGAGGTGTCCTTCCATTTTCAGCTGAGTTATCTGGATGCCCCATGACAGAAAGATCTATATCTCCACAACTGAATAGCCATTAGCACTCATGTGGATGTGTGTTCAGAGATGCTTAGTCATTTGTCACTGTTTAAAGTAGTGCCCTGTTGACATAATCAGTAGTTTCACATTTTTAGGTTTTAATTTACTTTAATTGAAGTTTATACATTGACATATCTAAATATTATTAAAAATTAACAAAACGTGTTTTTATTGTAGTATTTTAGTTTTTTGTCACTTTTAAAATACTTTTTTGGTGTGTGTGTGTATATGTGTGTATATATATATATATATATATATATATATATATATAATCACAGCACAGCTATTTGTCTTTATCTTATGTGTAGCCTATCTGATTTTATCGGACGATGGCTCGATTATCAGGATTTTTGTGCAGATTAACATCTTGGAAGGGAGAGCTGGTTATAACCATTATTGTAGTCTTAATGGGTCGCGTTTCAGTCACTATTTCATATTCATTCCGTTATCTGACAACAGTAAAATATATAAATGCAAACAGTTTTGAGAATTTAGTTGCATCAAAATACAGTATGGGGCACAGAGAGGCAAACAAATGTAATAATAAATAATAAATGTACATTTTGCATGTTCAGAAGATGTGAGCTGCCCTGGTACATTTAGAACAGATAAAAATGTGCAATTAAGTTGCGATTAATCACAAGTTAACAATCATGCGATTAATTGTGATTAAATATATTGCTGATGTCTGTGCCAGAGGAACTTCTGACTCTCCTTTACAGGGATTGATGTGTTATTTTGGTCAATATAATGCTGTATGGAAAGAGGGATACCTCGTCCCCTTCCTCTACCTCTGTCTGTCCCCTCACAGAAGTGGCATCTCTCTGGTGTTTCTCTCCAGAGCCCCAACCCACTTAAAGTGTCATTAGCTCATTAATCACATTGGCACACTCACAGGATCCCTGAGCTCTTGCCTGACCTGCTGGAACAACCACCCCAAGCAATAAGCTCTTTCCATCAGAAGCTCTTCATTATTTCTCTGTTGTTGTATGTGTGAGTGGGTGTGGGTGGTGGGTCCTGGAATTATTGGGTAGGATGACAAAAACGGTTTGTTTAGTTAATGAATTATGCAATATGGAAATGTTATGGCGCAGATCAAGTTGTATTTGATTGTAGACAAAACTCATGAGAGGTTCGCCTGCAGTCTTTTATGTGCACACATTTGTCCCTTCCACCCACTGACAATGTGGTGACGTTTTTACAGCTTCTCAGTCTCCAACTTCTGTAAAATGCTTAAAGGGTTAGTTCACCCAAAAATTAGCCTGTGTTTTGCTCACCCTCAAAGCATCCTAGGTGTATATGACTTTCTTTTTTCAGATGAATCCAATTGGAGTTATATTAAAAATTGTCCTGGCCCCTCCAAGCCTTGCAATGGGGGTAAGCGGGTGCTTTTTGTCAACAGTCCAGAAGACGTGAATAAAGCGTGTGCATGCATCCATAATAAAATGTGCCTCACACGGCTCCAGGGGGTGCATAAAGGCATCCTGTAGCGAATCCATGTGTTTTTGTAAGCTAAATATCCATATTTCAACGTAATAAACACATCTCTCTCATAAGTGGAAGCCCTTCCGGCGGATGACGTAGGACGTCGGCGTTGCGTGATTCGTGACGAATGTGGAAAGAGAACAAAACAAAACACCGGTCACAAATTAGAAGCACAAAACAAGGATTTGTAAAGAGAAATGTCGGAGGATTTTGATATAAGCCAAGAGGAGACTGGTTTTCCTTTGGTAAGGAACCTTTGTTTCCTTTGCTCCTTTAAACAAACTCGCAAAACTAGCATATCTCAGAGGCGCACGCGCGACGCATACGTCTTACGTCATCCGCCGGAACAGCTTCCGTGTATGACAGTCAGCGGAAGTGAGAATTTCTTTTATTATGGATGCACACGCTTCATTCACGTCTTCTGGACTGTAGACAAAAAGCACCCGCTTACCCCCATTGCAAGGCTTGGAGGGGCCAGGACAATTTTTAGTATAACTCCGATTGGGATTCGTCTGAAAGAAGAAAGTCATATACACCTAGGATGCCTTGAGGGTGAGTAAAACACAGGCTAATTTTCATTTTTGGGTGAACTTTAAATAGTAGCAGGTCAATAGTTAAGCCATATGGCTGATCCTAAATTGATGTTGATAGGCATTCATTCTGAGATCATGCAAACGGAGAATAGCTAATGAAGCTGATAAGCCAACTCAGGTGACGTTGTGACTAAATGGCCTTCCCATTGAGCAGCTGTGGTCTAGCTGGAGATCATTTGCAGGATGTTTTTTTTGCATTCAAAAATGCCTAGACAGAGTGAAATAGAATGGAGCAACATTTTAAAGGTTCACTTCCATAATAAAAATTTCCTGATAATTTACTCACCCCCTTGTCATACAAGATGTTCATGTCTTTCTTTTTTCAGTTGAAAAGAAATTAAGGTTTTTGAGGAAAACATTCCAGGAATTTTCTCCATGTTGTGGTCTTTAATGGCTGCCAATGGGTTGAAGGTCCAAATTGCAGTTTCATTGCAACTTCAAAGGGCTCTACACGATCCCAGCTGAAGAATAAGTGTCTTATCTAGCAAAATTAAATGGTCATTTTCTTAAAAAAACAAAAAAACAATTCATATACTTTTTAACCACAAATGCTTGGCTTGCACTAGCTCTGCGATGTGCATCTGTGGCTTCACGCATTATGTAATCACGTTGGAAAGTTCCTTTTAACTTGACACACAGTGGCTTAAAGCAGCATTCCTGAAGGAAGATGCTTAAAAAACAGTGAATGTTGCAGTGACCATTAGAAAACAATGTAATGTTTCACATTGCTGTTCAAAAAAGTTTTTTAAAGAAATTAATAATTTTTTTTTTCTCTCTATTGATCAAAAGTGACAATTTTTGTAACAATGTAAGTGTATTTACTTTTTCCAAATAAATGCTGTTTTTTTAAATTTATTTCTATTTATGAAAGAATTCTAAGAGATTTCTCTCCACAAAAATAATTCAACACAACTGTTTTCAACATTGATGATAAAAATGTCTTGAGCAGCAAACCAGCATATTGGAATGATTTTCTGAAGAATCATGTAATCATGCTGAAAATTCAGCTTTGGTTTTAAAGTGTATTGCAAAGCATTTCTTTTAAATTGCAACCCTACACTTATATGACAGTGTACTGTACATCAAATACATTTATATATATATATATATATATATATATATATATATAGTCATATTGAAAGGCAGAAATGCAGCATTTTTCAAGCACATTTTATTTTTATCTCAGGCTCTTGACATATTCCCTGTTTCCTAACCAGGTGGACAATGGCAGATGATTACATGCTGCATTGATCAGCTTGTGTGGGATGCACAGTGAGTTTGCGCCGAGATTAGTAACTATTAGCTCTGAGATGTTCCAAGAGAGGATTTTGCTTTTATAACTCTCCCACCTTGGTACTCAAAAAAGGCAGTGTATGATGTTTCAGTTACTCATAAGTATTAGTTCATGGTTTTCACCATGTGTATTAGATTCTGCTGTGGAATCCAGACAGATAAAAGCATTTCCTGTGAGAAATACATTACGGACCTTATTTATTTTTTGACTGAATCAGTTCAAATGGTGAAATGCTGTCCCAGATGTGTTTAAACACTGGGCTGCTCTCCCGACTATCTTTTTCATGTTTTTAGGCTTATACTTACCTAAACAACAGCTGGGGCCAGGCTGCGTGTAGAAATTACAAATTTTTTTTTTTTTTTAATCAAATTTGTATTCATTTCCACACATCCAACATCCATTCAAAACAAACAAAACAACAGACATACAATTAACACTTCAAAAGTCCAATCAAAAGGAGAGAGAGAGAGGGAGGGGGAAAAAAGAAGAAGAAGAAAAAAAACAAAGTCATTCCTTCACACAATCAAGTATGTTAAAGGAAAAACCCTGCCAAGCATCAATAGTAGAAGGCTTGGCCCCATTAATTCACGCCGTTGTACATTCACAAGTCACTATTTTCAGGAGGCTATGGATCCAATTTGTTTTTCCACAAGTGTGCTATGTAAACCAGTTCTGTATTATTGTCTTCTTCGCAGCTGTAAAACCAGCAAACAACATTCTCTTTTGTATTAAGCTTATACAGAGACCTGAATCATCATTAAGAAGACACAAACTTGCGTTAGCAAAGCAATCAATTTGTAGTAAGGAGGATAAAACCAGGTTTACATGTGTCCATAGATGAATGACGATATAGGACACTCCCAAAACATATGAAGAAAAGTATCTGATGATGCAGTATTACATATGGCAGTTCAAATTTAGTTGTAGTTTCATTTTGAGTCTTTTGTAAGGAGTTATGTTTGCTCTATGAATGGCTTTGAAGTGAATAAGACGATGAGCCAAGTTTTTAGATGTTAAGCTGAGGTTAGACCACATTCTCTCCCAGTCGACAGATAAATTCAGGTCAGATAATTCCCTGTTCCAAATAGATTTAATAGAAAGAGGTTTTGTAATGCAATCAATAATTTTATTATATATTAAGGAAACAGATGGCCGACCAGAAGATGGTGCAATCCAATCCCGCATAGGATGAGAGGAAATGGGAGATGCCCAAGGAACGCTTTGAGAGCAGAACGTAATTGAAGAAAGACAAAATATGCAGATGCTGATAAACAAAATTTAGTTCTTAATGTCTGAAATGAACAGAGGCCCTGGTTATCATATATATCACCGCACGTGTTTACACCTAAAGAGGACCAAGAGGTTTGAACAAATGGATGATTTCCGCATACAAAATTAAAATTCTGCCATAAAGGTGTACTGTTACCAAATTTGAAGGGTCCTCCTATTAGACGTTCAACTGTTTTCCAGATTTTAACAGAATTAGCCACAACTGGACCAAATTTATAATTATCACTTTTTTTCCCTGTGCCAGTAAATAAAATATCTTGGAGTCTATTTGGTTTAACCTTGTCAGCTTCAATCACTCTCCATGAAACTTTCGATTGAGGATCAACCAAATTATAAAGAGCCTTAAGTTGGAACGACCAATAATACAATTCAAAATTTGGTACAGCCAGTCCTCCTATGCGTATAGGATGTAGTATTGTGGTAAGTTTGATTCTGGGGCATTTATCACTCCAGATAATTTGAGAAAGTATGGAGTTGATCTCCTTAGAGTAACCTGGAGGGGGAGAATAGAAATTACAAATGTTTTGATGGTACTTGCGTTGATGGTAGAAAATAATTAATTTAAATTTACGCTGAGCTCAAGGGGCATAATTTATATTTGAGCACTTTTTTTAATGAATTGTAGTAGATTAACACGTTAAATTAACACCCCAAATATAAATTTAACTGAGCAGCAGTTTTGTTCATTTATTTATTTGAATAATTATTTTAATGTTCAAATAATGTTATAGATTCAAGTTTGTAAAACAAAAGTTGCATTGTGGATATCTGTAGTTGATACAAATGACCTCAGTACATAGTAACTTCAAGTATTCAAAGAAAATAAACTGTGACTGTAAGGAACTTGGGGAAGAAAGGTGAAACAAATGCACTGATATTTCATTTTCATCGTTTGTGACTTCCTGGTTATAAGAGGCTGTACACTTGAATACACCATCACCGAGCAGACTGTTAATAAATGAGTGAGCAAATCTAGTTAATGGGGCATATAATTAAAAAACAGAGCAAACATCTATTATGTAAGCCTTATCTTACTTGAATATGGTTCCAGTGTCACTGTGTAGACTGGAGAGACATAAATGCTTTTGTTAGTACTACTATCATCTTTTCACCACTGCAAGTTCATCTTGCATGAATGCACTAATGCATCTAATTTTTAATATAAAATTTATAGTATAAATGAATTTCTCAGCAATAACTAGCAGAGATGGCACCGATAAAGGCTATAAAGTAAAAGGTTTATATCAAATGATTAAATCAAAGGCATTGCACTTTGAGTGTTTTTGCCCTCTGGGTGCTATAATGTTAACATCCTTTAGCGGTAACAGACTTATTTTGCTGTCTCGCTGAATGGCACTGGACTGGATCCAGAAACTCCATTAGTTTGCAAAACTACATTAGAGGACTCTTGGCAATGGCGAATTACAATCGTAATGTAAAAACATCATAAAGAAATGAAGTGAAATACTGAACGTCAGTCAGTTAGTTATATTCCAATTAACCATCACTTCCAGACCAAGCTGCAGGGACTTCAAAAAGTAGTGTTCATCGTTGCAGTTTTGTAAGATTTTTGCCGGAAAGCATGCTAAGTTTCCTTTTAGAGGCAATTATTTGATTGTTTCACCAAAATTATCTGAACAGTGCCTCATTCCATAATACATCATGATGGATGTGCAAGGTTTGCCATTAGTCATCATGAAATGTGCCATTAGCTATGAGTATATCGTGCAAGGTCAGTTGAAATTCGTGTGTCTAACTGAGAAGGTTTAGAACAATGACTATTCAGTGCCTTTAGACATGTTGTTCATCTTTGAATGATGTACATCTCCCAACAGACTGCAAAGGGTTTTATTATTTTAACAGTAAACATGCAGTTAAAACTGTATGGGGGTTTAATAATTATATGATTAACTAGTTTTTAAATGATTGTCAGCAGTGAACATCTGTGCAAATGTAGGAGTCCTGGATATCTTGTTAAAAAAAAAAAATTAAAGGAACAGTTTACCCAAAAACACGTCCTCGGGCCAGCAAGATATAGATTAATTTGTTTCTTGGTCAGAACACATTTGGAGAAATTTAGCATTGCATCGCTTGCTCACAGATGGATCCACTGCAGTGAATGGGTGCCGTCAGAATGAGAGTCCAAATAGCTGCTAAAAACATCACAATAATCCCCAAGTAATGACTCAAGTGCAAGTTGATGTAATGCTAAATTTCTCCAAATCTATTCTGATGAAGACAAAAACAAAAACAAAACAAAAAAACACCTGCATCGTAGATGGCATGAGGGTGAGTCAATTTTCAGCTAATTTAAATTTTTGGGTGAACTATTCCTTTAAAGTATTAAGTAAATATGAGACTTTTAGGTAGAATAGACATTGAAAGTAGAAAGAAGATATTGATAGTTTGAGAGCAGGCATTTACACAAAAGTCTGATATTGAAACACTAGCACATTCAAATTTAAAATTCTGATATGAATCCAAATTATGTATTCTGAAAACAATGCCTAATGCCCCATGGGAATAACTCAGCAGAGTGGATGGTAAATTCACAAAGACTGTGACGTAATAAAAATACTTGAACACCATTTCTTTTCAAAGAACTGTTTGTGGAGACTTGAAGTTTGAATAATTTATCATTCCTTTAGAATTATGTATAATGACTTCAGGCATCTTCATTTTAATATACTGTTTATCTTCACAACAGCCTGCTCTTCTTTTCTGTCTTTATTCATAAACCCAAGCCTGATATGATTATGCATTATTCTGGGAGCATGAGAAATTCCCACTGATATTAAGTATTGTTTGTTGTAGTGGCATAAAATTATTTCTTAGTTTTGTCCAGGTTTACTATCTTTACGATCAGCTCAGTGACCTTAGTGTCTGTCACACTTCATGAAAGGCCTTCAGAGAGAAAACATCTGAAGTCACGTTCAAAGCAGCCTAAAGTGGTAGTATATTCAAAGAAATCTTATTATCTTTGCCAAGGGTTTTTTTTTTGACTCACGTTAATGACAGGAGTTAGTCATCATGACTCAGAAAACAGACATACGATGCATTTTCGTTTGATGTCTTTGTATTATTGTCTAGTAAATAGCTATTTTTACATTGTGTCTCATATGCAGTGTCTAGAGGTGGGTAGAGTACCCAAAAACTGTACTCAAGTAAAAGTAAAAGTATTTATAGAAATATTTACTCAAGTAAAAGTAAAAGTAATAGTCTGAAAAGTTATTTGAGTAAGACTAAAAAAGTATTGGATAATAAATCTACCCAAGTAGATAGTTACTAGTTACTTTGAATCATATACTGTATATCTATAGTCTATTTTTATTTAGATATATAGATAAAATTTATGTAATGTGTGTGTGTGTGTGTGTGTGTGTATATATATATATATATGTATGTATGTTTTTTTTAATGTAATTTATTTCAGTGATGCAAAACAGAATTTTCATCAACCTTTACGCCAGTCTTCAGTGTCACATAATCCTTCAGAAATCATTCCAATATGTTGATTTATTATCAGTGATGTTCTTTTTAGCTTTCTATTAATCAAAGAATCCTGAACAAAATGTCACAGGTTCCAAAAAATATTAAGCAGCAAAACTGTTTCCGACACTGGTAATAAATCAATATATTCACTGTAAAAAATGGAAGCTATTTACTTAAAAAAAAAATATGGTAACAATATTACACTTAATATTTTTGAGTAATTAAATCATGTAAAATCTCCTAAATTAATTAATCTATGACACAATGAATTTAATATAATTAGTGAAATGTGCTAATTTATTTTAAATTTTTAAGTCTGTGATTTTGAGTGAGGCTTGTTTGTATTTGACTTTGAGTTATTTTGTACATTTAAAAGACTGTATACAGCCAAACAGCTCAAGTAGGAAAATACTTGAGAAATACTGGAAAGTACTGCACTAGCAAAGCTATTGCTCATTGAACAAGGCTTTATGCCTTAGAGGAGTAGTATCCATTACCATAAGCTCTACTCTTCTGCACAATGGTAACGATTGCACTGCACAATGGAAACTTCAATGTAACAGAAACTCTTTCAAATGTCAAACATAACTGAACATTAAACATTAATAGAAGTTTCCCTTCACTCTAAAACACATTAAATAGCATTTAATTTCGAAATTTACTCTCCATATCCAGCCATATGCAAAGCATGCTGGGAACTAACAATCACCTCTAAAATAAAATGGCAAAATTGAGCTAATTCTCTTAAAATAAATAGGTAGCCTTCTTTCCTTATTTTTTTTTTAATTTAATCAGTTCCTCACTGCTTAAGTTTACTTTAAAAAAAAAAAAAAAAAAAAATGAGGAAAACACATCTCTTTTATATGTAATATTTTCTATACAACACTGAATCACAATTTCTTTAATGAAATATACACACTATTTTTAATTATCACCTTAATGTTTTTTTAATGAAAATTACAAGACCCATGATACATTTTTTACATTGTTAAAATTATTTCTGAAGGATCATATGACTCTGAAAACTGGAGTAACAGCTGATGAAAATTCTGATTTGCATACATTAATTATGTATTATATGTATATATAACTTCTGACACGGAGAAGAGTGAAAACTCCTCACATGACCGCTACCGAACATCTGAACATGACGAAACAAATGCACATTGACGGATCTTCTTCCGTCTGTTTTGCAAAATGTAAACAAGTGTATATTGTGAAAATAGGCATTCCTCCTGGAACAGGTCGCGTGCCGCTGCACAGAGCTAATGCAGGTTTGGCGGGTGTTCATTTCATACACTGTGACAGCTTATTTAATGTATAAATTATACATTGTATTTAATGTATAAGGTACATGTACATGTACAACAATGTCATACTGGTATCGTGTACTGTAATCGAATGTATATCCTATCTATACCTGTGGAACTGTAGACAGCACACGCGGTGTTCATCTAATAAAGATCTTCATAGCTAGCAAACAATAGCCTTTGCAGATTTGCTTTCAGTTGACTGTAGATCCAAAGCCATGTCTTCAACGCTCTTGATGTTACAACTCTGAGTGAGAACCGCTTTAGACGACTCGGCGTGTGCGGCAGGGAACTGAAGGAATCATTCAAACTGATTCGCGAACCAATTCACTGGTTTACCAACTGGTTTGATCAAGCCTTTGAACAGAATTGACTCAAAAGAGTGAATAATTCGTGAATGGGCATCGCTCACTGCCCAGAGAAAAGTAGATGGCGCGTTTGGAATAAATTGATGCATTTTTTAACATTTTTTAATGCATTTTTCATTTATTGCATTAAAGGGGTCATATGACGCGATTTCTTGTTTTCCTTTTCTTTAGTGTGTTATGTAGCTGTTTGTGCATGTTCAGTATAAGATCTGCAGAGTTACAAAGCTCAGTCTCCCACAAAAGGATTTATTCTATCTAAAAGAGAAGGCTGATCCAGACCAGGCTAAAACGCTTCATTAAAACACACCCCCACGTCTACGTCACGATGTGGAAAAGTTTGTGTAATGCCACCCAAATGTTCACCAAAGAAAGAAGGCGTGGTTTCAGTAACCGCAGTAGTGTTGATGCAGCCATGTCAGGGAGACGCTGTGTGTTTTTGTGCGAACGCAAAAGCACTTTATTTGGCCTTCTGAAAGTAGATGCAATTAGGAATCATTGGTTAAGATTTATTTACAACAGAACAGCACAACCCAAATGTTCAAATTTGTGCAACAAATTTTATGGACGACAGTTTTGTGAACCTCGGAGAGTACAAGGCTGGCTGTGAATAAAGGCTATTTCTAAAAAAAAAAAAAGGGTCAATTCCGACTTTGCTATGACAATCTGGCGCTTCTGAATCAGCTACTGTAAGTATGTTTTGTTGTTAGTTTAAGTATTTGTTAATGACTGTTCAAATGCGGAGTTTTACACAGCGTAGTAACTCGTTGTGTGTGTGTGTGTGTGTGTGAGAGAGAGAGAGAGAGAGAGACAGGGTCACATCACAGTGGAGTCAGCTGTCTTAACCTTTACATACGAGTATCATCACTGTGTCTGTCACGCGACTCTGTTCCCCTCTTGGGCTTGAACTGATGGTAAAACTAAGGACATTATTAACTGTCTTTATATTTGCTTTGAAAGCTGAAGCTCGCGATTATGGTAAGGGGCGTTACATTTCCGATGCGTGCTTGTGGTGTTTGGCCAATCACAATGCACTGGGTCAGCTGGCCAATCAGAGCAGACTGTCCTTGTCGGTAGGAGGAGCTTTGTTGAAAATGACGCGATTGCGAGAGGCGCTGCATAGAGCAAATACAATAATGTACAGTATTTGAAAAATGTGTTTTTTGAACATTAAAGCATGCCAACATATTCTGTTACACTAAATACACAAAATAATAATCTTTAAAATCATATGGCCCCTTTAAGATAAAGTAACGAGAGGAGCGTCGCCCACAGTAACGAAGTAAAAATACAGTTTTTTTCCCTAAAAATGTACTTAAGAGTAAAAGTACCCATCTTTAAATACACTCTAAAAGTATTAGTTACACCCAAAAATTACTCAAGTAAATGTAACGAAGTAAATGTAACTCGTTACTACCCACCTCTGGCAGTGTCATTATTAATTGAACTAGATGGCTCTCAGTGTGATCTTTGGTGACACATGTGAGAGGTGACTTAACATGCATGATGTCAGTCATGGGCAAGTAATTATGTTGTCAGGGGTCATTTAGAGTAAACACATGACCTACCGATCAATTGTTTTCATAGCGAATGCTAACCAGCACATACCAAAAAAATAAGTGAATGGTCAGAGATGCATTTAGAATGGTGTAGAGCTTTGTTTTAATAGTTAAGTAATCATTTTACAATGTTAAAAAAGATTTCTATTTCAAACAAATGCTGTTCTTTGGACCTTTCTATTCATAAAAAAAAAAAAAGAAAAAAAAAAGTGGTCTGTAGTTTCCACAAAAATATTAAAGGTGGGGTAAGTAATTTTTGGTAGCCAAACAAAACAGCGACAAAATACTATAGAACTCATTATAATCACGACACGACAGTAAACTGCTGCTACGTTCTATTTATGACAATTGACAACTGTCGCATCCGGTGTAGACATAAGCCTTCTTTTGTCCCACAGACATTTTCCTCTTTTGTTTTTTATCCGCCAAATCTATCTTTCTGTCATCGCTCGGCTCGGCTAATGTCCGTCATGTGCACTGATGAGCACTCTCTCCTCTGCATCATAAATAGACATACCCCACCTTTAAGCAGTTGTTTTCAACATTGATAATAATAATAAAAAAATGTTTCTTGAGGAGCAAATCAGTATATTACAATGATTTCTGAAGGATCATGTAACACTGAAAACTATGGATATAAATGACATTTTAAAAGCGTTAAAATATCTTACACATGTAGAAGTGTTAAAATATCTTTCTATTTCAATATCTTAAAATAGTAGTGTAAATTAATACATTTTTAGCACTTCAAGCTGTATGAATTAATGTATTATTACTATTATTGTTAGTTCATGATACCTGATGTTAACTAACTGAAGCTTACTGTAAAGTGTTCCCTATCGATGTGTATATGTGAGCAATGACCAACGTTTGGTAGAGAGCGGTTATTAACGGCATACACTGGCTTGGCTTTAATTTCACACATGTAATTTAAGCATGATTAAACCTAATGTGGGTGAAAATTATCATAAAAGAAGCGAGTTAGAGGTGAGGGTCTGCCTGGGAGGTGGGCACATAGAGAAACATTTTTTTTTTTTTTTTGAGTGTGTTTGTGCTCATCAGGGGAACAGAGGATATCCATCAAGCCCTGCAGCTGGGCTACTGAGAGCGAGGAGGTGGATCAGACAGCCAGCTGCAATTACATCTCTTCCCGAGTGGGACTTCCACAGAGAAGAGAGAGAGAAAAAGAGTGAGAGGAACACACACAAACACAGTGTTCTGAAAGCGAGCGAGGGAGGGAGGGAGGGATGGAGAGGGATACCACAGGCAGTTTACTCTCTTTAAAAGGCAAAGCGTGCAAAAAGTGGAACAGCTGCTCTGACAGCGTGACGATGGATCCATGCTGCTGCCGTTCAGACTCATATTCTCTTTTCTGATTTTTGTGCAAGAATCGAATGTGAAGATGGACAGTTTATACATGTTGTGCTGATTCATTTGGAGTGACCGAAACAGCTGGGAAAGGTGCTGAGCAGTAGGACTTGAAAGACTGGATGATTTGCTTTCCAACTTTGAAGGATGGAAAAAGTGTGCAGAATTTAAAGACCAATCAGGCTTTTATTGGAAGTCACTTAAGAGATACACTCTGAAAGAGAAGCGTTCAGACCAATGGAACCGAAGCGGTCCACCTCACAGGATGACAGTGTTGGCTGTTCCTGCGAGCAGTAGGTGAGATGAACAGTGGGGTTTAGACATCTGTATGGGGCAGAACTATGTCTTTTAGTGCCAGAGGCAGCATTCCACAGGAGGGGGCACAAGGGAGCAATGAGTGGAAAAACACACGGGTCAAGAGGGCTGTTCGCATCTCTAGTATTGTCGCACAAGAGGTGAGTTCCAAAGGAAGGTACAATTTGTTTTTACTACTTGATATACACTGCTGTGCAAAAGTTTGGAGTCCGTAAGAATTATTATTATTTTTTTTCATCCAGCAAGAACACATTAAACTGATCAAAAGTGAAGTAAAAATACTTATAATGTTACAGAAGATTTCTATTTCAAATAAATGCTGTTCTTTTAAATATTCTATTCATTAAAAAAATTCTGAAAAAATAAAATAAAACAGCACAACTGTTTTTAATGTATTATAATAAGAAAGGTTCCTGAGCACCCAATCACAACATACAGTATTCTAATGTTTTCTGAAGGATCATGTGATATTGAAGACTGGAGTGAATTCAGCTTTGTCATCACAGGAATAAAATATGTTTTAAAATATATTAAAACAGAAAACTTTTTAATTGTAATAACATTTCACAGTATTATTTTTTTACTGTTATTCAATAAATACTTTTATTTAATATTATTATTTAGAATAATTTTTTACTGTAATTTTATTCAGTTACAGTGGGGGGAAAAAATATTGCTGATTTTGTGCGTTTGCCCACTGACAAAGAAATTATCAGTCTATAATTTTAATGGTAGGTTTATTTGAACAGTGAGAGACAGAATAACAACAAAAAAAATCCGGAAAAACGCATTTGAAAAAGTTATAAATTGATTTGCATTTTAATGAGTCAAATAAGTATTTGACCCCTTCGCAAAACATGACTTAGTACTTGGTGGCAAAACCCTTGTTGGCAATCACAGAGGTCAGATGTTTCTTGTAGTTGGCCACCAGGTTTTCACACATCTCAGGAGGGATTTTGTCGAGTTGAGTTGATGCCAAAGAGCTCGATTTTGGTCTCATCTGACCACAACACTTTCACCCAGTTCTCCTCTGAATCATTGGCAAACTTCAGACGGGCCTGTACATGTGCTTTCTTGAGCAGGGGGACATTGCGGGCACTGCAGGATTTCAGTCCTTCACGGCATAGTGTGTTACCAGTTGTTTTCTTGGTGAATATGGTCCCAGCTGCCTTGAGATCATTGACAAGATCCTCCCGTGTAGTTCTGGGCTGATTCCTCACCGTTCTCATGATCATTGAAACTCCACGAGGTGAGATCTTGCATGGAGCCCCAGACCGAGGGAGATTGACAGTTATTTTGTGTTTCTTCCATTTGCGAATAATCGCACCAACTGTTGTCACCTTCTCACCAAGCCGCTTGGCGATGGTCTTGTAGCCCATTTCAGCCTTGTGTAGGTCTACAATCTTGTCCCTGACATCCTTGGACAGCTCTTTGGTCTTGGCCATGATGGAGAGTTTGGAATCTGATTGATTGATTGCTTCTGTGGACAGGTGTCTTTTATACAGGTAACAAACTGAGATTAGAGCACTCCCTTTAAGAGAGTGCTCCTAATCTCAACTCCTTACCTGTATAAAAGACACCTGGGAGCCAGAAATCCTGCTGATTGATAGGGGATCAAATACTTATTTCACTCATTAAAATGCAAATCAATTTATAACTTTTTTTTTCTGGATTTTTTAATTGTTATTCTGTCTCTCACTGTTCAAATAAACCTACCATTCAAATTATAAACTGATCATTTCTTTGTCAGTGGGAAACGTACAAAATCAGCAGGGGATCAAATACTTTTTCCCCCACTGTAAATGCAGCCTTGCTGAACATAAGAGACTTCTTTCAAAAACATTTTAAAAAAATCTTACGACTCCAAACATTTAAACGGTAGAGTATTTCACATTGAAGTATTGGTAAACTCAGACTATAAATAGTTAAATTCTTTGGAATTCTGTAATGTTCTGTATATTTAAAGTAAAAGGAAACATTGATTCTTAAATTAATTGTAATCTAATGGTAGTCTGTGTGTGATTTGTCTCCAGTTTTGAGAGACTGGAGTGAAGCATTATTTCAGGAATTACTGAGGTATTCTGGACAGCGTATATAAAAGCATTCCTATCATTATCATTGTTACAAATCAAATTTTTGAATGTTAACAAAATGTGAATGTTAACCTTTCACATTCACTGCAGTGAATTCACAGAAAGGAAAAAAAGATTGCAATTTTGCTTAATTATTTGACTTAATTATTTCACATTATTAATTCCTTGTGCACTTGAGATAGTTCACTCAAAAATAATAGTCAACATGAGGGTGAGTAAATGATTCTAGAGTTTTATTTTGGGGTGAACTATCCACTGTAAATGGTTACAGTAGGATGTGCCTGTTCCTGTATTTAATGTGATGAAAACACAGGACATGAACACTGGCACATGAAAGAAACACTGGCATTTGTCTCTGCCCAGAGCCTTGTGTTGGCGGCGTGTAAGATTGGTGTTGTGGTGTCAGAACTAGGCTCTGCTCACCACAGTCACAGCAGTCAGGTCAAGCACCCTACATTCATCTCAACACAAGGATGCCCTTGACTGCCACACCACCGTCTGTGAGGCACTGAGACTATCGCTCACTGCAAATGACAGTGCCCTATAGGATGTAGCTTACTTGATCGATGGTTGCCCTTTCTGACTGCTTCCCTGTGAGATTAACTTCTATGTTTCAAATGACAGCTCTCTTCTTCAGTTAAATACGTCTAAACCTTCTACCTGAGATGTTTCTTCATAGTCAGATCAGGATACTCTGGAGCTGGATATCGGCTGGTTGCTGTGTGAAGGCTGTTGAGCAGCATTGTTAATTGATTTGTGGGAGATTATTATGTACCTCAGTAATGTTTTTTTAATGGAGGGTCTTTCTGCGTGAGGACTTCATGTCATGACATTGGTGGACAGCTGGTGCGAGGTGGGAGATCAGGAAAGTTTTCGCTTTGAAGCATGTGTAAGCCTGAAACAACGCACAAGGGATGGATATAGCATAGTTTAATATTCTGTCTTGGCTGTAGATCAAAGCTGTAAATTGTCTGGTGAGTCAGTGAACAAGGAGCCAGTAAGGATAACAGTTTTTTTATGGTTTGTTGGAGCTTCATTGCGGTTCTGTCCCAGAAGGCTATTTTGAGTCCCAAGGCCGGTTCCTTCACCCTCACATCCTCTCCCTTTCCTACCCCTGCTGTGTTCTCATGTCACACTGGCCTTGGACAGACATGTCCACCCCTTCACCCCGGCAAACACACACAGCTAATTCACAAGGACAGTGTAATCATGCCACAGGAGCCAAATATATTTGTCACGAACATGATGTGAAATATAATGTTTTGATTAAATGTAAATGCAAGTAGTAGAATTGAATTATAAAGTGGATTGTTTACAGCAGTTACATTACAATGCTGGTCACACCTGTGGAAAGCAAAAATGGTATTGTAGCCATAGACTGTAAAAAAAGATGGACGACGTGTCTCCGCCTCCTTCCACTATAGAAAAGTGAAGGCAGTTGCCATCTTGAGAAAATGACGTCATTTGGAGCCTGAGTCTGCGCAGTAGAGATTCGTTTGGAGCCCGAGTCTGCGCAGTAGAGTCGTGAGGTGGAGCCGCGGAATCAAACTCCCGCAGACCCAATCAACCATAACGACACGCCCCGTTTTTATAGCATCAAATTACTAGCTAAAATTGAACTCATCACAAAAATGAACAATTGAACATATATCAGCGTGATAACAACTACCTTAAATGACCAAAACCATATTTCGGAAAATTGTATTGGAAGTGTAATTAATTTTTTTATTTTGACTCAACACATGGAGAGGGTGGGGTTTATGACCTGTACTGCCACCAGGGGGCGATTAAAGAGCCCGCAGCTTCACTTTTCAGGACATGTGAGGCACACCCGACTGTAGCAATGACATATAGCATGTTTCATGTGCAAAAACCGTCCCACTTATGTTATTTTTGAGGGAAGGTTCAATTAAATCTGTAGGAAAAGTTCATCTAGAAAAAGTGACCCAAATAACTTCTATAACCTCTCAGATAGAAAACAGAAGAATAATAAGAACAATATATAATTATTGCTTGTTATACTGTATAATAAGCTTGGACTGAGTTCACCATCAGATCATCATCCTGCATCATTAAGACCACTAAACCTCACTGTGTTTCTGCAGCAAATACACTGCAAAGTTTTTTATTAAATTATTATTTTTTTCCTACAGACCAACTGTGGTGATGAGGAGTATAAATTAATAAATATAGAAATATCAAATGGTGCTCTTTGGAGCCAGCGGCCTTGTAATTTCATGTGAGATGATGCTGGATAATCAGTACTGGGTAAATAAGGCCTTGAGATGAGCAACACAGAAGGATTTTGGTGTGATATATTATCTGAGGTGACAGCAATTCAATAATGGTAATGCACATTTCTGCAGGTTCATCTTCAAGAGAATTGAAGTATTGATTGAAGTTCTCAAAGTTAACTCCTCCTATACTCTGGATATTAATAAAACAAGGAAGAAAAGCTTTTTACTAGAGATAAAATACAATTAGCATCTTCGCAGAACAGCTTAATGGGTGAACTTCAAAGAGAAAAGTCATTTCATTTTTGCCAAAAAATTAACACTTTTCTAATAGCATTTCTTTTTTTTTTATACTGTCATTCATGTGTATCAAAGTATTTATGTTTGTTTCCTTATTTGCCATTATATTTCTTCATGGAACAACTTCTTTCTTGTAAGTCACTTAAAGGGTTAGTTCACCCCAAAAATTAAAATTCTGTCTGGGTTTGGAATGACATGAGGGTGAGTAATTAATGACAGAATTTTCATTTTGGGGTGAACTTTAATAATAAATCTGCCCAGATAAGACCTGTGTTAAATGTATGTGACTATACTGGGCCGGGGGAACTTGCAAGAGGCAAGGTTTTTTTTCTTTTTCAGAGCGTATAGTTACAAATAACCCGTGCAAATAAAGTGCAAATAACCCGCCTTGTTGGCAGGTTTGCTGAACTTTTTTCCCTCCCTTTCAAATCTCAGATCACACCGGAAAGACATTTATTTTCAGCAAAAATTAAGGAAATAATCAAAAAGTTGCAAATAAATAAACTAACAGGTAGGGTTAGGGTATAGGGAGGGCTTTATTGTCCCAATGAGGTGGCACCCATTTAGTAATTTGAATTAAAATTATAATTTACACTCAATATGTTATTATTGCATACTGTTTTATAATGTACTACAATAATGAGGTGCAGATAATTGCCACTATTTGCAATAAGTAGTATAAATAAGTAGAAAATCCTGCTATTTTAACATAATGTAATTAGAATCTATACTTAGTGTAAACAAAATATCACAAAAAAATGCTATTTCCGCTTAGTGTAAATAGAATCCATTGCTATTTGCACTTAGTGTAAATAGCATCTATTTCTGTTTGTATGTAGTGTAAATAGCCTCTTTCGCTATTTACACAGTGCAAATAGCCGCTGCCATTTTTTTTTTTTAAATAATAAAATGTGACCCTGGACCACAAAACCAGTCATAAAGGTCAATTTTGTGAAATACATTTATACATCACATGAAAACTGAATAAATAAGCTTTCCATTGATGTATGGTTTGTTAGGATAGGACAATATTTGGTTGAGATACAACTATTTGAAAATCTGGAATCTGAGGGTGCAAAAAAATCAATCCTTTAAAATTGTCCAAATGAAGTCCTTAGCAATGCATATTACTAATCAAAAATGAAGTTTTTATATATTTACAGTACATGATCTTTACTTAATATCGTAATGATTTTTGACATAAAAGAAAAATCGATAATTTTGACCCATAAACTGTATTGTTGGCTATTGCTGTAAATATACCCGTGCTACTTGTGACTTGTTTTGTGGTCCAGGGTCACACATCATTTTTACAACTTTGTTAATTATTTATTTATTTATTTAGTAATGGAAAAGAAAGTTAAATCACAAGAGTTTGGTGCGCCCTCTTCCAATGGTCTTTCTCTCTTGCTTTCTTTTTTCTCTCTCTCTCTCTCTCTGTATTTATATTTAAGTGACTTGCAGCTATTCTGCATCTCAATCAGAGCAGTAGCATAAACAGGACATTCAGTTTCAAAAATGGCTTTACCTCAAAACTTTTTTGTTTTAGAGCAATAGTTACACAGCACAGAGCATAGCAGTAGATGGACTGCAAGATACCAACCAGAAGAAGAAACCACTAAGTGGAAGTAGAAGTCAGCAGAAAAGAGGCATAGATACAGTATAGGGGGTGGACAGGTCCTGGATCCTGAGGAGAGCAGCTCCTGCGCTCACCGTTCTCCAGGAATGCTAGAGGAGTCAGGGATTCTGCCACTTCAGCTGTGAGCAGTGGCGGTCGGAATATTATTTGTGGATCATGATTCTGACCTTGGTTTTGAATCCATTGAACAAGCTCTTCCAGTCCTGTGCATCTTCTGTTCAGCCTCAGCCTTTGTTTCAGACACACATGCCTTGCAAACAAAGCTCTCAGAGCCTCCGCTTTTGGGACAAGACGAGTCCCATTCTTGGCCAGGAGAGCAAAGAGGTAAGAGCCAGCAGCCAGAGACTTTAAGGTTGAAATATTTATTTATTTATGTGGATTATTAGTTTAGAGGGTCAGATGTTGTTGTCTGTCCATGTTTCGCTTGATTTTGATTTTATGAGCCATTTAGTGCAGGCGTTATTTGTGAGGACAAGCGTCAGTGGGATGAGGTCTTTTGATTAAGAAAATAGGCTGACTTTGATTTCCATAAACAAATTTAAAAAAAGTCTAGAGGATCTGTTTTTTCTCCCACTTGCTTTTCAATCTGCTGCGGATGCATTTCTTCATCCTAATAGTACATAATGAGCAAGAGAAGTATTAGATTAACATAAATGAATTATGATTCTGCTTCCCTGGCCTTTGGTAGACTAAGTTCAAGGCTGTCGTGAAACAGAAAGTCATTTTAACTTTTATTTACATTAGTCTTAAATACATACAAATATTTGTACCTATGAGCTCTGAAGAATAGTTTAAATATTCTTATGAATAATATTTGTGTGTTGGTGTGTTTGTTAGTTTAATCAAGGCAGTAGATTACAAATAAGAGTGATTAAAACTCTCTCACTGGAGCTTTGAGCAAATGACTAAACGCCGGTCACCTCTTTAGGGGCCTGGAAAAAATAATGAGATGAAATTTGCCGCCTAAGAGGGTGTTTACAAGTGTAAAGCATTAATGTTCTCCCTGCAGGGATGTGTACTCAGTGGATATCTCAGAGACTAAACACGGCTTCATTACTTCACCCACACTGAGTTACGGCCCACTCAGGTCCTGTCAGAAACATGATAATATTTCTGTCCTACAGCGAGCTTTGTAAGAGGTTTGGAAAAATGGGGAAAACTGACTGAACAGTTTATGGCTTAACTGGCTGGTCTATGAAAATGTGAGATTTTTTAAAACTGTTGTTAATTCCGCATGTCCTAGGAATAAGTTTTAATTGGATTTTATTCTTATGAGAACATAATATATGCCATTTTTTTTCTTTTCCAATTTATTTATATATTTTTTTACATTTATGCAGCATTTCAGTATGAAAACTGGTGGCACAAATAATCTGTGATGTTTGGTTGTATTATACTAAAATCAAATTAAAAACCTAAATTATTTAATTAAATTATTCGAATTATTGACTTTTCAGTAGCCATTACTCCAGTCTTCAGTGTCACATGATCCTTTTATGCTGATTTGCTGCTCAAAGTTCTTATTACCAAAAATAAATGAGTAAAGAAATAATAATAATAAAAAAAACATAGTTGTTGCTGTTGTGGAGACTGTGAAACTTGGATGAATAGTAAGCACAAAAGAACAGCATTCATTTGAAATATAAATCTTTTGATCTTTTTGATCAGTTTAATGTATCCTTGCTTAATTTCTTTCAAAAATGGTCATTGTTTGTTTAAAACATGTTTTAAAAAACATATATAATGTCATTGTAATTGTCCAAATGCTTTTGCTGCATATTTTGAGCAGCAGGTGTTTTTATCTGAAGCACTTCGACATATAAACAGTCATAATTCATCTCATAATCTGAAAAGAGATCTCATTCTGAAGTATATTTCTCCTCAGGTGCTGTCTCTGGGTGCGGATGTCCTTCCTGAGTATAAGCTCCAGGCTCCCCGAATCCACAAATGGACAATTTTACACTACAGCCCCTTCAAAGCAGTCTGGGACTGGGTCATCTTGCTGCTGGTCATCTATACGGCAATCTTTACACCTTATTCAGCTGCGTTTCTGCTCAGCGACGAGGAAGAGGCCGCCATGCAGCGCTGCGGTTACTCTTGCAGTCCACTCAACGTGGTGGACCTCATTGTGGATATCATGTTCGTAGTTGACATTGTGATTAACTTTCGCACAACCTACGTGAATAGCAACGATGAAGTGGTCAGTCAGCCCGGCCGAATAGCCATCCACTATTTTAAAGGCTGGTTCCTCATTGACATGGTGGCTGCCATTCCTTTCGACTTGCTCATTTATCGCTCTGTAGAAGATGTGAGTGAACTTATGGGTAATTTTGGTTTTTAAAGGAATAGTTCACAAAAAAATGAAGATTTGCTGAAAATTCCATGGCCATCGAAGATGTAGACGCGTTTGTTTCTTAAGCCTTGTGTGGTGTTCATATTTTTGTTACTCAGCCAGTGTTTGTGGGTCTGGTGGACCTGCTGCAGTTTTGGATTTTTAATTCAACACAATCAAAAATTATATGTTAAAATACTCAACAGATGTTTACTTCATCCCAATTACAAGCAATATAAACAGCATATATGGTCAAAATTTGCCCTTTACCTTTGTTAGATCACATTTATGAATTAAAGTGCTTCAACCTTGTGTGGGAGTGGCAGGGGCAGAAACACAAAACTCACACTTATACTCACACTCTTACAGACTCTCTCCCACACACACACACACACACACACACACACACACACATAAACAAGCTAATAGCAGTCCCAGACAGTAGGAGGACAGAGTGAAGGTACACAGGACCTACAATTTTACACAGGACCCACTCATTTATAACCCCCGGGTCCCGAACATCCAGTATGTAATATAAGTGTGTAGGGGGGTGGGGGTGTACAGTGAGTGGTCATTGAAAATTTGTTCTGATATATGTTCTTCACAGAAAATGAGCCAAGGCGAATAAGTCTGAGTTTGAAAAAAAAAATTAATAGTATTAATTTTCTTTTGATAAAAAATGAAAACGGGTCCCACAGATCTGAATACCATACAAGGGTTAATCAGAATAGATTTGGAGAAATTTAGCATTATTACATTACTTGCTCACCAATGGATCCTCTGCAGTCAATGGGTGCCGTCAGAATGAGATTAAAAATAGCTGATAAAAATCACAATAATGGGAGACCAAAAAAAGTTTGTTAAAATCCATCAAGACATTTTGAACTTCAAACCATTACTTCTGGCTAAAATACAAGTTTTCTATCTGTAATATTGCGTTCTCATTCTGACGGCACCCATTCACTGCAGAGGATCGATTGGTGAACAAGTGATTTAATGCTAAATATCTTCAAATCTGTACAGTTCATTTTCAGAAAATTTCATTTTGAAGTATTCTTTTTTTTATTATGCCGTTATAGCTTCTGCTAACCATCTCTTAACCTTTCAATCCTCATTGTTTTCCTGTATTGACAGACGACGACTCTGATTGGTCTGTTGAAGACTGCTCGGCTGCTGCGATTAGTGCGTGTAGCACGTAAACTCGATCGCTATTCTGAGTACGGAGCCGCGGTGCTCTTTCTCCTCATGTGCACCTTTGCTCTAATTGCTCACTGGCTGGCCTGCATCTGGTATGCTATTGGGAATGTGGAGAGGAACGGCCCATCTCGGATTGGTTGGCTTGATTCTTTGGGTGAACAGCTGGGGAAGCCGTATAATAAGACGAATCCTGCATCAGGACCCTCTATTAAAGATAAATATGTCACTGCCCTATACTTCACCTTCAGCAGCCTCACCAGCGTGGGATTTGGAAACATCTCCCCAAACACCAACTCTGAGAAAATCTTCTCCATCTGTGTCATGCTTATTGGAGGTTAGTGTATATTCATATGATCTACTTTTCTTCCAAATTGGGATCCACAATTGGGTGTTACTGTATGAGGTCCACTAAAAGTAAAAAAAAGAAAAGAAAAAAAAATTGAAATAAATATATATATATATATATATATATATATTTTTTTTTTTTTTTTTTTTTTCTTCTCTGGCATCAATACATCATGTAGGTGTACATTGATGTTCAAACGTTTAGTTTTTTTTTTTTACCTCTATGCTCTGCATTTATTTATTTATGCTGCATTTATTTGATCAAAATACCATAACAAAATAACAGTTTTCTTTTTTAATATATTTTAAATTGTAATGTATTCCTGTCATGGTAAAGCTGATATTTCAGCTGCCATTACTCCAGTCCATCCCGTGGGCAAAATATTCACACACACACACACACACACACACAAAAAAATCTCTGGAGATTCGGGAACCTGATTGGTGGATGTGGTCCCTGCTGGTCATAATACACACAAATGACAAAATGGCTAGTTATTAATGGAGTGTTCTTCGTTACATTGCAAAAATAAACCAGTAGTCTTGAAAAATGTAAGCGACTTGTCGTTATTTATGATGGTGATATTCGTTCATTTCGTATTTACATGATTCAGTGATATATTCAACATTACATAAATAGACTGTGCGAAAAAAAAACTTGCAGTATGCTTCAAAGTCTTTAAAAAATGAAGGAAAACATGTCCTCCATTAATCTCTATGTACAGTTAAAGTAAACATCTTTAGATTTAATGAACATGAGCTTCAACCAGTATATGTGTGGGTATGTTGACGTCATCTTATGTTTTGATTATTTGGTTTTATGAGAAAAACAGAAGCATGCTGAGTGGACTGAGATGTGAATTTCTGTTTTGCAACAGATCTGATAAGTAAAAAATAAAGTGATATTACTGACCCCACACTTTTGAACAGTAGTGAATAGTATCACAATAATATAATATAATATAATATAATATAATTTTTTTTATTTATCATTTATGATTAATATTTGATATTTTCATGCACAATATTTATATTTTAGGAAGGGGGTCCCTCACAAGGAGATTATCATATTTGGGGGTTTTTGCTTTAAAACTCCCTAGTCTAAATCTAAATCTTTCAATAAAACTAAATTTCTATGGTTGGATAAAAGCCCTACTTTTAAAGAATCAATAATAGTAAACTTCCCCACAAAACTTGATTAGTACATGCATTTTGAAGACTAAAGTGGATCAGTCTTTTCTGAGTTTATTAACACACTGCTCTGAAAGAAAATGTTTGTGTGTTGTTTTCCTCACAGCGCTGATGTATGCTAGCATATTTGGAAATGTGTCAGCCATCATCCAGAGGCTGTACTCTGGCACCGCGCGTTACCATACTCAGATGCTGCGGGTTCGGGAGTTCATCCGTTTCCACCAGATCCCCAACCCACTCAGGCAAAGGCTGGAGGAGTATTTTCAGCATGCTTGGTCGTACACTAACGGCATTGACATGAATGCTGTGAGTCACAGAGCCACATACAGAATAGCCCTCTTGTGAACACCTGGGCATACTCTATTTTTCCACTCTGTTTATTTTTGCATGCACACATGACAGAGCATGTAACGTGGTACCAACCTGTGTTTTATCACATTGCAGGTGCTGAAGGGGTTCCCAGAGTGCTTACAGGCAGACATCTGTTTGCATCTGAATCGTACACTGCTGCAGAACTGTAAAGCTTTCAAGGGCTCCACTAAAGGTTGCTTGCGTGCTTTGGCTATGAAGTTCAAGACTACACATGCTCCACCTGGAGACACCTTGGTCCACGCTGGTGATGTCATTTCAGCGCTGTACTTCATTTCTCGTGGCTCCATTGAGATCTTAAAGGGAGATGTGGTAGTGGCCATTTTGGGTAAGTGATAAGTCAAAGTGAAAGTGACGTGACATACGACACACACCCGGAGCAGTGGGCAGCCATTTATGCTGCGGCGCCCAGGGAGCAGTTGGGGGTTCGGTGCCTTGCTCAAGGGCACCTCAGTCGTGTATTGAGGGTGGAGAGAGCACTGTACATTCACTCCCCCCACCTACAATCTCTGCTGGCCCGAGACTCGAACTCACAACCTTTGGATTATGAGTCCGACTGCATATATCAGGGCATTCCATTGAGCTCTTCCCCCCAAAAAACATTCCTAAAATATAAAAGCAGCTATATCTTTTCATCTTTAAAGACCTTTTCAATATTATGAATATATGTAAAATATTATCTACAATTTGTATACATTCTATTACAGTGACACTATCTTTTTTCTACCTACTATTAGAATACTTTTGATCATTTCAACATTAAATAAAAAGACTGTATGGATAAAATGTTGTTTTTAGTTCATATTTAGGTGATCACGCAGTTTTATGGTAATATGCTTTAAAAAATTATGGAAAAAATGTCTTCCATGAATCTCTATGTTCAGTTAGAGTAAACATCTTTATATTTAATACACATGAGCTTCGTCCAATATGTATGTTGGTCTGTTGACTTTATTTTATGTTTTGATTATTATTATTATTTATTTTTTGAAAAACAGAAGCATGCTGAATGTAATCAGATATGATTTTTTGTTTTACAACAGCTCTGATAATCTTTATATACTGTATGAATATAGTTTCATATTTAAAGACTTTTACAGTGACACTATCTTTTTTTCTACCCACCATTAGAGTACTTTAAGATATACGAACTTGAGGAGAAGCAATAAAACAAATGAATTCTGATTATTTTATGGATTATGACTGCAGAGTGACTGCACTTATAAATGCAGAATAGAACAGTAAACGTCACTAATTATTTTATTTTATTTTATTCATCCTTAGTGCATTTGAGAAATGAGAAAGCTGTTGTTGTATGGCTCCATCTTGTGGACATTTTATTATTTTTCGTGCTAGTTTTTTTTTTTAAATGACACACAGCACCATCTGTTGTTGATGCATAAAAAACCATCTGTTTTCTAAGGATGAATTTGGAATAACTTACTAGCATACTGCATACTACTCTTAAGCCGTAGTCACACTAGACACACACTAGACACTAGCATGCAAAATTCCTTCGGACCCTCAACAGTCGTGGCATGACGTCACACTCTGCAGTGTCTTTTTAAAAATTAAATCAATGGAACGAATAGTGTAGTGTGATTGGCCCTTTACTGTTACCAGCCTTTTTCTGCCTTATATTGCAAAAATAGAACTGGGTGGAAGTATGAATTCAAAGTGTTTAATGTCTTTTACCTGAGGAAAGATGCATTATGTGACTCAAAATCTCTTCCTTTGGCTTATACTCAGGCAAGAATGATATATTTGGAGAGCCAATTAACTTATATGCGCGTCCTGGAAAGTCATGTTCTGATGTGAGAGCACTGACGTACTGTGACCTGCATAAAATCCACAGAGATGATATAGTGGAGGTCTTGGACATGTATCCAGAGTTCTCAGACTACTTCTGGAGCAACCTGGAGATCACCTTCAACTTGAGAGACGTAAGCTCGCACATGCCTGCGCTTTAATAGTACTTTAATAGTAGGTGCGCTTTTGAACATTTGTCTTTATCTTCTCAACAGACTAACGCTAAAGCTGGGTCAACGAGCAGTGACACTGAAGATTCTGACCATGGCTGTCTTGACCATCAAACACAAAGAGCAAAGCTGTTCTTCCAGTCCAAAAGAAACTCTATCCCACAAGGTAAGAGCAAACACTTTGTGATAGCTTCTAGATTCTTTCAGATTCTTGGATTTCATTTCTACTGCAATTTCTCTTAGTAGCAGGTAAAGAGAAGACTGAAGAAAATCTCAATAAGATGACTTTCAGAACTCAGAATTCAAACAAGCAGCACAAAGATAGACGAGCTGCTCATCGGGACTCAGACATTTTTGCCTCCCAATCCAGCAGTGATGAAGAGGAAGAGACCCGACGGCCCACTGCGATAGTAGACTGCTCTCAGAGCCGTATCGCTAGTGTCAGCAATGCTAATAGAGACAAGAACCACAACAGCAGCAACTCTTTCAATGCACTGTCAGGTAGGATTCTGATAATGTGAACTGTGACTAATCGGTTAATACTGGCTTACTGTCTAATTTACAATAGGTGTATTATATAAGTGTTATGTATTGGCTTACCTACCTGAAAAAAAAAAAAGTGGACTAGGAATAAAAAAATGAGGAAAAGAATTACACAGATCTTAAAGGGTTAGTTCACCCAAAAATGAAAATTATCCTATTATTTACTCACCCTCAAGCCATCCTAGGTGTATATGACTTTCTTCTTTCAGACGAATCCAATCGGGAGTTATATTAAAAATTGTCCTGGCTCTTCTAAGCTCTATCATTGCAGTGTTTCTGTTACACAGTCCAAAACACTTAAAATAAAGTGAGCGAACCCATAAAAAAACGTGCCTCACACGGCTCCGGGGGATGAATCCATGCGTTTTTGTTAGAAAAATATCCATATTTCAAATGTAATAAACACATCTCTCTCACTTTATCTTACTGTCATAAGCTGAGGCCATTCCGGCAGATGACGTAGGACGTCTGCGTTGCGTGATTAGTGACGAGCGCAGAGAGAGAACAAAACAAAACACCGGTCACGAATTAGAAACACAAAACGAGGATTTGTAAAGAAAAATGTCGGATGATTTCGATATAAGCCATGAGGAGACTGGTTTTCCTCTGGTCCTATGTCATCCGTCGGAAAGGCAGTCTCTTGTGAACGCGCCCACGACAGATAGCGGAAGTTACACAAAACTGTTTATATCGTTTTAAATATGGATTTTTCATCAATTCGCTACAGGAGGCCTTTATTCCCCCCACGGAGCTGTGTGAGGCACATTTTTTTTATGGATTCGCACACTTTATTTGACGTGTTTTGGGCTGTGTAAAACAAACACCCGCTGACTGCAATGATAGAGCTTAGAAGTGCCAGGACAATTTTGATTATTACTCCGATTGAATTAATCTGAAAGAACAAAGTCATATACACCTAGGATGCCTTGAGGGTGAGAAAAAGATGGACTAATTTTAATTTTTGGGTCAACTAACCCTTTAACATTTATGTTCATTTGAATGACATAACTGGATTCATTTTCAGTTAAGAAATTAGTTCAGCCAAAAACTTAAGTTGTCATCATTTACTCACCCTCATGTCGTTCTAAACCCATAAGACTTTTCTTCATCCTTGAAACATACATGAAGATATTTTTGAAGAGATTTTTGTCCCTCACCTCGATTGAAACTCCATTACTAAAAACTTTGATGCTTCAAAAAGTTCATTGAGAGATATAAAAGAAATCCATTCAAATTGAGCGGTCCATCTTTTCTGAAGTGACACAATCGTAATGATGATTTAAAATGAATTAAAAGCTTTTATTCACATCAACAACACACATAGCTCATCAAACACGGTAAACCAGAATCTCAAACATGCTTGCATGACACACAAGAACAAACATTGGTTCTCACATGTCAGGCAAGCATGTTTGTGCTTCAATTTTGCCATATTTGATGCGCTGTATGTATGTGTTGATGCATGTATGTCTAATTAAATCTGTTTATAAAAGGATTGTGTCTCTTCAGAAGACTTTGATTAAACTGTTTGATTCATATGGATTTACGTTTCGATTTTTGAAGGATGAGTAACCTAAATCTTTCAAGGTTCATTAAAACATCTTTTTGTGTTTCGAAGATGGGTGAAAATCTAATGGATTGGGAACAACATGAGGGTGAGAAAATGATGACAGAAGTTTATTTATTTATTTTTTTTGGCTGAGCTAACACTTTTAAAGGATACATTCAGAAAAAAAGGAAAGTTTTGTCACCCTCATGTTGTTCCAAACCTGAATAAGCTTCTCTCTTCTGTGAAAAACAAAATCACAAAGGTAGTGGTCACTCTTAACCTAAAGGTTTTGAAGGTTTCAAGTTTCCGAAAGGATGCAGAAGCACCACACAAATATTGTTAAAATATAAGTCATAATTCACTGATAATCTTTCAAACCAGTGAGCTATTAACCATTGCGGCCAGATCATTGAGTCAGTGTGAACTCAAGAACCAGATATGATTCATGAATGAATCATTTGGGCTAGTTTTCATTGTATAACCACTTTAAATTCAGTATGTTTTCCACACAAATAAATTGCATGACTCCAGAAGACTCATGGTGCTTGATGCTCCAGTGAAATAACTCATCAGGATATTCTTACAAAATTCAGGTTTGGAACAACATGAGCATGTGTAAATATAATGACCAAATTTTCACTTTTGGGTGAACTCTTCTCTTGCAGTGAATGCACAATTTTGACATTACCCTTATCTTAAATTAGGTGCTCTTTCTGGGGTTTCTAACATCTTCAGCTTTTGGGGGGACAGTCATGGTCATCAGTACCAGGAAGTACCCAGCCACAGCATGTCCTTACCCTCATCTTCGGTGACCTCTAATACTGTCCTGCACAGTGCTACCCATCGTCATTGCAGTGAGGTAGAGAATAGACTGGAAATGTTGCAGAGACAGCTCCACCGGTAAGATCCCACTATAGTGTTGTTATCTTGGCATCCTTCACTCTTTATCCATATACCTTGAGCTGTGTTTGTCGTCTTGTTTTTTTTAAAGATTGGAGAAGCGCATGTCAACAGACATGGGGGCCATAATGCAGTTGCTTCAGAGGCAGATGGTGCTGGTTCCACCAGCCTACAGCTCTGTGACGTCCCCTATAAAAGCATCTCCAAATCCACCCAAACCAGGCCAGAAACTGGGCCATCCTGTCAACCCTTTAGAGACAGAAACGCCAGCCATTCTCTCAGAGGTATTTCACAAACCACTGTCATCAATTTTCATCGAATCTCATACGAGTCTTTAATTCATTCTCTTGGACTTTTCCTAGATACTTGAACCCCACGACTTTGAAAGTCTGTCAGGTGCAATGGAGCTCCAGCTCAGGGACTCTTCCTTACAACCCTCCTCTGAGACTGCTTCTGGGGCTTATATGGGACGACTGCCACATAGCATAGGCTACAATTCAGCAAATGTCCCTAATTATCTTACAGCTCACACTGATCACCAACAAACAGTCATAGCTGATCAAGGTAGTTATAGTTTTTTAGATGCAGAGCCTATTGGACCTGTTCACAATCCACAATCTGGACTGAGGTTAGATTTGGAGTCTTCAAGACGCCTATCATTGCCAGTGCAACATCACGTAGAGGATGATTCCTCAATCCAAAAACGGCATGGCTCTAATCCTGGGTGTTAAGATTGCAACTTTTGTTCAGCATCTCAGTGGAAAACAATGCATGCATCCTGATGGACCACAGCAATGTTGGCAGAATGTTTTGAAGACCTTCTACATCAGGTTCATATTAATTACCTCAGAAAGTCTAACGTAATGGCATCATTAATGTCCCTGTAGTTTGGTACATTTGTGTTAGCTGGTCTAACTGTACTTGTGGTTTTTACCTGCCTCTCACTGAAAACGTTTTATTTATTTTACGAAAGTGTTCTCTTGTTATTTTGACGTGTCAATGTGAGTGTGATTTTGTGTTGAATTGATTGTTTGTTTGGACGTCTTGGACATATTGTAGCAATACACTAGAAAGTCCCATCAGAGAATGATTTATTAGGGTTTAAATGGCCATTTGGAAATTTTTTCTCAGGTGGAGGAACCCGAAGCTAATCTCTAGTAGCTGAAATACCTCAGAGTGAGTGATTCCAGGGAACAACAGTGAATCCTGCTGAATAACATGCCAGCAGTTTACATGACTGAAAGCATGTGTTTATATCTTTCAAGGCCATCCATTACACAGATTTTCCTTTGAGAATATGTTCACTCTAAATATATAATATCAGTTTGGCCAAGGGGTCATAATGTGTTAAATATGATTTAGACAGTTTATGAACGAAAATCCATTTTGATCATAATCCATATCATTATTGCCATTAGTGTTGAAATATACATATATAATACATAATATAATCAGTTAGCACTGGTTCATGCCAAACACATCCAGTAGTAAGCCATACTATAAATGTGAAATATATTTATAAGGAATGTGATTTATAGAAAGAGTATAGCTTGGAATGTTCATATGTATTATAACATGTAATTTATTGCAATCCTAAGTAGGAATATTTATTGTTAGCTTACTATAAATAGATTATTGTGCAGATTTTTTCTCTTGTAACTTATAATCAAATTCACACTGAATAAATTAATTCACATAATTCAAAAGTCTTCTGAAGTTTATGAATCACGTCTCTATCACGTCTGACTGAATGAAAGAGAACCATCAACCTTTCCTTGTGTTTCCCTGGTGTCAAAAATAATGTTTTTCTTTTTCTAAATGCCAGCACCTCTGCAGTGCTGCTGCCAGCAAACACCAATGCAATCCATTTTCAAGGCTTTGATATTTATGTCAGTGGATTCAATCCATAGAACTAGAGGGGGAAACTGAAAGTCTCTCTCTACCCAATTCCACTGTACTGCTAAATTAAAACAGGAAGTTGGTGTGAGTCTAAAAGTAATGTGTATCCTTCTGCTCATTACTTCTTGTTTTGCTCTCAACCTAATCTCTGTCCTTTGAAATATCTTTTCAGCATCAAATATGTATAAGAAATACCAAAATACTTTATGAGTACATTATAATAAGGCAAAATGAAGACAAACCCTTCCAGCTCTGGCAGACAGGAAAAGGCCCACCTAAACTTTTAAAATAGAAGCATATCCATACAGTAAACACAGTTCAACCTGGCAATATGACTGTAAGACCACTATAGCATACATAGCAAGAAGGACAATTCATTGAACTGTTTATTCAAGCGTAGCTCCTAAAAGGAAACTCAGGTTCAGTGTAATAGGAAACCAGCAGAAAGAGACACACCCATTTACAAAAATAAAGGGAGTCCTGCACTTAGCCTATTATTGTTATATTTTTATATTTATGCTTCTTAATCATGTTCCAGAACCGGATAAACAACACAATAGAGGAATTCCGTCCTTCCACAACACTTGGTGCTCTTTTACACTCGCAGCCTATTTTTGTAAGGGTGTCATAAATGTATGAGGTTACATTCAGGGGATTTTCAGATGCATTTTCGCATAAAGGACAGGTAACTACAAGGGTATCACGTCTCATCGGACAGTCTGATGTTCCTCGATACAATGTCATCTGGTCTGATGCCCAAATAGATCTATTCAGCGCGCTGTTGCTGATGTATTGATTGGCGAATCTCCCTGCCTCTCATCAGTCATCAGCATACTCATTGTGTCCATTAGCTGTCCATCAATACTGGTGGGGGACGCATGTAAGAACCGAGAGGATGCTCAAGTCCAAGAGCAGCATAGTGAATATAGTGAAAATAGCGGAACGAGTACAATTATCCTGAATTGTGATTGGTCGAGGGGAATAAGGGGCGGGGCGTCGCCCTGAGATCACAGAGGCGCACTGTACGAGAGGGCGGATCTGACTCTGCACATCGGCCAACACTACAGCGTACTGAATTTTAAAAACAACAACAACGGGTAAGTGCACTTTGGCATTGTGATTAACGCTCACATTATACAACCTCACTATAGGAAATGCCTATGCATTAAAATAGCCTACACGTAATGAAGACAAAACGAATCGGCGCGCACGCGTAGATTGTGATGCAGTCGCAGTCCCTGCTTGACAGGCGTTAGTTATTGTTACATATACGCGAGATAACCATGCGATGTAAATAAAGGGTGTCCGTGACTCATCGCTCTTTCATTCCCAAACGTTCCCAAACACGTCGACCTGTCGAGATTTCTTTGTTTGGGCACTGCCGCAGTTTGGATGCTCAGGACAGGTGTCCTCCGCAGCAGCAAACCTCTATAGAAAACTACGCTAGTTACATAACTTCAGTAGCCTACAGTGCCACATATTGCTTCAACATTGTGGACTTTGTGGATGATGAAATCGTGCGAGGTTCCTTATAAAGGACGTTTTTAGCTTGCACCCCATATAAACTACAAGCGTGCGACGCGACAAACCAGAACGCGTCTGTTATAATAAACGAAGCTGCTTTGATTGTAATAAGCGCGGTCTAGTCTGTCGCGTCGCATCGCATTGTTCTCATTCATACTGGGTCTGTGCATCGCGTGCTCGGCTCTCTGCAGTGCACCTCTTCAACATGTCTCATGGACATGCGTCATGCTGTTAAATGCAATTGAAATGGGACACACGATCAGGAACCGACGCATTGAGGGTCATGCATGGATGTCTGGGACTGTGGGAGACGTTCATATGTGTTATGAAACGTGGCTATTCCCTCATGGCCTCTTTTTCTCGTTTGATATTCTGAATTGTTGCATTCTAGAGGGACAGGGGAACAACACGTTGACCACACCCCCCTTAAGTCTTATTCCTTATTTAGTTATTGCATGTTATTTCTCGTTCTTTGCATTGTGACTGGCTTTGTTTGTTTTGCATACAGGTCATGAACAAATGTCAGTGGTGTTTATTCAGGTAAAGCTGGTGTGAAGGACAAGGAGGTGTCCTTTATTGAGTCTGTTTTCTTGTCTGTATTTTCTTATTTTTGCATGTAAACTGGGACAAATATGTTTAAAGATCGATTCGCTTTTAAATATCAGGATTAAATATAGCAGTGATTAATGCCACAAAGGTTGTTGTCATTCTGCAAATGTTTTCATTTGCCTGACATGATTGCGCTTTAACATGTAAATGCTCTTAGGAAGCACATAAACAATACACTGGTAAATAAAAATGTTCCTCTCAGACAAAAGCCTGTATAAATAATATCAAATCACTCTCAACTATTACTGTGCATTTTAACTGATGATTTGGCTTTGCAAAACAATCTATATTTGCTTGGTAAACTTCAAACCTGTTCTCATGGATTATGATCATTAATCATCATATTTTTATGAGCTGCAACATTTAAAATCTACATAGTTCATAATAGCCTAATTGTAGTTGGCGCTGTTATGCTTCTGATGGTAGTTGGTTTACACGGTTTCTAACTAGACCAAATTGGGGTCTAGATCAAGCTAGACCTTGATAAAGCTGGTAGACAATGTCAGACTGGTAACAACCCAGCTCCAAAAATGATCTTGGGCACTTTAAACTGATATGACATTTTTTTTCAGTGGGGATATAGACCTTAATTTGACAGATTTTTTATTTATTTATTTATTTTTTATAGAACTTACATTAATCTCTTAACTGTCACACTTCCCCTCAGATGGACACCTAAGTTTACTTCACTATATTACAATTAAATCCTAATCTAATCATGACAAGCTATATATCAAATGAAAGCTTAAAACCTTTTTAAAATCAAATATTGCATTACCATGGAAATGGTACTTTAAAATCATATTATAAAACATATTAGTTAATGAATTTTAACAATTTAAGTTTGGATAGTGCACATTCATGTCTATATTCAAAAAGGGGGTGACAGTTAAGAGGTTAATTGTTATTTACATAATACATTTACACATAGTGTGGTTGTAATTTCACACACAAAAAAAATGTTATGTGCTCCATCATGAACATGAAAATGTCCCGTAAATCATTCAGTAAATTAAAAAAAAAAAAAAGTTTTATGTAAATATAGGGTGAACTATAGGGTGAATCAACAGTGTCATCATATGTTGCTGGGAAAGGGAAGCTCTGTAAGATGGCATGCTGTTTTCTGGACAGCCATGATTCTGGGGTGTCAGGTCAGGGCCTGCCGGCCTGTTGTGATGCCCTGCGTCCCGTCATACATAATCTTCATTCCCCTCACTGATGGCCTCTGACTCTAATCCGCACAGACACCCCCCCTCCGCTGTTGTGCTGTGACCATGGGCAGGATGTTGTTTATAAGGGGGGCCAATAGCACTCTCCCCATTTTAGGATGATGATGTAAGCTGAGGGTGAGAAATATACAAGATCATATTTTGTTACAAAAATATCTGGTTAGCTGATAATAATGTAACACTACAATCCAACTCAGCAGTTTGACAGTTTAAGGTGTCTTATTTTTGGATGCCTCACTTTTACTCAGAAGAGATAGACAGAGACTGGTAGCGGCGCAGATACATAAACCCTGTCACAATGAGTGGCAGCCAGTAACCGCATGCTCAGTGGCTTTGGCACACAATGGAACACATTGAGCCAGACCCCCATCCCACGTTCTGTGTGCATTCATACAGGAATGGTTGGAATACAGCGTTTACACAGCAACACAAATGGCTGCCAAATGCCAGCCCAGTATCTCTTCTCAAAAACTCTTGTGAGCTCGCCATTCTCCTTTAAACCGCACGAGGACAGAGCGTGCGCTTCTGTCAGACTCTGTGTAGATTTTGGAGCATTTGGATTTAGTGACATTTGAAGAGACACATTTACACAAGCTCAAACAATTTGAATTTAAAAAATCACATGAATTTAAGAATGTCCCAGTAATCTTACTTTTTTACTTTAGAGGGATAGTCCACCCCAAAATGAACTGTTTACTCACCCTCATGTTGTTCCAAACCTGTATGCATTTCCTTCTTCTGTGAAGCACAAAAGGATACATTTTGAGGAACATTGTGAACCCAGCATTGAAGCCCACTGACTGTCATTTTATAGACAAAAATATTTCTCAATATATCTTCATGTTCCACAGAAGAAAGCAAGACATACAGGTTTGGAATTACATAAAGGTGAGTAAATTATGACAGATTGTAATTTTTGGGTGGAGTGTGTCAAACCTGACGATCATGTTCTCCAGCATGATTCAAAGAGCATCTTGTGCTTCAGTGGAAGAAGAACATCTGACTGTCTGTACAAAGAGTCAAATGATCAGTGTCACACATTCACTTACTTGATTAGTGTCCTAAAACAGTGCAGAATATCTTAATTTAAATGTAGTAAATTAATTTATTAACATTTACTCATTTTAATTTTTTTTTTTAAATCTCAAAGCTTTTATTTCCAATTAGACTTTCCATCCTAGGGGCTGTATTACAGGACTTATCCTATCTGCATAGTAGCCATGGTAATTCAACTTTAGAAGTAGAATTATTTTCTAATAGTCAAGAATTAAGATAAGTAGTTTCTTTAATACAGCCTCAGATGTTCAGTGTGGTCTCAGACTTTTGGATGAACACTGTACTTACTCACACGCATACACCCACCCACAGAGTTCAGGCCTCTTGTATCAAACGGATGATTTAAGCCAACAAGAGTGTCCCTCCGAAACACAGAGTGATGGCACTCTGTGAGATGCCACTTTGTGCCAGGGCTGGTGACATCACGCAGGGCGCAAAGAAAAACTGCTGAATCACAGCAGGACAGGGCCATGTCAGAGTCAGAGCAGTAAAAGTGCAGGGATGTACCTGTCTCATTTACCACGGTCTGATGAGTAAGCCTTAGGATACCACACCATATGACCAGCCATATGACCTGTTTTTTTCTCTCTCTGGCTTTAATAATACAGTATTGTTATTGTTAACCAAATCTAAAACGTAACAAAGATCATTTTTGGTAACTGAAATACAGCTTAAATAAAATGTAAATATTATATGAAACACTTAAAGGCATAGTGCACCCAAAAATTATTTTAATGATGTCCTTACTACCTTTCTGGGCCTTGAACGTGCTGTCTATGGAGGGTCAGAAAGCTCTCAGATTTCATCAAAAATATCTTTGTGTTCCAAAGTTGAACGAAGGTCATTCATGAAAATGTGCTTACATATCGAATTATCAACAAAATTGAATGGGACAATGAAGAAAGATCTCTGGATTATAGTACTCAAGTTTGTTTTGTCAGATGTTTAGTTTATGTTCATACGGTCTAATGTTACTGTACATCAGTGTGTGCCGCTGTAAAGAAACAGCTGATTACAGTAAGTGTTTTGGGATGATTTTGTGACGTCTGCAGGGGATTCAGTCTGGCTGACAAATACGAGGGGGAATCACTCTACCTCTAATCCCTTCATTTTTTGGACCAGCTGGGCCTCTTACCATCCATCCATCAGGATATCAACAGAATTACACTTTACATCCATCCACATACAGGGGGATGGGGAAAACAAGGAGGGGTGGAAGAAATGCAAAGATAAAGCTGTGGATAACTAATAAAAGTGAATAGGAAAGAGGAGATGAATTCTGGCTAGGTTCTGGGGCAGCAGCATTTTAATCCCATGTTTAGCTTTGAACAGACTTGCATAATCACATTAACGTCTATACTGGATAGATCAAAACCGTTGTGGAGATTTGTTTGGCTCTTAAATCATTTGCCCCCCGCTGTCAAAATGCACGACGGCTTGATTTTTGGTTTGTATGTTCGTCACGCAACAGCGTTGCTGCTTTTTGGACCTTTGTTGAACAGGACAGTGTGTAATTGTGTTAATCTGGGTTCTCTGAATGTGGATAGTGTGACGGCTAGAGAAACAATGAGACACAGTTAAACTCATGCGATGGCAAACAAACACGTGCCTTGGGCTAGTGCACAATGACAAGCTCTCTGTCCCTTTCTTTCCCTCACTATCCTTTTCTGAGTTTTCCTTCATTTTCTCTCACTGACACTGTTTATTGGCATAATACGTAGTTGTTTTGTTTGAACTGATAAATTTGAGCAAATCAAGAAGTTGAATTTTAGTCTAGTGACACCTGATGTTAAACAGGTTCAAATGCTCGTAATATATAATCGTGTTTTATAGAAGCATTTTCTCTTGTGTTCTGCTGTTTAAAGGAAATCATCAGTTTAACCTTTTAAAGTATGACTTATATGACAGCTGTACATTTGGCATTCAGCCACATCCTTCAAAATGGCTGCTGATCTTAATACGTGGTGCACAGGCAGATCAGATTTGTCTGGGTCTGAACATCTGGCCATGTTTGTGTGTTGTAAGCTTCACACGAGAAGTCTCTTGAGTGTATGGCCCCTCTGAGTGTATCCTAAATTGGTAATTGATTTGAAGATATGAATTGTTATCTATTAACTTTATGAATGTCGGTTGTAGGGATCGAAAACAGGCCATTCGATTTTTATTGCAGGATTATCTAGGGCAAGATATATGGAGAGTATAATGCCCTTTCAGCTGCATGACTTCGTAATTGTGTTGAGGCCTGCTTTGTTTTCACTGCTCGCCCTCACTTTTTTTTTCTACAGGAGGATGGACTTCAGTTTACGTGATGCCTTCACAGATGGGGCACCTAAGGCAACCCAGGACAGCCTGCTGAAGAGGGATTTTGTGGCTGGGTTGGAGGCACAGACCTATGATGATAAAGTGGGTGAGACTGTTGGGAAGACAGACTACCGCCCCCTTCTGGATGGGATGGATGGCAAAAGGGAAGGTATGTGTTTTTCTTAATGTTATTCAATAACAAAATGCTTTAATTGAAAACAAAAAGGATATGATTGATCAAGGATATTTAATGTCCAAGCAACTTTTTTTTTTCATACAATAAGCTTCCAAATGGTTCAAAAAAACACCATAAAAGTATATAATTTGTGACATATATTTAGAATATGTTACAGAAATTTCAAATAAGTGCTGTTCTTTTAAACTTTTTATTCACCAAAGGAACAAAATGTATCACACTTTCCACAAACATATTAAGCAGCACAACTGCTTGTAACATTGATTAGAATAAGATTTTTTTCCCCCTTGCACACCAAATCATCATATTAGAATGTGACTGGAGTAATGGTTGCTGAAAATTCACAGGAATAATTAATAAATTAAAATGACTAATAAATTAAATAATGAAATTATATTTTGAAATATATTTGAAAAATAAAGCAGTTCATTTAAATTTTGTTCATATTTGACAGTATTACAGGTTTTACTTTTTTGGCGTTTTTGTTTTTCTTTCAAAAACCTAAATATCGTCCTCAAACTTTGAACATTAGTGTATTTATTTGCTGCTTCTATTTGCTTCTTTTTGTTTAATGCAGATATGTTGGTTATATTGTGTAGTACAAAGCAACATTAGTTCACTTTCACTTTTGTAATTTACTGTCTTCCTTTTGCATTGGGCTGTAATCTGATGTATCTAATCTGAAGTAGATGCTGTTTGTGGTTGTTTATTTGTGTTTCTCTCTTCTCTATCTGCCAAAATGTATAATGGCAAGTGGCAGAAGCACATTTTATTCCTTTCCTCTAGTATCACATCCTGTTCAAGTTGGTTTCATGAGAAAAAACTCATTGATATTCCAAGGTATTTTGGGTTGCTTTTATGCTTGTTTGCCTAGGACATACGCCTGATCATGGTTGGCAACATCTCAGATCTAAGAATTTCCCCTAAGATTTTTTTTTCTCGCCTCGCCAGCCGCCTAAAACCATGCTGTCTTCTGCCAAGAAGCCTCCAGAGTGAACTCTAGGTTCAGTTAAGCGAACACCATCCTTCCTCTTGGGTTACAACCATCACCACTATTTATTCTCAAAAGTGTTTATAATTTGCTGGGGCACATTTTTACAGTTTAATCACCTGGTATGCATGAGAGCACTAATAGATTCTAGGCTACTGAAGAAATATGCTAAATTTGGTATTGTTTTGGAAGTTAGTCATTGGTAAAACATCTAGAAACAAACAATTTTAGTAAAGGTCACATAAAGACTATGAAATATCTGTGGGTAGATGAACTTTGATGAAGCTTTTGAGTGTTTGGTTTTTGGAATTAGGCCATCCTTTTATATTTCTCTTTGCATTAATCATATTAAAGTGTTTGTTTTGTTTTCTACATGTAAGATAATATGCAGAAATGTTGACCTTTACAGTATGAGATTGGGCTTGTGCTTGACAGAATGCTTAGACATCAATACAGCAGGATGCCCTCTCAACAACAGCAAGGTATGTGTATATGTGTGCATCAGTGAGCATGTATGTGGATGCTGAGATCGGCAGATCTGTCTACAGCAGATGTGACGGATACTTTTAATAGCTTCAGCCAAAGATCCAAATGAGTGAGATTAAATTTCCGCCTCCATTAAGAGAGAGAAATGGCCATTTATTTGATGTTACTGTAAAGACTTGCACTCTCGGTATCATAAGGCTGTAGCATCTCATAGTTGGCATATAGCAGAAGCTTGTGTTTCTGTAGTGGCTTCTCATCAGATCATTGCTGGAACTGAAATTTTTGTGAGAAATAATTACTAAGTGTAAGTTGTCAGTATTGATAAAACATCATGGCCAGCTAGCAAGCAAGGAAGATATATTTCCTGCATGCCACACTTTTTCCACTGAAAAGATTGTGTGAGATAATAAAGCTTGTGTATTGACAAAGTAATAAAGATTTATGGAAATTGTAAGTTGTCTGTTGACAAGCGCTTGGAGGCTCATTTCTAAAGAACAAAGTACAAGTTAAAATGATTAATCAATAACTATGCTGGCTATTACAGGCTGTGCAGCTACTTGGAATCATAATAAAATTACACTTGCGGTCCATTATTCTATATATTTTCATTAATGTCGTTTTTAATGTCATAAAATTTTTATATCGCCTTACATCTAATAAACTGTAGAAATTATTGCTTTCTGGCAAATTACTCATTATTTGCAATGCTCTTGTCCTATTTTGCTCTCACACTACCTTCCTTTTCAAACAGTTGCATGTTGCAGACAGCAAGGGTATTAAATTGGGTTAGAAATGATTATTTTCATTATGCAATAAGTTTATTATTTTTAATATATCGCTATAATAAATTTTACATGGGTTACCATTTTGTTTTATTGTTCGTTTTAGTTGTGAGATCTGTGGGAAGGGTGATGTAGAAAAACTCATCACTTGTCACAAAATCTAAAAAACGTATGAGCAATCTCTTATCACTATCTTTAATATGATATATTAAATCTGTAGTCTTTGAATATACAAAAAAAACAAACTTGGTTGTTATTTATATCTAGTTGTTATTGAAATACGACTTGTGAAAAAGCTTGTGTCGACTGAGTAGTTGGTATATAAACATGAATTACTAAATAAAGGAAAATAATCCAAATTACATTAAGTAGATTCAAGTAGAATTATTTTTTTTGTATCATTTCAGTGTGCTTTAAAAGAATACTCCACCCAAAAATGGTGGAAAATTGGTTATCATTTATTCACCCTAACCTGTATGACTTTCTTTCTTCTCTGGAATACAAAAGAGTTTTTTTAAATGTTTTTGTATAGTGGAAGTCAGTGGGGTCCAATGATGTTTGGTTCCCAACGTTCTTCAAAATATCTTCTATAATTAGCTGTTTAGTTTTAACAATATTTCTGTACAAATTGTGTAGTTTATCTATCATGTTTGTGCTCTTTTGTAACCATATTGCATGTTAGAGACTCTCTGGTTCTTTGTCTGTGCTGCTGGTACTCACAGTACAGCACTGGTTTATGACGTTATGTAACTGATGCTGTGCTGAATAGGATGTCTGCTCCCCCCTTAAACTGCAAAAGGAGGATCTCTACCACAGCATGACTTGGCAGTCTGCACCTCAAGTGCCTCATGTCTGGGACAAAAGTGACTATTTTTAGTCCCTCTTCCATTTTTTGGCTTTTAACTGAAGCTTGTTTTCAAGTTCATATGCTTCTCTTTGTGTGGCCATTGCTCTGCTGGGGTTTATTTTAGTGCACCATCAGCATCCTGGAGCATAAAGAAGATTGAAAACATGGTACTTGAGGCATAAACGCACAAATCACCCATTAAGTTCGGGCCCTCTCTACCTTATCAACATTCAACACAAAGGCCTGGCCAACAGATTCCCATTGCATCCTTGCTAATATAGCAGACACAGTGTGACTCGGAGTGACATGTACACTGATCCTGTTCCACAAAGAGGATAATTGCATGGAGCTGGAACAGCCCAGTCCTGTGGGAGCTCGATCATTAATCCAGGGCTGGTATCTGAGCTAATGCTGGTTCAGTGCTGGCTCCTCATGTCAGTCAGTTTTGATGCTGACAGAGTGCTTTGCCTAGGGAACGTAGAGCAGCCTCAGCTGGTTGTATAACTACGGTAACAGGCCTGCAGTCCCAGCCTGTCCCATCATCTTAGCATCACTCATCTCCAATTGCCCTTCTCATAAAGGCGAAATATTGGAATGGATGGGAGCAGGCTTTTTTTCAGGGATGCCCCTCCCCACTGCCTTTGACAGGGGACACATTAAACTAGACATTTACGGGACCTAATAAATGCCATTAAATCACTAAAGTTACGAATGGAGAAGATGTGTTCATCTCGCAGTTAAATATTACACTCCTCGTATTCACAGATGGGTCATTCTCAGGTGGGTGTTGTGAATTGTATCTGAGCAATTCGGCATTTCATACATAAAATTGCTGTACAGAATTATTATTAAATCATTTATGGGTATGTTTTTGTGTCATTCAAAATTAAAATGAAAAAATAAAATATACTTAATAGAATAAATTTCAACAGATCATAGGAAATAACATGAAAACAACATGAAAATAAATAGAGTATGTCGAAATTTTACCACATAGATTTAAGTTAAATTTAAAGACCTTTTGTTGCCAAAAAGTTGGTTATTATTGTTATTTGGTTAATAATGATTAGTGAAATGTTTTATAGTGATTCTGTGTCCTGGCTTTTACCCAACAGATCATGTTTTAAAAAAATAGTCAGAAATAGCACTTGCTACTTTAATTTAGAAGAGATTTTATAATTTGGCAGGAAATTTAATAGGTCTGATATAGTTCTTTTTATTTATTTATTTTTTGTATGAAACCTGACTGTGCTGCATTTTTACATATACAGGTGCATCTCAATAAATTAGAATGTCGTGGAAAAGTTGATTTATTTCAGTAATTCAACTCAAATTGTGAAACTCGTGTATTAACTCAATTCAGTGCACACAGACTGAAGTAGTTTAAGTCTTTGGTTCTTTTAATTGTGATGATTTTGGCTCACATTTAACAAAAACCCACCAATTCACTATCTCAACAAATTAGAATATGGTGACATGCCAATCAGCTAATCAACTCAAAACACTTGCAAAGGTTTCCTGAGCCTTCAAAATGGTCTCTCAGTTTGGTTCACTAGGCTACACAATCATGGGGAAGACTGCTGATCTGACCGTTATCCAGAAGACAATCGTTGACACCCTTCACAAGGAGGGTAAGCCACAAACATTCATTGCCAAAGAAGCTGGCTGTTCACATAGTGCTGTATCCAAGCATGTTAACAGAAAGTTGAGTGGAAGGAAAAAGTGTGGAAGAAAAAGATGCACAACCAACCAAGAGAACCGCAGCCTTATGAGGATTGTCAAGCAAAATCGATTCAAGAATTTGGGTGAACTTCACAAGGAATGGACTGAGGCTGGGGTCAAGGCATCAAGAGCCACCACACACAGACGTGTCAAGGAATTTGGCTACAGTTGTCGTATTCCTCTTGTTAAGCCACTCCTGAACCACAGACAACGTCAGAGGCGTCTTACCCGGGCAAGAAGCTGGCTGTTCACAGAGTGCTGTATCCAAGCATGTTAACAGAAAGGCCCTAGAGTCTGGAGGAAGGGTGGAGAAGCTCATAGACCAAGTTGCTTGAAGTCCAGTGTTGTTTCCACAGTAGGTGATGATTTGGGGTGCAATGTCATCTGCTGGTGTTGGTCCATTGTGTTTTTTGAAAACCAAAGTCACTGCACCCGTTTACCACGAAATTTTGGAGCACTTCATGCTTCCTTCTGCTGACCAGCTTTTTAAAGATGCTGATTTCATTTTCCAGCAGGATTTGGCACCTGCCCACACTGCCAAAAGCACAAAAAGTTGGTTAAATGACCATGGTGTTGGTGTGCTTGACTGGCCAGCAAACTCACCAGACCTGAACCCCATAGAGAATCTATGGGGTATTGTCAAGAGGAAAATGAGAAACAAGAGACCAAAAAAAATGCAGATGAGCTGAAGGCCACTGTCAAAGAAACCTGGGCTTCCATACCACCTCAGCAGTGCCACAAACTGATCACCTCCATGCCACGCCGAATTGAGGCGGTAATTAAAGCAAATGGAGCCCCTACCAAGGATTGAGTACATATACAGTAAATGAACATACTTTCCAGAAGGCCAACAATTCACTAAAAATGTTTTTTTTTATTGGTCTTATGAAGTATTCTAATTTGTTGAGATAGTGAATTGGTGGATTTTTGTTAAATGTGAGCCAAAATCATCACAATTAAAAGAACCAAAGACTTAAACTACTTCAGTCTGTGTGCACTGAATTTATTTAATTCACGAGTTTCACAATTTGAGTTGAATTACTGAAATAAATGACCTTTTCCACAACATTCTAATTTGAGATGCACCTGTATATATATATTTTTTATATAATTATATTTTATATATTTAACTAACAGATTAGTTGAATATATAAAATATAATTATAAAAAATATTTAATATTTAAAATATAATACAGTAGCTCCTGTATGCGGTTGTTTTTATTTACTGATGTCTCAGTAAAAAATCATGTCACACTTTATTTTAAGGTCCAATTCTCATTATTACCAACAATTAACTATGATTTTTGCCTCAATAAACTCCTAATTTGCTGCTTATTAATAGTTAGTAAGGTAGTTAAATTTAGGTATTGGGTGGGATGTAGAATATGGTCATGCAGAATATGTGCTTTATAAGTACTAAACAGACAATATGTTATTAATAGGCATGTTAATAAGCAACTAGTTAATAGAGAGAATTGGTCCCTATGCTAAAGTGTTACCTTCAGTCTGTAATATTTATAGAAGAAAAATGTGTTACCATTAAATTTAGCTCAAAGGGTTCCACCCATTTTCTTACTTGGATTGTATTATTTAGTGAATAACTCGCTGAATAAAGCATTTACAGCATTTCCTGCATAAATCCTTTACTCTTTAGTTTTAAAAACTAACAGTGTTGATGCACTTATACAGAGTCAGTTTGTCTTCTCTTTTCTCAGGGTCTGGGTTCTTGTCTGCAGGCCAGACTGGAGGGCAACGTCAGGACCCTCAGGGAGATATCCATCCCAGCCCGCCTGGACAATATATGTATAAGAATGACTTTCAATCAGGTGGGATCATTGAGTATGTTAAGCTTGCTTAAGAAAATTGAATAAAATAGTTCACCAAAAAAAATCTAATTATGTGCTGCTAGACATTAGTTCAAGTCTTTCTAATTCCAGGCCCAACATCAATGATTGAAAAGCCTGTCCAATTAGGAAACCAGCAGATGGGATCTACTGTGAAGGACAACAGCATGGACTCTTTTCTGGGTAACCTCTGCAATGTTTGATCTTGCTGACTTAAGGTTGTGGGTTTGATTCAGTTAATTTCCTCAGGCTCTGTTAAGTTTTAATGCGCTATCGCTCTGCTGCTCTGTGCTTCAGGGTTCTCTCAGCCTGGAATGAATATTGGTATGAATATGAATGTTGGCATGGCCCCTTTCCAGAGCTCCAAACCCCCCAGCATGGGTGAACCTCAGAAGACCTCACCCTTGTTTGCCAATGAACCACCCAAACCATCCCAGATAACTGCTCATCTGAGTGATACAAGCCCTCGTAACAGCCTGGAAAATTCTACAGGTAAAGTCTATCGCCACTTAAGGCACCTCACTGCAGTCTAGAACAGGTAAGACAGACTTTAAACACAGACATTAAGATACTGATTGATTATTATGTCACAGAATGTCCTATGATCTCAGCTCTCATATCATTCCACTCTGTCCGGTCAAGGCATGGATGCCTCATCAATATCTTGTCACAAGATAATTGCTTCATACTTTTCATGGTCTTCAAGATATCACTTATTATGAGTATGATTTTACTGATGTGATAAGAAATAGGTTGTTAACTCTGGTATTGAATGCTATGAGTATACAGGTGCATCTCAATAAATTAGAATGTCGTGGAAAAGTTCATTTATTTCAGTTATTCAACTCGAATTGTGAAACTCGTGTATTAAATAAATTCAATGCACACAGACTGAAGTAGTTTAAGTCTTTGGTTCTTTTAATTGTGATGATTTTGGCTCACATTTAACAAAAACCCACCAATTCACTATCTCAACAAATTAGAATACTTCATAAGACCAATAAAAAAAAAATTTTTTTTAGTGAATTGTTGGCCTTCTGGAAAGTATCTTCATTTACTGTATATGTACTCAATACTTGGTAGGGGCTCCTTTTGCTTTAACCACCTCAATTCGGCGTGGCACGGAGGTGGTCAGTTTGTGGCACTGCTGAGGTGGTATGGAAGCCCAGGTTTCTCTTACAGTGGCCTTCAGCGCGTTTTTTGGTCTCTTGTTTCTCATTTTCCTCTTGACAGTAGGTCTGGTGAGTTTGCTGGCCAGTCAAGCACACCAACACCATGGTCATTTAACCAACTTTTGGTGCTTTTGGCAGTGTGGGCAGGTGCCAAATCCTGCTGGAAAATGAAATCAGCATCTTTAAAAAGCTGGTCAGCAGAAGGAAGCATGAAGTGCTCCAAAATTTCTTGGTAAACGGGTGCAGTGACTTTGGTTTTCAAAAAACACAATGGACCAACACCAGCAGATGACATTGCACCCCAAATCATCACAGACTGTGGAAACAACACTGGACTTCAAGCAACTTGGGCTATGAGCTTCTCCACCCTTCCTCCAGACTCTAGGACCTTGGTTTCCAAATGAAATACAAAACTTGCTCTCATCTGAAAAGAGGACTTTGGACCACTGGGCAACAGTCCAGTTCTTCTTCTTCTTAGCCCGGGTAAGACGCCTCTGACGTTGTCTGTGGTTCAGGAGTGGCTTAACAAGAGGAATACGACAACTGTAGCCAAATTCCTTGACACGTCTGTGTGTGGTGGCTCTTGATGCCTTGACCCCAGCCTCAGTCCATTCCTTGTGAAGTTCACCCAAATTCTTGAATCGATTTTGCTTGACAATCCTCATAAGGCTGCGGTTCTCTTGGTTGGTTGTGCATCTTTTTCTTCCACACTTTTTCCTTCCACTCAACTTTCTGTTAACATGCTTGGATACAGCACTATGTGAACAGCCAGCTTCTTTGGCAATGAATGTTTGTGGCTTACCCTCCTTGTGTAGGGTGTCAATGATTGTCTTCTGGACAACTGTCAGATCAGCAGTCTTCCCCTTGATTGTGTAGCCTAGTGAACCAAACTGAGAGACCATTTTGAAGGCTCAGGAAACCTTGCAGGTGTTTTGAGTTGATTAGGTGATCGGCATGTCACCATATTCTAATTTGTTGAGATAGTGAGTGAATTGGTGGGTTTTTGTTAAATGTGAGCCAAAATCATCACAATTAAAAGAACCAAAGACTTAAACTACTTCAGTCTGTGTGCATTGAATTTATTTAATACACGAGTTTCACAATTTGAGTTGAATTACTGAAATAAATTAACTTTTCCATGACATTCTAGTTTATTGAGATGCACCTGTATATAACCTGAAAAATAGGGGTAGTGAAAAAGTAGTTAGTTAGTGACTAGACTAAATATCTTGCAGTCTGAAATGTCCATTCCAAATCATTTTACATGATGGATCATAATGGTCAATGATCATTATTCACAGTTTGTCTTTGACTAGCCCATGTGCACTATGTCTTCAAGTGTGCATTATGGTGGAAGGCATTTTAAAGATTTATCTTCGGCCACTCTGTAATATTACTTTTTGAGTGTGATGGCTGTGAAACTTAGAAGAGAAATGTGTCTTCTGGCCCAGAGCCAGTTTAGAAAGCCATTTCACATTTTAGACCTCATATCTGAAATATAGATGTTACTGCCGCTGGCACTTCCTCCTAGTGACTGTTTATAACCCTTTGATCAATGAAGGGCACTGAGTCTAGTGAATGAAGAAAGGCATGCAAAATAGAAAATCATATGATCTAAAACAGAAAAAGAGTTTGGTTGGGTCTAGAAATTAATTTAGTTTTCATCTTATTATGCTTTGATGGCTGGACTATGGCCCTGGTAAACATGATCCAAATTCAATTAGCAGTAGGTTTTGTTTCCCTCTAAATGTAATGTGTTTTGATGTTGTCAACCATTGTGTGTTAAGTGTTTGTCTTGTCATGGATTTCGGTTTATTTCAGTGACCTTTATTTGCCCTCAGTGCTGAGATTTATACTGGGTATTCCATGTCATGTGACTCTTCTCTGTAGCTTTTCTTTGAGTCAGTCTCTCTGTGACTTGCCTCTGTTGTTATCCGTGCCTGTTATTTCTCCATGAGTTCATTTGCCCATTTGCACTTTCACTTGATGTGCTCTCAAGTGAGCACATCGTAGTCTCAGCACATTCTCTCTCAGCCACTGCTGAAACTATTACACCCATTTAACTGCCCTCTGCAGCAAGTATGAGCATGATATCCTCAGATCTGTTATCTTGCGTTAAGGGGATAATTCACCCAAAAATGAAAATTCTGTCATTAATTACTCACCCTCATGTCGTTCATTTATCTTCGGAACACAAATTAAGACATTTTTGATTAAATCCGAGAGCTTTCTGACCCTGCATAGACAGTAATGCAACTACCACATTCAAGGCACAGAAAGATAGTAAGGACATCAATAAAATTGTCCATGTGACATCAGTGGTTCAACTTTAATTTTATGATGCTATGGGAATACTTTTTGTGTGCAAAATAATTACTTTATTCAACAATTTCCTATCTTCTCTCTGTCTTTGACACACGTTCATGACAGTACCACACAGTACCCTTTCTGGGCCTTGAACGTGGTAGTTGCGCTGCTGTCTATGGAGGGTCAGATAGCTCTCGGATTTCATCAAAAATATCTTAATTTGTGTTCTGAAGATGAACAAAGGTCTTACGGGTTTCGAACGACACGAGGGTGAGTAATTAATGACAGAATTTTCATTTTTGGGTAAACTACCTATTTGGCAAAGATCAGTGATGGGCCTTTATCAGGATGTAACATAATCCAAAGAATTGAAAAGCCATTTTGTTTTCTATAGAGCTGTTCAGTTTATATGGCTAACTTTGAAGGCTAATTTGCCACTGGAGAATTTCCACTGGGTTTTCTTTTGTTCTGCAATGCAAATTACAAACAGTCATACCTCAGACTAGAATTTTGAAGCCAAAGTTAAATACTTCAACTGAAAATATGTTGTTAAATAGGAAATACAACGTCCAATTTGTCAAGCATATTTACACATGCGTGTTGTAGTCTTTTTTTAGTAACTAGCTGGCAACAGGAGTATACAGTGCAAGTTTTGGCAGTCAGGGAAGTTGTAAGCCCTTGAACACCTGATAATTTTACAGAAGCCATAATTCATGAAATGTCTGTTTAACCTAGCAAGTTCTGAAGAAAAATAGATTAATTTTTGTGCAATTTTTAGCATTTGTAATCATGGAGTAAAATGAGGACTGCTTATGCTTCATAAACACAGAGGTTTGGTTTGGTGCCAATAGTCTTGTGGGCAGCACACAGACATATAGCGCAATTGCGCTTTGGGCGTCCCGGGTTCGAATCTCGGCTCGTGGACTTTTCCTGATCCCATGCCCACCTCTCTCTTTCCCGCTTCACTTCCTGTCAACCAACTGTCCTATCACAATTAAAAGGCAAAAAAAACAAAAAAAAACAAACAGATTTTCGGGACCAGAAACTCATAAGGTGGTAGTCTCCCATTGTAATTTTTCACACAATGCAAGCTGGAGAATCAGCAATTTCCACACAATGGGTAGCATGTATATTTAGTTTGATGTGAAAGCTTCATCAAGTAACATTAATCTGAGATGAGAGATCATTTAATCATTAAAAAAATAAAAAATCCTCCGAAAACCCATTGGAAATTTCCAAGGGAACCCATGGCTAATGCTAATCTCTTCTGAGTTTATAACTATGATGAACTGGATGATGCTATTCATTGTGAATTTGTGAATTAGTCGATAGTGTCTGTCTTCATATCATCTTCTGGTGTAATGCACCAAATGATGCAAGTGATCAGTGGTTCATAGGTAGCTAATCTAATGTCTCTTTGGACACTTAATAGCTGTTATGAGTTGGAGATTCACAAATTTTGTTGTCCGATGATTTGTATGGTAGTCAGTGACAATTCCTCTTCCTCTCTGTACACAAAGAAGTTTGGGGAAGCCCTTGGACAGGTGAGGAAATGCTCTCTACGGAGCAGTCCCATGCTTCCAACAAGGCAGAACAGAGTCGAACTGATGCCTTGGGTTCCCAGAGTCAAGATGCAGCATCCGGTGAGGAAAAGTCCATCGAGGAAGGAACCGAAAAGCAGCAGAAGCGAAAAAAGAAGAAACGCAAGAACAGGGAAGAAATGTATGACCTTCTGGACAGTCTTGGTTCCCCTGACTCAGAAGAGACTCCTTCTGAAAGCTCCAACCACGGCTGCCCCTCACCTCCTAGTAGGGACGAAGAGATGTGGGAAAGCGAGATCCAAGAAAGAGGGGGAGGACGCATCAAGGCCAAGAAGAGTAAAAGCAGGATGAAGCTACCAGAAGAATGGAGTGCTCCTTCAACTGTAATGGACTGTAGCAGCCCTAATTTGGGTGATTCAAAACCCCCATCCAGTACTAGCATAGATCAGGGAAGTGCACAGCCCTCACTCACACCTGAAACTCTGAACCTCACGGACACCCAAGCATGCACACCCCAACCGCCCGGGCAAGCGCAAACCTCCTTATTCGCGAATCCCATAAATGACTCAACTCTCAAAATTAACAAGGATATGTTGGAGAAGGATAAATCAACTAAAGATGATATCAATAAGTCTAACCTAGAGTTGCCTGGTATTCACCCTTCAGATCAGTTACCCAAGGACCCAAATGATCCTGACCAGAAGTCAACCCTTGCCCTTAGTCCAACTCAGACTGTTATGTTCCTTGACTCTGTGCTACAGGCACAGACCCCAGATGCAAGCCCCCCATCCCAGAGCACCCCAGTGAAAACCCCCATCCCTCACAGCACTGCCCCAGAGGCTGCTCCTGATCTGACCACTGGCCCACTGTCCATCGGCACAGACATCCCTGCCTGTCAGAGTGCACCAGCTGTTAGTCACTCTTCCCCAACAATTCCCCCCAGCACTGCAGTGAACTTAAACCCCGAGGCTACGCCTTTCATCCCTTCACAAACAGAGCAGCAGGAGCCCCCGTCGGCACAGCCCCCCCTACTGGAAGGTTGGTGATAATGAAGACTGTATGGAGATGATTTACATAATGCATGGCTCAATGAAGTGGGCCCTCCTCTGCTTAGCTATCTCTCTAGCAGAAAATACTGTAGCAAGACACTAAGTACTCCATGTTTTTCGTTTTCTATCTTTCTTTCTTTATTTCTTTCTTTCTCTTTCTTTCTTTCTTTTTTTTTTGTGTCAGTCCTCTATATAGCTTGGACCTTTGCTGCATGTAATCCATTCTTATAATAAAGTTGTTTAACATTTCAGTGCAGTCATAACACACTGATCGCTATGCATCACGACTGGCAGCTAACTAACTGTTATTCTTTAGTTTACCATCCCCTGGATTTTCAGATTTCTCTTGGTCACAGCATCCCTCAAAATGCACATATCTTGTAGATGTGTGTCAACTAGTCAACTGTCTATGTGGGATTGTACATTTTCTAATCATTCTGTGGGTGAACAGCTTTCTGTATGTCACTCCTTGCCATCTTATGCTATATGACTCTTTATTCTGCTTTAGTCTTGTTTAAAACTGTCAATCCAATGTTTATGAGATTAAGAGGTCTGTCTGCTAATTCACCTGCTACACATAGATTTTGAAATTGTTATCTTTAGATGTGTTTAACCTTTTATTTCTAGCAGAAGAAAGTTTTGCAAGTATGTTTTAATGATGTTCTTTTCTTCTTCTTTTCATGCTAATCACTGTTTGAACAATACTGGATGTCAAACAGGTAAGAAAATATCTCATTATCTCACTGTGAATTGTGGGTACAGCCCACTGTATACCAGGTAGGTATATACATACAATACGAAGTTGAAGCGTTCTTGATATATTTGGAGAGTAGGGATGCACAATTAGTCAGTACTTAAGTTATTTCATTAAGCTCTTTTGCTATTTTTATGTGGAGTTTATATTGTTACAAACTACCAGGCTCAGGGCAGCGTAACAATAATGGGGAGACCATGCACAAAATCAGTTAACTCAAAATAAACATTTATTAAAGTAAATTATACTAAAAATAAACCCCAAAAGGGGAAGAGAAAAGAAAACAATTAAAGAAGGCTCAAAGTCTGGTGCTGGAGAGAAGTCAAGCTCAAACGGGGCACACCACACTATAGGACAGAGATCCTTAAATCAGTCAACTCATCATTGGAGATCCACTGCACCTGCTGCTCGTTTCCACCCTGCAAACAGACAAAAGAAAGACACAACACAAACCAGAACCTAAAACGCCACCTAGAGGCGAACAGATCCCGTTTAGGGAACAGGTGCTACCCCGGGTAGTAACACCTCCCCACTCAAGACAGAGACTACTCAAAGTCTCTGGACCAAACTCTCATTTCTCCAACTAAACCTAAATAAATTAACCATAAAATGCATAGCCTAATCATATATATAAAGACCACCCACAAAAAAACCCCACAATCCCCCCAAACCACACACCCCTCTCTTCGAATATTTCAGGCGCCTTGAAAAAATAAGAAAGGGATATCTGAATGAAAGTAAAGGAAAGAGAATCAGGTAGATGACTCGTCTATATCTCAAAATGAACGCACCATAACCTTTCGAGGCAAAAACTTTGCACGCATTACGGAGCAGACTGAAAACATGTTAGGAAAATCAGAAGCATTTTTATCATCCTTAATGGCAAATGAGGGGGTCAACCTAACAACAGGAGGTGGTGGAACATCATGCCAAACTTGTCCCCCAACCAAATCATTACCCAAGATGACATCCACTCCTTCCACTGGCAAAAAGGGATGCAAGGCCATCACAACCTCACCTTGCACAAGATCTGAATACAACTGGATTCTGTGCAAGGGTGCCGAGAAAGTCTGTAATCCAATTCCTCGTATTAACACACTGCTACCCACACTTGATTCAAAAGAAAAAGGTAATCTAGATTCTAATATAAACGATTCTAGTGAACCAGTGTCCCGCAATATCTTAACAGGCACTTTAATAGAATCATTCACCAAAGAAACAAAACCACTTGTGATGAAAGGGCCATAGTCAGACATCGATAACTCAACAGAAGTCTGAGTTTCACATCATCCATTTTTCACCATTGTCGCAGATTTACCGATAAGAGAATCGACAGATGTATCAGAATGACACAATTTCCCAGAGGCTAAAGCTACAGACTTGGGAATAGATTTATTACTCTTGCCTTGCAAATACCGGACACTCCCTCTTCCAATGTCCCTCTTCAAGGCAATAAGAGGGCACGTGGAACTCGGATCTACTTTTCGATTTTGATCAACTTTCGAATTAGCAGATCGAATTACATCAACATTTTGAAACTCCCAGCGATTACCATCATTAATGCCTCTATGAGTTAGAACGAACTCATCCGCAAGAACGGCTGCTTCAGCTGCAGACTTCACTTTATGCTCATTTATGTAAGTGGCTACACGATCAGGAACTATGTTCTTAAACTGTTCCAACACCATTAGTGTCCACTCCCTCAGAAACACACCAGCGATTAAAATGACCCGTTAATTCCCTTGCGATTTCTACATGGGTTTGTTTTTCCCCTTTCCTCCAACCTCTAAAACGTCGTCTATACGCTTCTGGGACAAGCTCGTATGCTTTAAGCACAGCCTCCTCTACAACATCATATTTTCCACTGAGATTTTGATAGGGCAATATAAACCTCTTGTGCCTTGCCCACTAAAACACTCTGCAAAAGGAAAGTGCGCTCCGCATCATCCCACGCTCTATCCTCAGCGACGTTTTCAAATAACGAAAAAATATATATCTTTTATATATATTTTTCATTAAATTTCGGTACAAATTTTACCATATTTGTAATATTGGAGAACTGACCATTTAAACCTGGTTGATCATTTGCGAAATTTTCAGAAGCAATACCTGGCATTTTCCCCTCAACGATCAATCGAAGACGTTACGTTTCTTGCGCAAATTGCAACTCTTCCAACTTGTTGAACCCTAAACTTTTCAAACTCTCACTCACATTCTCGATCTTTACTTTTTTCCTTTTCCCATTCCAATTGACGATCTAGTGCACGTTCTTTACTTTTAATTTCTAACAATTCTTTTTGCTGCTCAAACGTTAAATTACAATTTCCCAAATCACTTTTTACCTCTGCCATAAGCAGAGTTGAAGCTCCTTTTGGTGCCACTACCTCCACATCAGATTGCGTATCTAAAGTCAAAATCATCCTTTCCACAAATTTTTTTTAAACAGCTTTACGAAGTTGTTTTAATTTAGCTGTTTTAGGTAAAGCCAATTCAATACCAAAATGTTCACTCACATTACGCAACTGATGTTTTGTGAGACCGTCAAGTTTTTCCTCCATAGGAGCAGCTAAAAAATCCTCCAAATTATCCATTATAAAAATTATGAATTAGGCCAAAAAAACTAGGAACTAATCATATAAAATCAAGTCACCATATCTTCCTGATCTTATGTTTGATTAATGGGATATTGGCAGAGGTTGCAAATCATAAAGGACAATTTCAAAATGAGCTTAAAGAGCTACCCCGTAAACTTAAACAAATAAACTCAACCCTAACCTCTTTGGTGCGCCCACATGCAGCTCAACTGCCACCACCAGCAGTCTACCCGCATCCGACACACCAAACAAAAAAAACGAATACAAAAAACTAAAATAACAAACAGCGTTAATCGCTCTATACCTAACACGGGGCTAACACGAAGCTCCAGCAGTCTAAACCGCACAATCCTCATTTCTTTCGATCAAACAAATGCAACACAATGCCATACTTACCCCGAATCAAACAATCACAGCAAGCTCTATCAAATCTACATTTGCTTACTTGATCTCTCCTCTCCAACACCAGGAAAAGATTAACTTCCAAATTAAGAAAACATTACCCTTCCTATAAATTTGCATGGCTCTCCCCAAAACTTTAGAATCTACACAAATAACGATCCAGAATTCTGGTCATTCCTTCCAGTTAATCCCGGACGAGCCCCCAAATGTTTCAAACTACCAGGCTCAGGGCAGTGTAACAATAATGGGGAGGCCACGCACAAAATCAGTTAACTCAAAATAAACATTTATTAAAGTAAATCATACTAAAAATAAACCCCAAAAGGGGAAGAGGAAAGAAAACACAAACCAGAACCTAAAACGCCACCTAGAGGCGAACAGATCCCGTTTAGGGAACAGGTGCTACCCCGGGTTGTAACAATATATTTAGATTTTCTTTGCTGTCATCTAATGCTCACTTACAGTTCTTTAAAAAAAACAAAAAAACTGAAATAAGTGAAATCTGAAATCAATATCCATTTTTGGTCACACTTTATTTTAAGGTCCATACTTGCTATTAACAAACCATTAACTACGACTTTTGCCTCAATAATCTCCTAATTTTCTGTTTCTTAATGTAGTTGTTAAATTTAGGTATGGGTAGGATTAGGAATGTAGAATATGGTCTTGCAAAATATGTGCTTTATAATTACTAATAAAAAGCCAGAACGTAAAAGGCATACTAATAAGCAACTACAGTCATGGCCAAAAATATCGGCACCCTTGGTAAATATGATCAAAGAAGGCTGTGAAAATTAATCTGCATTGTTAATCCTTTTGATCTCTTATTTAAAAAAATCACAAAAACCTAACCTTTCATTGGATAAAAAGAATTTAAAATGGGTGGAAATATCATTATGAAATAAATGTTTTTTTCTAATACACATTGGCCACAATTAACGGCACCCTTTTATTCAATACTTTTTGAAACCTCCATTTGCCAGTTTAACAGCTCTAAATTTTCTCCTATAATGCCTGATGAGGTTAGAGAACACCTGACAAGAGATCAGAGACCATTCCTTCATCCAGAATCACTCCAGACCCGTTAGATTCCCAGCTCCATGTTGGTGCTTCTTCTCTTCAGTTCACTCCACTCATTTTCTATAGGGTTCAGGTCAGAGGACTGGAATGGCCATAGCAGAAGTTTGGTTTTGTGTTCAGTGACCCTTTTTTGGGTTGTTTTTGAGGTTTGTGTTTGGATTGTTGTACAGTTGGAAGATCCGAACGTGGCCCATTATAAGATTTCTAACAGAGTCAGTCACTTATTGATTTTTTTATCTGTTGGTATTTGATAGAATCCATGATGCTATGTATCTAAACAAGATGTCCAGGACCTCCAGCAGAAAGTTTCATCTGACCATAGAAGCCAGTCCCATTTGAAGTTCCTGTCGTGTCTGATAACTGAATATGCTGGAGATTGTTTTTGGATGAGCTAGGAGAATTTTTCTTGAAACCCTCCCAAACAACATGTGGTGATGTAGGTGCTGTTTGACAATTTATTTTTAAGGATTTCTGACCCCGAGACTTAACTATTTTCTGCAATTCTCCAGCTGTGGTCTTTGGAGAGTCTTTAGCCACTGAAACGATATAGACACACGTCCTCTTCCAGGCAGTTTCGTAACATTTTATGTTGATTGGAAATTCTTAATTATTGCCGTGATGGTGGAAATGGGAATTTTCACTGCTCTAGCTCTTTTCTTAAAGCCACTTCAATAATTTGTGAAGCTCCATTATCTTTTGCTGCACATCAGAAATATATTCTTTGTTTCACAATGTTTTTCTCATTGTGATGGAAGATTAAGGAATTTGGGCTTTGTTTTCCCTCCTATTTATATTTCTGTGAAACAGGAAGCCACGGCTGGATAATTTCATGTTCATAATGACCCTGGAATGCTCAAAACTGTGAATATGAATGGGAATATACTTCAGAGATATTTTGCTCATAAGAATTTCTAGGGGTGCCAATAATTGTGTCCAACGTGTATTTGAGAAAAACATTTATTTCATAATGATATTTCCCCCCATTTTAAATTCTTATTATCCAATAAAAAGGTTAGATTTTTGTGAATTTTTTAAATAAAAGATCAAAAGGATTAACAATGCAGATTAATTTTCACAGCCTTCTTTCATCATATTTACCAAGGGTGCCAATATTTTTGGCCATGACTGTAGTTGCTTATTAGTATGCCTTTTAAGCAATTTATCTATTTTTAGCCATAACATCCATCCCTATTGGAAATCAATAAAACAAATGGTAACACTTTATTTTAGGGTCTCTTAACTAGTTGCTAATTAGCATGCATATTAATAGAATATTAGCCATTTATTAGTAGCAATTAAGCACATATTAATGCCTTATTCTCCATGACCTTATTCTACATCCCTAATCCTACCCAATATCTAAACTTAACAACTACCTTACTAACTATTAATAAGCAGAAAATTAGGAGTTTATTGAGGGAAAAGTCGTAGTTAATAAGTTTTCCATATTTTAAAGTGTTACCAAACAAATAATTGAGAACAGAAAAGTTTTTTTCCAAGCTTAGTTTAATCTCTTAATCATCTAAACTTAATGTTGTCAGTAAGGCTACATTGTATAATGTTTACTTTTCAAAGCCTCTTTACTCACCCCCATGTCATCCAAGATGTTCATGTCTTTCTTTCTTCAGTCAAAAAGAAATTAATGTATTTGAGGAAAATATTTCTTGATTTTTTTCCATATAGTGGACTTCAATGGGGACCAGAAGGTCCAAACTGGAGTTTGAATGCAGCTTCAAAGGGCTCTACACAATCGCAGCCAAGGAATAAGTGTCTTATCTAGCTAAACAATTTTCGAAAAAAATGAAAATGTATATACTTTTTAACCACAAATGCTCGTCTTGAACTAACTCTGCTTGCACTAACATCCTCAACTTCATGCATTACGTAGTCACATTGGAAAGGTCACACGTAGTTAGTTCTTTGTCTGTGTATTTCTGTTCAGAAAGGTAGGGTAGGGTGAGAAACTCCATTTAATTTTCTTATCCAGCTTCAGAATCATCCAACATCGTTGTTTTACCTTTTTTGTAAAGTTCGTTTGACTTTCTTTGCACATTCGCTTTGTAAACACTGGGTCGGTACTTCCACCTATACATCACACATGACCTTTCCTACGTAATGTGTGAAGTCGAGCTAGTGCAAGACGAGCATTTGTGGTTAAAAAGTATATACATTTTTATTTTTTTTAGAAAATGGCAATCGTTTTGCTTGATAAAACACTTATTCCTCGGCTGGGATTGTGTAGAGCCCTTTGAAGCTGCATTGAAACTGCTATTTGGACCTCCAACCCGTTGGTCCCCATTGAAGTCCACTATTTGGAGAAAAATCCTAGAATGTTTTCCTCAAAAGCCTTAATTTCTTCCTGACTGAAGAAAGAAAGACATGAACATCTTGCAAGACATGGGGGTGATTAAATTATCAGGAAATTTGAATTGTGGAAGTGAACTAATCCTTTAAAAATTTCCATTTACTAGATGTTTATCTAATCAAATTAAAAGTTGATGCAATAACAGAATAGTCAAGATTAGTTATTTTTAGTTGGTGATATTTATAGGTTGAATTCATACTCCCTATAGTATTTCTGTGGCTTTCTCTGTCTTTCATCTCCTCTCTCTCTCTCTCTCTCTCTCTCACACAAATGCACACACATCTCCTCCTATCTCTCCCATCCACTTGCAGCAGCTCATGTAAAATTGATGGCTGGGCCATTCGCCATTATATAAGACTCATATAGTTGTTCTTTTTATAGCGAGTGATTAGGGTGTGTTCAGAGGCGTTTGAGAGGTGCTGCACTCCAGCAGGGATATTGAGTACTGGGCGGTAGCTTTAGATTAAAAGCTAACACAGAGATCCCTGATGACGTCTTGAATGACGCTGTTTTTCAGCTGTTCAGGTTTATTCATCCAGCTATTCATCTAGATTTTAAGCACAACACTTGGTCTTCTCTGGATTTCAGTCTTTTAAATGCAGAAATAGGAGATGCCCTTCTTGACCCTTTATTCCCTTCCTTTACTCGCATCAGCCTTCTCGTCCTTTCTTGCCCTTGCTCACTCACTTCCTCTCCCTCCCCTCGGGTGGTTCCGACCACACAGGACCCTAACATCAGCAGCTGCATTGACGGGAGATTGTTGCCATGGATATGGGAGGCGGTTTCCTTGGTGATACAGCAAATAGGACCTGCCAAAGAACAAGCTAGGGTGTAACTGTAGGATATGTTCCAGAAATAGAAACTCTGTGACATAGCTTCCTGATTACTCAATGAACATGCATCTTCTGTCCCACGCTAAATGTGTGAAATGCACTTCTGACGCTGTGTTTTCATTACTGAGAATTACATTGTGATATTTTAATTATTGTGAACAGATTTCAAAATATAGAGGTTGGCACTGGCATAAAACGGCTCCATTTATTCAAAAGCTCTGGTTATAGTCATCATGAAACTCTAAAATTAAGTTGATTCTATAGGTACATTGTTATATGATTAATAATATAATAACATTTAATCATAACCAATAACTTCTTGAATTCAAAAATGGCAGTACTTTATTACATGCAAGTAACCTTAATCTTAACCTTATATATTACATACCTATTACATCCTTTCTTTTTTTTTTTAGATAAAAGCGTCTGCTAAATAACTAAATGTAAATGTAAATATAGTAAATACATGTAGTTAATTAATATTACGCAGTACTTAAGTGTATAATTACATTGTAAAGGACACTTTAAAATAAAGTATAACCAAAATTTAATTAGTGGAATTGAAACTAAGATGAAAATGCACTAAGAAATGCAATGAAATGACAGGATGAAATGAGCCATATGTTGTGGTGCAATGTGTTCTTAGAGGAATGTATACAGTAAATTGCATCTGACATGTCCTTATGCAACAAAACCCATTCACAAGATTCTGGCCCATTACAGCAATGAGACAGTGAGAGAAAAAAGACTTCTTTTATATCCGTCACTGGCCTGGAAGGCCACTGCAGCTGATGCATTGTAGTTTGTGTGTGTGTGAAGTTCATTCTAATTAAGGTGCCTGAGCCAATCAGACTACACATGAATTACGACATCACATGCCTCTGCTCAAGTTTGGAAGGGCGTATGCAGTGGGAGCCAGAAAAGTAATATGTAATGCTGGTTTTGTGGTGCCCCTGATATAATTTTAAAACCACGATTTTTACTGCTCACATTTTTCATGTTAGGATGCCTGTAATTAACTGGTCTAGTAGGTTACCTAATATAGAGGTTTAAATGTTTGTGCTATTTCTGTGCAGATACATACAGTAAAGTGCTGAATAATGCAGAACCCTGCTGTTGTGACCGATTGTGGAAGTGATTTATGTAGCTCAGCCTATTTATGTTTAATGATTTTTTTTTTCCTTTTTCATGAATAATTGTCTTGCTTGATATGATCATCAGGTGTGTGTCACCATAAAAACTTCATTTTTTTAAAGACAGAAGACAGTGAGAGGACATAAATGAACTGGAATGGGACTGATGTGTCTAATGACTGGAAGGAAAGGATTTGTTTTCTTTCTTTTTTTTAGGGCTAGTGTCTGACATCTGATTTATCTGTTTGAGTGTAAGAAAATATGTTTTTTTGCCCTCAAGAGCCACAAACACATTGTGATCTGCACAAAAAATGTTTATCCATAGCAAGTAAACATATGGGTATTTTGGGTCACATTTTCTTTTGGCTTGTGTTGTTCATGGTGTTTAAGGATGAGGACATGTCTGTTACCTGTCTACATTGGCATTGGTCTAGTTTTACTGGCTTGACTGGTAAATACTTTGAAGTTTGATTGGATACACACCTTTTGAAATCATGAACAAAAAAGAGTGTTTTCTCCTCCTTTTGTTTTTTTTTTGCTGCATGTAGTTCCATTAAATTATTTGCATTTACCATTGTTTCTCTCTGCTGTACGCAGTCCTATTAGAACAGACCATTTTTGGGTCGCCAACCAACATTTAAAAACCACTGCATAAAAACATCAACTAAGGCATTGGCACAGTCACATTTAGGCTGGAAATTTGATTGCATTTGCTGGTTTGTGCATGCATTCTGGATCCTCACTGTGGTGAAATGCTTGAACTCTTGGTCAAATCCTGACATTCCAAAATGGAATGACTTCTTTCTGATGTGGAACACAAAATAAGATATTCTGAAGAATTTGTATATTTTTGTCTTTACAAAGAAAGTCAGTGGCGTCCAACGTGGTTTTGGACTCCAAAGACGTTCATTAAATGGAACAGTTGGAGTATCAGAATAATTTTTTTTTTTTTTTTCCCACACGAAAAAGTCCAACAGGTTTAGTAAAACACAAGGGTGAGTAAATGATGATAGACTTCTCATTTTTGGGTGAACTGCACCTTTAATACACACTAATAAGAACTCTCTAGAGAATGAAAGGCACAGTACACAGAGATCACACTTCCATCAATCTCGTACGTGAGAGACGGAGGAATATAATGGTTCAGCTGATTGCTCTAAATGTGATTGATACTGATGTTACTGTGTTGAGTGAGGGACACAGCACCTGAGGACCAGGCAATGATTACATCCTCCGTCACCACCACTAAGGGTAAAGGTGCACACTTGTGTCTGCTAGAACATTCTGAGCACAAAACAAGACAATGTGTGAGTAAGAGAGAGAATGGGGTATTTATAAACACGCTGGATGCTAAAAGCAAGGGTTTTCAGTGCGGAGCATCCAATAAGGACGCGGCTCGCGTGATCACGTGATCGAAGACTTGGAAGGAATGTGCGGACAGAATTAGGGTGAGAGAGAGAACGAGAGAGAGGAGGGGGATTTGGGAGAGAGACGCAGAGTCATCTCAGCCTCGGCATTGAGGGAGGTTTAGAGACCAGCGCTGTAGACTTACTCATCTAAATCAATGCCGTTTACTGACGGATAGACACCTTGATACAGAACAAATATAGCTAGAGAGACAAGGACTGTAAGGATGTCATCCCAGCGCTCAGAGTGCAGAGACCTGTGCTCAGTGCCACCCTCCATGCCAGGCTTGGCATCGTCAACAGCTGCCCAGGGCTGGAACTGGCAGCAGGGGCAGCCAGGCGGTCTGCAATCCTCCAGACTGTTAGAGGACGACAAGCAGGACTTTTCCACCAAGTCGACAGCACTCAGCCAGGAGGCGGACCAACGGGTAACCAGTCACCAGAGCAGCAGGGGTGGGAAGAATTTGGGCAGTGCAGCAGAAAGTCCCACAAGCGTCTCATCCTCTCCATCACCCCTGTCTCCAGGGAAAGACCTTTCCACCAATGGGGTGACATCAGGACCTTCACCGAGGAGTGGCGTCTTGACATCCTCAGACAGCGATTGGGATCCACCCCCCAGCATCTCGAAAACAGGCCTTGCGCTGAATTATTGCGTGATCGGCGTGGTGAATGACAGCTATGTGGAAAGCGAAGTTGAGGGCAAAACGGAACCACGCCCACCCAGGTCACCCCCCGTGCAACAAAACCGAATGGTCCAGCGCACAATGTCAGACAGTACCCACCTGACAGTGCCTGCTAGCCTTCAGCTGCCCGATAAATATCCAGGCAAGGATGTGCCGCCACCCCAGACCGCCATCAAATACTTCACCGTTGAGGACAAACAGAGTCTTCTGCCATCCATGAGTATCCCATCAGCCCCTACTGCAAAGAAAGAACAGCCTGCTGGTGTGCCACAGATTTCTGAAAGGATACAGTTGCCGCCACAGCCATCGGGAAGTGGAAATGCTGTTTCATCCCCTGACATTCAGCCTAAAGGTGTCTGTAATGGTAGGTGAGATCAGCTGCTGTGATCTCTGTGGTGTGTGCCAGTGTAGGATTGGGATCTGTTGGATCTCTAGATCTCTGGTTGTATACTTGTGTCTTTGCATCAACAGATGTAATTCAGTTTATCTGTGTGACAGAGCTGAACATGCACTACCATTCAAAAGTTTGGGGTCCTGAGATATATGTATATTTTTCATTTTGATAATATTAGACAGAAATATTGTGAATATTATTACAATTTAAAATAATATTTTTTATATTTGAATATATTTTAAAATGTAATGTATTCTTTTGATGGCAAAGCCATTACTTCAGTCATCAGTGTCACATGATCCTTCAAAAATCATTCTAATATGCTGAATTGGTGCTCAAGAAACATTTCTTTATTATTAAAATGGCCTAATATTTTTGTCATTTTTCAGGATTCTTTGATGAATATACAGCTCAAAAGAACAAATCATTTGTAACAGTGTTAAAGTCTTTACTGCCATTTATTTATTTATTTATTTATTATCAATTTAATGTGTCCTTTCTGAATAAATGTATTATCATTATTTTTTTTAAATCTTACTGACCCAAACATTCGAATGGTAGTGTATTTTGTTTTTGTGGCAAACCTTCACTCAAAGACATCTGTTATAGATGGTTGTTGTTGCAAATTATATTGTACACAGCTAATAGACTGAAATAAAGAGAGAAAGGTTTAGGGTTGTTATTTAGCATTGAATAGTTAACTCTTTAATGTGGATTTAATCTGCTGACATCTTGTCATATATGCATTTTCTACATTTTAAAACACTTTTCAAGATTTGTTTATTGAAAGAGGTTTTACTGTTAGAACAGATTCCTCAAATGCTCCAGCAGATGGTGTGCTGTTTTTATTGTGTATGTGCATATCTGTGTATTAACACACCTGATGAAGACAGATTGCCAGATGCAGAGGTTATAGATACGGTTATGAGATTGACAGAAAGATGGATAAGATTTGCTGTGTGTGCCACTCGCCGCCTGCAGGGATACACAAAAATATCAACAGAGTAACCTTTGGATGTCCTTTTGTCATAATTTGCTTTTGCTGTACTGAGATGAGCCCACGTTTCACACGTATACACTTTGGCATATTACCATCCATTTATCCATCTGTAATGTGCGAAGAGCTTCAGAAGAAGAGTTATGGTTTTCATCCAGGGTGTCTGAAGGTACCCTAGGGGGTCCGTGGAGAAGATAAATTGAAAACATACTAAATGTTCTTGACATTGCTAACTGTTTACAAATTTCTAACTAATGATCTTTCAAGAATTAAAAGCATTTTATTCATCAGTAATGTTATTAAAAAGTGTGTGAATATATAGAGCCCTGGTATAGAGGACAAAACAGACCTTAATTTATTTTTTATTTTATTTAAATCAAAAGGAAACAGACTTATGTTTGTTCTTCATTTCAATATAACAAAGAAGGACACAGTATTAAAAATATAGTAAAAATATACTTTACCAAAATATTGCCAAAATAGAATTAAAAAATTGAATAATAACAATAAACTGGATGCTTTTGACATTATGTTGGCCTGTCACAACTTTCAATGAGTATTTATCATTCTGTCAGGAACAGTGTGCTCTTTCTTTCTGTCCTTTCTTTTTTCTTTGTTGTTTTTTTCTGTCTCTCTCTCTCTCACACACACACACACACGGTTTTTGGTGTTTTGGTCTTCCGTTGGCCATTGATTTTTCACTTTGTGGGGTGAATGGTGCCAAGTTACATAAGGCATCCAGACTGACAATGTGCTTTTCTGTCTGTCCGCTCAAGGCACTGTCACTTTCTGTGCCCTTTTCCATGACCTCTCATGCTTTCTACTTTCATTCTTCTTGTCAGAATGTACTGAGACTGAGGCATAAAGTGTAACTTACTGCTAATTTGTGTCTCCAAAACATCTTGGATATTATAACAAGCTACAACCAAAAGCCTTGTGTGAACAAATTTACATTGATCATAATGACAATTACAAAGAGAAAGATGATACACATTCGCTTGATTAAACATGAGAATTTCAACTTTGTCTTTTCAAAGTGAAAGAAGATAAGACAGCCAAAGAGAAAATGGAGAAGGTGAAAGATGCTCCGAAGATGGACAACATCAACATACTTGAGAAGCAAGACAAGCCTGAGAAAATTGAGAAGATTGATCACCTGGACAAGAAAGATGAAATAACAAAGAAAGCAGACAGTGTGGATAAGACTCAGAAGAGTGAGCAAATAATCAAGGATGAGAAGAAACAGGAGAAACAGGATAATAAAGCTGAGAAAAACGAGAAGGTTGAGAAAGTAGACAAACCTGAGAAGACAAAAAAGGAGAAAGAGGAGAAGAAAGACAAAGGAGAAAAAGTGGACAAGACAGCCAAAGCTGAGAAGAATGCAACGGCTGCTAAAGGACCTGCTAAGTCTCCAACAGCTAATGGCAGCAAGGAGGTGACCAGCCCAGATAGTAAGGCCAAGGTAAGTCTAAAAAACAAAGGGTCTTCATTCATTTGATATGCTATTTTGATTTAAACTGCCACATTTGAGAAAAAGAGATGTTTGCTCTCATTTTTCCATCTTTATAAAGAATAAAGATCAGTTACCCAAACTCACAACTTATAATTTATGAACAATTTGTACAGCCATTGCTGCTACTTTGATTTTGTCATGCTCCCATGTTTGCATCTAGTTTTTCTTTTGTGCTTTTTGTAAATACATGCATATAGCCTTCAGTTGGGTCAACCAAACAAAGCTCAGCAAGACCAAACTCGCTGTCCACTGGAGACAGTGCAGGTGCCACCAAACGTACCTCTCCCACCACCAACTCTGCCAATAAAAAAAGCCCTATGCCCAAGGCAACAACCCCCACTGCTGGCACCAAGAAAACCCCCACCACCACATCTACTCTTGAGACTAGGGCCAAGGTGAGTTAATGCCATTTCCTGTATATGTGGTTTGGCACCCGGCCTACAATCCACAGGGGAGATCATTTGCGACTTTCTCGGGTGCCCATCTCTCTTCCCATAAAATCAGCCCATGGCTTGCCCTCTGTGTCATTGTCAACTCACGATGTTCTATCACCAGAAAAATCTCAAGAGAGAAGCGTGTTTTCAGGCTACTGAATAAAATATAAGGTGCAGTTTTGTTTTGCCTCTTAAATATTCCGCAAGGACAGATATCAATTAATTTGACAGGGTTAATTATATGCCTCTCTCTTCAGATCAGGTTGTAAATTACTTTTTCTCCAACTTTCATGCATGGTGCTTGTAGATAATGAATCTATAATTCATTCTCACCTTTTTATCTAGTGTCATGTCTTCTCTGCACATTATCTACATGGGTGATTTTTCATTTAGGGGAAATTTTTGTCAATTAGTTAAGGGAGATTTTTATTATTATTGTTATAAAGAGAAAATCTAGTAGATTATAGTAGTATATTATAATATGCTTTACATTTTAATTTGGAACAAAGGATTTATTTTAGTTCATTGACTGCTAGGTAACATGTTGCATTAGAAAATTAAAGATTTTACAATTACAATCACAGGCAATATCAAAGATCCACACCAATTCCCAATATACCACAATCCACTTTAAAGTTGATCAAGGCCAATATCAGATCTCTCACCTGGGTTATGTCGTGAAACATTTCTTTTTGTCAAGATTTGTAAGTAGTCAAACTCTGCCTAAATTGAACAATCACCCTCAAACATTACGCCACCCTTATGTATGTAACTCATCTAATCAACCTCTTGACTTCAACTCATTTTCGTTCATGGTTGTTCAGCATTCTGATGTCTTACTGTTTTCTTCAGTCTTCTGAGACAGCAACTCAGCGTCGCCCTCCAGTGCCAAAGGCTAAAGCTGCATCTGCTACGAATTCTAAAAACGGCACTACTAGCACTCCAACTACCACCTCTGCCCGACGCTCCTCTGGTGAGTTGTTCCACCATACAGAACTTAGTCAGGGTAGATTAATTACATTTTATAATGATGAAAAACAAGCCATAGACTTACAGTCTTTATAATTGTGTGCATAGTATAAAGGTCCCCGATCATAAATATATATATATATATTATAAATTTTTTTTTTTTTTTTTTGTCTTTGTTTATTGAAAGATTTTTAAAGGTGTTTTATCAGTCAAAAAATTGGCAAATAGCTAAACAACAGTACAATCCAACAGTGCTTTGCACTTCTGTCCCTCACAGCTTCGTTTTGATTCTTTACATTGCACTAAGGTCTGTAGGAGCTCAGGTTAAGCATTCAGTGATTTAAAGTCAGGATAATCATGTAATGACATTTAAATTAACTTAGTTTAATTTGATTCTGTGTTTTCACAGCTACAAAGACTGAAAACCAAGCAGGAGAGGTGAAAAAGACAAGTGCAAAGACAACACCAGGTGAGAATGAATCAATTTTCTTATTCAGAGAAATATTTTACATACAGTTAGAAATAGACATTGTTATAAATTACACATAGTATATTAAATTTACTTCTATCTCCTGGCAATGGTATTTACATACAGTATAATATTATATCATATTGCTCTGGTTTAATTGCTGAAAATATGAGTTATGGTTCTTGTCTGTGTTCAGTTGCACTTGCACTAGACTGTACTTGTTTCTTGGCTTATTGTAGCATTGTTGTACATTGTAAACAAAACTTTATTTCCCAGTGGACTAATAAATTTCAGAAGTTGCTTTATGACAGGCAGGAATATAGGAACTTGTGATTTTCAAAAGTTCTCACCATTTTTATGTGAAATATATGAATAATTATACCATCTAAGGCTATGTGACTGGATGTAATATAAAGTGTGTAAACTGTGTGTTGAAATATCTTTTTTTCCCCCAACATACCACAAACAAGTCATCAAAATATTAAGACAAACATTTCAATTAGCAGAGACTTGAATAACACCCATTACATGAAATTGAATCAATTTAAATAAACCAACTGTCCAACAGATTCAAGAGTGGAGAGATCTTCTTTCCAGCGGTCAGCAGAGGTGCTTATGTGCAAATAAAGGTGCTTACTTGTCTGTAGCTGTTACAGAATGCTGATTTGGTGGAGGCTTTAAGAGCAGGGTGAGAAGTTTACCTCTACTGTTTCCTGAAAACACAGCAGTTCTGAGCTAATACACACTGACTGGTGCATTTGTTAGTCATCAGATCTGAAGTTGCTGACATAGTCAGGGATAGACTTACTCACAGAGGCCTGTCTGAAAACATCACACTGATAGAACCTTCAACTCCTCTCTACATCTCTGAGTACACAACGGCCTTAGATGAGGGCCGTCATGAGGTCAATGACAAGAAGATTTATCTGTCTGTGACCTCTCATGCATACTGTATTATACAGGTGCATCTCAATAAATTAGAATGTTGTGGAAAAGTTCATTTATTTCAGTAATTCAACTCAAATTGTGAAACTCGTGTATTAAATAAATTCAATGCACATAGACTGAAGTAGTTTAAGTCTTTGGTTCTTTTAATTGTGATGATTTTGGCTCACATTTAATAAAAACCCACCAATTCACCATCTCAACAAATTAGAATACTTGATAAGACCAATAAAAAAAAATTTTTAGTGAATTGTTGGCCTTCTGGAAAGTATGTTCATTTACTGTATATGTACTCAATACTTGGTAGGGGCTCCTTTTCCTTTAATTACTGCCTCAATTCGGCGTGGCATGGAGGTGGTCAGTTTGTGGCACTGCTGAGGTGGTATGGAAGCCCAGGTTTCTTTGGCAGTGGCCTTCAGCGCATTTTTTGGTCTCTTGTTTCTCATTTTCCTCTTGACAATACCCCATATATTCTCTATGGGGTTCAGGTCTGGTGAGTTTGCTGGCCAATCAAGCACACCAACACCATGGTCATTTAACCAACTTTTGGTGCTTTTGGCAGTGTGGGCAGGTGCCAAATCCTGCTGTAAAATGAAATCAGCATCTTTAAAAAGCTGGTCAGCAGAAGGAAGCATGAAGTGCTCCAAAATGTCTTGGTAAACGGGTGCAGTGACTTTGGTTTTCAAAAACACAATGGACCAACACCAGCAAATGACATTGCACCCCAAATCATCACAGACTGTGGAAACTTAACACTGGACTTCAAGCAACTTGGGCTATGAGCTTCTCCACCCTTCCTCCAGACTTTAGGACCTTGGTTTCCAAATGAAATACAAATCTTGCTCTCATCTGAAAAGAGGACTTTGGACCACTGGGCAACAGTCCAGTTCTTCTTCTTCTTAGCCCGGGTAAGACGCCTCTGACGTTGTCTGTGGTTCAGGAGTGGCTTAACAAAGAGGAATACGACAACTGTAGCCAAATTCCTTGACACGTCTGTGTGTGGTGGCTCTTGATGCCTTGACCCCAGCCTCAGTCCATTCCTTGTGAAGTTCACCCAAATTCTTGAATCGATTTTGCTTGACAATCCTCATAAGACTGCGGTTCTCTCGGTTGGTTGTGCATCTTTTTCTTCCACACTTTTTCCTTCCACTCAACTTTCTGTTAACATGCTTGGATACAGCACTCTGTGAACAGCCAGCTTCTTTGGCAATGAATGTTTGTGGCTTTCCCTCCTTGTCAATGATTGTCTTCTGGACAACTGTCAGATCAGCAGTCTTCCCCATGATTGTGTAGCCTAGTGAACCAAACTGAGAGACCATTTTGAAGGCTCAGGAAACCTTTGCAGGTGTTTTGAGTTGATTAGCTGATTGGCATGTCACCATATTCTAATTTGTTGAGATAATGAATTGGTGGGTTTTTGTTAAATGTGAGCCAAAATCATCACAATTAAAAGAACCAAAGACTTAAACTACTTCAGTCTGTGTGCTTTGAATTTATTTAATACACGAGAGTTTCACAATTTGAGTTGAATTACTGAAATAAATAAACTTTTCCACGACATTCTAATTTATTGAGATGCACCTGTTCCTCCTGTATTGTGCTGTTTGCTGATAAAGTGACTTGCATTTTGTTTTGCAGTTAAAACAACTCCAAGAACAACTCGCACACCATCAGCCACCGTGGTAGTTGCCACCAGCACAGCAGCCACCAATGGGACCCCGACCCCTCGTCCCTCCCGCATCACCAAACCCCCCGTACCCAAGCAGACTCCCCTAGAGAAGAAGCCTCCTGTACCTCGAGCCCCCCGAAACGTCCGGCCCACCAACGCACCACTGCCAGATCTAAAAAATGTGCGCTCCAAAATCGGTTCCACTGATAACATGAAGTACCAGCCTGGAGGAGGCAAGGTGAGTTGACTGGTCAAAAGAAAACCAGAAGAATTTGCATGTGCGCAAGGAATGAAATAATATAGACTTTAGAGACACACATAGATACTGCACTCAACCTCATTTCTTTACAGACTTAGATTCAATTTGATGCATTATTTGGCAACACATTATCATAAGCTCATGTTCTGCACAATTGCTGCTATTAAACACATTATGAAACTTAAAATTTTGTTATAGTTGCTTCTCATACGTACGTCTCATGTCACTGCTGATCGATGTAAATGCCATAATTCATTTGTTTGATCCTGAACTTTTAGATACTGTCAGTTTTGGCTGAGCTCATTGATGCACTGCTTTCAACAGTGTTCTGTGATTGACATCCACCTGCCAGTGGAAAACAAAGCCCCCACTTTTATTACTGAATCTGTAGAATTGATTTGTCTGTCTTCCATGGCCGTCGCCCAGCCACCTATCCTTCCTCATCTCTTTGAAATAAAAAAGACCTTGTGTCACAGGATTCCCCAAAGGGTTTTCGCTTTTCAGGGAAGATCTAGAAAACGCGATGCATTAGGTCAGGCTGTTTCCATATTTACACCATCTGTAATACAGATGGTGACTTTCAACTACAGGCCACAATGCATCATTGAAATTAAAATGTCTTTTTATGAAACCCTCCATGAAAGATGTTTGCTCTCTGGGTTTTCCATTAATATTTAAATAGTTCACTGAAAACTGAAAAATTTGCCATCATTTACTCATCATCTTATTGTTCTAAACCTGTGTGACTTTCTGTCCAAAAAAATATATTTTGAGTGATGTTTTTGATTTTATTGTATGGATAAAAACACACCAAAACAGTTTTTAAAATATAATCTTCTGTTTCATATTAAAAAAACAAACTTGTACCGGTTTGGAATGACAGAGTGAATAAATGATGACAGAAATTTCATTGTTGTGTGAGCTATCCCTTAAGTTTCAATTGACTTTGTATTTAATAGAACAGACACATTTAAATATACCATTTTCCCCTGTGCAACTGATGACACACAAACCGTCAGCTGATTCTTTCAAATTTCAAAGTAACCTTAGCTTACTGAATCACTTATTGTGGTACATCCTATACTTCCCTCTCTGAGACCTTCAACCCTGGGCTTTCTGTACCTCCTCCCTGCACTGCACTGACTAAAGGGGTACTTGTCTCCTCAGGTCTCTGCAGCCCAGGGCAAGACCGATGCTCTGCCAAAGACCAGCCAGGGCAAAGTGAGTCCCTCCCAATGACATCTCCCTGACTCACTGCCTCAATATCACTCTCTCTCCTGCTCTTACTCTCGCTGTCTTTCCAAAGATCATCAGATCTTGTAGAAACCTGTTTATGCAACCCACATTTTTACAAGTGTACACAGACTCGCAAAACTCCTAATATCAGAGAATTTGTGTACTAAAATTAGGTTACAGTGGTTTTCTGAATTATAAGGAAACATGCAGGCACGTTGTTGTTGTTGTATATAAACATGTCCACATACATACATGTGTTAGAGAATGTTTTTAAAACAATGCAGCCTGGTCTGTGTATGTCTTCTGTGAATTTAACACCACCATATTCTGTCTCTCAGTAGTTCACCCATGATCATTGTGCCACTCTTTGTGGAATATTCACAGAGTCTGGTTTACAATTGTTACCAGATCATTGTCATAGTGTTTTTGTTCTTAAACTCTGCACTAACCACGTCCATCTAAAAATAGCATAACTGCATGTTGTACAGACTCAGCAATAGTTTCAACACTCTGTGGTGCAATTAATTTATTAGCTTACAATGGATTGTCATACTTGCACTCTTGCTTTTGCTTTTAAGGAAAAAATGCTTTCCCACTGCGCATATAATATGTGCTATATATATATATCACCTTTCTTGCAGCTTTCCACACAGGAGACTGTGGCTATTCTTGGGGAACTTAATATAGTATGAAATTAAAAACTGAACTATACATTTATTTTATAGGCTAAATATTATATTATATTATATTAATTATATTATATTATATTATATTATATTATATTATATTATATTATATTATATTATATTATATTATATTATATTATATTATATTATATTATATTATTAATTATATTATATTATCAGTGGTTCTCAACCAGAGGGCCTCAGAAAACTTCCAATGTGGCCTCAGGTAGAGTTCAAATTTGTAAATTATTTATAAAATAATAAATATAAACTCAAGATTTTAACTGGAATTGTATTTCTTCTTTTCGTCAGCAGCTATTATCTTTTTTGAATGACATAAACTTGAATGTTCTTGAAACTTCTGTAATCACAAAATGAATTGTGGTTAATTTATTTATTTACCTGTATCAATACTAATATCGATGATAATGTATTATAGTTATAGATCTGTTGTTATTGTATTATACAGAAATACAATGAGCCTTTGAATATTGTATTAGACAATATTGCCTTTGAGTCAAAAGATTGAGAACCTCTATTATATTGTCTTGCATAACATCCGTTACTGGTATATGGTTAAAAACTGTTTTCATTGCATTTAAAATTGCTGTGTTTTCACTCCCAAGATCACCTACGGCCTCCTGCTGTTTCACAATGTCAGATGTGTGTTTTGAGAAATTGTGCCTCTGTATATCTGCTACTCTATTATGTATGCAGTTCCATGGATATTGTTCAACAGTGCTTTGCATGTCAATAACTTAGTAGACTTTAGTGCTACTGGTGTTTCTTTGCTGCTCACAGAATCATCATGGTCATGTTTTTGTTTTCAGGAAATTCGTCAGTTTTCGGCACGGCCTTCAAGCTACGCAGTATTGCAGTTATCTCCAAATTACATTTGCTTTTCCTGGAGTGGTCTGTCACTGCAGGTCAAATGAAACAGAGTTAGACTGTAGCCCCTCAAGTGTTTAAGCATTACCTAAGATTAACGCAATAAAGTGAGCTTTAGGCTGTGAAAAACACACTCTGAGTCAGACAGAGTGTTCCTGGCTTGCTGTTACTCTGTCCAAACAAATATGTGAGTCACACAAATAAATCCTGCACCAAACAGCACAACAGACAATGAACATTTGAATCTAATATGGCTGCCACATAAAATGTTCAGGAATCAACTTAATACTTCAAACACAAGAGTCGAAAATAACAGTTTGCTGCAAATAAATGAGTAGCTTGATCATTCAACACTACTTGACATGAACATGATGATTTTGTGTCTTCAGTGGCATCGTGCTACTCTTTACTTTTAATTTACAGTAGTACATTGTTTAACACATTCATAGCATTTGTGTTTGTTTTTTGTTTTTTTGCATATGTAATAGCAGAATAACCTTTGACAATCTGTCCTTTGTGCTGTTGTGCTGTGTTTAGGTTCAGATAGTCCACAAAAAGCTAGACTTCAGCCATGTCACCTCCCGATGTGGCTCCAAGGACAATATCAAGCATATTCCTGGTGGAGGAAATGTAAGTGTACAGTTTCATATTGGCTTAACAACTCTATACAAATATTTTTGATGAAACCCTCCATAGACAGCAATGCAACTACCACATTCAAGGCCCAGAAAAGTCATAAGGACATCGTTAAAATAGTCCATGTGACATCAGTTGTTTATCTGCAATTTTATGAAGCTACGAAAAATAAAAAATAATGACTTTTCAACAGCTATTCAACTATTTCTTCTCTTTCGTGTCAGTCTTCGGCGCGCATTTATGAGAGTACCACGACACATGTGTGTGATGCTGCTGATGCAAGATTTCGACAGAAAGGACGACTTGCCATTTTTGCCCTGCTTTGCTTATTCGAACCAGAATATACCGACAATGAACTAAGAGAGATAAACGTTCTACATCAGAATGCCGACTTCTTGCATCGCATGCATGCTTTGTGGTACTCTCGTGAATGCGCGTCAAAGACTAACATAGAAGAGAAGAAATTATTGAAAAAATCTTTTATTTTTGTTTTCTTTGTGCACAAGAAGTATTCTTGAAGCTTCATAAAATTTCGGTTGAACAACTAATGTCTCATGGACTATTTTAACTACGTCTTCACTACCTTTCTGGGCCTTGAGCGTGGTAGTTGCTTTGAAGGGTCAAAGAGCTCTCAGATTTCATCAAAAATATCTCAATTTGTGTTCTGAAGATGAATGAAGGTCTTACGGGTCTGGAATGACATGAGGGTGAACAATGAATGACAGAATTTTCATATTTGGGTGAATTAACCCTTTCATCATATGACGCTTAGAACAGCAAAGAGCTACATGTACAGTATGTACATGTCTTAAATGTTCTTTTCTCTTAGGACATCCATTATCAAAAACAAATGACACTTTAGTCTAACAGCTCTTTATTCCTGGTGTGTAGGTTCAGATTTTAAATAAAAAGGTTGACTTGAGCAAAGTGACCTCTAAATGTGGATCCAAGGACAACATAAAGCACAAGCCAGGTAGGCGATGGATCAATTTTAATATTGCCTGTTACTCTAAATGCAGTCTCATTGTGAGCGCATGCAATAAATAGCCATGCGAATGACGATTGATCTCTCTCAGGTGGTGGTGATGTGAAGATTGAATCCCAGAAGGTTAATGTCAAGGCCAAGGCCAAAGTGGGATCAATGGACAATGTAGGCCAGGAACCAGGAGGTGGCAATGGCAAGGTAGTAAATAGCTTAAGAGGATATTACATATTAGGAATCTGTCTCTTTTATTATTGATATTACATTTTCCTGAAGGTCTTTCAGAAGCAAGCATGTAGTTTATAAGATTCAACCCGCTCAGCGTATGGAAATGTGCTTAGGTTTTTATGACATCTCACATGGCTGAGCAGCAGTTTGTGTGTTTGTTAGTGGTTTTGAGCATTGCTTTTTTTTATAATGATATTTGATATTTCCTAGTGGATGGATGTTCTGTGAGAGAACTACATCTACCTGAACAGCTGAGAAAAATGCTAGCAAATATGCTAGAAAGTTTGAAATACAGTAGTTCCTGTAGTGTTATTTAAGAGAAAACTTTTGAGTCATTTTAAAAGGATACATTTGAGAAGTTGTAGTTTTACTATAGATTGTATAGATATAAATAGTGCAAATTCTGCAATTTATAAGGCACAATATATGCACAATAAATAAATTACTGAATAAATGAATACTTATATTAGATCGATCAAAAATGACAGTAAAGACAAAAGATTTGTTTCAAATAAATCCTGTTCTTTTTAACTTTTTATTAATTCTGAAAAAAATGTACCGTGGTTTCCACAAAAATATTAACGATCCCCATGTCGTTCCAAACCTGTAAAAGCTTTGTTCATCTTCGGAACACAATTTAAGGTATTTTGGATGAAAACCGGGAGGCTTGTGACTGTCCCATTGACTGCCAAGTAAATAACACTGTCAAGGCCCAGAAAAGTATGAAAGACATCATCAAAATAGTCCATCTGCTATGAGAATACTTTTTGTATGCAAAGAAAACAAAAAATAACAACTTTATTCAACAATTCATCTCCAATGAACACACTCACATAAATGCATTTTTGTCTTTGGGAACCATATTTTTTTAATTCATTGCTTTTGCATTGTGTTTCCAGGCTGAGGGGGTTCAGCAGAAATCTGAGGGAAGCCCATCTCCCCCTGTTGTCTCTCCACCTGTGCAGGCAGGCAATGGGGCAAAGGAGAACGGGCTGAAAGAGCACTCTCCTGCTCCCGTACCTTCTTTGGGAGAGGGGCCCCGGGACTCCCAGGGCTTGGACAAGCGCATCCCTGGGACAAGTGCGTGCAAACTAGGCATATTCAGCCCTTATATATGACTCCTTAAAAAGAGAAACCTGAAGAGATACAATATATTGTGTATATTAGCATTCAAGAATTTGACTTGGAATGACAAGTCTACAATTAAATGTAGACTTCTTAAACCCTGGTGCAAAAAAGTGCATTAATTTAATAGGATAAAATAACTGAATAAACTAAATTCAAATTTCAAACATATCTATTTACCGTTCTGTCATTCTCTCTGACAATAAGGGCAATGAACTAAAAACTTGTGCTGTTTTTAAAACTTTCAAACAAGGCTTTAAATTCTACATCCTGTTTGCTACCCCAGTTCAAATTCAAGAACTAAATACTGAACAAACCTGGTTTATATTGGAAACAGATAGGTTTTTTGAAACGTCAATTATTTTCAATGAAAACGTACAATGTCCAGCTATTTATGTTGTTTCCTAACAGCTTTTCCATTTCTTTGCCACCAGATTGAGTCCTACAAGCTGAACTTCCGCGAGAAAGCACGAGCTCGCACGGACCACGGCGCTCAAATCATCTCCTGGTCCTCCCTGAGTGGCAGCCACCCCCACCCACATCGCAGCACCTCTCTCAGTGTTTCTCTGGGGTCCGCCATGTCCTCACACACAACCCAGCTTGTCCCATTCACTCGGCTATGAGATGGGTGCAAACCAGTACACTAGCAGGAGAAGGACTCTGATTTCAGCACAGCCTGTCCCTCTAAAACTTATCTTCTCATTAGATTCTTCTATTGATTACAGTTTTCTTAGTTTTTTGCTTGGTTGGGAGAGCACCTGTGAGATGTTTTGGTCAAGATCCAGGCTCTGGCTTAATTTAAAGCTCTTCTTTTCAAATGCAGGGTTTGGTTTGAGGCTAGATTTGGGTTGAAGTCTCCAGATGGTTGGAGATGGAGTTATGGATGCTCCAGCCGTGTAGCTCAATTTTGTCATCTTTGTTAAACCACAGCATTTCCTTCTAAACTTCCTACGAGCCTGTGCTACCCTTTAGACAGACCTAAATTTAGAGGTAACACCCTCTTTTCTGTCTGCATCTGGCAGTAGATGTTCTCCAATGGGAACCCCAGAACTCACTTGAGATGTAGCTTATTACATTATATTATGGCAGTTACGCTCCCTGTATTGTTAGTAAATGGGGCTGTCTTAAATCCCAGTCAAAAGGGACGAATCAGCCACCATCCATCCATCTGCTCCCTTTGCTCCACTGACCCTGTCCACCTCACATGAATTATCTCCCTCAGTATTTAAATGAGCACTTAATCATTTGAAACGTATAGGTTGTTCAAACAATAGCATATTTACAACTTCAGTGAGTTTGCTGTATCGTGTTTGCGTAAATTCCTGTAACGATGAGCTGTATCATTATGATGTCTAACCATCTGATTACATTTTCCACTTTCCATTACTCTCAAAGCATCTTGTGAACTAATAGGACACCAAAACACGACACACATAAACTACAGCATGATATAGGAAGAGAAAAAAACGAAATGGCACGCAAACTAAACAGACAGGATAGGAAGAAATATAGATGGATAAAGAAAGATGTCAGAAAGTTAAAATGGAAATGTGTTTACACTCCGCGTACAGGTCATGATTATTTGCTCAAAGGTCCAGATCATCCCAACTTTCAATTAAGTATTGTACCTCTAAATCCAAGAAGTAAATAACGTGTGCGAGGGCCCATTACATTAACAGTAAATGTATCCTAATGAAGCATTGCAATACAGTCCCTTTCCCTATTATTTATTCAGTGGCAATTGATAAATTGTTGTCTAGAAATTACTATTTAATCTAACATAGTAGCAAATGCTATTTGGTTTTCTTACCAAGTGATGTATTATTCACAAAGTAGTTGAATATCATAGATTTAAACTCTCCAAACCTACTATTGTAGGGCTGCTTTTTTTAAACTCTTGACTAGTGACACTGTTTAACAGTGAATTTGTGGGCACTTTATTGGTAGTAATATTATTCTAGATATATTTAGCTGCACAATGCCTGCAGAAAAACAAACAATTTGCTGTTGTTGGTTAAAAGGTTATGTTTGTATACAGGGTTTGATTCACTACATGTTGTGAAATAATCGTTTTTTTCCCCCTGGTATTTTACTGTGACGTCATGGTAGACCATTGATGGTGGTAATGTTATAACATCAAAGAAAATCCCACATAAAACTGAACAACAGAGACCAGGAAGTAATAAATTATGCAAATATCCTCTGAAATAATTAGCTGATGAGCAATTGAAATGCACTTTATGATGGATGTTTTATACTACAACAAGAGCGATAAGATTGATTGAGCACATTTTCCTAAATTTTATCCCCTCAAAAAGAGTCCTAGTTACTCAAAAATGCAAAACATGTACCTGTATCTCACAGAGCAGTCTTTAAATACAGTTTGTACGAGTGTGAGCAAGTGTGTTTAGTGTAGAGCAGCTGCGCTTGGCCAAACTGTCCTGTCTGTAGTTCCTTTTGTGATTAGTGTGTGTACTGTTCAGGGGCTATGCCAGTAATTTTCAGTGTTGTACTCTTGATACAGTGATCATAACCTTTCATGCCTTCAGACAGCTCTGTTTTGTCATTTCCATAATGAATGAACACTCACAATGTTAGTACACTTCTCACATTCCCCACACCCGTCCGCTCAACGCAGTTTTGTAAATACACGTTTCACACTTTATACCCCGCAGGGGGAAAACACTTCTTGATTGGGTTGTATAGAGAAGAAAAGTTCAGATTTTGCATCTACGAATATTTCTCCAGACAGTATTTTATTCTTTAAGTGAGTCTGCCTGTTTTTTTGAAAAAAAGGGCTGGCAAACAAGAATGTTTTTAAAATGTATTGTATTCAGGAAGCAAAGAATATATATTATGCGTGTAACTTTTTCTCTTTGTCATCACAGGTCACATACTTAATACATTGTAATCAATAGGAGGAGGAGTGTGATTGATTTTGCCTAAGGATGGAAAAACTCAAAGGACTCTGAAGATGTCCTTCTGTATAAAAAAAGGCACAGCATTCTGGTAATGACTTGAGTAGCCTGACACAGGATGCAGAAAGTGGGTCGAGAGTTTAGAGGTAATCAGTAACCACAGGAACAATGATTCCTCCCACAAACTGCACCTGACACATAGACCTTGAATGTTGTTTGGATATCCATGCCGCACATCTGTATGAGACTAACTGTAACTGGTATACTAATCGGCATGTTTAAAAGTAGATAGAGCACTGGAATTAGGCAGCAAAAGAGCCCCCTAGTGTGTCTGTTAGGACTCACAATGTGTGTACTACCCATAGAACACACCAAAAGAGCATGCTGACAACAATGGACTACAGACATCAGTCCTAAATTGGATTTAATGTCTCCCCCCTGATTTAAGATGTATTTTTTGGGATGAAAGAGGTCATTGTGATTAATTGTTAACTAGTGATGTGGATATTTAATCATGAATAAATAAAAAAGAAACAAGCAAAATGTTGTTGTTTTTTTCCCCACAGCACTGCATGTCATCTGCAAGGAGGCATACAGTATTCATCATTGCTGAAACAGAGACTCTTTTCGAAATAAATCGTTTTAGGCTACTCTATGCAGTAGTTTAGGAATAATGATGTTGTACTGCACAATAAAAGATGGAAAAGTTGTAGCAGTAGGCCTACTGTAGGCTATTACTGTAGTCCCTTAATTTAAAACTTGTAATTGACACTGTATGACTGGTGTTTAGTGTGTTTCCGTGCACTTTAGTATAGTACGTTAAGCTCCACAACTCAGCATTACTTTAGTTTATGCGGAAATTCGCGCTCACTCACAATTCAAAAATTTATGGTTGTCGTCAGACTTTTAACGTACCATATTAACACCATATTAGCTGAAAGGCACATTCAGTTTAATAGAACAAGATGACAAATAAGAAGCAATTTTTGTTTACTGGTAGAAATTCACTGGTAAGTGGGTCTCAGTCAGCTCAGTTCTGAAGTGGTCAATGTTAGCTCACCACAAAATACTGTAAAAATAGCTAATTTTGTCACAGATAAAGTCGTCATGTCTTCTTCAGTGTATCCCTTTATGAAATGCATTAATTCATAATTGAATGAAAGTGAGGACGAACTTTTCCGTAAATCTTGATCTTTCCTCATTAGGCTACTTCGGATGTAACAGAAAGAGATACAATTGCAATAGGATTTACACAAAGTCACTTGATAAGCTGCTGAGCTCCGCTGTCTCTATGCTGAAGACGACGACTTGCATGTGAAGACAGCCTTGTCAACAAACTTCAAGATTTTAGGTCTCAGCAAAGTAAGGATACATTTTAAACATAATATTTCTGGAGAGAGTGGATGGAAAGAGCAAGTGAAGGTACTGCTAATCCTTTAAATGGATTTCTAATATGGATTTCCATGTCTTCCAGCTATTATGATCTACTGAAATCCATGTTAACACACTGACATAGAAATAGTTTTAACCGGTTATTACTAATATGAAAACAATAATTCATTTGAGAAACAACACTTCCATGGATATCCTTGTGTTTCAGAGCAGTGGTTTTGATAGATGAACTGTTATGACCTAAATTTACCCCCTGAGGTATAATTCAAAAATATAATAAATAATAGCCATTTAATGATTTATTTTGTTTTTAAGATAAAAAAGTTACACCCTGAACACTGCATATTTTCGATGACTCCCTAATCATTTTTCCTACAAAGTAATGTTAATCATTTTAATGCATAATAAATCAGTCACAGCACAGATTGAATGCAATTAAACTTTATTCTACTGGATGGCTGAACAAGAGCCAAGTGGATAACTAAAACAACAAATATGAGACACGCAGAAGGTCCATTTGAGCTTTACTCTTCATCATGTCCCTTCTGTATAAAAAAGAAGAAAGGGAGAGATTATCAGTTGTGGTAAAATATTTTAATTACATATGTTCTCTAAAAATTAATTGCATATCAATGTAGCAAATATATACTTTAAATGAGCACTTGAAAAATGTGGGAATTACAACAATTGGCTTGAATCAGGAATAGATGCAAAGAAATATCAGTCTGCTTAATCACTGGCCTTAGAACCGACATCACGACTTTTAGCACGCAGTTTGTTGACTTGTGACTCTGCAATGTCCGCTCTTTCTTCTGCTTCATCAAGTTCATGCTGGATTTTCCGTAACTTGCTAATATGTGTGTTGGCTTGTTCCTCCTAGGATTATCAATTCTGAGATTAGAGCCTGAATTTAATAGTATTATTTATCAAAAAAGTTTGATATTTGGGCTAATACTTACAGCTTCCTCTGCAGCCCTCTTGTAAGCCTTGACCTTTAGCTGAAGCTTATCAACAAGATCTTGCAGACGAGCCAGATTCTTGCGGTCCTCCTCAGTCTTTTAAGACAAATTATAGCAAAGAGACTTGAGAATTTGTTGAATGAGAATGTCGTTGTCATCACATTTTCTATAGGTGTATTCAGTAGTGAAATTATTATTTATTTTTTTTACCTGGTAGGTCAGTTCTTTAATACGTCTCTCATATTTGCGAATTCCTTTTACTGCCTCGCTGCTCTTCTTCTGCTCTGATTCTACTTCATTCTCCAGCTCCCTCACCTGTTGGCACAGTGTGAAAGAGCTTACAGAGTGCCACTTGCAATAGTCAGAAAACATTGTTGGGATTTATGGCCGGTCACTCACCCGAGCTTCTAGTTTCTGGACTTGTTTCTTGCCTCCCTTCATAGCAATTTGTTCTGCTTCATCCAGGCGGTGCTGCAGGTCCTTAATGGTCTGCTCCATGTTCTTCTTCATACGCTCCAGGTGAGCACTTGTGTCCTGCTCCTTCTTCAACTCCTCAGCCATCATGGCAGCATCGGTTATGGCCTTCTTTGCTTTTTCTTCAGCATTCCTGCATTCTTGCACTGCCTCTTCCACTTCTGTCTGAAGCTGGGATATGTCAGTCTCAAGCTTCTTCTTCTGATTCAAGAGGCTTGTATTCTGGACAAAGGAGGCATTTGCATTGAATTAGAAGCTGAATAAATGGATCTGTTCAGAATTAAGAATACCCAAGTCGCATACCTGGGAGTGCAGTAGCTGCACTCTTTCACTGGTATCCAGCAGCTCTTGCTCTGCAAGCTTGCGGCCTCTCTCAGTTTGCTCAAGAGCTGCTCTCAGCTCCTCTAGTTCAGCCTGCAGAAGGTTGTTGCGTCTCTCTACAATTGCAATGTTCTCCTTGAGATCGTCATTTGTTCTCAGAGAGTCATCCAGCTGTAGCTGAGCATCCTAGAATACGAGTGCAAACTAATTAAGACAAACATTTCAACAACTCTCTAACCCTCCAAAAGCTCCCATTCTTTGTGTGTCTTACTTTCAGATGTGCTTGGACACTCTTGAGTTGTTTTTGAGCCTCTGCTGCTTGTCGATTTGCCTGACTAAGCTGGATCTCCATCTCGTTTAGATCCCCTTCCATCTTCTTTTTTATTCTGAGGGCCTCATTCCTGCTTCGTGTTTCTGACTCCAAAGAACTTTGCAGAGTATCGATGGTTCTCTGCAAATTACGTTTGCTCTGCTCCATCTCTTCATCCTTCTCAGCTAGTTTGCGCTCAATATCAGCCTTTATTTGGTTGAATTCTAGCTGAGCTCGCAGAATTTTACCCTCCTCATGCTCCAACGAGGCCTTTCAAAGAAGATTGCGATCTGTTATTTGGTTTGCAAGACAATTAACCTTTAAGAATAGAATTTAATAAAATAATCTAGAAAATAAATTTTACACATAATTGCATGAAATTCTGACATCTACATGTCAAGGAATAAAGCTGCATCTGCCTCATACTTAAAACTTACTTCTGCCTCTTCCAGAGCAGACTGAATCTCACTTTTTTCCTGCTCCAGCTGTTTTCTCATTTTCTCCAGTTCATGAATGCTCTTTCCTCCCTCACCAAGTTGCTCAGTGAGATCAGAAATCTCCTCTAGATAAAAAAATATTGCATTTTAACATATTGCCTTATTTTCTCCAGCCTTAGTGATAATGTCTCTACAGTGCTATCTATAAATTCTACATCTTCCACAACCACACTTTAAACAAACCATAAAGTCTTTTCAATATTTACATTTATTTATTACAATTTGTTTTAAGATTAATTGCAAAGTTACCTTGGAGATTTTTATTTTCTCTCTTCATGGTCTCCAGGTGATCTAAAGATTCTTCATAGGAATTCTTCAGCTTAAAAAGTTCAGTACTCAGACATCTGGCCTCCTTCTGAGAGCTCTCTAACTCAACCTGTGACTCTTCGTACTTCTGCTTCCACTCAGCCAGGACCTAAAAGCAATTTATTTTTAATGTAAATAGATTTTAGAATCACATAATCAAAAATATTTTGTTAAGATCAATCCCAAATCAAGAACCATGTTTGGTAACCTTATCAAAGTTTCTTTGTTTCTTGTCCAAGGCTGCTGCAGCTGCATTAGACCTCTCCAAGTCCACCATAAGGTCTTCAATCTCATTTTGGAGTCTGTGTTTGGTCTTTTCAAGAGATGAACATTTTGCATTTATGGCTTCAACAGCTTCTTCGGCCTCCTGCAAACGTTGAGCCAGTTTCTTCCTATTTTAGAAAACAGAACAATATTAATAAGATCATTTTGTTTGCATACCCTAAAAGAAATGCATAGACATTTTATTATATTTTTACCTTATGTTTGGGGAAGCTTGGCCAACTAACAGAAAAACTTTTTGTTCGTCTTACATTTTAAAAGAAACATAACACAAACAAAAAGCTTATCTGTCAGTAGAAAAGTTAAAAGTTTGGAAAAGTCCAAACATATATGAAATTCTAAATAGAAACATATCTTACTTGGCTTCCTCCAGTTCTTCTGTTCTCTGGATGGCATCAGTTTCATACTTGGTTCTCCACTGAGCCACCTCAGAATTAGCTTTAGACATGCCTCGCTGTAGCTCTGCTTTGGCCTCCTGCTCCTCCTCATACTGCTCTCTGAGCAGATCTGTGTCATGACGGGCTGACTGTACAGCATGGGCTAAGGCATTCTTCGCCTGGTGGAGGACACATTGTTATTTAGCAGATCAACAAAAAGAATGCAATCAATTTTTTAAATATGAATCAGACAATGTTCATACTCCGTTCACACCTTAGTTTCTTCCTCCAATTGCCTTTTAAGATCTTCAGTTTGCTGAGTATAAGACATCTTGCTTCTAGTTAGCTGGGTGACAAGAGAGTCCTTTTCCTCTAGCTGTCTTGAAAGTTCACCTGGGTATGTCATCATGCATTTTATTATTGTTGGTGTTCTGTGACTCATAATGACTGAAAAAAGTTATTTGACAGCCTTACCATTTTCAGATTGTAGTTTAGATTTTTGCATTGTGAAGTCATTGATACAACGCTGACCCTCCTCATATTTCGTTCTGTATTCATTCATTTGATCTTCCAAAGACCTGCAGGTCTTCTCAAGATTTGCCTGAGCAAAGTAAATAATTTGGCTAGAAAATTACATCCCAGAAAGAAAACGAATATAAATTCTAATTTATGACTACTTGTATTAATAATACCTTCATCTTGACAACATGTTCCATGTTTGAGACCACATCATCCAGCTCGAGTCTGAGTTCACTTTTTTCTTTTTCCAGTTTTTGCTTGACTCTTTGAAGATTGTCTATTTGCTCTCCCAAATCTGCCACACTGTCAGCTTGTTTCTTCCTCAGTGTGGCGGCAGTGGCCTCGTGTTGTAGAGTGGCCTCTTCAAGGTCTCTGCGAAGTTTCTGAAACTCAGTTTCCCGTTTCTTGTTCATCTCAATCTGAGCAGCTGTAGCTCCTCCAGCCTCCTCCAGTCTCTCACTGATCTCCTCCAGCTCTCTGGCCAAATCTGCTCTTTGTTTCTCCACCTTGGCTCTGGCAGCTCTTTCTGCCTCAAGCTCTTCCTCCAGCTCCTCAATACGTGCCTATTATCATAAATATGTCAGAGTTGTCTCTCATGTCTCATTTAATTTTTTCCATGTCAATATGCTATTTGTGTGTGTGTGTGTTACCTGAAGTTCCTTCAGTTTTTTCTGTAGCTGAATACAAATAGTTTGTTCATCCTCAATTTTCCCATTGAGCTGACTGATCTCAAAATCTTTCCTATGATTGAAAAAGAGATGTTTACAGTCCTTAGCCTTAGTCCTTAGAACATACAGATTGGACTGTAAAAGAATGGAAGAATTTGATTTACTTTTTTAGACGCTCCTCTAACTGCTGTTTGTCATTCTCCAGGTCCATTAAGCTTTCCTGGGTTAACTTCAAGTCTCCTTCTAGTTTCCTCTTGGCTCTTTCTAGATCCATCCGGATCTTTTTTTCTTGCTCAAGAGATCCTTCCAACTGGTATAAATAATTCAACATTGATTGCATGGTCATTTGCTTGTATCAAGAATATTAAACGTAGTTGTAAATTGTAAAACTCACATCATCCACTTGCTGCTCTAGCTTTGCTTTTGCCTTGGTGAGGGTGTTGACTTTGTCCTCCTCACTTTGCAGGTCATCCAGTGTCTGCTGATGAGCTTCCTGCAAGGCCTTCTTCTCCTTGGTTAGCTTTGCAATGATGTCGTCCAAAGCTGCCATTTCCTCTGTCAGGTTCTTCACCTGCAAAAGAGTATTAAGTTCTGAGTGTTCGTACAATATAACTGTGCATGTGTGTGTGTGTTGTGTAGAAAAACATTCCAGACCTTGTTCTCAGTAGCATGTTTTTCTTTCTCCACTTTAGCCAGAGTTAGCTCCAGATCATCAATATCTTTCTTCAGTTCAGAGCACTCATCTTCCAGCTTTCTCTTCTTAGCTGTCAGCTCTGCGTTCATCTCCTCCTCATCCTCAAGTCGCTCTGTGAGCTCTTTGGCTTTTGCCTCAAGCTGGATCTTGTTTTTGATGAGCTGGTCGCATCGCTCTTCTGCGTCACAGAGATTGTCTTGCTCCTGTTTTTAAATGACTGAATAGTTTTAAAATCATTTCTATCCTGCAGAAACACATTTACTTCTACAATTCAAAGGCACAAAATATTAACTGACCGCTTGGACTTGAAGTTGTAGGTCATTCTTCTCTTGGAGAAGAGATACCATTTTTTCTTCTAGTTCTTTCCTTCGGGCTTCAGATTTAGCGTAAGCCTCTTTAAGCTTGGCAAATTCATCTTTCATATTTGCCATCTCTTTTTCTGCTTCTGCTGACTTTAGTAGAGGTTTGATCTTGAAGAATAGCTTCATCCAGGGCCAATTCTTCACTCCCATGAAGGCACGGACATTCCACTGTATAACTAGTAGGGCATCCCTGTGAGGACATTCCATTTTTATGTCAGAAAATATCACAAAAAGTAGCAAATTGTTACGGCAGTGCGTAATATATAGAATTCTTGCCTTCTTTCAACTATCTTCTGGAACTCAACCCTTGCAAGGAGTCCTCTGGATCTAGCTTGAATACCAGTAATAATTAGAGATAGTCTTTCATCTCTCATTTCTTCCAATTGACCCAGTAAACCAGCCTTGAAGAACACCTAAGCAGAATTCATTATAGAAACATGCATTTTACTCAGTTTTACGTGATCACTGTCATCTTTGCTCTCATATCAAATAATAGATATAACATCACTCTTCAGATTAATGTGAGTTTTCACCTTTGTGTGTCCAAATTTATATTGATTGTGATCAATATCCAGTGAACTCAGGAGTTTCTCAGCTCCTTTCCTGCTGTCTATGAATTGACCTTCAGGTATGGCTGCAGGGTTTAGGATTCGGTACCTGTAAGTATAGAACATCTCTAATAATGGAAAGAGTTGTTGTGAATTTAGAGTTTGTGTCACAGAATAATAATAACCTCTGTTTGAAATCCCCATAGAGGATTCTATTGGGGAAGCCCTTCCTGCAAATCCTGATGCCCTCCAGTACGCCGTTACAGCGTAGCTGGTGCATGACCAAAGGGTTCTCCATTGCACCAGGAGTCTTTGTCTCATTAGGTATGATGCAGCGCACAAAATGAGGGTGAGTTGATCTTAGGTTTGTCATTAACTTATTCAAGTTTTCCTGTAGGGAAGAATGTACACACAATTTAAGCTATTCAATTATGTTAAGGAGTACTTTCAATTACCCCCCCAAAAAAATACTGACATAGATCCACTGGAAACACCTTCATCACATTAGCATACATTATCTTTTTTTTTTCTTTTTTTTTTACTTCTTCATTGTGTATGAGCATTTGAGTCTGAAATGCAATTACCCTGTGAAGCGCAGACACAGTTTGGAAGGAGGAGCCCTTCCTCTTACTTCCACCACCTTTACCTCCCTTAGCATTCTCTTGAGTTGGTCAAAACAAGGTACAGAAATTATTGTAAAGCAGTAGTATTTAAAACACTCACAAGTGCATATGAGATTCTGCTGTGCATAAATAATTCATACATACATACCAGGCTCTGCCCCAGCATAATTAGCAAAGAGCATTGACAGGAGCTTGACTGTAGACTTTTGAAAGAGTCCAACAACAGTCTCATTCAGTGGGTCTTTGTTCTTCACAAGCCAGTTGTTGATATTATAGTCAACTGTACCAGCATAGTGAATCAGAGAAAAATGAGACTCTGGCTTCCCTTTGATTGCTCTTGGTTTCTGAAAGTTGTTGGATTTCCCAAGGTGGTTGTCATAAAGCTTTGCTTTAAAGGTTGCATCACTAGCTTTGGGAAACATGCACTCCTCTTCAAGGATAGACATGATGCCCATAGGCTGAATAAAGAAGTTGATAAGACTGAGTTACTGACATAGCAGATAGCCTTGTTAAACAGTTAGAGCACCATTTATGTATGGGGACTTTATCGTTAGCACTACTTACTTTCTCAATGAGATCAATGCAGGCCTGTAAGTCCATGCCAAAGTCAATGAACTCCCATTCAATCCCTTCTTTCTTGTACTCCTCTTGTTCCAGCACAAACATGTGGTGGTTGAAAAACTGTTGCAGTTTCTCATTGGTAAAGTTGATGCAGAGTTGCTCAAAGGTGTTGAACTGTAGTTATTATGTTTATTGAAAGGAATTGAAAGTATAAGTTAGACAATAATATGCATTTTGAACTTGACAACATGAGGATTTATCCACGAAGACTTACATCAAAAATCTCAAAACCAGCAATATCCAGTACTCCAATGAAGTATTGACGAGGTTGTTTAGTGTCCAGAGACTGGTTGATTCTTACAACCATCCAAAGGAACATTTTTTCATACACTGATTTGGACAGTGCACCAATAGCGTAGTACACCTGAGCACAGAGAAGCATTTGTATGGTTTTCTATTACATGGATAAATGGGCATCCTTTCAATACTGACACTCCAACTCACCTGCTGGACATTTTGCCCTTTGGTAACCCACTCATTTCCTACTTTCACTCTTGGATGGCATAAACCTTTGATTAGGTCAGCAGAGTTGAGGCCCATCAGATATGCAACTTTGTCTGCATCTGTAAAATTATTAAGATTTTAATCAGATATGTTTGAATTTAGTTTGCTACTTTCTAATTATACTCTACATACCTTCAGTCCCATCAGCCTCTGCTTGCTCCTCCCTCTGCTTTTGTTTGAACTTCATATTGCCATAATGCATAATTGCTCCAATCAGTTTATAGATGCCATTTTTCTCCTCCTGAGTAAAGCCTAGCACATCAAACGCTTCCTAAAGTTTACAGAATTGGAGGTGTCATATGAGAGCTTCACAATAACAGAAAAAAAGGAGGTAAATCAATTCATTCTTACATCAGTGGCGAGTAGTTCTTCGCCATCATTAATTGAGGCTACAGTTGTTTCTCCTTGAGAGATGTAAGCGTAGTCATAGGGGTTATTGGTGATGAGCATCATCTCTATTTTAAGAGAGAAAAAGAACCGTCAGTTTGTAAAACTTTGTAAAGGCCTTTAATTACAGGATATATACTGCGTCATACCCAGCAGCTCAGGTTTCTTCTGAGAAAGGATTTGGTAGAAAATGTGATAGTCCCTTTCAGCTTTAAGCTGGAATGTCACCCTTGACTTCTCCAGAAGATCTGATATTTAATATAAAAAATAATTAAATGTTAGTTTTTGATCTTCTGTTTTTTGTAACACCAAAAAAAATTGACTGAATTCTTACATGTCTCAATGTCAGCAGAGGCCAGCTTGCCACTGGCACCAAAATGAATTCGGATAAATTTTCCCTAAGAGAATTGAAAATTATAATATTATGAAATTAAACAATGAATGAATTAATAATTGTATAAGCTACTGAAAATGAATCAGTATGTCTTATAAGTACCTAATGCCTAAAATTTGTTGAGAGACACTCAGTACTCGATTCAAATAACTTTAACTGCAGTAACATCTGATACTAAGGCTTTTTTTTTTTTTTTGCTGATTTGAATGTTTTATATCATAATTATATAAATACTAAAGATATACTATCACATTTATGATGGCTCAGGGTGCAGTCTTCCATCTGCCAACCCTATGTTCTCTTTATATCATTTTGGTTTATCCAGCAGAGGGTATTCTCACACTATATATGTGATAGCATTGTGACATGCATGCTGTACATTAGCTGAAATTGGACAACTATTTACATGTTCACTACAAGTTTTACATAAATGTTCAATGCTGAAGCTTACAAATCTTGAGGAGTTGTCATTTCTGATGGTCTTCGCATTACCAAATGCTTCCAAAGCAGGATTAGCCTGGATGATTTGATCCTCCAAGGTTCCCTGTAATGAAACAGCAAATGTTTAGTTGTCTTTTCAATCAGTTTATTTTCAATGAATGTAGAAACAGATGACAGTTATGAAAATGACACTTACCTTTTTTTCTGACCCATCTTTCTTTGCTGAGCCTCCAGCTGCAATACTTGCAAAATATTGAATGACTCTCTTTGTGTTTACAGTCTTTCCTGCACCAGATTCTCCACTACAGTAACATAGAACATAAAAATAAATAGTTTAAACCTTTAGCATGACAAGAAATATTTAATTAACTAAGGAATGACATTAAAAGATAAGCAATTTTACTTACGTGATCAGAATTGACTGGTTTTCCCTGTCTGAAATGGAGAAGACTATAACGTTACTAATTCTTGAGTTATGACTTCTATATTGTCGATCTTTACTAGGATAATGCTCATCCAGAGATTAGTGCAGAATTAAAAAACCTTCACAAAAGTCTACACCTCCCTTGCCTAATTTGATAATGCTTTCAGCTAGAATACAAGTACTCTCAGATCTACAGAGCAGAGCAGATTTGTGACTTTGTCCATACCTGTCAGCATGTACTGGTAGGCATTATCAGAGATGGAAAAGATGTGGGGAGGAGCTTCACTCCTCTTTTTCCCTCTATAGGCTATAACCACCTCCTGATTGTACACTGGTAGCCACTTGTAAGGGTTGACTGTGACACAGAACAGCCCGGAGTAGGTCTGTGGGAAAGGGACAAGTAAAGTTCAGTAATTGAAGCTAATTAGGATATATTCTCAAGTGACACTGAACTGGTCTGCTCTTACGTAGATCATCCATGCTGCATAGCGCTCTTTGAGGTTGAACAGCACAGCTGGCTCATGAAGGAAGGTGAACATTGCCATGTCTTCGATTTTATCAAACTTTGGTGGGTTCTGGGGATGAATGTCAGCGTCCTTTACAGTGACAGTCTGTTAGAAGCAGAAAAAAAGAATTAGAATAATACTTTCATGCAAAAGTGGCATCAAATTTACAATTGTAACATTGCTCCAAAATCAAATAATTTTGAAGCTAACATTTTGATTTAGACCTTTATTTATTTTATTGTCAGGTTATTAGAAGTTTCAAAATTATTACAAATTATTGCTCATGTTTTAAGTGACCACTTGTACCACTGAAAATGTACCAATATATATAAACCAATATAAAATATGAAATATCTCTTGTCTTAAAAATAGCTTACTCTCAAAATGCTTCTTCAGATCATGTTTATTCAATTATTTGAACCTACCTTTCTTTTCTCAGTCACTACAGTGACTTTGTCACCTTCACGACTGATGACTGAAGCTTTCACATACTCTTCATCTGGATCAGGCACAAAACACTCCTTTTTCATATCAAATGGACGAGTTTGTGCTTCCAAACGCTCTCGATCTGACTTCCGCAGGTAAGAAGCCGCTGCTCCAAACTCTGCCATCTGAGCGTCCGCCATGATTGCCTTGTCTGGAGATAATAAGGTAGGTTAAGTCCATGTTTTTACAATTTTGCTATGATCAAGCAGTTGTATTTATGATAGCTGAACATTTCCTTACAGTTTGCTACCATATGATCATATAAAAACCAGCTTTTAAATATAAATCTAGAAAAGGTTCTTAAACATAGAAAATATGCATGACTCTTACCTGATGTGCACCAGGTGTGGCGGCTAAAGAAGAACCTGTCAATGTAAATATTGTTTCATTATTACTCCTTAATGTTTTAAACTTTGTTACATCACTAAACAACCCATTACTTAAAAGATGTAATCAGAAGAAAGCAACACAATAAGAAGTAAAACAGATTTTAGAACAAATTTGTATCATTTTCTATTAAATGTAACATCATGCAGTTATGGTTCAAATCTTACCCTCAGATAAAACCTCTGACTTGTCTGGAGACCAACCATGAGATCTCTTTATAAAGGAAGTCACCCTCCCAAATTTGGGGAAGGCATCCCACAAGGCAGGAATGCTATTGCGTCTGAGCACTGTTAGGGTGCAACGAGGGTAGTTATGGGTATTAGGGAGAAACAAGAACCTGCTAGGTGAGTTAAGTCTTATCTTTGTTAGATTTGTTAGTGCTCCATATTAGGTTCTCGTTGATAGCAGAGCACTAATTTAGGTCAGCTAAAAGAGTTAAGTGGTTTGCACTTAAATGAAATGTGAATGATTAAAGCCAGACGAAGTTGTACATTGAAGAATAGACATCTGAGGTGAATATTACTCCAAAACTTGGGACAAAGGAGCAAGATATTTATAGAAAATTCCATTTGTCTGTTCTTGTGGTAAGCCATCAATGCATTACTTTAGTGCCACTCGAGGCTTTAACTGGCAACAAAGGGATTCAAATGCTGGATGTCTTAACAAACTTTAGATGGAATTCTATATTTATCATCCAACATTGTTTAGAATACTCAGGAGAAGGTATCAGATTTCAGTAAAGTGATACATTTGAACTGCATGCCATGTGGGCTCTCAATTACCCAGAGAGCTTATGGGGGGTTAATATGCAACATTGTGTTTTTTGTCAGTCTTTGCAGAGACGCAAACAACAATATCAGATCCCCTCTGAGTCTGCATCTATATTAAGCATCTTAGTCTGTGAGATTATCCAGGCGACAAGTGTTGAACAGCACACACAGTGGTCTTTCACAGGTGTCATACCTCAAATTCAGTAAAAAAAAGATAAAAACTGGAGTCCCCTGGGTAGAGAACAGTGTAGACTGAGGTTATTGCCGTGCCATCCTTCATTATCATCCACCACCAGCAAGTGTCTCCCACAACAACCCGTACTGTTGACAACCCATTGTTTCTTTGAGGACAAAGATAACCCTGTGAAATTCCTGCAGAGTGGATCTCACTGATTGAGGAGTGAAACCACATCATACTGTGAGCCTTTGGACCTTACTTTATGTCTCTGCCTGGGATCAACTATAGCCCGTCACCTGGCCATTTTAGGTGTCTTTCCTCATAAATAAAACCAAGTGACAGGTCTACATAGAGACCCATCAATATTTTATGGTATGCTAAAATTCTTGTAATGGTATAGAGTCCTGTACTCATGTTAATTCTTTTTTTGAGGGTACACAAGTTGGTATTTCCATGCCGATGTCCTTGGAATTTGTTGCAAATGATGAAAGGGGAACTAATCCATAGGCCTCATGGATGGACATTCTGTTCATATAGTACAAATGAATGCAGACAGAAACACTGAAATTGTGTTTAAATGCAAGTACAAAAGTACATAATTATAATAATATTGTCAAGTTACTGTCATCAAAATGGTTTATTTTTTCTCTAACTGTTTGTCCATTTAGTACTTGAATACAACTGAGTATGATTGGATACAACTGGCAGACATAACTGAAGGTGAGTACCCTTGACAGTTACCACACAGAAAGGGTCAACAGATAAACAAGGAGTTAAGTGCCTATGACAAGTGATAAGACTGTTCTATTCTGACACCCAGCCACATCTTTTAAACGATGACTGGCGTCAAAGTGCAAAAGGAAGTGAGAAATGCCAAGCCATTGCTGAAGACTCAGTAAAGATAACGATGACCTCTCTTTTCCAAAGTCAGAGCAGCACTTGACAATAGGAACGTCATTCTGACTTACAGGTATGTGCTTTAAAATTCATTTTGTTGTCACTGGTCATTAAATGAAATCACCACTGTCTGTGAATGTGTAACTATAATAGCTGGCTGCTTAATTACACTTGTCATGGGATTACACAGATATCCCCAAACTGTGTTGCCAGTTTTATAATTTAATGTGACATTATTGACCATGTTATCAAGAATTATGAATACATATGCAACTTGTGTATTTAATATGTTCAATATAAAATTGAAGTGATATAAAATGATATATATATATATATATATATATATATATATATATATATATATATATATATATAAAACTATCCTTTTACATTATATAAGAAGTAATTTTTCTTTAGCTTTTGTGTTTCTGTTTTATAGCATGATAGCCCTTGGTAGTTTGTGCACATTTTTGTAATATCTGTACGTGAAATGCATCTAAGATGGTCTGGCACACTGAAGTATCAGTGCAGCTGTCTGTGGTTATATGCATACGTGCTTCAGAGTTGCTTTCCTCTTTCTGTCCAATCTATTTTGAGAACCCAAGGCTTTGTTATATGTCTTTCCATTTTATACATATAGCGCTTCTCTATCCGACACATAAAACCCTCAATCCCTGTTGTGATGTAGCATGTGCAGTGAAGTTCTGCTCAGTACATTGAGTTCATGATGCTCATTATTTACCTTTAAAAATACAACATATGAAAATTACAACATAAAAAAGTTACATTGCAGTTACATTGCTTCTCGATTTAGAATTCTATATAATCATATCTCTCAATGAGGCAATTTAAGAAACACATTGAAAACCAAGGGTTGTGATTTATTATTTACACTTTCCACAGGAGATGTTTAGTATTAGAGCCCAAAGTGATATATGTTTGAGGCACAGCTACAAAAGAGCCTGAGAAACTCTCATACACTGAAGCATCACTGTGTATCTTTTGATAAATAGAACCTATAAAGTTTTTGATCAAATATATCTCGGGGGGGTATGAATTTTTTATATAATGTGTGATCAGATTAATAATGCTTAATTGTTACTTAACTTACGTGAAATTAAATTTCGAAAAGAGCACTTAGCTTGGATTCTACCAAGTTTTCAAAATTATTACAAATTATTTCTCATGTTTTAAGTGACCACTTGTACCACTGAAACTGTACCAATAAACCAATATAAAATATGAAATATACCTTGTCTTAAAAATAGCTTACTCTCAAAATACTCTTCTACAGTCCTGGTCAGAATTGTTGGTACCCTTGGTAAATATGATCAAAAAAGGCTGTGAAAATAAATCTGCATTGTTTATTGACCATTTGATTTCAATAAAATAAAATAATTTATAATGAGATAAATTATGAAATAAATAATTTTCTCTAATACACAACGGCCACAATTATTGTTATCCTTAGAAATTCTTATGAGTAAAATAACTATAACGTATATTTTCTTTCATATTTATTTATTTATTTTAGCACACCAGGGTGACTAGGAACATGAAATTATCCAGCCATGACTTTACTATTTCTCAGGAATATGAGGTAATACGAAGGACAAATTCCCGTAATCATTCATCACAATGAGAAAAACCAAAGAATATAGTTTTGATGTGCAGTAAAAGATTGTTAAGCTTCACAAATTAGGTGGCTGTAAGATAATAGCTAAAGCATTGAAAATCCCAGTTTACACCATCAGGGCAATAATTTAAAAAAAATTCCAATCAACAGAAAATATTACAAATCTGCCTGGAAGAGGACTTGTGTCTATGTCTTAATGCAAATGAAGGAGGTGAGTTTGAGTGGCCAAAGACTCTCCAAGGATCACAGCTGGAGAATTGCAGAAAATAGTTGAGTCTTGGGGTTGGAAAGCCTAAAACTAATTTCAAACAGCACCTACATCATCACAAGTTGTTTGGGAGGGTTTCAAGAAAAAATTAAGTAAAAAATGCTCTCAACCAAAAACAAACTCCAACATATTAATTTGCCAGACACTACTTATTAAATAAATTCTTATTCACCAATGAAAAGTTAGATCTTTCACATTTTTAAAATGAAAGATCAAATGGATAAATAATGCAGATTTATTTTCTCAGCCTTTTTTGATCCTATTTACCAAGGGTAGCAATAATTCTGATCACAACTGTATATGATGTGGTAACTTGGACCAAATAAAAATAGCACAGTAATTTCCATACACACAAGACAACAGATTAAATGCAGAGTGACTTTATTTCATGAAAGTGAGGGAACACAATAGTGTAGAGAAAGGCAAGCAAGGAAAGGTGATTTCAGAGGATTTTCAGGACTTCATTCTTCATCAAACCCTTTCTGTGAGAGAAAAGGAAAGGTATTATGAAATACTTAATTCTCTTTTAATAAACCAAATATGACTTAATCTGTAGTTAAAAGATTTGTGCCCAGTCAGATGCTCTCTAGAATGAGATTGCCCCTCCCTGTAATAAATGTCTACCACTGCCTAGCAAGTAGCAAATCACGGTGCCTGTCTGACACATTGGCTATTAAAAGAGTGGGATATGTTCCATGCAAACCGAAATCAAGCAACTTTATCATGAGCTTTTTAACATTTTAATTAATGATTAATTAATTGTGTCCACTGTACCTTTGGGCCCACATCACGACTTTTGGCACGTAGTTTGTTCACTTGAGATTCAGCAATATCAGCCCTTTCCTCTGCTTCATCTAGTTCATGCTGCAGCTTACGGAATTTGCCAAGGTGAGTATTTGCCTGTTCTTCCTATTACAGGAGGCAAGCATGACACATAAGTTACCCATATACTTTAGACAATACAATCCACACCGACTGTCTAGTATATCTCTGAACTTCAACATCACTTACAGCTTCCTCTGCAGCTCTTTTGTAAGCTTTGACTTTTAGTTGCAGCTTGTCAACCAAATCCTGAAGACGGGCTAAGTTTTTACGGTCCTCTTCAGTCTAGGTTCATAGAACTAAAGATTAATTCAGTGTACATTATTTATTCTGATCTTTATTAGACTTAAACACTTGCTCATGTGGTCTAAATCATCCAATCCCACCTGATACGTAAGTTCCTTGATGCGGCGTTCATATTTACGGATTCCCTTAATAGATTCACTGCTTTTCTTCTGTTCAGCTTCAACTTCACATTCCAGCTCTCTTACCTAGGAGTGATACAGTAGAAGTGCATTAGACATTGTTTCATTTATGCTGTCTTAAATGAGCAAGTGGACTGTGAACTCACCCTAGCCTCCAGTTTCTGGACTTGTTTCTTTCCTCCTTTCATAGCAATTTGTTCTGCTTCATCCAGGCGGTGCTGAAGGTCCTTAATGGTCTGCTCCATGTTCTTCTTCATACGCTCCAGGTGAGCACTTGTGTCCTGCTCCTTCTTCAGCTCCTCGGCCATCATGGCAGCATCGGTTATGGCTTTCTTAGCCTTTTCCTCTGCATTCCTGCATTCTTGCACTGCCTCTTCCACCTCACTCTGAAGCTGGGATATGTCAGTCTCCAGCTTCTTCTTCTGGTTTATGAGACTGGTGTTCTATATATGAAATTTTGTAAGTTTGTGTTACATGGACCTTTTATAATGTAACCTTACAACAAATATCCATAAAGACTCTTCATGATTTACCTGAGAATGCAAAAGCTGTACTCTCTCTGTGACATCCAGCAGCTCTTGCTCAGAAAGTTTGCGCCCACGCTCTGTTTGTTCCAGAACAGCCCTAAGCTCTTCCAGTTCAGCCTGAAGCAAGGTATTACGTCTCTCTACAATGGCACTGTTCTCCTTCAGATCATCATTGGCCCGAAGAGAATCATCCAGCTGAAGCTGGGAGTCCTACAAAATTTTTCATTAAGGGAAGTCAGGGTTATATATACTGTATATATAGACACACAAAGTTAATTATGAAATAGTAACACATTTGTTTTACCTTTAGATGGGCCTGAACAGACTTGAGTTGTTTTTGAGCCTCGGCTGCCTGTCTGTTAGCCTGGCTCAACTGGATCTCCATTTCATTTAGATCTCCTTCCATCTTCTTCTTTATCCTGAGAGCTTCATTCCTGCTACGAGTTTCAGACTCCAAAGCACTTTGCAAGGTGTCTATGGTCCTCTGTAGGTTTCTCTTAGTTTGCTCCATTTCTTCATCTTTCTCAGTCAGCTTGCGCTCAATGTCAGTCTTTATTTGGTTAAATTCTAGCTGGGTCCTAAGGATTTTACCCTCCTCGTGCTCCAGAGAGCCCTGTAATAAACAGAATAAGCTTACTCGTGTCATCATTGCACTTATTTTCATCTAATTTTTGTGGCCACACTCCTACCTCAGCCTCTTCCAGAGCAGCTTGTATCTCAGCCTTTTCTTGTTCCAGCTGCTTACGGACCTTCTCCAACTCATGGATTGTCTTTCCACTCTCACCAAGCTGTTCAGTCAGGTCAGAGATCTCCTCTATAAGAAAAAATAACATTACCATTTCGACATCATCATACATAGTTGTAATTTGTGCAAGTATGCAAAATAGCATTGAAGAAACCTTGCAGAATCTTGTTCTCTCTCTTCATGGTCTCCAGGTGATCCAGAGATTCTTCATAGGAGTTCTTCAGCTTGAACAGTTCTGTGCTCAAAGATCTGGCTTCCTTCTGAGAGCTCTCCAGTTCACATTGAGACTCCTCATACTTCTGCTTCCATTCAGATAAGACCTAAAAATAATTTTTTTGTTAAATTTCATTTTTATAATTAATGTTTTTTTAATAAGTCAAAAAATCCATTTGTTTTGTTTCATAATTCTGATGATTTTACTATTAATCTAAAAGTGTAATATATATATATATATATATATATATATATATATATATATATATATATATATATGTAATAATAAAATAAATAATGAGTAAGTAGGTTCAAACTTTTGACTGGTATATATTCTGAAATCTCTTTCTATCTCTTTATATGGATAAATTCATACAATTATCAATCTTGTCTAAATGTTTTCTTAGTCTCATTTAAATACTACCTTGTCAAAGTTTCTTTGTTTCTTGTCTAAAGCTGCAGCAGCAATGTTGGCTCTCTCCACATCCACCATCAAATCTTCAATTTCATTCTGAAGTCTGTGTTTAGTCTTTTCAAGGGAAGAACATTTAGCATTTATTGCCTCCACAGCCTCCTCAGCCTCCTGCAAACGCTGAGCTAGTTTCTTCCTGTATAGAAGTAATTAAAAGAACAGACTTTTGAAAAGTAGAACTTGAAGTTCACGAAAACATGGCAGAGCAGATAAAATGCACTGAGCCTTCACTTCTTTGTATAGATCAACACAGGAAACAGAAGTAGGATGGGGCAGTCAATGCTGGGTCTTTCTGAGTGGGTCCCAATATCCATTACATCTCTATCATGTCCATAGAGATGTAATGGTTTCATATCTTACTTGGCTTCCTCCAGTTCCTCAGTCCTCTGTATGGCATCAGTTTCATACTTGGTTCTCCACTGAGCCACCTCAGTATTAGCTTTAGACATGCTTCTCTGTAGCTCTGCTTTGGCCTCTTGCTCCTCCTCATACTGCTCTCTGAGCAGATCTGTATCATGTCGAGCTGACTGCAGTGCATGGGCGAGAGCATTCTTCGCCTGAAAAAAGGTTAGTTCGATTACTTTGTTATTTAAGATTATAAATTACTTGATGTACAAGCAGTAGTAGAAATATAGGAGACGTGGACAAGTATCTGTTACCTTAATTTCCTCATCTAACTGCCTTTTCAGGTCCTCCAGTTGTTGACTAAAGGAGTTCTTACCCCTTGTCAGCTGGGAGATTAATGATTCCTTCTCTTCTAATTGTCTTGCATATTCATCTTATGTATTGAAAGAAACAGGCAAAAAAAATAAAAAATTTGTTGTTATCATACATTTGTCACCCTTTTATAGTTACAACAAAATTGTTCATTTACCATTTTCTGCCTGAAGCTTTGCCTTCTGGGTTGTAAAGTCATTGAGGGACCTTTGAGTTTCCTCACACTTGTTTCGGAATTCATTCATTTGATCTTCCAGAGTTCTGTTAACTTTCTCCATGTTGGTCTATATAAATAAATTGCATTAGTATAGTCGTAAGACAGAGGTTTAAAAAAAAAAAAAAAAGAGAAACCTTGTTTTTTCACCTTGGACTTGACAATATGCTCCATGCTGGAGACCACATCATCCAACTCCAGTCTGAGTTCACTTTTTTCCTTTTCAAGTTTTTGCTTGACTCTCTGCAGATTGTCTATCTGCTCTCCAAGTTCAGCCACACTGTCAGCTTGTTTCTTCCTCAGTGTGGCGGCAGTGGCCTCGTGTTGTAGAGTGGCCTCTTCAAGGTCTCTGCGAAGTTTCTGAAACTCAGTTTCTCGTTTCTTGTTCATCTCAATCTGAGCAGCTGTAGCTCCTCCAGCCTCCTCCAGTCTCTCACTGATCTCCTCCAGCTCTCTGGCCAAATCTGCTCTTTGTTTCTCCACCTTGGCTCTGGCAGCTCTTTCTGCCTCAAGCTCTTCTTCTAGCTCCTCAACTCGAGCCTAGCACAAAACAGAAGTTGAGGGTTTTTTTCACTCTAAAATGCACAGTGCATTGATCAACAGAAGAGATCATTAATTATGGTCATATAAAATACCTGCAGCTCCTTGAGTTTCTTTTGTAGTTGTATAATTATGTTTTGCTCATCGTCAATTTTACTGTTGAGCTGACTGATTTCAAAGTCTTTTCTGAAAAAGAAATGATGGCCTTTATCATTAGGATATTCAAACATCTAAAACAACAGTAATATGCTAATAAAGTAGTTGGTCTTACTTCTTCATTCGTTCTTCCAGTTGCTGTTTGTCATTCTCCAGGTCCATTAAGCTTTCCTGTGTTAACTTCAAATCTCCTTCAAGTTTCCTCTTGGCTCTTTCTAGATCCATTCGGATTTTCTTTTCTTGCTCTAGAGATCCCTCAAGCTAACAGATTTAACAAAAAAGCTTAATCTACTGCAACAAATATGCTCCAACAACAACAGCATTTTACTTAATAATAATAGTAATAATAATAATTACTTACATCATCCACCTGCTGCTCTAGCTTTACTTTTGCTTTGGTGAGGGTGTTGACTTTGTCCTCCTCACTTTGCAAGTCATCCAGTGTCTGCTGATGAGCTTCTTGCAAGGCCTTTTTCTCTTTTGTTAGCTTGGCAATAATATCATCTAAAGCTGCCATTTCCTCTGTCAGGTTCTTTACCTGTGTATATAAAGCTAATATTAGTTAAACGTTTTATGAGAGATAGACATTCCTTTTCACATTTAATTGCAGTTTGTATTAAACCTTGTTCTCAGTGGCATGTTTTTCTTTCTCCACTTTAGCCAGAGTCAGCTCCAGATCATCAATATCTTTCTTCAGCTCAGAGCACTCATCCTCCAGCTTTCTCTTCTTAGCTGTCAGCTCTGCGTTCATCTCCTCCTCATCCTCAAGTCGTTCTGTGAGCTCTTTGGCTTTTGCCTCAAGCTGGATCTTGTTTTTGATCAGACCTTCACACCTCTCTTCAGCATCACAGAGATTATCTTGTTCCTGTTTGCATTGAAAAGGTTCAAAAGATGCATGCAAAAAAGGATACATATCACTGTCTATTCCAATCTATTCCAAGTTTTACAAACATACCGCCTGCACTTGAAGTTGGAGGTCATTCTTTTCTTGAAGAAGAGTAACCATTTTTTCCTCAAGTTCTTTTCTACGAGCCTCAGACTTTGCATAGGCTTCCTTAAGCTTCAAGAATTCCTCTTTCATATTTGCCATTTCCTTTTCTGCTTCAGCAGATCTCAGTAATGGTTTAATTTTAAAGAAGAGTTTCATCCAGGGCCAATTCTTGACACTCATGAATGCACGTACATTCCATTGAATCACAAGCAAGGCATCCCTTTTTTATTTGTGGAGAATACATAAAAAATACAATCAAATGCCTTTTAAAATTCAACAGAACATTTCTGCAGAACATAAACACATTGCTAGATTACGTAAAAGTAATGTATGGGATAATTGTTACCTGCGTTCTACCATCTTTAGGTATTCAGCCCTTGAAAGAAGACCTCGAGATCTAGCTTGAATTCCAGTGATTATTTTTGATAGACGCTCATCTCTCATCTCCTCCAGTTGGCCTAAAAGACCAGCTTTAAAAAATACCTGGAATAATAATGGACATTAAGTTCACAACCTTTTTCTTTCACAGCATTTTGCACATTCCCAGAAGGTGGCCTTACGAGACTTACCTTAGTGTGTCCAAACCTGTATTGCTGGTGGTCTATCTCAAGAGAACCAAGCAGTTTTTCTGCTCCTTTCTTGCTGTCTATGAACTGTCCCTCAGGGATAGTTGCAGGGTTTAAGATCCGATATCTGCAGAATCACAGAAAGAAGTATTTAAAAATAAAACAAGCAGGTTTTGCAGTAACTTCCCATAGGAAAGAAAAATCAAAAGTGAGATCTCTTTGACATCTCAAATATTTCTCCTAGACAGAAATGAGATCAAATGGAGATTTTTGCTTGAGTCTCCTGCTTCTCAAACTTGTCTCCTGAGACAAAAACTTGGTAACACTTTATTTTGATGGTCCCTTTTGAACATTCTGTTGACACTAAGTAATGCTGCAACTGCATGTCAACTAACTCTCATTAGAATATTAGTAGACTGTCTGCTTCATATCTGCTAACTCTTTATTGTGATGGTGTCCCAACAGAAACTCTATTGACTGTAAGTAACTGTGCAAGTACGTTAACTTATTCTTATTCACACACTGTGCTTAGGGGGCTCATATTGAGGCATTCGACTTGGTGCACACTTTGTAAAGTTATTGAGATCACTTCTGAAATTTAGAGGAGACAAATGTGAGAGCTCCCGAGTCTTTAGTGTAGGAGAAAAATCTAAACACAATGTGTAAAGTTGTTGAGATCTCTTCTAAAGCTTTAAAGGAGACCATTGTGAGAGTTTTCATCTCAGAAGACAAGTTTGAAAAGCAGGAGACTCAAGCAAAAGTTTCCATTCAATCTTAAAGTAACCTTATTTCTGTCTAGGAGAAATATTTGAAATGTTAAAAAGATCTCTTTTTTATTTTATTTTTCTTCCCTCTGGTTAGCTTCAATGTTATTTATCCACACCATTTCAATCAAAGACAATACATGCATTGTCATATTTGAAGTTGTTTTATGTAGACAGTGTTTTATTGCACAATGATTTAAAAGAGGAAACCATAACCTATATTTATATACATGCAAAAATGGGCTGTACAAGACAAAATTTTATACTAAACAAAGCAAAAAAGCAAACAAAAAATAAACAAACACTGGTACACTAGTGTTACATTTGTTAAAAAAAAAAAAAGGTATTGCACATATACTAAACATCTTGCACTTGTAAGTCCTTTCTAGTGTGTTTGGAAAATGTGGTGTATATACAATGTTGGACACTGAAGATAAATTTAAACATTTAAACTAGTAACCCTTGATATTCTGAAATGTTTAATGCTATTTAAATGATAGTTTTAGTATTTACAATATTAGTAAAAGTTTAACGTTTCTCCTAAAATAAAACTGAAGACATGTAATGAGACATATAAGAGAACCACCCCTTAGTATCCTGAGTGTAGGGTACCCTCTGTCAGAGCCATTGCCTTGTGGGCAGCACATCGACGTGAAGGCACAACTGCACCTCAGAAATCAATCACCTCAAATCCCAGCTAAAGGTACTTTCCTTCTCCTGTTCATTTCTCACCAGTCCAATTGTTTCCTGTCTCTACTCCTACTGTCCTGACCATTGAAGGTGAAAAACCACATTGCAGTCAAAAAGAAAGGAACTTCTTAAGAGTAAAACATTTTTATAATGGAGTCTTGCAAGAGATTACAGCAAGAAAGTAAAGAGATCTCCCATGTTTCTCACACGTTTCTCTCCCATTGTTATTTTGGATTCCTTTCTTTCAGAACTTTCTCATGTCTCAGTTGTGTCTACTTCTACTTCTCCTAAGGAATTTTAGGAGAAACATCTGAAATGCTGTTGGTACTACACTGAAACAAATTATAAATGCAACACTTTTGTTTTTGCCCCCTTTTTTCATGAGCTGAACTCAAAGATCTAAGACTTTTTCTATGTACACAAAAGGCCTATTTCTCTCAAATATTGTTCACAAATCTGTCTAAATCTGTGTTAGTGAGCACTTCTCCTTTGCCGAGATAATCCATCCACCTCACAGGTGTGGCATATCAAGATGCTGATTAGACAGCATGATTATTGCACAGGTATGCTTTAGGCTGGCCACAATAAAAGGCCACTCTAAAATGTGCAGTTTTTATCAATGCCACAGATGTCTCAAGTTTTGAGGGAGCGTGCAATTGGCATGCTGACTTGCAGGAATGTCCACCAGAGCTGTTGCCCATGAATTGAATGTTCATTTTTCTACCATAAGCCGTCTCCAAAGGTGTTTCAGAGAATTTGGCAGTACATCCAACCAGCCTCGCAACCGCAGACCATGTGTAACCACACCAGCCCAGGACCTCCACATCCAGCATCTTCACCTCCAAGATCGTCTGAGACCAGCCACCCGGACAGCTACTGCAACAATCGGTTTGCATAACCAAAGAATTTCTGCACAAACTGTTAGAAACCGTCTCAGGGAAGCTCATCTGCTCGTCATCCTCATCGGGGTCTCGACCTGACTGCAGTTCGTCGTCGTAACCGGCTTGAGTGGGCAAATGCTCACATTCGATGGCGTCTGGCACTTTGGAGAGGTGTTCTCTTCACGGATGAATCCCGGTTTTCACTGTACAGGGCAGATGGCAGACAGCGTGTATGGCGTCATGTGGGTGAGCGGTTTGCTGATGTCAACGTTGTGGATCAAGTGGCTCATGGTGGCGGTGGGGTTATGATATGGACAGGCGTATGTTATGGACAACAAACACAGGTGCATTTTATTGATGACATTTTGAATGCCAGAGATACCTTGACAAGATCCTGAGGCCCATTGTTGTGCCATTCATCCACCACCATCACCTCATGCACGCCCCCATGTTGCAAGGATCTGTACACAATTCCTGGAAGCTGAAAACATCCCTGTTCTTGCATGGCCAGCATATTCACCGGACATGTCACCCATTGAGCATGTTTGGGATGCTCTGGATCGCCGTATACGACAGCGTGTTCCAGTTCCTGCCAATATCCAGCAACTTCGCATAGCCATTGAAGAGGAGTGGACCAACATTCCACAGGCCACAATCAACAACCTGATCAACTCTATGCAAAGGAGATGTGTTGCACTGCGAGAGACAAATTGTGGTCACACCAGACACTGACTGATTTTCGGACCCTCCGAATACAGTAAAATTGCACATTTATTGTGGCCAGCCTAAGGCACACCTGTGCAATAATCATGCTGTCTAATCAGCATCTTGATATGCCACACCTCTGAGGTGGATGGAGTATCTCGGCAAAGGAGAAGAGCTCACTAACACAGATTTAGACAGATTTGTGAACAATATTTGAGAGAAATAGGCCTTTTGTGTACATAGAAAAAGTCTTAGATCTTTGAGTTCAACTCATGAAAAATTGGGGCAAAAACAAAAGTGTTGCGTTTATAATTTTGTTCAGTGTAAAATGAGAGATATATGAGAATCTCATTTAAGTCTCCTGAGCTTAGGAAAAGCAACCACTGAGCAATACATTTTTCCTATGGGTTCTAGTCATTTTTTCTTTCTTTTTTTTTCTTGGTACCTCTGTTTGAAGTCTCCATACAGGATTCTGTTGGGGAATCCTTTTCTGCAAATTCTGATGCCCTCCAGTACACCATTACAGCGCAGTTGATGCATGACCAAAGGGTTCTCCATCACCCCAGGAGTCTTTGTCTCATTGGGGATGATGCACCGTACAAAGTGAGGATGAGTTGATCTCAGGTTTGTCATTAGCTTGTTGAGATTCTCCTGTAAAGAAACACTTGTTAGCACATTTGACTATGACAGATTGTAATAGATGTTCTGAGTGAGAATTGTTAAACCACGCCCCCATTGGTATGTACGTGAGTGGTGTTTCTCTTGCGTGAGTCTCAGTAAAAGCAAGTAAGCATATAGAGCGTGTGTCTGTCGTTCCTCTTCCCTAATTTCCCTCCTATCAAGATATATTACACAGATCAAAGAGTTTTTAGACATTTTAGGTATTGGCAGGCTTTGACATACCCTGTGAAGTGCAGACACTGTCTGGAATGATGACCCTTTCTTCTTCTTTTCTTTTTTCCCGCTTGCACTGTCCCCTGTGGCTTGACAAAATATAAATCAAAGGTTTGAATTTTTGTAAATTAGGAGTTATTCATAAAGGTTTAACGATAGAGCTAAAATGTAAAGATTTCTATGACACAGTATTGACACTATTGCTTTATAGCTTGATTTTGACGCACACATTGACCTCACATTAATTCGTGTCATTTTTTGTAAAGACATTAAATGCGCACCTGACTCTGCACTTGCATAGTTGACAAACAGATTAGACAACAACTTCATTGAAGATTTCTGGTACAGTCCAACCACAGTTTCATTAAGGGGGTCCTTATTCTTCACTAGCCAGTTGTTGATGTTGTAGTCCACTACACCAGCGTAGTGAGCCAGGGCAAAATGAGCCTCTGGCTTCCCTTTCACTATCCTTGGTTTCTGGAAGTTGCTTGATTTCCCAAGGTGGTTGTCATAAAGCTTTGCTTTAAAGGTTGCATCACTAGCTTTAGGAAACATGCACTCCTCTTCAAGGATGGACATGATGCCCATAGGCTGAAGGAATCAGGAATATGGAGAAATGATGAAGTCAAAGAAACGCATATATAATTTAATTGTAATGCTTGTTGTAAAATTTTGCCTACTCACTTTCTCAATGAGATCGATGCAGGCCTGCAAATCCATACCGAAGTCAATGAATACCCATTCAATCCCTTCTTTCTTGTACTCCTCTTGTTCCAACACAAACATGTGGTGGTTGAAAAACTGTTGCAGTTTCTCATTGGTAAAGTTGATGCAGAGTTGCTCAAAGGTGTTGTACTGTAAATGAATTTGTAAAAGCATCAGTTTTATGCATGGAAAAATATAGATACTTGAAATGCTGAGGTGTAATGTATTGTGTGTTAAGTTAAGCATTCAGTTCTCACTTCAAAAATCTCAAAGCCAGCAATGTCCAGTACTCCAATGAAGTATTGGCGAGGCTGCTTTGTCTCCAGAGTCTGATTGATTCTCACCACCATCCAGAGGAACATTTTCTCATACACTGCTTTTGATAAGGCACCAACAGCATAGTATACCTGCAATAATCAACTCATGAAAGTTTTGTTTGATTGCTTTTTCATTCTCTCATTGTTGTCAGCTTGAATTGTGACTACCTGCTGGACATTTTGTCCCTTGGTGACCCACTCATTTCCAACTTTGACCCTTGGATGACATAGACCCTTGATGAGGTCAGCAGAATTCAGACCCATTAGATATGCTGATTTGTCAGCATCTGTAAATCAAGATTCCTTACATAAAGCATGACTGAAATACAGCTATTCACAAAGGTGATGCCATTTGAATTTCCTGCAAGCTTCCATTCCTTACCTTCAGTCCCATCAGCTTCTGCTTGTTCCTCACGCTGCTTCTGCTTAAACTTCATGTTGCCGTAGTGCATAATGGCTCCAGTCAGCTTGTACACAGAGTTCTTTTCTTCTTGCGTGAAGCCCAATATATCAAAGGCACTCTGTGAAAGTAGAAAACTTGGGTATTTGACTGCTTTAAAGCATGACATTACTATTATGTGGCCAAATATCATCACGGTTTTTAACCAGTTACTCACATCGGTTGCCATTAACTCCTCAGCATCATCAATGGAAGCAACCGTTGTCTCTCCCTGAGAGATGAATGCGTAGTCATAGGGGTTTGATGTTACTAGTAACATCTCTGTTTATACCGTTTCAGTAGAAGAGAAAGAGTGAAAGATTACAAGTCTATCTGTTTTGAATTTGAGTATCTGAGGTTGCTTAATTTGCTCACCAAGGATCTCAGGTTTTTTGTTGGATAACATTTGATAGAAGATGTGATAGTCTCTCTCAGCCTTTAACTGAAAGGTCACACGGGACTTCTCCAGGAGATCTATACAGATAGAAAGAACATAGTTTTATGAAGTAGTACACTTTAATCTATTATTTACATTTTCACTTATTAAAGGGGTCATCGGATGCCCATTTACACAAGCTGATATGATTCTTTAAGGTCTTAATGAAAAGTCTATAACATACTTTGGTTAAAATTTTTCAATGGTAGTGTAAAAAACACCTTCTTCACCCTGTCAAAATCAGCTCTGTTTTCATCAAGCCGTTTTTTTTTAGTCCATGTTGCTTTAAATGCTAATGAGCTCTGCTCGCCCTGCCCCTCTCTTCTGTGGAATTACAAGCAGTACTGTTTACTTTAGCTGCGAAACTGGCTAACTAGCAGGTTATTAGGAAAGGCGATTTGCAAAAAACATTATACTCACTTTTGTAGATTAAGCTGGATCACCAATGATTTGCGCGAACATAGACGCATTTATGTAGATCGGGGATCGGCGCATTCACTTCAAAGTAACGAAAGTAACATTAATCCTCTGCGTCTTCAGCGGCTTAGATGTCGAGATTAAATGATGACTGCTTTATTCATTATTACATCCAGGGTGTGATTTGTAGAGGGGGATGTCTGGTCTCTGGTCTATGCATCCCTGCCTCCTGCCCGGGAGGATAAAAACATCCCGCCCACCCTTTCCGACATCCCGATCTAAATCAAATGATTCGCGATAAGTGCTTTGAAATCCCGATTTGAATCAAATGATTCACGCTTTGAAGTCCCGATCTGAATCAAATCATTTGCCATATGCGATCCAATTGGAGCACTTCGAAACAGTGAATCATTTTGCGACGCAATGGTTTAACTGATTTGGAGTTTAACTGAGCTCCGTTGATACTGTTCTTTGCTCGCTTTCTCTATATAATTTGTTAATTGTTTGAATAACGTACAGTTTTTACTAAACTGTGATCACGTTAAAACAGTTTCCGTCGTATTAAAAGCAGTGTAGTTGGGTCAACCTCCGACTCCTATAGTTTTATAGCCTACGCCTATAAAAAGTTTTCTAAATCATCCCCCAACTCTGGATTTTTCACAAATCGCACCCTGATTACATCGAACAACAAAACACCTCAATCGCTCAACTGGAGACATTTGTGTCTTCCCCCACACCGGAGTCGACACAATGGTGGACGGATGACAGCTCACTCAGGGCGGGTCTAAGGTAAAACAGCCGTGTCAATCAACTATTGTGGGAGGGGCCTGTACAGAACTACGTCATTCTGACAGGAATCTCAAAACAGCCTGATTTGAGAAAGGGGATTTTAAAACAGGGATTTAAAAAAAAAAAAACACTGGGTGGATTTTTATCATTATAGGATGGATGTGTACACACACTTCCAACACACATTTATGTTCAAACAACTTGAAAAGTGAATTTTGCATCCGATGACCCCTTTAAATAATCATTTAAGATTGTTTGTGAAGATAGAGCAAAGACATACATGTTTCAATGTCAGCAGATGCCAGTTTCCCCCTTGTATCAAAGTGAATTCGAATAAATTTTCCCTAAAAAGATTTATAGAAGAGCCATCTTAGCCATCTTACATCATGTTGCATAAAATTGACTATGCTCAGCAATTTAGATTTATTACACATTCACTTACAAATCTTGAGGAGTTGTCATTTCTGATGGTCTTAGCATTACCAAAGGCCTCCAAGGCAGGGTTAGCCTGGATGATTTGATCCTCCAGGGTCCCCTAGATGAGAAGATCAAATCACAAAAGAAAGTGAAACATTTTTAAAACAGGTTGAAAAGCTTATTCAACGCATTTATATTTGTCCCTTCATTAACGTGCAACCTTATTCTGAGCAGATGCGTCCTTCTTCCCCCCACTTGCTGCAATGCTGGCAAAGTACTGAATGACTCTTTTAGTGTTCACAGTCTTCCCAGCTCCAGACTCTCCACTAAAGTAATAAAAACAGTATTATGGTGAGAAATGGATGACATGACCACAATGTCCATATGAATGTGTTCTAAATTTGCAGGGTGTAGAGGTCAATTTTATTTTTGTTACATTTGTGATATAGTTATATAACAGTTTTAGAGTCCACTTTCATTGTATGGACAAGAGACACCTAGACTTTCTACAAGATGTCTTCGCAGAAGTAGTAGCCATATGGGTTTCAATGACAAGTAGGTGAGTAAATTTCTCAATTTTTATTTTGGGCAAACTATCCCTTTAATACATTGTCAAAAGACTACTATATCTCTGTAAATTTACTCAGAAATTCAAAAGTAGTAATAATGTTTTGCATGCTGTATGTTTTGTCACTTACGTGATAAGAATAGACTGGTTTTCTCTGTCTGTACGGAATAACAGAAATATACGGTTTTATTTATCAGTGTTTATTTCATTATTTTTGTATTTTATCATTTTTGTTTGGTTTGGTTATTTTTGTGAGTATCACCTGCCAACATGTACTGGTAGGCGTTATCAGAGATAGAATAGATGTGCGGAGGAGCTTCACTCCTCTTCTTCCCTCTATAAGCTATAACCACCTCCTGATTGTACACTGGTAGCCACTTGTAAGGGTTGACAGTGACACAGAACAGCCCGGAGTAGGTCTGTAGAACAGAAACATTTGTAGAGTTTTCAATTAAAGGTTTGGTTTCAAAGAAGAAGCTGAGACTCCTGTATACTCACATAGATCATCCATGCTGCATAGCGCTCTTTGAGATTATACAGCACAGCTGGCTCATGGAGAAAGGTCAGCATTGCCATGTCCTCAATTTTATCAAATTTGGGGGGATTCTGCTGCACAGCATCGCTCTCTTTGACAGTGATAGTCTGTACAAATAAAGGAAACGGTGTAAAGCAGGTTTTTAAACTGAACAACCAAAGAGAATTGCAGGACTGTAAAATTGTCAATGGCAAATTAAACTGAATGAAAATGTATATATTTTTAATAAACATAAATGTATAAAAATCAAAACATTTGATCTGATTAAAGATAGTTTCAATTGCTTTCAAATAACATGAGATGATGTTAAATTAATTAAAAAATAAGAATTAAATATTTAATAAAATTTAATCATATTAATATGAAAATTATTCATAAGTTGGTGTTGCTTACTCATTTACTTTCTCAGAAGCTTTAACTAACAACAAGGTTTGTCAAAAAAAATCTGGTTTAGATTGTTCTTTAATTAAATGTACAATGTTCAGCATAAAGTTAGTATACTGTTAATCTGTTCAATGCCTTGATAATAATGTAGCCTATTTTAAGAATTCGAGAATTGAAGACTCCTTAAAAATGCAACCACATTCAATGGTTTTAAATGTAAACATATTAAATGTTTTATATCTTTGTATAAGTAGTTCATATCAGTAATGATCTCAGATCATATTACAATATCTAAATTATATAGTTGCTGATCAAACTTTCACAGAAACTTTGGTGTTGACTTTTTTCACAAGTTCATAACAGATTGAAAATTGTGTTCTTTTTGCACTGACCTTCCCTCCTTGTGTCTCCACAGTGACTTTGTCACCCTCTCGACTTGTGATGGTGGCTTTAACAAACTCTTCCACTGGATCCGGAACAAAGCATTCCTTCTTTAAGTCAAAGAGTTTAGTTTGCGCCTCTAGACGCTCCCTTTCAGACTTCCGCAAGTAAGGGGCTGCAGCCCCAAAAACCGCCATTTCAGCATCACCCATAGTTAACCTTCAATTTGAAAAAACAAGAACTTGTAAGAATGCAGATTAAATCAATTTCAGTCTTACCCAGTGCTTGCATCACTAACATAAATTACCAATTACGTTATTGACAGATAGCAGACGCTAATGGAGGCTCCAGGTCTTTGTGATTCCACCTAAAATTCAAAGAAAATACACCTATAAACTATATGTAATGATGAATATAGCTTAGAAACATTACAGCAATAGCACAATAGTTCTAGGAAAGTACGTACACACAAAAAAAAAAACCACTGGGACCAATGGACAGGATGCTGAGATTCAGCACAAACAGCAGCGATGGGATTTATAACCTCGATTGCCCTAACCCTATAAGGCCAAGGACAGCTGACCTGTGAGCCCCCCTCCTGGCGTAAGCACATCAAACACACTAAAACAAGCCAATCTTTAGGTGCCCTGGCACTTAGAGGTGCACCATTGTGAGGTTTCGGGCTGATGGCCAGGAGTGCTGAATATCTTTCATGTGAGTCACAGGAATAATTATTCTCCATCTCTGATTCTTTGGCCCTTCACCTATCACTCACTCATTTATTTATCTAGGCCCCTCTCTTATCTGTAGTTTTGTTATGGTCCAGACCAGGACACTGTGTTTCGGAGGTGTGGGGGTCTGGCCTTTCCTCAGGTTCAGTATGCACTATGCTGATACTGTGGTTAAATCAAGCCAAGTGCTTTAGTCTTTTTCATTTTTGTCTCTCTCCTCTTGTGCCTCACCCTGTCAGCTGAACAGGCCCAGCATCAGCTTTAGACTGCTGTACTCCAGAGAACTCAAGCTCACATGGACACATCCAAGCACGTATACCGCAATGTCCAAGGTCACGTTTACTGCTCTATTTACAGCGCAATACAGCTACAGCCATAATATGCCAAATTACTTAACATTATATGGTACTACACAGCAAGACTGTGCAAAATTCAGAATCTGAGTGTGTGTTCTGCAGAAGAAAGTCAGTCATACACATTTTGAACAAGAAGGTAAGTAAATGATGACCAATAACCATCTTAATTTAAAATTTTCATTAGATATACATATCAAATCACGAGTGTACACTATTGTTGAAAAGTCTGAGGTCAGTACTTTTATTTTATTTTATTTCATTCAGGAAGGATGCATTAAATTGATCAGTGACAGTCAAGACATTTATAAGTTACAAAAGATTTCGGTAACACTTTATAATAACTGCACGCTATGAATCATTAGGTAAGCATTAGTAAATAGTCAGTTCATCCAACATTAATAGTCATTATTAAGCAGTTTATAAATACAGCTATAAATGCCTTGTTCTTGATTTATAAGCAAATCTCTTACAAAGGAGATTTAAAGGCTCAGTTATCTTCCAAAGAGAAAAAATTAACGAACACAACACAGATGGATACAGAATACAAAAACATGAAACTGTACAACACTTGATTTTTTTTTCTATGACATTGCAGAGGTTTATTTTTCATTTTTTTTATCAAGTGTACAGTTGTACAGTTTCATTTTTTGCATCTTGAAAAACATTTCTGTGTTCTGTATCCCTCTGTGTTGTGTTTGTTTGTGTCTGTTTGGAAGATCTCCTTTGTAAATGCTTTACAAGGCATAAATTGTCCTCACTTTGAGCTCACAAAAACAGATGACTGGCAACTACTAAATGTTTTATAACTAGCTGACTTAATAATGAATCACAGCAGGTATGTGTTAATAAAGCATTTATTAACACACTGAGCAACTATTGTCATGTGTCTAAATAATAAGATTTATAAATGTACATTTAAATAGTTTATTAATCATTTACTTACACTTTCTAAATGATCTTATGGACCATTGACAACTCCTAAATAACTGGTTTATTTAATAATGTAATACTTAATTTAGAAATGATAAACTGATCGTTAATAAAGTATGAAAATACAATTATTAAACATTATAGATATGCTCAAGAACAAGGCATTTATAGCTGTATTTATAAACTGCTTACTAATGCCTATTAATGTTGGGACAATGCTTTATAAAGGATCAATTGACTATTTACTAATGCTTAACTAATGATTCATAGCGTGCAGTTATTATAAAGTGTTACCAAGATTTCTATTTCAAATAAGTGCTGCTCTTTTAAAATTTCTGTTAATCAAAGTCTCCTGAAAAAGAAATCAAGCATTATAAATATCGTCAACATTGATAATAATAAAAAATGTTTCTTGAGCACCAAATTAGCATATTAGAATGATTTCTGAAGAATCATGTGACACTGAAGACTACAATGATGGCAGCTGAAAATTCAGTTTTTTTATTTATTTTTTCTATATTTCACAATATTACTGTTTTACTATATTTTTGATCAAATAAATGCCCTGGTGAGCACAAGAAACTTTAAAACAAAACAAGAAATCTTACCCCAAACTTTTATATATGGTAATGCAAGCACTAAATTTCTTTAAGATAACAAACATAAGATTCTGTTTTGACATGACAAAATCCAGCATCCTAAACAGCAATACCATTGCCTTTTGCATTGTTTTGTATTGATACTGGAAAGTATGTGAATTTTAAAATAGAAAGGCTTCATTGGAGGCTATGGTATAGTTCCAGGGATATGGCGGCAGGCAGGGGTGCTGATGGTTCTTGTTAGCAGAGGACATTATCAGAAGACGTCACTAATGCAGCAGATTCCCAGCCAGCTTGGTATGTTCACCTGAGAGACTTTTCAACACCTTGTTGATGTTCCTGTCACTCCAGAGCAGAGGTAATGACATTTATTATGGCTAAACTCATATCAGCAAACTGTGGGATGAATCTGTTGACTATAAGACAGAATTTGTAATAATACAGTTAGAATAATACAACCAATACTGGAAATCCATCTGAACCAACTCTTATGCAGATAAAACGTTTCAAAACTGAATAACACTTTACAATAAGATTAAGGCCGTAAAGAAGGTATTTTTAAACCTTTTTATAATGCTTTTTTTTTTCTCTATAATTTATAAATATACATGTTATTGTTACTGTATATACAACATCTATAACTGTAAATGTTATAAATGTATTAGTATATGTAGAAATGAACATTAACCAAGATATTAAATATAATACATCACTATAATAATTAATAAATCATTTTAACACTTATAAATGCTGTAAAAGTATTGACCATTATTAGTATTATTAAATTAGAACATATTAACTATTTTATTAACTAATGTTAATCTGTACAACTTTAAGTTTTACTAAATCAAAAAAAAAAAAAAAAAAAAAAAAGGCCTACCTGTTTTCTTAAAAGGAGTCACAACATGTAAGGGCATCCATCATTCCAGCTTCAACAAGAGACAGCTGTGATAAAAGTAGTTATTGAAAGGTTTCTGACAGCATTAGGTAGGGGATAACTAGGTACTAGATGTAACATATATTTGGTGGCTATTAGCCATTGGAGTATTGTGCATTCCTCATTCCTGAGAGGTCTCACAGTCACACCATTCCTCGAACAGCACATAGACACAATAGACTACTAATATATGGCCGTCGAACAGTCCTAATGTTTATTTCCAAACAAAAAGTAACAGGATAACAGGTTGTCATAACAATGTCAACCCACCCCCCATTTAATAAACAGGATGTCTGAGAGCACAAAGAGCAGCGCTTGAATAGTGTGAATGTCTCTTATTAGCACGTTGCCTGAACTCTTAGTAAAGATCTAAATAAACTACAGATCTACAGGTTCTTTTAATGAAAAGTGGCATCTGAGGTCAAGAACTTTTAGCAGTGAGGTAGGCTTTTTTTACTCTTTTAAATATATACTAATTTACGTTGCATATAAATATAATAAAAGTGGCCTTAGCGCATCGCCAGATTTATTTAGCTTTGATTCATTGTCAATACTATTTTTAATGAACCAAATTAAACTACATCATTGGATCCTTTCATCTCGAAAGTTTAGTATTTGAGACAATGCCTTTAAGTGTACTGGACTGGATGGATTTAGCAGTTATTTTAGCCCAGTGGCGGGATGAAGCACACCCAGTCGTGCAGCTGCCCTGGATGTCAATCAAAGCTTTAGCAGAGGATTAATGATAAGTGCCAGGGATGTCTGTGCTCTTCAGTCAAGAGAACAGAAAGCATATTTTATCTGGGTATCATAAGAACCTATTAAAAGGTTAGATGTAGTTATGAAGCAAAATGGCCTCCAATCATCCTGTTAATGATTTGAGCCTCGAGATTTGCAATGTAAGTAGTGATCAACAGTGGAGCATTTACTATGAAAACAGGCCAGTTATAGTAGAACTATTATTGTAATGATTAAAATGTTGCCTGTATTGATTATAAAAAGGTCACAGGCTAGGAATATTATATAAAGGCAATAAAGGTAAAATTTACTTTTAATGTGTCATAAATGAGCATTAGAATGTGTGATGGGTTGTTGTATATTGTAGAACTACAGGATGTTTTAAAAGGTTCTATTGTGTGGCTATTTAAAAACATAAAGACAGCTGATAAACCGCAGACATGCTGTTCATTCTATGAGAATGACACTGTGACTCCGGTCATTCCCAAGAGCCCATTTTAAGAGTCAGTCAACGCCTGGGACGTATTCCTATCAGTGTCATTATTTGTTCATGGCAAATACATTCTGACATTCACACACACACACACACACACACACACACACACACACACACACATACATAGTATATACATAATACATACATATACATACATACATATATACATACATACATATATATATATATATATATATATATATATAACCTTTTGGTTTATATATTTATTAACCTAAAAGAAATATGACAGTCAATTTAATCAAATTAATTACTTTCTGTATAAGTATCCTATTGTTCTTCCTGTGCAAGCATGAAATATCTGCTAAATGAATGTATTTACTGATCTCATCAGATCTTACAGATGAAGAATTTGTGTACACATCAATTACAATTTCTCTGAGAGAAAAAGAAAAAAAAAACTTTTCTTAAAAGATTTTATTTAAGCCTTTATACAGTGCAACTTCAAATTTAACATGATATCCATGAATCCTCAACTCAAGCACCAGGGGGCGTCATTGGATAAGATACCAAAGGAGTAGCTAATTGGTTGAAGAGAGTTATTTTTAAACCCCTTTAAAGCGCCCCCTTCTGGTAAACAGTTGAACACATTGAACACAAGCAGTACCTTATACTGGGTACTGTAGCCATGACTCGGTGTGCACAGCTTCTTGGAGGTAAATCTGTCCTACAAAAACTCATACACATTAAAAATTGTGTGTGTGTGTGTGTGTGTACTTGTTTAACCATACCTGTGAGGGCCAAATGTGCTCACTTATATACTGAATTGTGAGAACTCACTAGTGAGGACATTTTACTGGTCCTTGATAGTTAAAAAGGCTTTAAAATGGGACAAAACATGGTTTTATTTAAATCTAGTGTTTTGCACATTTCGGTGATGGGTAGGTTTAGGGGTAGGTCTTGGGTTACGGCATAGAAAATATCATTAACCTGAAATAAAATCAATGTACTAATATACTGAAATGTTTGTGTGTGTGTGTGTGTGTGTGTAATAACCTACGTAATGATGTCAATTTGATCATCATTTTGAAGATTTCAATGTTTTGTAGTCACTGCATTATTAAAGAGGTCAAATTTCTTACTAAACATGTTCATTATGCTTTCAATAACAGGAACTAGAGATTCAGTCAGGGTAGAGCCAATTTTAATATTTAACAGGAATGAAAACAAGGCTGTGAGAGACAGAGATACGTGGCAATTGTTCGGCTGATGAAACATCTTTAGTAAAGACTTTCAATGGACAGAAACTCAGTAAAACAGTGGTCAGTTGTTACAATTACATATGATGTTGGACCTTCATACAGTACATGCCGTTGTAAAGATTTCAAGCAGGGATGTCCAAATTCAGCTCCTGCAGAGTTCGTTCCAATCCCAATTAAACACACCTGCACCATCTAATCAAGGTCTTAAGCAAACTAGAAACTTCCAAGAAGGTGTGTTGAAGCAAGTTGGAGCTAAACTCTTCAGGATAGTAGCCCTCCAGGACCAAGTTTGGACACCCCTGGACTAAAGTCTAGGCCAGGGGTGACCAATCCTGCTCCTGGAGTTCTGGTGTGCTGTAAAGTTTAACTCTCACCCCAATTAAACACACCTGAACCAGCTAATCAAGGTCTTACCAGGCATGCTAGAAAAGGCATACTAGAAACTTCCAATCAGTTGTGTTGGAGCTAAATTACAGTAGCCCCTCAGGACCGAGATTGGACATCCCTGGTCTAGGCCTTTAGGTTACTTTTCATTTTGATACTAAAAATACTCCATGATCACTTGGAATCTTTTAGTTGAGGAATTATAGAAGTGTCTTGAATTTTACAACAAGAACAATAGGACAGGGACATTTATTTACAGGAATACATCACATTACATGCTCATATAACACATACCAAATACACTATATTTATCTTAATATGGAGCTAATTAAAGACAGCAAGGAGAGAGAGCAGACTGGTGTTTATAAGAGACAGAAAAGATAACGTAGTTGGTGCAGACAGTGGAGACCATAGAGGGACTCCGTGATTGACAGAGACAGGCAGCACCAACAGCTGAATCTAAGAATGGAGAACGCAGCAGAGAGGAATGAAGATACAGTACAAAGGTTAGAGCTAAATATGGCTGAATTGAAAAGCACCCCAGTAACTGTACACAGCATTTAGTGACATTTATACAGCAGTGAACCACTGACATTTTACTAGCAGTGCTTTCTGTTCATCCACTGAAAAGACAAACAAAATGTGTCATTATCTAGAGGTTTAAGAATGAATGAAATTCATATTAGCTGTTGTGAACGTGTATGCACTTGTCATTTTTGTCCAGTTTTTTGAACAGTGGTCATTTGGTCCATCAGCGACAATACAGTTACTGTGTTTTCACACACAACTGTCTAATTGCAACATGACACCCGCCAACACCAACATACAGAAGGCGACAACATTTCTTTTTCTGTTCTGAGGGGGTGGGGAGCGACTGGGCCATGTGAAAGGTGCAAGAGACCCTCTGTTAGAGCAGTTGTGCTGCTAGAGAAATGTGAAAGAGACCCACGGATACAAAGAACATGGAAATCAGGAATGAACAGGATTTTCTTTCTCTTGGATGCAAGGAGTAAACGGAAGTTGTTGGCTGTGAGAACATAAAGGCGGAGTGCAGATCCCGGAAAGATACAGATCAGAGGAGAGCTAGGCCGTGAAAAACTCTTGAAGGACACAGAGTGTAAGAAACGGAAACTACTAAAGTAGCACATGCCAATTTTATACCTGGATTGAATGCAACAATATATGTGACTGTAATTACAGAAGCATATCTACAACATACATTGCCAGAAAAGTGATTCCAGTGAATGAGAACACCCTTTTTCGAACAGTTAACTGAAAAACACACTTGCATTGGTCATTGGACAAGCTTACATAAATTGTGAATTTTTTTTACATTTACATCAGGGGAATTTTACAACACCAACACACTGCAGCAGTCACTGAGGAAGTTTTGTTGGATTCTGAAAGAGACTGGACTTTAACAGCAACCAATCTATATTATCTGTAATTTGCTGGTGTAGTCAAGGAAACGATACAAATGTTTCTAATCTCTATCCTTGTGGTCATTACTGACCTGGCAGCTGGACTTCTTGGCAATGCATCATTTCGACGTCATTTTCATTTGTTGCTGTCAGCATTGCTTTTGTTTGGGCCCCTCCTGAGCCTATGGGTTTCCCATTATAGTGTCTTTGCAAAGAGGACTCACTTTCTCTACAGGTAAGACACAAAAAATCATATCTGTGCAATTGAATATTCAATTAAGTAATACCACACCAGTGCTGCTGTTTTGCAGGTAATTACAACAGCAGTGAGTGTGACAGTGCTTTATAAAACAGTCCAATAAGTTAATACTGAATACATTTTAGACAATATTGACAGTTCTTTTGTCTAATTTTGCTCCACCAAAGAAAAAAGAAAAAAATTCCAAACAAAGTCAAAGCAGAATCAAACATTCGCATCTCTGTTAAACACAAAATAAACTTAGTCAGGATAACGCCATATTTACGTTTTGACAAATGAAAACAAGGCTGTGAGGGATAGGCGTAGTTCATTCAGTGGATTGTACTATCGTTTAACAACATAAATTGTTCAGCTGACAAAACATCTTTCCAGAATAAACTTTTAGTAGACTAAAGTTGTAAGTTGTGAAAAGTATGTGATCTAAGGCCTTTATACAGTGCATGTCATTGTAAACACTATAAGTCTATCCCTCAGTGTTGTTTTCTTCCACATTAAATTCAAAATACAGTCTAACCTGACTAAGGTCTATAGCGTTCCTAAATAAATCAGAGTTTTTGAACTAATCAGTTGAGTGAATGATACAATGACTCACTCATAAAGATTGTGGCTGAAAATAGGCAAAAAAACTGTATTTGAAAAGAGTATTATCTCTGAATTTACAGGCTGCTTCTCAGTCATTTACATATTTACCGTTAAAAAGTAAATTCTATATAGTATCGGGGCTTTTCTCACAGATTAGATCAGTGTAGTGCTGAGGGGCCTCCAGGACAGGTTTGATAACCCCTGGATTAGATCAACAGTGATTCATGGGACTTGTGCCCAAATAAAAATGGTCGACGCCAGTAGTATGAATGTAATCCGGACATACAATTAATAATTAATCATTTTTATTTATATAGCGCCTTTCTAGCACTCAAGGTCACTTTACAAATCAGGCTTAAGGAACAGAGACAATAGACATCAATACACACAAAAAAAAAAAAGAATGAAGAGAAACATCCATAACAGGGTACAGTTCACAGTCAATGACTTGAAGAGTAATAGTCAGGAAAAAAAATGTTTTTTTAAGAGGTTTTTAAAGGAGAGAAGGGAGGATGCCTGACGGATGGTTTGGGGAAGAGCATTCCACAATCTGGGAGCAACAACACTGAAGGCCCTAGCTCCCATTGTCACCAGACGAAACTTAGGGGTGACTAACAATCCCTCACTAGAAGATCTTAATGAACGCGCAGGAACATATGGCAGAAGTAAATCAGATAAATAAGAAGGAGCAATGTTATGGTGGGCTTTATAAGTGAGAATTAGTATCTTGAAGTTTATACGCAAGGAAACCGAAAGCCAATGAAGATGATAAAGGATAGGGGTAATGTGATCGTTCTTTCTAGTGTGAGTAATCAAGCGAGCAGCAGAGTTTTGAACATACTGTAGTCGTTTGATATTATTAGTTGAGATGCCACAAAAAAGTGAATTGCAATAATCTAATTGGGATGTAACAAAGGCATGTATAACAGTTTCAACATCCTGCTGACTGAGAGAGGATCGAATATGTGAGATATTACGTAGATGGAAAAAAGCTGTCTTAACCACTTTACCAATATGATCATTGAATGAAAGAGTAGAATCAATGAGAACACCAAGATTGCAAACTTTAGTGGAGGGCATAATCAGATCACCATCCAGATCCAGCAGTTGACTAGAATGCTTTGATACAACAGCTTTAGAGCCAATCAGAATTATCTCAGTTTTATCAGAGTTAAATCTAAGGTAATTTGCCTCTAGCCAAAGCTTGAGTTCCTTGATGCAATTTGTTAATGAAGGCGGAGGAAACACTGAAGTGGAAGGTGTACTAAAATAAATCTGAATGTCATCTGCGTAGCAGTGGAAGTTAAACCCATATTGCTTAATTATTTGTCCAATAGGTAGCATATAAATGGTGAAGAGGAGAGGGCCAAAAACAGAACCCTGAGGTACACCAGAGCTGATGAATTTGGTAGATGATCTGTGATTCTGGTATATAACAAATTGTTGCCTCCCAGTCAAATAGGAGGAAAACCAATCAAGGGCTGTGCCAGTAATTCCAATTTCTGAAAGTTGTGAAAGGAGTATCTCATGAGAAACAGTGTCAAAAGCTGAGCTGAGGTCTAATAGAAGGAGAGTGCTAAAAGCACCAGAATTAGAAGCTAAAAGAAGATCATTGATAACCTTAACCAGGGCTGTTTCCGTACTGTGTAATGGGCGAAAACCAGACTGGAAGGGCTCATAGAGGTTGTGTTCAGTTAAGTAGGTCTGTAACTGGGAGGCAACAACTTTTCTAATATCTTAGAGAGAAAGGATAAGTTAGAAATAGGCCTATAGCTACTTAGGGAAGATGGTTCGAGACCATGCTTTTTAAGAACTGGAGTGACAGCAGCAATCTTAAGCTTGGAAGGTACAGTTCCGGATGACATTGACGTGTTAATGAAATGAGTGATGGGTATTGACAGGGCAGGCAAGCAATTCTTTAGTAAGAGGGTAGGTGCAGGATCAAGAAGACTAGTAGAGGAGTTAGACAGCCTGATCATCTCATCAACCACTGTGGGGGCGATAGAGTCAAAACTAGGGAGACTATGAGCGTGGCTTGAAGAGAGAAGTTCAGTAGTGGGAGCAGAGGTAGGGTGTAGACAGGTATAAGATGTTTTACTCTGAAAAAAGTTCAGGAAAGCATCACACATTTGATCAGAGCTTTCTAGAGACCGTGAAGGAGGCTGAATTAACTTTTTAATTGAAGTAAATAATGTTCTAGGCCTGTTTTTACGGACTTATTAATAAAAGTGGAGAAATAAGATGAACGGGCTGCATTAAGAGCATTCCTGTACTGCTTAATGTGTTCAGTATAAGCCAAGGAGTGAACAACAAGGCCAGTTTTCTTATAAAGCCTTTCTAGCCGGCCTTTGGTTTTATTGCCCTAAGCTCAGTATTGAACCAAGGGAGCAGCGCGAGGAAGGACCTGTCTAAATTTTAAGGGTGCAAATTGATTCAAAATAGTAGAAATACTTTCATCATAGAGATTAACAATGTCTTCAGCACTGGAAAGACTATAGCAACCAGAAAGGGGGGAATCACTAAGAGCAGCAGAGGATCAACCAACTTCCAAGCACGATAAACAATCGGAGATTTAGCAACAGATTTTGGAGTATACAAATTACAAGAAAATTCAATCAGTTTATGATCAGAGATACCTATGTCAGCCTTTAGAGGCAATAATGTCAATACCTGTAGAACAAACCAAATCCAGTGTGTGGCCATGACAATGGTCATGTTTTCATTGTCATGTGATCTACAAATCATCTGCCTTGACCTCATGCAATAGTAAAGTGTCCATTAGTTGTGCACTTCAAAATCTCACCAGATACTTTTCGCTTACTGTTTTATGAATACTGTAAAATTGGACATACTACTCTTTTCACATACTGGTTTTCTCCTCTGTATATAAGGAAAGTATGCATATTTGGATGCAGCCACAGTATACTTGCAATTGAGTGCAAAAAATATATAGGATACACTGTGCTTAATATTAATACAGTAATATGTCATTCACCATTCATTTTTAGGGTATTCCTGCGCTCAGGTTGGGGCTGGACCTGCATCTTTGTTGGCTCTTTTGTCTTCGTCCTGTCTTTCTCAGTTCGTCGCTCACTCACACTTTCCTTGCGACACCTTTCTCGGCTAGTTGTGGCAGGTGGACTGTGGCTGGGCTTTCGCAAACTGCTTTGTCTGTTGGAAAATGCCACTGGGAGCTGCTATGAGCCCCTCAGGTCCACTCTTGAGTTGGCTTCAGGGACCAATGGAGATCAACCTTTACTGCTTTTACGAGAAGGTGAAACAAAGGAGGCCTGTGTCCGCTCTGGCATGTTGTGGCGTGGCTATGAAGTATCCGAAGATGCCCTCCTATTGTGTTTGTGCTGCCTGCTTCTAGCTGAGGAGACTGCAGTGTTTGGACCCTACCTGAGCCTGGGTGGACCCTCTGGAGCCCCGCTGCGCATCCTCTTCCTGTTCTGCGTCCTGCTGTTGAGTCTCTGGGTGTTCCTGCTGCTCTGCCTGCTGGCTTACTTCCCACAGTTTCCTACTCAGCTTTTGGGAGGTGCCCTGGGTTGTTTGAGCTGGAGAGCGCTGTATCAGGGCTGGTACCGACTTGGACCTAGTTGGTACTGCCCTGGGAGGCCAGGGGTGGGACTTTTGTCTACACAGAGCGAACAGAAAGAGACATCGGAGTCAGTGTGTGAAAGTAATGCAAAAGAGATCAACTAGAGAAGGCTTGAGCAATTCACTTGGTAGAATTTGGACTAACTACACATAGTGGTGCTGCAGTATACCTGTGAAAACTGCAGAATATCCAGCCAAATCTCTACCAATAAAAGATGAATGTATATTTGATAAATTATTTATCAAAATTGCTGGTCTTTATATATTTTATTAATGTGTGCTTACTAAATCCTCACTCAAATTGAATAACATGGTCAAGAAGGTACTTCACCTAAAAATGTCCTTCAAAGCTGTATGACTGTTTTTTGGATTTTACCGACTTTCTAAATATCTTCTTTTGTGTTCCACAGAGGAAAGAATGTTATACAGGTTTGGAACAACATGTGGTTGAGTAAATGGTGACAGAATTTCCATTTTAGGGTGAACTGTATGTTTAATTATTTCAAAATTTGTCAGGTTCAAGTTTAAATATATTTGGCAATAGTTTGAACATTTGCACAGAACTGGTTTCACACATAAAACCATGATTACAGAACAAATGAAGACACAATTGAGACATCATATTGATTTATTAGATTCTTCCTTGACAATCTCAATTTAATTTTTATTACAAAAATATTCAGAATTTCTGGAAAGCTCAGCCTTAAATAAGAAACTTGTGATTCATTTATGCCCAAATGCATATGTAATTTAAAGACAGAGAAAATTAATTCTGGGTCAGTGTGGTTGGTATAAATTTTTATGCAGTTGTCTCATATTGCAAACATCTCTAATCATGAACCACCTCTTGAACAAAGCTTTCACAAATGAAAAACCATCAGAAGCCTCAAAACAGACAAAAAAGGTATAAGAGATGCTTATTTGAACCACACAAGATTTGTACCTACAACAAATCATGCTTCAAAGTTCTAATGAAAAAGTTTAATAAGGCAAGAGTGGGAATAGTTCCTGGTTAAAAATGACAATAGTACTGAAGGAGATTCTTTCCAATCCATCTTTTAAAAAAAATCTGTACAACAAAACCATAACTACCTAACTTTGAAAAAAAGGTGATGGACACACATGAAGAAAACATCTTGCCTGCTCAAATAAAGCTCCAAATAAAAGGCTGAAAAGGAGAAAAACATTCTCTGAACAACTCAGAGCATTATAAAAAGGCATGTTCCTTCACAAAGTATAATAATCCCGGATGGTGGTTGGTTCAGACAGTCAGGAACCGTTCATCATAGGAATTTCAGATGTGACACTGTCCAAAGGCTGCCAGAGGCAATCCATAAGCGAATCGTAGAGCTCCTCACTGCGCTCCATGTATTGCTTATTTAATGCCTCCACATCCACCTGTGGGTTTGGGTCTGAGGGAGAAGAAAGATAGCGAGTTATTACTAATGTGTGATCTTGCTCTAATCAACAATTTGGTCAATTAAAGAGCCAAATGAAATGTTACAAAATATTACCTTCAGCAGGGTCCTCCTCAACATCCTCTGTGCCATCATGTGACTGCCGAAGCAATACAAAAAAAAAAAAAAAAAAAGTCAATTGCAGAACAGAAATGGATTAAATTCATATTTTTAAAAAACACCATTAAACTTCATCAATCACTATTAAAAATACCTCTGTGGATCCCTGCATGTCAGGGGGCATGGGGGGCATCCCCATGGGTGGGGGTGGTCCCATCATCCCGTGTGGAACTGGAGGTGGGGTAGCATATGGGTTGTAGCCGTAGTTATAATTGCTGTACTGATCATAACCCCACTGTGGATAGTAATTGTTGTAAGGCTGTTGATAGTACTGCTGTTGATAGTTGGTGTTGTAGCTGTTATTCTGGTTGTGGTAACTGCTTGGTTTATTGCTAAAATGAAAAAAGAAAGAATATGGTGAGATTTCATATGGATTTGTAAAATTTGTTTAAATATCAGGATTAAGTCTCACTGACCACATAAAACTTAAATGAAATGTACCCTTTGTTGACGGCAATGCTTATCCTGATGGGTTTTCCTCCCAGGCCTGATGCATTCTGAAACTCCTCAAGGGCTTTCTTCTGTTCATTCTCGTCACTAAACTTCACGAAGCCATAACCCCTGTACATGTGAAAAACCTAGATTATCAGCACCCGCTCCCTCATGCTTCATGCGCCTCATCATGCAGTATATGCATATTTCAATATGTATTCAGAAAGTAATAATTAATTTGATGGTAGAACTGAAACTTCTCTTTTACTTTTAACATGAAGTAGCATCACTTCAATTGTGAGTTGCTCTTGCTTACCCTATATGGGGAAAACAATAGTTTTAGCAGATTTGTAACAACGGCAAATCACATCCATGTATTGTCTGGCCCTTTTTAGGAGAGGGAGGGTAAAGAGTTTTGACTGAAAATAAGCTTTTAAAAAATACAAAATAAAAAGGTAAAGGAGACCTCTTCTAGTTCAACTACCTCATCTTTGGTCAACATCAGTAGGTCAAACTGTCAGAGAAAGCCAAGTAAGGTTATGCAGTACAGAGCTGGTGGCTGAAAAATGTCATACCTGGAGTTCCCATAGGGATCAGTGACAACTTTGGCTCCTTTGCATGAAGGGAATTTTTTCAGAAAGAACTGATGAAGCTGGTAGTCATCCACTTCTGATGTGAGATCTCCAACAAAGACTGAAAATTCTGGGCTGAGGAAGAAAGTGAAAGTGTAAAGTGAAAGAAACCTCCACAGTTTGTAAAATGTAATATTTAACTTTCAGCAGCTACTTTCTTTTTGGTTCCTCAACAAGAGATCAGCAACTAAAATGTTTTTCAGTACATGGTGCGCTTACCCAGGCTCTGGCCTTTTCCCATATGTTGCATAGTTTAGCTTGAACTTCCTGGGCTGAAATGCATACAAAATACAACCATTGAGCAAATCAAATGATACTGTGCCTGTAGTATGGAGACAATTCGCTGACAAATAGAGTTATATTATTTGAGTAAGGAAGCTATTATTTCCACATACCTCCACCAATCAGTACTGGCTTTATCCCATTCGTCAGCTAGTTCCTAACAGAGTTTATTCACCAGCTTCAAACAAAGTCATTTTAAAAACAGCCTCAACCACCTTCCTTAGGGAAGAAATTGAGCTCTGTAACTCGCCCATCACTAGTAATATATGGAGTAATAATTAAAATGTCTCATATCAGGTGGGGGCCATGCTGGTTATGCCTTCCTATAATAATCTATAGATATGAATGTATTGAAATCAAATATAGATGCCAAAACTACACAATCTAATTGGTAAATGTTTGGCATCTTACCGGATTAGATCCTGGAACCAGCTTCCCATTAAGCCTCTGCACACAACGGTCAACACTGGCCTCGTCTGCCAGCTCCACAAAACAGTATCCAGCCGAGCCTCTGAGGAAACACACAAGAGAATATTCAATGATTTCGGTCAACAAATATCTCAAAGGCAAATAAGCATCGTAATAATTATATGGCAATATAATAATATACATATGTACAGTGAGTCTAGATATTATTAACACAAAGAAATAAGCTGTAGACCTAAAAAGTTGCCTAGATACTAGATTGACATGTCCCCATTAATTATTTTTTTTCCATAGGGATTTTATCTTTTTTTTTCTTTTTTTTTTTTTTTTAAGTCTTTGTTTAGGAGATATAAGCCATGAACCAAACCAACCAGCTACGAGATGATTACATGACAAACATTGATTTGAAGCAAAAAATTATATTTGAAAATAAAGGAAAAAGAGAAAACGGCTTCGATGAGGGGGAAAAACTACAATGCCATGAAGCACTGCAAAAGACAATGAAATTAAAACCTATGCAGAAATATAAAAGTATCAATTTAAAAATGTTGATTATATAGAGAAACAATATTTTTTATGTTTAGTCAAAAAAACTTAATGGGAATGGATAGACACTAAGGTTTTTTTTTGGCATGGTTTGCTTGTTGCTATTCTGATTTGTGGAGGTTTCTTTGCAGAATTATGGGTAATGTAGTTTTTAAATGGAAGTCTGCTGTTAAACAATAATTAAAAAAAAAAAAAAAAAAATTAATAATGGGGGTTGATGGCTTCAACAAAAGCATGTACCATCATCAATTAACAACCTCATGGCAGGTCTGTCTTTAAAGGTTTATAGGTTATCATTAAAAATACATTTCCTGCTTGATGGGTTTTTTACTTCAGGACCCAACTGTTGCACTTTATTTAGAGATGTAATCTTACCCGGTAACTCGATGTGTAATTATTTTGACACCGTAGGCAGTCTCTCCCATAGTGCTGAAAGCTTGCTTAATAAAGTTTTCATCCATGTATGGGTCTAGCTGTAAAACAAATAATGGGATTAATGTCCTGTCAGCACATTTTAAACACACACCATGTTAATGATTTACATAAGGAAGCAGAGAACGAGAAAGAGCAGAGTTCTGCGTCACGTGTCCGTTTGCAGCGCGGGCATCGGAGACGTAACTTAGACAAGTTGATTTAACTTACAGTTTAGTGCATTACACCAAAGACTTTTGATTACATTTTGTTGTATAATAATTGTATAATTACTCAGTCAACTCGAAATTATAACCCGGACATGTAGTTTGTCTCATTATTTACACTACGACATAAAAACGCTTATGCAAATATGAGAGGCCTGCTGAGAGTAAACATAAGAAAATCCAAACCACGGATTAATTACCGCCATATTTACAAATGTGTTAAAACATTACTTCAATTCGGTGTACATTCAGCATTTTTTCTCTAGTTTAGTGAGTATTTGAGTGGCCTGCTGGCCATGCTTGCGTAACATCGAGCTAAACCCACATGCTGCTGCTTTCTAACCTACAAATTCGCTGAGTTATCGAAGAAAAGTAAACAAAAACACAATACTTACATCACCCATCCATAAACTTGTCATTCTGTTAAACATCTTGGCGGCTGAAACTGTTGCGCCTCAGAGGTTTGCAAAATTAAGCGACAGTTGGCTGCAGAATTTGCGTGGCGGTTCGTGAAGCTAAAAGAACGTTACGTTTACTGAACACACACACATTTCCGCTTCCGGCAGCGCAGCGATTAGATCCAGTGAGCTCGACAGTTCACTCCTCTGCCAGTCTGTCTGTTAGGTTTACTCAGGGTTCAGCACACCGCATTTCTGTAAAGAGTCCATGCATGGGTAAATAATCAACAGTTTTTGTTTTTGTAATAAAATAAAGTAAATAAAACTCTATGCTACGCATATGTTATTCTGAGTTTGACTTGAAGGGGGCAGTAGTGAGTATTGAAGACTCCGGCCAGTAGTCCAGCAGAGGAAGAGACGCAAGACACGTGATGACTTTGGTGTGATATTGATGGAAGGAAGCTGTAGCCGAAATGAACACGTTACGAACAACATTTTTGTGCTTTTCGGGGGCACGGAGTTTGTGTCGGTATGTGAAACCAATCAATTCTTTAAAAAAAAAAAACTTGTGGTAAATTGCTGAACGTTTTTTGATTGTGAATTTAACCACCAGCATTAGCGATAACCTCACATCACTAATAGCTTTGCCACAAACAAATGAAATATTGGTATTAATCTAATCAGAATATATTGCAGAAACCACAGCTGAGCATAGAGTACACAAAAATACAGTGGAAAATATTACAAGAGTGTAATGATATAGTTTTACAGTACATTTATGCAGCAATGACTTGTGCAATAAATACTGAGTCTCCTTCAGTTTGGCTTTATTCATATTTAGCTACCTTTAAGTTTACATTAGTCATGCAAGTCAGATCAATGTACAGATTCACCTGTATGTTTGTCACTCTGCAACTGAGTTTTGAGGAAGACTTTCAGTCTTCAGAATCAGGACTCAATGTACAGTGCATGTATGCATGCGTTAATATTTTACACTATGTTTTAATTCATTTTCAGGAGTAATGGCCCTCACTCTACCGTATTCAGCTGCAGTCACCTATGCTCGATCAGTTCCTTGGTTCTGTCAAGGACAGGAACTGAGCAGAAACCTGTCCTGCAAGGAACCCTGACCACCAAAGCAGAGGGAGCTTGTGTTTTCCAGCAGCCACTCTGGCACTATCAACAAGTCCGCACAGTCAAACGTGGGACAGAATATCAACCGAAGAACATCAAACGAAAGAGGACCCATGGGTGGATCAAAAGAATTAGCACTCCAGGTGGGATCGAAGTAATCCTGCGCCGAATGCTCAAAGGACGAAAGTCCCTCACGCATTGAGACTCTTGACTGGACAGTGACTTTGATAGACCTTTGAAGTGAATCTCAGTTGAATGTCAGCTGTGCAGGAGAGCTTTTGAGTTTCTATTGGAAATAGTTGTCAAATTAAAACGATTAATGCACAATGGCACCAATAGACTTCATTGGATGTTTTTTTTTAAATGTTTTATTCAGTTTGATGGATCTTATCCTTCTTCATACTTCCAGTTGAGTGTGTTCATGTCAAAGTTTTTGCTGTATGCAGTGTAGATAAAAGATTTTAAAAAAAAAATTTTTAAAAAAATTTAAAAAATGATCAAATAATGTAAACACACAAATTACATTTGTCATGATTAGATTCTGTTCCGATTATTCTAACTAGTTAAAAAAAATGTTATTATAATGTAATTAAAAAAAAAAAGTAACAAACTGCATTTGTCATGGTGTATTGAATCATGTTTTATTGTAAGTACTATAGTTCATTTTTATAAGCAATTGTATATGCATTTAATTTGTATTATGATAGTATAAAAGTAAAAAAAAAAAAAAAACAGGGCTTTGAAGTAACAGTGTATACTGTGTCTGATATACCATTTTTTTAAATTTCTTTTCACAGTAATTGCATTTTATTGCATTATGGGTTCACACTCATAAGATGAAAATTAGCAAGGACAATACATTATTTTTGGATTGTCATTTAGCGTTTGATATAAGAAAAATAATAATGCGTAGAAAAATAGAAAATCTATACATTTTACAGTGCTCATTCAAATGTCCTTTCTTGCTTGCCCATGCCTAAACTGATTTTATCATGCAGGTGACTTGGCATGCCGCCTTCAGTGAGTAAACTATATGGAGGTCTCAGATTAATATACTGTATTAAAATGATATTTGACATGCAGTTCCACTCACTACATGGTTGCTTTATCACATTTAAGCAAATGTTAAGCATTACAATCAGTGCTATATATTAACTGAGTAGCATCACCATTTCATTCACTGTTTTTTTGAAGGATTAGTACCAAAGTCTGAGCTTTCACCCTTTTCAACCTCAGATGGAAGCTCTTCTGATGAAGGGTTTTGGTCATTATTTGTGTGTTGTGCATTAGTGGCCCTTGAGGCATCTTCTGGTTTCGCTTGTTGTTCAGAACCAGCACCAGTATATGGATTTTCCTTCCCAAAGTTGAAGAGTTTGCCAGGATTGAAGGACTTGCTGGGAGACTGTGATTTCTCATGGCTCCCATGTGTAGCTGCTTGTGCGACTGCTGCAGCAGCTTCCTTTTTTAACTCTTGGGATTTGAGGAACTTCAGAAAACCTGGAAGTTTGGCCTCACCACTTGTGGGAGAAGTGGTAGAGGTGAATTTACCCTGAAGTGGGATTATCTGTTTAAGTTTCATTACATTATTGTTGCCTAAAAGGGAGCTGGGTCTCTTGAGTTTATCTCCTCCGGAGCTGAACTTGGCCCCTGGGCTTTTTTCATGGTGATGGTCTTCACCTCTGTTTAGATTGGACTTGTCTTGATCTTGTCGTGCCAATTCCTCTGCCAATTTTTGATGCTCCTCTTCTTCTTCAGACTTCCTACGTTGCTGCTGCTGGTGCTGCTGAGCGAGGCGTTCATGTTTCTGATGGAGAAATAGACAATGATACACCCTTTTAACGCAACAAAACGTTAATTTTTTTCATCTCAATGTGATGATATACACATTAAAATTACATTTAGTGTTTTATTTGTACATTTTTTTTAGACAAAACCAAGTTTTAGTATCTGTTGAATATGTACTGGTTATCAGTTACGATATGAAATATGAATATACATTACAATGGTTATTGTTAGTCTATGCTCATCATGTGCTGTGCTACCTTGAGAGCCTCTCTTCGCTGATATTCAAGTTTGGCCATCTCATCTGCCACCCAGTTTGGAATATCAGGAATTGCAATATGAATTATATATTTGAGCAGAATGGCAAAGTGCTGAAAAACATATGAGAAAGAGTTGCATTCAATTTACTACACTTTATACATAATTTAGCCAATTGTTACATAATGTATATAACAATATAATTTTTTTTTAAAGAAATTAATACTTTTATTTAGCAAGATCTTATCAGAAGACATTTACAGTGTTACAAAGGATTTCTATTTCAAATCCTGTTCTTTTGAAATATCTATTCCTATATCAAGGTTTTCAAAAAAATATTAAGCAGCACAACTGTTTTTAACATATATTGTTAATAATATAAAATTTGTTTCTTGGGCATTATTAGAATGATTTCTGAAGGATCATGTAACACTAAAGACTGGAGTAATGGCTGCTGAAAATTCTGAAATAGGCTGTTTTAAAATGTAATAAAATTTCACAATATTACTGTTTTTACTGTGATTTTTGATCAAATAAATGCAGCCTTGTTGAGCATATTCTAATTTCAAAACACTCCTTACAAAATTTTTTTTTAAATCTTACTGACCACAAACTTTTTTTTTGCAGTTTTTTGCTATTCTCTCTTACCTCTAACACTACAACAGAGATAATGGCCATCTCAGGGCTCAACCAGGGGAAGAGTCGTTGCAGCTGTCCACACTGGCCAATAAGGTAACAGTTCACAATTATTGCGATCAGACCCATTGCCTCCATTGCGGTCTGTTTAAATTTTAAGAACAAACAAAAGCAAATGAACACAAACAAGAAATATAATCTGCTATGAATAATTAATTAAGCAATTACTCTGAATGGATCTCCTGACCTGCCATTGTCCAATGTTTTCAACCCTTTGCCCAAAGGGTCTCTGGAGGCCTGTGCAAAGTTTTAAGGCATCACTTCGTATTTCGACAATGTTGTTTATGAGGGCACACATGGCTGCCAGAGGAAATGCAGAGGAGAAGAGCACAACATAGCCAAACTGTATGAACATCTCCTGGTAATCCTGAAGAGTATCCTGCAAGTCGAAATAAAAGAAAATGGTCTTGTTTTTGAACAAACCAGCCATTGGGTTCGGAAAGTAGCAAATACAGTAAGTCACAAACTTTTTTTCATCAACAATTTCATCAGCTGGTCAGACCGATGATCTATCTAGATGGAGGAGCACAAACCTCATAAGTTAGCATGCAACTTTCAATCTCCGGTTGGGTCAAAACAGTAGATTCATTCTCCTCTGGAGGATCCATCCAGGACATTTTCTTTTCCGTACTGTTGTTTTCCCCAGCAGATTTGGTCTTTCTTCTCTGGGTTCCTTGAGGTTTACTCACAGAATCATCCATGTCTCTGTCATCATCATCGTCATCATCATCACGTATATCAAATATCAAGGATGGATCCATTCCTTCCTCCACAAGGGTAGGACTGCCATCGTCCTGTAAGCTGGCCTGTGTCGGTGCTTCCACAACCTTGTCCTTGTACTCCACCTTCTCAGTGAAGCTGACCTTCCTTTGCTTTAGTCCAGCATCATCATCCCCTTCCTCCGTTTTGGGAACTCTGTAGCTGGCGATTAAACTCCTCCTTTCTCTCTTTTCTGATTGCTCTGGAGGTGAGCCACTTTTATTCGCATCCAGACTGGCTTGGCAAGTCAGTCGTATCCTTTGCACTATTAAATGACTATAGTTCAGGAGCATGGTTTGAATTAAGTCCCATAATGTCCTCAGAGCACCTAATTTATGGTGCTCATAGAGATACGGCTGCAACACTTCTTTGATATTTTGTAGAAATTGGCGGAAGATCAACAACGTGGCCAGCATCTGTAAATTAAAGAGTTATTTTTTGTCTGGCCTGCAGAATGATTCATTCATGACACTTTGTTGCTTTAACATTATTCTGTCGTCTGTGTATTACCTCTTTTAACCGCTCCATGTCTTTGAGATAAAATCCAATGTAGAAAAGGCTGAGGTAAGAATTTATGAACTGAAACTTTAAAATGCAGAACACGATATTTAACCATTACAGATACACACAATACTTCATAAATTCATCAAATACACTGATTGCACAGTATGCTGATACATTAATAAACTGAACATCTCCTGGTATATATAAATAGATTAAATAAAGCATTAAACTTACAAAAACAGTTTTGAGGATGAGATTATTGTCATAAGTGCTTTGAAGTCTGTAGTTTTCTGTTAAAATTGAAAAATGAACAAACGGGTGTCACGGAGGAAAAAACAAGCTGTGAAATAACTAAAAATGCAAGTTTGCTGCTAATTTAATGACCCAAATTATGGCTAAATTCAGTAACACATACTGTGTAATGAAAATCCAAATACACATTTAATGTTGTAAAGGTTATAAGCAGATTTAAGTCTTACCCATATCATTGAGCCAGAGAGCAATTTTCTTGTACACTTCATCACATATAGTAACAGTTACAGCCAGAAGAAATTTTGGAAAAAATCTACACATGCTTGGCAACTCCTTTGTTTCCATGACAAATTCCTATAAGAGACAGAAGTCATAAATCATGTATATCCATAAACAATGTTTAGTTGAATATGGAAAACAAATATATTCAAAACTTCATTGCGGAGTTTTTGAAATAATCTGCTGTAGCAAGTTTTGTAACAAACGTTACAGAGTATCCTTACTTGAAGCTCCAGGCAGATAAACATGGCCAAGCAGACGAAGCAGAGACAGAGGATGCAGATGGGAAAGCTGACCAACCAGCGGAACATTCTCCTCTTCCAGGGTGGGTAGAAAAACTCTTCACAGCCTGTCACCGGACTGCAACGCTTAATTCCCTGATATACATGTAGCAAAAATTACAGTTCAGGCCAGAAAACACTGGTGGAAAGTATAAACAAATCACTACTCTTCAGAGTTTTGGGGTCAGACTCAGTAATACACTACCAGTCAAAAGTTTTTAAACAGTAAGATTTCTAATGTTTTTAAAGAATTCTCTTTTGCTCACCAAGCCTCCATTTATTTGATCCAAAATACAGCAAAAGCAGTAATATTGTGAAATATATTTGCTATTTAAAATAACTTCTATTTTCAATATATTTTAGAATGTAATTTATTCCTGTGATCAAAGCAGGTTTTCAGCATCATTACTCCAGTCTCCAGTGTCACAACCAACTGTTGGTTCCACTTTTTGAGTATAAAAAAAAAAAAAAAGTTATGTAAGTTTATGAAAATATAAAATGTAAAAATTAAAATATTTATATTTTACAAAACATGTTTTACTCTAAAACTGAAGAAGCTGTGTTCCAAATTTGAGGTTGATATCTCAAAAAATGAGCTTTCAGTGAAATTTTGTTTGGGCGTAGTACCAAGCTTTTCCACTAGATGACCATCAAACTCCTTTAGTAACCATATAAGGGCAGCCTCATTTCCATATATGGTTTGAGTGATCTGAAACATGTCTTTCCATACTTTTCTCAATATTTATGACGTAGACATCACATTCAGAAGTATTAAGGGTAGTATGTCAGTATTTGATTTCAATTCAACCTCTAAAAAATGCATAAAAGACATGCAACAAGAACCCTGGACGTACATTATAGTTCACGCTGCATCAAAAATTTATAATCTATTGTTTTTTCTTTATATTCAAAACACTTTTAGACCTTTTTTTCTCAAAAAATAGAATGAGTGTTATCTTTTGAACACTTGACATGAACATGAATGAAGATTTTTCATGATTTTCATGATGTCAGAACTCGCTCTCTGACTCTGATGAGTACTCTTCTTACAAATTAATAAATTACAGTTGCTCTGTAAAATATTTCAAAAATCACCAAATATGAAAACTAGAGTCTTTAAGCTTTCAAACGACATATAGTTTGTCAAGATTGCTTTAGGTTCAGACTAAGATATTACGGTTTAAAACATGTAATGGCAAGTGGGCCCCCACTGGTGGGCCCGTGACAGTTAACAGGTTAAATTGATTAAAAATGATGATAAAGACATTTATAATGTTACAAAGGATTTCTATTTCAGATCAATGCTGTTATTCTGAACTTTTAATTAATCAAAGCAACCTGAAAAAAAAACTACCTAGCTGTTTTCAACATAATAATAAATGTTTTTGAGCAGAAAATCGGAATAATAGAATGATTTCTGAAGGATCATGTGACTGGAGTAATGCTGCTAAAAATTCATGAAATCACAGGAATAAATTACATTTTAAAATATATTCAAATGGAAAGTTATTTTAAGTAGTAAAAAATATTTCAAAATTGTACTGTTTTTGCTGTACTTTGGTTTAAATAAATGCAGGCTTGGTGAGCAGAAGAGACTTCTTTAAAAAACAGTTATACACGGAACAAAATTATAAACGCCACACTTGTTTTTGCCCCCATTTTTCATGAGCTGAACTCAAAAATCTAAGACTTTTTCTATGTACACAAAAGGCCTATTTCTCTCAAATATTGTTCACAAATCTGTCTAAATCTGTGTTAGTGAGCACTTCTCCTTTGCCGAGATAATCCATCCACCTCACAGGTGTGGCATATCAAGATGCTGATTAGACAGCATGATTATTGCACAGGTGTGCCTTAGGCTGACCACAATAAAAGGCCACTCTAAAATGTGGGGGGGGGCTTATCTCCTTCGTATAGAGTTGATCAGGTTGTTGATTGTGGCCTGTGAAATGTTGGTCCACTCTTCAATGACTGTGTGAAGTTGCTGGATATTGGCAGGAACTGGAACACGCTGTCGTATTTGGCGATCCAGAGCATCCCAAGCATGCTCAATGGGTGATATGTCTGGTGAGTATGCTGGCCATGCAAGAACTGGGATGTTTTCAGCTTCCAGGAATTGTGTACAGATCCTTGCAACATGGGGGCGTGCATTATCATGCTGCAACATGAGGTGATGGTGGTGGATGAATGGCACAACAATGTGCCTCAGGATCTCGTCACGGTATCTCTGTGCATTCAAAATGGCATCAATAAAATGCACCTGTGTTCGTTGTCCATAACATACTCCTGCCCATACCATAACCCCAACGCCACCATGGGCCACTCGATCCACAACGTTGACATCAGCAAACCGCTCACCCACACGACGCCATACACGCTGTCTGCCATCTGCCCTGTACAGTGAAAACCGGGATTCATCCGTGAAGAGAACACCTCTCCAAAGTTTTATCACACAGCACAATGCCACAGATGTCGCAAGTTTTGAGGGAGCGTGCAATTGGCATGCTGACTGCAGGAATGCCCACCAGAGCTGTTGCCCGTGAATTGAATGTTCATTTCTCTACCATAAGCCATCTCCAAAGGTGTTTCAGAGAATTTGGCAGTACATCCAACCAGCCTCACAACCGCAGACCACGTGTAACCACACCAGCCCAGGACCTCCACATCCAGCATCTTCACCTCCAAGATCGTCTGAGACCAGCCACCCAGACAGCTGCTGCAACAATCGGTTTGCATAACCAAAGAATTTCTGCACACACTGTTAGAAACCGTCTCAGGGAAGCTCATCTGCTCGTTGTCCTCATCGGGGTCTCGACCTGACTGCAGTTCGTCGTCGTAACCGATTTGAGTGGGCAAATGCTCACATTCGATGGCGTCTGGCACTTTGGAGAGGTGTTCTCTTCACGGATGAATCCCGGTTTTCACTGTACAGGGCAGATGGCAGACAGCGTGTATGGCGTCGTGTGGGTGAGCGGTTTGCTGATGTCAACGTTGTGGATCGAGTGGCCCATGGTGGCGTTGGGGTTATGGTATGGGCAGGAGTATGTTATGGACAACGAACACAGGTGCATTTTATTGATGCCATTTTGAATGCACAGAGATACCGTGACGAGATCCTGAGGCCCATTGTTGTGCCATTCATCCACCACCATCACCTCATGTTGCAGCATGATAATGCACGCCCCCATGTTGCAAGGATCTGTACACAATTCCTGGAAGCTGAAAACATCCCAGTTCTTGCATGGCCAGCATACTCACCAGACATATCACCCATTGAGCATGTTTGGGATGCTCTGGATCGCCAAATACGACAGCGTGTTCCAGTTCCTGCCAATATCCAGCAACTTCACACAGTCATTGAAGAGTGGACCAACATTTCACAGGCCACAATCAACAACCTGATCAACTCTATACGAAGGAGATAAGCCCCCACATTTTAGAGTGGCCTTTTATTGTGGCCAGCCTAAGGCACACCTGTGCAATAATTATGCTGTCTAATCAGCATCCTGATATGCCACACCTGTGAGGTGGTTGGATTATCTCGGCCAAGGAGAAGTGCTCACTAACACAGATTTAGACAGATTTGTGAACAATATTTGAGAGAAATAGGCCTTTTGTGTACATAGAAAAAGTCTTAGATCTTTGAGTTCAGCTCATGAAAAATGGGGGAAAAAACAAGTGTTGCGTTTATAATTTTGTTCAGTGTATATATATATTATACACAGCGGGTAAAATAAGTATTGAACACGTCACCATTTTTCTCAGTAAATACATTTCTAAAGGTGCTGTTGACATGAAACTTTCACCAGATGTCGGTAACACCCAAGTAATCCATACATACAAAGAAAACAATACAAATAAGTTCAGAAATTAAGTTCTGTGCAATAAGATGGAATGACCCAAGGAAAAAGTATTAAACATGCTTACTGAAATTGATTTAATACTTCGTACAAAAGCCTATGTTGGTAATGACAGCTTCAAGACGCCTCCTGTATGGAGAAACTAGTCGCATGCATTGCTCAGATGTGATTTTGGCCCATTCTTCCACACAAACAGTCTTCAAATCTTGAAGGTTCCACTGGCCTCTTCTATGAACTCTGATCTTTAGTTCTTTCCATAGATTTTCTATTGGATTCAAGTCAGGTGATTGGCTGGCCATCTAGCAGCTTTGCTTTCTTTCTCTGAAACCAATAGAGAGTTTCCTTGGCTGTGTGTTTGGGATCATTGTCTCGCTGAAATGTCCTGGTAGATGGCAGCAGATTTTTATCAAGAATGTCTCGGTACATTTTTTTATTCCTACTTCCTTCAACCATATGCATTTTGCCAGTGCTACACCATGATGTTTTGGGGTGATGTGCAGTGCCATTTGACCTCCAAACATGATGTGTATTATGGCATCCAAAGTGTACAATTTTTTGTCTCATCTGACCAGACTATATTCTGCCAGTATTTCATAGGCTTGTCTAAATGTTGTGCAGCAAACTTTAAACGAGCTTCAGCATGCTTTTTCTTTAACAATAGAGCCTTGCGTGATGAACGTGCATACAAGCCACGGTGGTTGAGTGCATTACTTATTGTTTTCTTTGAAACAATTATACAAGCTAATTCCAGGTCTTTCTGAAGCTCTCCACAAGTGATCATTGGCTCTTGGACAACTCTTCACTCCTCTGTCAGAAATCTTGAGAGGAGCACCTGGTCGTGGCCGGTTTATGGTGTAATAATGTTCTTTCCACCTCTGGATTATGGCCCCAACAGTGCTCATTGGAACATTCAGAAGTATAGAAATACTTCTGTAACCAATGCCATCAGTATGTTTTGCAACAATAACGTTGCGAAGGTCTTGAGAAAGGTCATGAAATGTTTCTTGTGTTGAAGAAGTTTCTTGTTTCTTCATGTTGGTCATGAGACACCTTTTTTTATAGGCCATCAGTTGGGACTGAAGCAGCTAATATTAATTTCCACTGACAAGGGGCAGGATTGCTTTATAATTACTGGTGTCTTGGATCTCCATGACTTTTTGCACCTCCCTTTCTTCATGTGTTCAATTCTTTTTCCCTGTGTCATTCCACTTTATTACACAGAACTTAAATTTCTGAACTTATTTGTATGTATGGATTACTTGGATTGTTACCGACATCTGGTGAAAATTTCATGTCAACAGCACTTTTAGAAATATATTTACTGAGAAAAATGGTGACGTGTTCAATACTTATTTTACCCGCTGTATGTATATATATATTTATTAAAACCTTTATTCAGTTAGGAAGCATTAAACTGATCTATGATTTCTATTTCAAATAAATACTGTTCTTTTAAACATTCTATTTATCAAAGAGTCTTGACCACTAATCACTATATTTCAATATTAGTATATTAGAATGACTTATAAATAGAGGTGGTCATTAATGACCTTCACCTGCTGTTATCAAACATTTTGTGTCTAATAATTTAAGGTTCTATAAAAATGATGTCAGCACACCCGAAACTGTGGACGGGGTTCCTCTAGTGACTCTGCTGGGGTGTCCAGCGTTCCCCACTTATATGCCAGTTCTGCTTCCCGCCGCTTCCATCTCTCCAGGAAGAGCGTTGCCCACACAACATTGAAAAGGGCAAACACCACACAGCAGATATCCTGACTTGTCTGCATATCGAAAAAGGTTGGTGATAAAACCGTGCCTTCTAACCAAATAACAAGCTCTTGTATACTTTCTATACTTCCATTCTATTGTGATATCAAGGAAAACAACCTGCCTGATCAGACTCAGCAAAGATCCAGAGCAGAAAGCCAATCACTGCTGGATACAGCATAGAGTTGGTGTAAAAGCCCAACCAAGCAAAGTACATGCCAATCTTCACACCAAAATAATCACACACGTCATCTGTCAGGAATGGGACAACAAAACAATTAGACTTAATCTGCTTTTTTTGCAATATAACAATATGAATAAAATCTGCCACGTTTGCATAATTATAAGGGCAAAATAGGGCTACCTATTTTGTTACCCCAAGATAAAAGGCCCTGTTGATTTGATTTTTATATTGTTAGATTAGCGCTAAGGTGAAATGAAAACCACATTACAGTGAAATATGCCTCAACTAACAACATAGTTCCAAAATGAATCACGTTTCCTTATAAGAGGGGCTCCTTCTTAGAGATCTCATTACACACAACAAAACATGTAGTGGCTTGTAGTTTGCATTAAGAATTCATACTGTAGCTAGCACTTCATATTTGCTCATTGCAAATCGGCCTGTACTGAAGAAAGCAGGTAGGTAAACATAAGTTTGTTTGCTAAAGGAAGAGCCTTGACCCGAAGCCTCGTTATACAACCATTGAAAGGCACCAACCATTTCAGAATAACTAAAAGGTAGTTGAGTCCTGTGCATGTTGGCAAAAACACAGGAGTTCTCACCTAGAGGCTGCCTCTCACAGACTGCCTGAACCCAGGACGTCATCAGCTGATTTAGGATTCTCTGCTCATGAAGAGGAAACATTTGAAGAATCACACCTCTGGCTATAAGCTCTGGTACTGCAAAGGACAAACAAAATTTTGATCAGATTCGGGGGGAAAAAAACATGAATTCTTAAACTTGATGAACATTTTAGAAGAAAAGAAATGTTAAAATATCTACTGATTGGTTGGCCCTCCAGGAAGTGAATGTTATGAAGGGCTTCGCCATGTTTCGCCCGCAGATTATCCAACCAATATTTGATAATACTCTGACGCTCCTAAAGAAATAACAGAAAAATCGAAACGATCTCATGAGAAAATGTTATTTGTACGGAAACATGCGATTTAAAAAAAGGTAAGCGATGAAGGTCCTCCTTTAAACCTAACCATCAGTGGGGTATAAACAGATTGTATGAAAATGTATGACTGAGATTGTACTAATTCATACAAATTTCGCCACCAGTTTGCCAAAACATAAACTAGTTATGAAATGCCATTAGATTGTGTTGGAAAAACCTTTATGACATTGGACATCTAATGATTTCATATGAGAAGACAAGAAATGAGAGCTTAATGGCAGACCTGTGATGTGAAGAAACACAGCTCACTCTCGATGTTTTCATAGATGTCATCCTCCTCGCATGAAAACCTGCGAGTGCCGCCTCCGTAGCGTGGCTTCACTGCCTTTTGCATTCCCATCTGTTCAGCTCCACGCAACAAGCTTCAGACAAAAAACAACAATCATTCTAATGCTGTATTTATGTAGGACCCAGTGACCATCTGTCAAATGTTTCAGACATTTTATATGGAAAAATACAATACAATAACTGTGATGAGATGAGTCGAGCAGGTTTTCTACTGTGTCTTACTTCTCAAAGGTTGAGGTAATGAAGAATGCATAGGTGTGCGTGTATTTATGCTGCCGGATCTGGATTCTGACTTGTGGAATTCCCAACCGGATTTGGTTAAGTAACCATAACAGTGTATGGTCATCTGTGGTGTCTGTGGAAAAGACGATAACATGCTGAAATATGTCCAGTTATGATCAGTAAAGCAAAGAAATTCACATTTTATTATCACACTTTATTTTTAAATATTTTGTAGTAGATGTAAAAAGATGTACAAAATGCACAATTACATTCATACTTTAAGGTAGAAAATGTTACAAATATAACATTTGTGATATGAAGCTGACAAAAAACATCTACATCAATCAATAACTGTATTAGTGCAAACGAGCAAAACTGAAAGACATAAGCTCCATACCTGGGAATGTCATAAGAACATCACAGTTTTCAGTGGGTGCCATTGTGATCGTAGTTTTATGCTTCATGAGGTACTGTCTGGCATGAAAGAGACGACCTCTGAGCAATTTCTCTGTTGCAAGAGAAACAAAAAAGAAGTTATTCTTGTAATGGTATAGTTATAGTAATCATTATGTTTGTGATGTGTGTTCAGATGTTTTAGTGGTTGTATATATATTATTAACTATACTAAATGTATGTGTATGTATGAATATATATATATATATAATAACCTATATATTACACACACACACACACCACACCTTATTTTTCAGTTTAATTTTTTTTTTCACGTATCTGGTATCCGGGGCCATACACTTCCAGGTTTTTTTAGCTGTACAAAACAGCTCTTTTTGCTGCTTGATATTGTAAACTGGTGTTTCTTACACTGTAAAATGTGATAAGTTGACTTAACTTAAAAAAATTTAGGAAACCCGTTGACTTAGAATTATTAAGTAAATAATCATTTTAAAAAAAGAAAGTTAAGTGAACTTGACAATTCACTTAACATTTTTTTTATTATTTAAAAATTTTAAGGCAATGGGTTTCCTCAATTTTTTTAAGTTAAGTCAACTTATCACTTTTTACAGTGTACCATATTACATTAATGTATTAATAATAAACACACTACACTGTAAAAAAAAAAAAAAAAAGTTGAGCGAACTTAAAAAAAAATTTTTTACTAGCTTCAGCAGATTTTTGAGTTTGCTCAACTTAAAACAACAAGTTGAGAAAACTCAAAAATCTGCTGAAGCTGGTTGCCTTAAAATTTTAAGTTGGCTCAACTTTTTTTTTTTACAGTGTAGTCTGTAGTACAACAAACAGTTTTACCATTTACTGCACTTTGTTATTCTTTTCGTTATTTCCCTACAGTAGCTAATGAATTGAAAATCTCGAACATTCACAGAAAACAGCTTGCTTACTTCAGTGTTGAAAAATAAGGTGGATATGTTTGTGTTTACAAAAAGAACCCAAAAATTGAATTAATTGCATCATTAAGGGCTTGAGTTACTTATCGTATAGTTACTATATATGTCCACTAAAACATCTGCAAACACATCACAAACCACTCAGCTTTCCATTTGAGCTGTCATCCTATTAATGTCAAACCAAACAAACATTTCAACAGAGTCGTTGTCCACATCCACAGAAACCAAGCCTATTTTTACACTTACCCAAATCCTTTAAGCTCACTATTATGCCCAGAAATATGTTTTTTTGTGGAAAGTGTTGCTTTAATGGGATAAGAGAGCTATTGTTATGTGGCAAATTCAGTCAAGTTGCCGTTTCATTTACCATAACCAATACATTAAACACAACAACTCTTGTTGTTGTTGTTGGAGGAAACAGAGTCCTTGTGTGAGAGATGTTATCAGTTTTCTGACCACTGTGTCACAAACTATGCTCTTTTTTAGTGACAGTTACATGAAGTGTGAAGAAAATGATAAGTGAAGTTCACTTTGGCAGCCTATACAAAATTAAATTTCATGAGTTTTTGAAGAATTGAAAAAACGCATGCAAAAGTATGAGTCTGAGATATTACCTGATTGCAAGAGCTTTCACATATAAACACAGATTAGGACAGAAAGAAGAACTAGATAAAATAGTAGCTCATCATAAATGTTGAGTCCCATTTATGGCAAATATCCTACAATTGAACAGTGTGACATTATGAATATGCATTTTAGCTGCTGAGCAACTCAAGTGGTATTTAACACAATTATGGCTGAGTGACTGCATTGGAACATAATGAACATCAAGGGAGGATTTGTGGCATAACAAGCAGGATCAATGCACATATGGTGGAGAATGATTCTGCCTCAGGAAATATAGGGGTTATTAAAGTACAAATGTTTGAGAGACATAATGGTAATGATCTGAATGAGCAAAATTACAGATATTTTCATCAATAGGTAGGAAATGTTTTATGTATTATATGTCCACCACATACAGGTGAAGCGCCTATACCATTTAACACTTATACACAATGTCGACAGACGATAACGAACAGGCAAATAAGGTTTACTAGACAAATATTAGACCTTCATATCAGCCTTTTGTATTGTATTCTGCCCCTAATAGCTATCAATCTTGTCATACACTAGAGAGAAAATACACAGCGATACATAAACACGGATATCTTTGGTCTGAACTCACCTACTACAGCAGGATAACAACATGCGAGCGTCTGCATGACGGCTGTCTGAGTGTAACTCACCTAACACCGCCGAGGACATCGTGTGAGATCTTCGCTTTGCTCTGCTTTATGAATACGTCAGCTGTGCTGTTGCCGTCGTCGGTACTGGTGCTGAAACTGCACGGCCAGGTCCAGCAAGGCTTCCCCAGCGGCCAGAGCCTTTTCCAGATGCAAACAGGTGCAGAGAGTCCATTGACCACTGAATAAATCCTCAATCACATGCTGACATCGATCATCATCCATGGCGCTGTCAACACTCAGCAGATTTCCTCATCATTGTAGAAGAGCAGTTTTCAGATTCCATGTATTCGTACACTACGTTTGGCCGCGCAGCTCTATTATTTCGCTGTATTTCTCTGTTTTGTTTGCCTGTAAGTTGTTGTCAGTAAGTTGTTGCATGCGCCATCTGTCTCATCTTGACTGGAAAATTACGCAACGTGAGGTGCATTATTCATAGATGTACTGAAACGAGCCAATGAGAGTGAATGCGCAAAGATCTCGCGTACAAAGAGGTGGAAATTCAGTATAGGTAAGAGCAAAGACTGGATTTTGTAGCGATCTGAACATGTAATTATTGAACATATCGTCTTACTGAGGTTGTTTTGTACTTTGAGCTGCATTTCAGCCAATATTGATCACTTCTTCAAGGGTCATTCCATGAAATGAACTGTTTGGTGTCCCTTATCAATTCTAGTCCTGGGGGCCCCCTGCTCTGCACATTTTGGATGTCTCCCTTATTTAACACACCTGATTGAGATCAACAGCTCGTTAGTTTAGTTCATGGATCTCTCTCCTAACAAGCTGTTGATCTCAATCAGGTGAGTTAGGGAGACATGCAAAATGTGCAGAGCAGGGGCCCCCAGGACTGGAACTGAGAACCACTGGAGTAAGAAAAATAACCAGCAACATAAAGCTGATTCTTTTAGCTCCACATCAATAATAATCAATTAAAATGATTATATTTGATATATGTTATATTTAATTTTTATTCTTCTTTCTCAGTGTTGATGTCTTTTTGACCCCATGTTTGCCCCCATGTGTTTTTTTTTGTTTGTTTGTTTTTTTTTCGTTGATACATGTTTTTAGATTATAGTGGACAGGGCCATCCTTTGGGTGGTGGGCCCCGTGGTGAACGGACCGAGGGGGAAACACAAAGTACTTACCTGAAGTGTATGTATATGGTAACAAATAAGAAACACGGCTGTACTTAACAGTCGTACGTGCATGGTAATACAGACAAGTGTGGGTAATAATGGTCACTTACAGGTAGTGCCCGTACATGGTAACTAATTAGATACTTTACTGTACTTACTAATGTATATACATGGTAAATATGTAGTACTTACGGACAAGTGGGTACAAACAGGCAAGTCTTTACAGTATCCATATATGTGACCATGGACCACAAAACCAGTCTTAAGAAAATGAGATTTATAATGAGATTAATAAGCTTTCCACTGATGTATGGTTTGTTAGGTTCGGACAATATTTGAGATACAACTATTTAAAAATCTGGAATCTGAGGGTGCAAAAAAATCAAAATATTGAGAAAATTGCCTTTAAAGTTGACCAAATGAAGTTCTTAGCAATGCATATTACTAATCAAAAATGAAGTTTTAATATATTTATGGTTAGAAATTTACTAAATAGCTTCATGGAACATGATCTTTACTTAATATCCTAATGATTTTTGGCATAAGAGAAAAAATTATCATTTTGACCCATACAATGTATTTTTGGCTATTGCTACAAATATACCCCAGCGACTTAAGACTGGTTTTGTGGTCCAGGGTCACATATGGTAACTAACAAGACACATTACTGTACATACTAATGATATGTACATGGTAAATATGTAGCACCTACGGAAAAATGTGCTATTATGTGGTAACAAACAAGACACATACTGTACTTGGTATATACGGTACGATTGGTAAGTCCTAACCTTACCTAATAAAAAGAGGACTGTTTTTCAATTGCTTGGGTGGGACTGTTAATGCTAAATTTCTCTCCACAACAGTGCTTACAAAGTTTGAAGAATTGGTCATTCCTGTGTAATGTTTACGTGAAATGGTGCACTTTATTTTACAGTCCTTTTTCCATTTACTTACTATGTAAGTACTTGTGTATGTACCTATTAGTTAATGTACAGAATAAGTTGCGGTACTCAAGTTGGGGGTATAAACATGGACCAAGGTATTTATTGAGTAATTGATGGTAGATGTTACATAGTAAGTATATGGAAATAGGACTGTAAAATAAAGTGCACCAATTCACATAAACATTACACAGGAATTACCAATTCTTCAAACTTTGTAAGCACTCTTGTGGAGAGCAATTTAACATTGACACACACGTATTTGTACATATTTACCACGTGTATACCAAGTACAGTATGTGTCTTGTTTGTTACCACATAATAGCACATTTTTCCGTAGGTGCTACACATTTACCATGCACATACCATTAGTATGTACAGTAATGTGTCTTATTAGTTACTATATACGGATACTGTAAGGACGTGCCTGTTTGTACCCACTTGTCCGTAAGTACTACATATTTACCATGTACATACATTAGTAAGTACAGTAAAGTATCTAATTAGTTACCATGTTCGGGCACTACCTGTAAGTGACCGTTCTTACCCGGTTACAGCCGTGTTTCTTATTTGTTACCATGTACATACACCTCAGGTAAATACCTTGTGTTACCACTCATTTGCCTGTAGGTACAAGATATTTACCATGTATGTACCAGGGAAGTACACGTACTGTAAAATAAAGTGCTACCCTCTCAAGCTTTTGTTCTGAATATGAATCTGTCATCTTCTCCTAAGTGTAATCTCTGTTCGCAAGGATCTTTAAGGCACATTTTCGCATAGTTTTTTTGGGAGTGCCTCTCTTACCTTTTTGGTCTATATATTTGTTGGGTACTGAGATGTGCTTGACTCCGCACCATTTTTTCATGGATGACTTTTGGGACTTCACCTTGTCCGTCCAATAAAGATGTTTTCTGTTAGCTGCTCTCACAGCAGCAAAAAAAAAAATGTTAGTCAACCGTTGGAATCAATGGACAGACGAACCTGGACTGAGTATTTGTTGGACATTATCTCTATGGAACTCTCATCTTCTCATATGGATCTAATTAGTACATTTATGGAATTCAGCTTTTAATGTTGTGTCATCTTTTCTAAAATCCTTGTAAAAAATCACTTTATATTGTACTGTAAATCTACTTTTGTCAGTAGGGGGCAATCTTAAATCGTTAACCCTGCCACCAGGCTTTTGGTCACTAAACAACTGATTATTGAAAACGAGATGAAAAATAAAATGCTGTAAAAATATTAGCATTTAATGAAAGCACAAAATTAATTATAAAACTGTCACAAGATGCAGCTATTTAAAAACATTAAACTTTTTTAATTTTGCTTTTTTTCTAACAGAATGTTTTAAATCTTATAAATGTATAAAATTCACTCTAAAAATGGCCTTTTCAAAATAGAAGAGGCATCCATTTCATGGAATGACATTCAAAAAGTCACTGTCATTTAGAACCTAGACTAAATTATAATTGGTTTACGGATGACTGTTCAGTTTGACAAGCATGTAGGCCTATAATCATAACACTAACTGATAATTACATTGGCAGTCTACATCAGCAATCAAAGGCAGGACCCCTGACAATATTTAAATAACAACCACTTTCTGATTTATTAGGTACATGTCTTCATAAAGTCATTTGCACTCAAGTGTAAACTTATTGTACTGAAGATTAAACTTATAACTAAATGGCTATTGATAATGACTATTAATTAATACCTAACAATGCTGATTCATATAGTCATAAACTCCTAATTCAGCAATCGTGACATTATTTATAAATGTTGTTGAAATTTTGTTAAAAATGTATTTTTATATGCAGAAGTTGGATGAAAATATCATTACTAGAGAAACTTTGTTTTAGGATTAGACTGTCAAAAATTAATTATTTATATACACTGTAAAATGTGATAAGTTGACTTAACTTAAAAAAATTGAGGAAACCCGTTGCCTTAAAATTTTTAAGTAAATGATCATTTTAAAAAAAAGTTAATTGAATTGTCAAGTTCACTTAACTTTTTTTTTTTTTATGTACTTAATAATTTTAAGGCAACGGGTTTCCTCAATTTTTTTAAGTTAAGTCAACTTTCGCTTTTTACAGTGTGCATGGTAATTTACTTCACAATAATGATCTCTGAGGAATAACACAAATGCACAAAAGCAAAGAAATATATACGTTTTGTTAACTTTAGACATTGCATTGAGCAGATACAGGCCATTTGGTCAAAATAGATGATGCTAGAGTGTTTAATTGGCTTATGTCTTCACAAGGGTTTGACTCGAGAATTCAGAGTTAGCCTTATAGCCCTGGTGTCTGACATGTGTGTTGGAGTGCTTCAGTACTGGAGAGATTTGAAGCTAAATCACCAAGTCTGAGATCTCTGTGACTTAAAGTCACTCACGCGCAGACAAATTTAGGGCAGAAAAAAATAGTAGAAATACAATAGGGTTTCAGAAGCTTCAGTGCTTGGATCCCTAATACGTTTTAAGCTCACTGAAATTCAATTTTAAATATAAAATGAATATAGAAACATAAAAATATAATATTTAATATTATACACTTCACTGATGCTGCATTTAATTTGTAATCTGTTTTGTATTATTTTTTTCCCATTAGCATTTTGTATGTATTTATTTATCTCTATATCAGCATGAAGCAAATCCAGATAAAATTATCATCAGTCATTTTAGGTTAATCATTTGAATTACTCACAAAAATGAAGAGAATGTATTTTCTCACAGCTGTACACATATAAAGTACATATATACAGTACCTACACCTGACTATTGCATTAATTGGCAGTACAGTGTTAGCGAAAAGTTCCATGTAGTTTAAGGATATTTTAGTACAGGTTTTAATTAAATAAATAACACATTTAAATAGCACTTGCTGTTTTCATCTTCTAGCAAAATTATATAATCTCAAGAGACTCTCAAGACAAGATGTGTAGAGGTCAACAAGAGAAGGTGTTGGCCTTTAATGTCTTTACCAGAATGGTGGGCATAGAGGGGCCAAGCAAATAGGAAATGCAATTAGTGCTTGGGGGGAACAAAGAATGTTAGCTTCTAGAGACAAAAGGTGATGAGTTCTGTGACCTAAGTAGGAAGGACGTAATAATAATAAGCACTTATGCGTTTCCTGGTGGAGGGTGGAGAAGGGATATTTACCTTGATATGCAGATATGCTTATTTTTAAAAGACCCCAAAGAAAAATTCATCATGACTTAGAGTTGTTCCAATGGAGCATGCCAAAAAACAAAAACAAAAAAAAAGCCCAGGTGGACTATTTATCTGGCCTTTTTCAGAGCTACCACCAGGAGAAACCTCAGGATAACATCAGCTAGTTTATATAAAGTTCAGAGCCACTGGCACTAAACACTCCACATCCACAAACAGTAATTGCATTGTTTTCTGTATGTCTCTGTGTCTTTACAAAGATAGTTCAAAGACATTGGTGTCAACGTTCCAGACGTCAGAGCCACCAAAACCTGTCTACCGTCTTTGAGAACCGGAGATCTTACTGTCTTAAGTGGAAAAATCATGTATGTCAAACAAAGGATATCCTTTAAGCTGGTTAGCAGGCTCCTACTGTGATGCCTCTATATATTAATTGGCGCCCTGTTTCTGTGCTTTTGTCTGATCCACCTTTTTGGCATTCCTGGTGACAGGATGCTTGTTGACATGGGAAATCATTTTAATTGTTTTACATTATGTTCACATAGATTGCCAGTACCTACTGTGCATTTAAGATTTGGTTTCCTCACAATATGCACAGGCTGGCTGCATATTTAACACTAATCGTATTTCAGATCGATTCCATTATTTCACAACATATTTAGCGTCAGAATGCATTAATTTGATCCCTTTCCTGACTTTAACTTTCCTGCATGTTGGTTGAGTGATGACTCGGTATGACACTTAAATGGGTTTGCTTTGGTTGGAAAGTGGCTCTGTTTTAAATAGTGCTTCCCATTGACGCAAAACAATGACAATAGCCTGATGGTTAGCCAGAGCTATTTTAAGCTTATGTGAAGTGCCTATTGAAAATTGCATTGATAGTTCTTCTTGTACGTATGTTCATTTTACTCTATTGGTGTCATACACCTGTGGCCTGGAGTCATTGTGTTTTTTGGTAAACACATTTGTTCAGTTTATTTCCGACTTATTTAGAGGCTGAAAGAATGCGAAAACATTTTAGAGCTTTGTACTTGTAATGCAAGGTTCAGGGCTGAGCTGCAATTATGAATAAGAAATATACATATTATATTGTAATGCTGTTAACTGCAACAGAATATTAACATTATATCCAAGCCATATTTGCCACTTTTTATATGTATATATAACTATCAGACCCTGATAGTGTGACTTTACTACTGTGACTTTACTAGTATTCCTTATGAATTATTTCACCAATTATTTCAAATAAAATAAAAACATTATATATATTTATATATATATTTATATATATAATATATATATATATATTATATATATTGAATAAGATGAATAAAACATGTTCTGCTTATATTGTATTTGCTTTTTATTCCATGCAGCAAGAGAACCAATAAAAATAAGTTTACAAAAATACTATCAAGAAAATTGTAGTTATAGATATATACAAGATATATATATATATTTTAATAAGATATATACAAGCATAAATGAATTTAATGCACAAAAGACATTATCAACTTCATCCCACAAAATGTAATTAATATTCATGTTAACAATTAGTATTCACATCACAGATTTGCAGGGTCAGTACATTTAGGTTTTCTATTTTCAAACCGTTATAAACAGTTCTGGCTGGGATATTTGCCAGGACTTTGTTCACTCCCTCAATTTGGGAGTGAATAACGATGCAGCTCCTTCAAATGAAGATTGATCTGTGCTGTAAATCAAACATAAAAGGTTAGGCATTATGAAAATAGGCACAAAAAAATGTGATTAATAAAATCCGATTAAAAAGTGCAAAGTAATGCCACTTCTGCTTGGTATACCTTGGCTTACGTCGGTCCCACCCGTCGGTGTTCTTGTTCCTGCAAGAGTTGCTCCAAATCCAGGTGTGTTAGACCCGAGTGAGCCAACACCTGCACCTCCTACCACTGGTCTTCCCATCCCTACTCCACTTGATCCTGCACTACTGAATGATGTTATCCCTGTACCACTTTGTCCAGTCGCAGTAGAGCTTGATCCAGCACTGCCAAATCCTGTCAACCCTGGTCCTACTCCACCCAAACTACTTGTCCCTGTCTGGGCTAGACCTGTTCTAGTTGATCCTGGCCCACCTAATCCTGTGCTGCCCAATCCACCTGAAAGGGCCCCTGTGCCCCCTACAGCTGTATTTAATGATCCTGTTCCTGTGCTGCCCCATCTTGCGCTTGATCCTACACCATTAGGATTGGGAAATGCTGGTCCAGTGGAGCCGGCCCCGGGCCATGGCATATTAGGTTTGCTCAGACCTGTTGAACTCATACCGGTCCCACCAGTATTTGGTATGTTTGGCAAACCGAAGGGGTTTGACATGAATGGGTTAGTTCGCATTGGCGGCTGGAAAAAAAGAGAAAGTAATTAAAGTTCATTACAAACACATTTAATTTACAATTGCAAAGATAATTGTTTGTAATATTAAAATAAATACATATATAATATATATAAAAGGACCATATTAACCTCACCTTACAGTTGGCAAGTGAAGTATTCAGATTCTCAACGGTGTTTGTGAGTGTTTTAATTTCTTTTTCTCTCAAGGAGATGAGCTCGCCTTTTAGTTTGTTATCATCTTTTAGTTTTCTGTTCTCCAGTATAAGTTTTTCACTGTCTTGGTCATTCTTGAGCTGAAGTTGCTCAACAGTTTTGCGACTCTCGCGAATCATGACACTGCGATTCTGATTGCACCACGTAGCGTCCTCTTTCAGGCGTATGTTGTCTATCACATATTTGGCATTTTCCCCATTAATTTTTGTGAACTGGTTCCCCACTATGTCCAGATATGACTGGAGCTTGTTCTCGACTTCTCTTGAAAGACTGCTACAGTTTTCCCGAATGTCTTCAAGCTGATTTTTTTGTTTATCACACGTTAGCTGGAAAGAAATATGTTTTGAGAAGAGGTCATCGATCCTTTTGAGGAATTCTTTGGTGACGTCGGGGATTCCTCGTAAAGAAGTGACAAAATCCTCTTTGCACTTCTTTTGGTACAAGGCAAGCTCATCTTCAAGGAAAGCCTTGTCTCGCCTTAGTCTAATTGTTTCCAAGTGATACCCATCCTTGTCTTTGTTGGAGTTGTCCAGCTCAGTTCTCGCAATGGTCACCATCTGAGTAAAGTTTGCTTTAACCAGCTTTAGCATTTCCCCTGACTGCTGGAGCATACTTTGCAAACGTCTGTTGTCTTAAAAAAAAAACAATATAGTTGAAACTGTTGATCTGCTTGATTAACTTTATGCAGGAGTTACAGTCAATGTGTTAAATAAACAAAGATTCAGAATTTTTGTAATCAAGTACCTTATAAAATATAAGAAATATTCAGTGAAAGATTTTTTTCTGAAAAACCATCTTACCACTTGAATCTGGACAGAATGTAGGAGGGCATGCGCGGGGCGCAGCCATTCTTTTTTCAACCTCGCATCGAGACTGTAGACAAAAGAGGACAAAAAAAACTGTTTATTGAGGTCAAAGCCGTGCTCTCCACACTCTTAAAAATAAAGATGCTTCGCGATGCCATAGAAGAACCTTTTTTGTTTAAATGGTTCCATAAAGAACCTTTAACATCTGAAGAACTTCTCTGTTTCACAAAAGGTTCTTTGTGGCGAAAGAAGGTTCTTCAGATTCTAAAAAAGTAAGAAAGAGATGGTTCTTTATAGAACCTTTGACTGAATGGTTCTTTGCGGAACCAAAAATGGTTCTTCTATGGCATCGCTGTGCTTTGTTTTTAAAAGTGTAAGTCTCTTCCTGCAACATTCATGAAAGTTGTGTTAATGGTAATTAACATTCTGCCAGTGTTTTCCAGAATGTTCCTATAACGAAGGAAAGGTTCTTACAACATTAAAAAAGCACATTTTGAAAAACATTTCATAGTCTAATGGGAATGTTAAGAAAACACCATAGCCTACATCATGAAATGAAATGCACCAAACACCATAGCATTCTCTTTTGTATGAAACATGATGTTATCCCAGACAAATTAATTGAATTCATCTCATTTTTTTTGCCCAAATCTCACCATTGTTGCTTGCATGTTCCTTATTGTCAGAGATGAGGTGTTTGCCAGTCTGCGTAATTCAGCCAGAGCTTTGTCATTGATCAGCTTTGCAGTGAGAGTGACGTTCAGAACTTTGGTGAGGTTCTTTTCCTTCCCACGGAGAATGAAATTTTCCATTGTGAGTTTGCTGACACTTTGGTCCAACTCTTGCAGCCTCTTCTCCTCCACCGTGTGCTCGGGCTGTCCGTACACCAGAAAGAGCACCAGACTTGCGATGATCAGAGACTGGATGAGTGAGGAGAAAAAGAAGACAATCTTCATGTAGTAACCACAGCTCTTGCCTTTCGACTTGTGCATCTTCTTGGCAGCCAAGCCAAAGTTGGCCTGAGAGTAACTGCTGTTGTACATCACTGCCCGAATCAAGCTCCTTCACTATGCAAAATGTTCTCCTAAAACATCAAAGGCAAAATAAGAAGTTAAATATGTTAACGCTGCCAGCTTATATTGTTTTCCTGCACCTCCCATTGGATGACGCTTCCCTGATCCACCCTATGCTCATGATTCCCGAGGTTAGAACAACATCACGCACTGCCCAGGGGGTGGTCCAAACCCAGACTGTACATTGTCTCCAAAACAGATCCTTTTGTTTGACAGCATGTTGGCACTCGAGAAAGCACATGGTTGACGGTTTGACTACGTGCTGTTTTGAACAGTTTTTCAGAGATGATTTTAATCTATCTAGGTTAATGACCACAACATTGTACAACTTTTTTTATATTGGTATTACATAACAGCTGCTCTAAAATACTCCTGATTGATTTGAGAATTGTAAAACACATTCCTACATGCTGTCTAAAATTCTTCCTGACGTAGGTAGGATGAGGATGTGGTTTGTATATCGTGTCTTACTAAAACATTGCCTTTGACCAAAGCATTTCAATCCACGGCCAGTTTTACTTTATACATGAGGCAATTAAGTTAACTCACTGCCTTTATATAATATTCTGTAGTTGTTAAGCCGTATGTCTCTATTTTATTCTGATATCTTATATATCTTAAGAGTCAGAGGATAGGAATATTTTGAAAGCATGTGGCTTTCCTGCCAGGAACTGTTGATGTGCCACCCCGATTCCAAGAGGAAACAGTAATTCATAGCTGTGTCTCAGAGTCACAAACGTAGAAGGCACTGTCTGGACACTTCTTAGGTAAACTACTGAACAAATGAAGGAAATCAGTAATAAACACAGATGTATACACATCTGCTGACATTATCAAGAATTAATCGTCCTGTTTATCTGTTTCTAAAATACGGCTGACGTTAAAATTATCATCATGTCACTCGCACTCTGTTGTTTCAAATGTTTCCAAATCACGTAAACCAGCCAAAGCACACATTACCTCATTAACGTTAAAACGTTTGTGCTTGTATTACGTAATTACGCAGATGAGACTTCACATAACAACAAGAAGAATATAAAAAAGAAAATAATTAAACATAATTTAAAAGCAATGAAGCCTGTGATGATCTACAGAAAAAACTAAAGGTGCCTCAAATATCCCTTTGAGTACTCGAGGAACTTCAAAATGTAATTTAAGTGCCTCAAAGCTCTTTTTTCCATAATAGGGTTCCTGGAGGAACCATTTCAGTCTTTGCAGTTCTTGCAAGAACTTATGGGATCCTTGAAGCACTTTGTTTCCACTTCTGAGGTTCTGGAGTCACCCTTTCATTACACTGAGACCTCAAAGTGCTCTGGAGGTTCCTGGAGGAACTCAATTTTTTTAAAAGGGTTATTGTAAGATCTGTTAACATCGAAGTGGTTCCTGGAAGATCTGACTTGTATAAGCCAGCATCTGGAGGAACCCAGAGATTCATGTGACAGAAATGAAATAGGACTGATTATTATTATTTAATTATTATTATCTAATTATAACAATCAGTACAAGTGTAATATTTAGAATTTTTATTTCCCTAATGAAATAACTTTCAATTATTCAGAAATAATTGTTTAACAATTAATATAATAAAAAAGTATGCTGTTGTCAAGAAGAAGAAAATGTCCTCGCTCACCTGCTGTCTGCTCGCGCGCGCGCAAGTGCGATTTCAAATACAAAGTATCATTAACGGTTCCTCTCCTCAAACAACCACAGCGCAGGACTGTCGAACAAAAGGTGAGTAAATTCTCCAAAATGAATATACAGATTTACTATTCGTACACAAATTTCTGTACTGACACGCTTAACTGTATGTTTTTATATTTAAATGTTTGTTGTTTACCATTTTAACCGCTAATTTAATAGCCGCGATGCTAGCTATCATAATGAACTTAGTGGGGCGAAATGGAGAGTATTAAATCACAAACGGCGATTTTTAGTCAGCTTTGTTCATTATATTCACTTTTAGTCATTGTAACTCTGTTCTTTTCTGAACTAATTTGTTGTCGTTTACGTTTGTTAATCGTTACCCATCCATGTTACATGTAGACTATCTAATAGCTTATTTTTCGATTCATTTAACTTACAGAAAAAAACTGTTTTTGTCCTTTTCTCTCCTCAGAACCTATACATTTAACAGGGTTCACTGAGCAGCACTAATGTAAGTAGACCTTTTTTTTTTTTTTTACTTTGAAATAACTGAAATAGTGTTTCAGAGTGAGGCCTAACATTAATCCAAAATTATATATGAATCCAGTCTTATATACAATATTAATGTTACACTGAATTGAATTAAAGAGTTTATAATTTGTTTTCTTTTGTTTTTGTTTTTTTTAGCAGTTAATGAAGACGTTGTATGTTTCATGAATATGGCTCTGTAGTGGACTGCTGGAGCTGCTGATGTCTGTTGCTGGCTGAAAATAAAGTGATCTCTCTGGACTTACCTCATCTTTTGAAGGTGTGTAAATAAGTGAACAATTGAGGAGAAACATCAGAAACCGATCTAAAACATTCAATTACTTATAGTTTATATGTTTTATTTTTTTTCCACTTTTATTTTCTTCTAAGAAATCCAAGCCTTGCTCCTGATCCTGCTGTGCTGGATGGTATATGATTAATTGAGGTAAGTCTGAGTTTGTGCATTTTGAGGTTTACACACACACATATACATACATACATACACACACATATATATATATATATACACACACATACACACAGGTGCATCAAAAAAAACAAATTAGGATATCATGAAAAGTGTTTTTGTAACTTATTTCAAAAGTGAAACTTTCATATATTCTAGATTAATTACATGTAAAGTAAAACATTTCAAAAGTTTTTTTTGTTTGTTTTAATTTTGATGATTAGAGCTTACAGCTCAAGTCAAAAATCCAGTATTGGATTGCTGCAGTTAAAGCTATTTCTTTTCAATTCATCAATCTTATTGTCTCTAGCAAAACAAATCATTACAGCTCCAAGTGAACCATGTTCGACAGCTCACCAAACTATTGTTCAGGCTTTAATGCGTGTTGCTGCAGACACCCGGAATTTGTACTGTAGGGATGGTCATTTAATTCAACTCAAATGTAAATATTTTTGGCTTTCGTGATCTGTAAGCTGTAATCATTAAGATTAAAACAAAAAAAAAAATTCTTTTTAAATGTTTTACTTTACATGTAATTAATCTAGAATATCTGAAAGTTTCACTTTTTGAAACAAGTTACAGAAAAAAAATGAACTTTTTCACGATATTCAAATTTTTTTAGATGCACCTGTGTACAGTATATATACATACACACGAACACATACATACATAAATACATTCAAATATACATACACTGTGTGTTATTGCAATAGATATTGCATTGAACTAGTCCACAACCATTAATCAGTACGCTAATATAACAAAATACTCATTTTAAAGATACTCTGAATAAAACCATGTGCTAAATGAATAAATATTTTGTTATTAAATTTTATGTAAATCCCTCCTTTTTCAACGAACTACACAGAATCTTACACTAACTGTGGTAATGAAGACCCATTTGGTGAGAGCAGCACTGCAGATTTTCCTGATGGTGAGGAGCTACTTGCTGACGAACCCACCAACATGATTTCACCTTATAAGTGCCTTTGTTCTATTCAACATTATACAGAAAAGCTGTTAAACGTACAGCAAAGTGTACTATTTTTCTGCTGCATTTGTTGGGTATTCAAGAGGAGATCATCAAGCTACCTACAGCTGTCTTAAGGCTTATCAATTTCTTAAAATTTCCTGTGTGAATTTTCCCAATCTGTGACCTCCATTTAGAACAAGAAAGAATGTTATCATTGACTGCGATGTACATTAAATTTGCTCATTTGAATTGTACTATTTTTGAGGTATGATTGTTTTAAAGTTCTAAGATATTTATTTGTTTATGGTTTTGTCAAGGTGTAAGTTTTATTTATTTTTTTTATTTATAACAATATTAACACTGGTGTTCCCATGAATTTGATTGTGATGTGCAGTATTGATTATTTATTTGAAACTTCTATGGATATTGTTGTTGTTAATCAATAAACAATGTTTGATATGTATTCATTTTAGTTTTTCTGTTTGTTTATTAAAATAATTAAATGTCAATAGCAGGAACAATAAACTAGAGGGAGGGAGAGGGGAACAAATATTAAAGAACTGAAATTGAGAAATGGTGCCTCGAAGCACCAAGGTGGTTCCTGACCATTCTTAATAAAAGGGTTCCTCCAGGAACCTTTAAAAGTTCCTCAGAGAACCACCCCTTTTTAAAGGGTGCCTAGAGGCTCTACAGAGGGTTCCGCCACAGTGGCGAAGTGAAGAACCCCAAAAGGTGCCTCCAGGAACCTTTAGTTTTTACAGTGTGGGCTCAAACAGAGCAATGTTTTTATAGAGCTACAGAGTCAGTGTTTACACTTTTCACATACATCAGTCTCTGATACTAAACTGGAATAAGAATGTGTATTTTAACATAAAATTACAGAATTCTTAGCCTCGTAATGTCACCACTAGATGGAGATATTTCCAAATAACACTAGCATTTTGTCATTTAACAGACATTAAAATAAAAATATGATAAAAATGTTTATTTAATTGCAAAATAAAATACAAATAATTAAACAGTATGAAATATTTCATAAAATAAAAGATAATATTCAAAAATAAAATACAAATATTTTATTGCATAATAAAAACAATATTTTATGAAACATCTTTGAAGCCCATGTATGTTCCACCATGCTTTCAGGGCCCGGTAAAGTCAGCACAAGTAAGAGCTGCAGTGCTACCCCGTATCCTAAAAGAGATCAATCACATTCCTGAACCCTGGGGTCAAAGGCCAAATAAACACCCAGCTTGTACAATAACTCAAGCATGCACTCTCAGACTCACACTCCTCTTTTCTTATGTGCTCTCTTTCACACACACACACACACTCACACAAACACACTATTTGGGGTGGGGTGGGGGGGTGGGGGATTGGGAGAAGACTTTACATGCTGCTAAGAAACTCAAAATGACCAGATTTTGAAAAAGAGCTGATGTAAATTGGTGATGCCAAATCAGTTTGCTTCTGGTTTCGTTGAGAAACCAAAGTATGCTTTTGTTTCTGTTGTTTCTAAGAATATGATTTCACAGAAACAGGTTGAGAAGGAAGCAGAGGTTGAGTGAGGGCAGCAAATGCAATGTTTTTCTCTTGAGTGTGACCCTTGAATAATTATGTGAACTGGTGGCCAAGATCTAAATCTCCAACAAGAGACAGCTGTCTCCTGGATCAACAACAAGATGTACAGCCTGGATGGTTTCTCATTGTTTGAAAGTAATAAAAAAAAAAAAGTAAATTAAAGAAACTCTACATTCCTTTTCATACAGGAAACAATGCTGAACCAAAATCTTTGGCTGAACCTCACCTGCATTGTTTGATAATTGCACAAAATATTATTATTACACAAAATTATGCCTTTCCTACCCTCTGACCTCTTGCCACGTAAATCTGGATTGTATTCAAGCTTTACCTCACCTGTAGATATGTTCTCAGGTTATTACTCAAACCTCTTCTGGTAACTGCCATTAACATGATTTGTACATTTTTAACACTTTGATCATAAAGCATCTTTGGGCATTTTAATGTTTCCTTAAAACTACTGTATATTTTTACATTACCAGTATTTTTTAAATACTAGTAAGTAATCTGGTAGTGACTAGTATCAACTTTAATGTTACTTCAGAACAAACTAGAGACAAGTAACTAATCCATTGTAACTGAAAACAAATATTTTGAATTTCCGTTGGGATCTGTAGTTCAGTTATCAGCTAGCCACTTCCAACTCATGTATATCAATTTCAAGTTTCACCAGTATTCCAGTTGTTGCTGGTACTTATTTTCTAGCTTTACTGGTATCTATATTCATTTAGGTACTACTCATTTCTAATCCTATTTACTATATATTAGTCAATGCTGGGTAGTAACTGATTACATGTAATCTGGATAAGTAATTAATTAGATTGTAATTAGATTATATTACATTTTAGAATACTCGTAATCAGACTACATTTACTTTTTTATTGATTACATCATATTATTCACATATTTAAATTTTCCTTTCTAAAATAGCCTACCGCTTATATACAGTCAGAAAGCCTAAAAGTTTTGTGGACATTCACAAAAAAGACCAGTCACTAGTCAAGTGGCATTTGACCACTGGATTTACAAAATTACTTCAGTTTTAATTGTTTTCTTGGTTTTTAATTGTTTTTAGTTAGTGTTTTATTCTGAATGCTGTTATTTAATATATATATATATATATATTTTTTTTTTTTTTTTTTTGACATTTTTAGGATTTAATTAGTTATTTGTTTTTCATTAAACTCACTAACCCCCTGCAGTCCCTTCACAAATTACAGTTTGGGAAACCTTGACGTAATATAATGTTTAATGCATATCATGTTGTTAATAAAAATGAATGGAATACATTTTGGTTCTCTTTGCGCCGTATATCAATGAGATTTTCTTATTTAAATCAATGTGATAAACAAGTAAGGTCAAATCTAAAAGTAATCAAAAAGTAGTCTGATTATATTAGTAAATATAAACTAGTAAGTAAAACTATTGAAGTATAAAGTAACCATTTGTGACTAGTGAGATAAGAAATGTTACTGTTAAATACTGGGAAATATTATATAGCCCCTTATAAATAGACAATAATATAAGCACTGGTAAAGTTGGAGTAGATAGTAAATACTTTAATAACAAGTAATAAAGTATTAGCCTAGTATTTAATAAATCATTACTTGTGACAATTAAAAAGATAATAGTCACTGATAGTATGACTGACTAGAAGTTAACACAGGATCAATAGCCTACTAGTAACATTAAAATGATGCTAGCTAGTTTATACCTCCTTCATAAATGTTTTGCCTGATTTAAAATTATTAATAATATTATAGAACATTATATACCTAGCCTGTGCATGGCTCCAGACAAAATGGTTTCTTATGGTATTTACTAGTTTGGCGTCCTGTAGGCATGTTTGCAGTCCTTTGAAGCACGCCTGAGGTCACTGATCTCTCAGGAGCAAAACACCACATTCTTTTTTTGTGTGCCCAGCAGAGCTGCTCTTTGACTTCTTTGCCCATATAAGGCAGGAGATACCATGGCAACCGTGGGCTTGAATAGCTGTGTCAAATCCCTCCGCACCCCCTCACACACACACACACACACACACACACACACACACACTCACTCTCTCTCTCTCTCTCTCCCTCACAGGCACGCGGCGCGCGCGCTCTACTGGACACTGGCTCGCGCTATCTCTTGTCCTCTTCAAGCCAGCGCGACTTTTGCACTTCCAACAGAAGGTAGGGATATGGAAACACTCCCGGGGTTTCGCCGCCGTTATCGGTACGCTAGTTTATCATTCGGGGCGTCAAAGGTAAGCAAGAATATATAGAGTGTTCGCCGAAGTCAGGAGTGAGGTATGTCGCTAAAGCTATGGCTCCACCCCTCCCCCTGCCCGAGGATCGCTGGAGGTTAGGCCGCATGTCTGTTACTGGCGCTCATAAAAAACAAGAAAGGGGACATTTAGCTCCGGTTCACGGCGAAACCATTAACACGAGCTTGCGTTATGGTTTCACCCGTTCCGTTTTTGATTCAGCCGTTTTCAATCAGCGCCACAGTAACTGTTAGAGGGACTCCAAAAGTGTGCCCTCATTTCACAACAAACAAGCGCAGCACTTCCTTGAACAATCAGTATAGTGTAGGAAGGCGCTGCTTTTTATACCGAGATGTTCTGATTAGTATGTGATTATTGCTTGTTATGGTATGCTTTAATGCGTTTATATTTTGAAATACCGGTGTGTTTCTGTTTTGTTCCTCATTACTGGATCTTGACCAGGAATTTTGAAAGGTTAGACATTTTAGTAAAATTCTTTGGTAATCTCTGGCTACTAGGTTCCAGTGAAATTGTCTAAAAATAATTTAAAATATATTAATAATTGACACATTATGTATACATACTGTAAAGGCCGCAGTATGTAGAGTAAAACTTGTTAAAACTGTCAGGGTTCTTGCTCTCTTAGTAAATAAAGAATTATCCATACCAGGAAAAGTCATGGAAATTTATATAGGTTGACTTTTATATGTTATTACTTTTGCTCCATTAATTATTAAGTGCTTATTAGGCTATAAATAACTTTTTTAGTGCTATGTACATTTAAATAATTCAGGAATCACAAAAGACTGAAATCCTGTAGTCAGAAAGTGTAGAAACCCTGAACTGTGTCTATTATTTTGTTTTTTAGTAACTTTATTTTCTTTCACAGGCTGACATCTAGATTGGAAACTGACATCTAAACGACACATTATTCGAGGGGTGATTAAAGAAGCTGGAGGAAAAAGTGAATATGGTCAGTCAAGGAGGCAAAACAACATGCACAGCACACTTTCCGAAGACCAAAGTTGACTGACTCAGACGAGTGACTCATGACTCGCGTCTGAGCCTAAATGTGTGAGTCAAAGCTGTGGACAATTACCAGATATCGAGGCCTTCATATCTTCTCATTTTAGAACACACAGCTGTCAAAAAAAGGGGTCAACTGAAACTGTCTGTACCGACAGCACGTTTGGGAGTATTTTTCCTCCTCGGTTGTGCTGAGAACTAAGCGATGGCCATGGTGAGAGGGGGGTGGGGAGATCCCAATGGGGAGACTAATGGACTTGGTGACAAGGGGTACCTGAGGGGAGATGAGGACGATGGGTCACCGCAAGGAGGCGGCAGCGACATGGAGGCCGGGGAGGATGATAAAGGTTGTGTGGTGGACTGTGTGGTCTGCGGTGACAAATCCAGTGGGAAACACTACGGCGTGTTTACCTGTGAGGGCTGCAAGAGCTTCTTCAAACGGAGTGTCCGACGAAATCTTAACTATACCTGCAGGTAATGGAGGGAAAGTCAGCAATGTGTTAGTTCATGTTCTCAGCATGTTAATTTCAGTCTCACCATTAAGCCATTGTTTTTGGTGCCTTTCAGATCAAACCGAGACTGCCAGATTGACCAACATCATCGCAACCAGTGTCAGTACTGCCGTTTAAAGAAGTGTTTCCGAGTGGGAATGCGCAAAGAAGGTAACTGTCTATCCCTCTTATCAAAGCAGTCGGAATGGCTTTCTGTCATTGTTTAATGCACACAGACTCAACTGATCCACTGATTTGTCAACTTGTCATAGAATATATAATAAGCAAAGGGGCTGTGTCTCTCATGGACATATTTAGGACACATTTTCAAGCATACACTACCATTCAAAAGTTTGGGTTAAGATTTTTTTTAATTATGCTCACCGGAATTACACTTATTTTATCAAAAATACAGTGAATATACAGTATTATTGTGAAATATTGTTGCAATTTAAAAATTATTTTCTGTTTTGAATATATTTTCAAATATAATTTATTCCTGTGACAGCCAAGCTGAATTTTCAGCAGCCATTGCTCCAGTCTGTCACATGATCCTTCAGAAATCATTCTAATATGCTGATTTGCTGCTCGAGAAACATTTCTTACTATTAGCAATGTTGAAAACAGGTGTGCTGCTTAATTTTTTTAGGAAACCATGATCCATTTTTCATAGTTTTTTGATGAACTAAGTTCAAAAGAACATTTATTTGAAACTGAAATCTTTTGAATGAGTATTAACAAGAATATTAAAGCTGAATAAGATTGTTATTATTTTTACTGTTTTAACACTACTGAATCTACAGTGTCATGGGAAAGAAATTATATTGAATTGAATGTGACCGGGTACCACAACATTACACACATTTTTACTGTATTGTTTTCACTGACTGCATGCAAAAACAAGCATACAGCGCAATCAGTGTAGTCCAATTCACAAACATGACTCTTAGAAACAGGTTATTTTAGTGACAGCAGAAAGCTGTAGAGATCACTGTTTTATATTTGATAGAGTGATGAGAGTCTAAGAGCTGTGTTTTATTTTAAGCCGACCCAGATGGTGTTTGTTTACCACATTTGCCAGTGCACATGATGAAACTTACATTAGGGCGTGATGACCTATATATTTCACTGTTTCCTCAACAGTTTTGCTTTTAAAACCGAGTGATGATAGGAGTGTTTAGCTTTTTATTGAACATTTTCATTCCTCATTTATAAAGTCTAGAACGGTGTTTGCAGGTTCCTTTTTCATTTTTTGAGTGCCTTTGTAATCAGGAATTAGATGTTTCTAATCCCTTAGGTCAATGCTCTGACTCTCTGCCAGATGCTGCATGTTAGAAAAAGAAAGGAGCGTTGAAACTTAGTAATGTCTTCTATCAAGCGTTTCAACTCCGTCACGACTCTCCCCTTCTCTCTTCCCTTTCCCCCTTTAGCAGTTCAGCGCGGACGCATCCCACCTTCGCATTCAAGCCTCAGCCCATCCACAACTCCAGTGGGCGGTAATGCCGGCAGTGGCGTGAGTGAGTTCTACAACGGGCAGCCGGTGTCTGAGCTCATCTCCCAGCTCCTGCGGGCAGAACCTTACCCTAACAGCCGCTACAGCCATCAGTACAGCCAGCAGATGCAGGGGGGCGGAGGATCCATGGGCATCGACAGCATCTGCGAGCTAGCCGCTAGACTTCTGTTTAGCATCATCGAATGGGCCCGAAACATTCCTTACTTTCCTGAGCTGCCTGTGTCTGAGCAGGTGGCCTTGCTGCGGCTCAGCTGGAGCGAACTGTTTATTCTTAACGCGGCCCAATCTGCCTGCCCCTGCACATGGCCCCTCTGCTTGCCGCCGCAGGCTTTCACTCGTCTCCCATGTCTGCCGAGAGGGTGGTGTCCTTTATGGACCAGGTGCGTGTCTTCCAGGACCAAGTGGAGAAGCTGACCCGCCTGCAAGTGGATTCAGCAGAGTACAGCTGTCTGAAGGCCATTGCGCTCTTCTCACCAGGTGCGGCAGACACATTACTCCGATTAAACTGCATTTAACCGAACGTAATCGGATCAAAGACGATGTAATATATTCGTACTCTATACAGATTGGTAGAGAATAGTGAGTATTGTGCTGGCAGTCAAATTTCTAGCATAATACTAGCACCCTCTACTGGAGAAGACAAAATCTTTTTCAGTGCATTGTGAAGCACCTTTATACCTAACATATCGTTAAGAATAAGGCAAATTATAGATTAAATACCTTCAGTATGCAGATATTCTGTCCTGTAGCATCACATTTTTAGTTTGAGTTTACATTGTATCCAAATGACTCAATGTGCATTCAAACATTTTCAGCATGTATGTTCCCGGGGAATTGAACATTTTTTCAATACGTTTGTTTTTCTTAGTCCAACCACAGATTGATCAGAATTTAGGTTTATTACATAATTTATATGTAAACATTAAATATAATCATCATCATCGTAATCATTAAACATCTAATGTTTCATTTATAATTTATATTTGAAAACGTATACATTTTAAAAATCATTCAAACTTATTAATTTGTGTTTATTTTACAAAGAAGAAATTTGCTGTAATAAACTATTACTGGAAATGATACTGTTATAATGTAAGCCATTATTTCTAAACTCTTGAAGTGCTGTCACCTTCTGTTTATTCTCTGTGGTTAATATACCCACATAAAACAAATGACCAGCAAAAAGTTTAAAAGAACAAAATAGAAGGTTGTTTTCTAGGGCTAATGAATGTAAATTATTATGTAATCATTGTAAAATAATTATTTGGGACATAAATATGGTTTACACTTTATATTGATAATTTTGCAACATGGCAACTAACTTTAATTAGTAAGAAGTTACTGGTAAGTAGAATGTGTGTTGATGATGACTGGTAGTTGACAAAGTTACTTATGGTTAGGAGAATATTGGAGTGGAATATCAAAATAGCTTGTTACCATAATTATTCATTACCACACATTTTACAGAAATAGTATTTAAAGATTAATTGTTTAGTCCAAAGATTGCAGTTCTCAGCTCACAATCCTAGTTTTGATTAGATTTGATTCTTTCAAGGTATCCAAAACTCATATCAGATCTGAAAATTCCACATAACTCCATTTACCTCTCATACTACTTTCCATTGGAAATGAGTGACTTGTTGGCAGCTTGACTCAGGCCAGTGGGCCATCCTTATTGTTGAGCTCTACCATGACCTTGTCCTTGCTAGCATCATGCTTTACCAGTTGAGTTAGAGGGAGTCTAGTTTCATACCTGAATATCTGGTGTTCTTTGTGTTTAGATGCGTGTGGGCTGACAGACCCGGCTCATGTGGAAAGCTTGCAGGAAAAAGCTCAGGTGGCCCTGACCGAGTACGAGCGCATGCAGTACCCCGGGCAGCCCCAGCGCTTCGGACGGCTTCTACTGCGACTGCCCGCTCTGAGGGCCGTGCCCGCCAACCTCATTTCTCAGCTCTTCTTCATGCGCCTGGTGGGCAAAACGCCCATCGAGACGCTCATCCGTGACATGCAGCTGTCTGGCAGCTCCATCAGTTGGCCGTACGCACCAGGGCAATAACCATTATCAGATTTGACCACGAAACCAGTCTGAACTGCAGATTATCTCAGTGTGATTTTGTTTTTTCAACCACACATTCACATCTGATATTCACCGGACCACCTAATGCAACGGGGTCATACTGTGGGAATGGTGGATTCAGTAGTACGTGGCAGAAGGCTTGATGTATGCCCTGTGTGAACTGTTTTATGAGGCCCAGCAGCAATGACTTAAGAAATATTGGTTATCTGCTAGCCAAAGGTATCATGTTAGGTACAGTTTCATAGCAAGTTATTAAGTGGAAATTGGTTAAAGCCCTAAACAACAAGCTCTGTCAGTTGGGTGTAAACATGAAAGTCACTTTGGACTGTCCCTGGAGGCAGCAGGAAATCAAGTCCCCCTCATATTCTGCTCTGCCCTGTCCTTTTGAACCAGAAACCCTGAAGGAGGAGGAAGTAGACATGATGACATCCAAAAACCCAAACAAACCAAATTGGGACTTAGGCATTTGTTTTGCCAATGATAACTACTTGGCTTGTATTTTTAGCTCTTTTTCCCTATTAATGCTAATGCATTTCTATGAGGAGAGATTGAAATTTGCAAAAGCTAGTGGGTCATGTTTTGTTACAATTATTTGACACATGAATTGTGGGCTGTATTTGTACATTGAGTTAAGGTACAGACCTGTCTCTTCACAAATGTTTCATTTTTAATGCACACTGCATTTGAGATAGATGACAAATGAAGTAGTCATGCTTTTTTTCCAGATGAAAAACCAGTGAACTTTCTTCATGCAAGTTGTTCATCGACATTCTACTGGTTTTTATTCTGCTTTTCTGCTATTCTTTTTTTTTTTCTCACTTACCAGTTAATGCAAAACTGGTTATAAAGTCACATTATGTATGTTGACCAAAAGAAATACCTCTACAGTCTGTTGAGACTCAAACGGACTTTCAGTCATTCACGGCTGGGTCAGTTTTTAAATTTATCAGCACACTTGAGCTGCTCACTTTACACTAAAGAGGAGTGATTGGATCTATCTGTCTGTTATGTTTGGCCGTTTTCGGTAAGAAACTGGCATTGCCTGTTTTGTCTTTCGTGGAGCAGTGCTCTGGTGTGGCGTTTCACAGGTGACAGCATGTTGTATTTGGCTCTTGTTGTGAGATGTACGTTTTCTAGCCTTATCATACATGTGAATGACTAATATTACCTCATATTTAGGCCTTGAAACGTATCAGGCGGTCTAATATACATAAATGCATCAAAACAGCAACATGTACAGTTTTCATTTTAATATCTTTGTCTTTTTAAATACTTGTGTATGACAGCTTGATTAAACAAAAGTATCATACATTTAATTGTGTGCTTGTTTGTCAGTTACCTATCAAATTACAAAGGAAACTTTTCTTGAGGAGTTTTATATACAAATTGTAAAGAGATAATTTTACAGGAAATTCGAATATATATTCACAACTCCTGCAACTTTACAAGCACATCTCACTCAGCACAGCTTGTAAAAGTCTAGACGTATACATTGTATGTATTTATGTGTACAGATTTAGACAAAAAAATCCTGGTGATTAGCAATATTAGTCTTCTCTCTCCTTGCAAAGATTCTGTCATAATTTTTCACCAGTTGTTTGATATGACACAGCTCCTGCCTCAGTTTTTTACACCGGAGCTTCTTAGCCTGGTATTCTGGAGACTAGAGAAAGGAAATGGGCATTAGGGATTGACAGACAAAAATATGAAATGGCGGTAATGACTGATTTAGACCATTAGGGCCAATCAGTCTCCTAAAACTGATGGACAAAAATCAATCTCCATCAAGAATTTTTTTTCTTACCCGCTTCAGATCCTTGAGTCGATTATATTCATCAGCTACAGCCTGTGATATATATATATATATATATATATATATATGTATGGGGGTTGTATTGCGTTTATATCATATAAAATGAATTTTGTAATTGATAAACTTTCTTAACTTTATTGGTTTTTAATGCCTACCTGGAACTTGGTGGATTCCTCATGGAGGGTGTCTAGTTCTCGGCTCAGTTCATTCATTTGATCACTGATATCATCCATTTCTGCACAGAGGTGCTTGTATTCAGTGAGGGAGATATCAAACTGTTTCTTGTACTGTCTGCGCTCTTCATCAGTTGTAATTAATGAATGAGAGCTGTAGAAGGAAAAAGACAAGTAACTATCCTGAAAAACAATCTGCTATTAGAACAGTAATAGAAAAAGAGATTCTTAACTGCATCAGCTCTTTTAAACAGCACAGCATTAAGGAGGGGGGAGGGGGGTCTAATGCAATTTAATGCATTCTAAATTAGCTACACTGTTATACACTTCTTATACTACTTATAAAAATACACTTCTTAAGCTGACGTCAACAGAGGTGCGTTTCCCAAAAGGAGCTATGGTAGCAAGTTTCGCAAGTGTGTTTGTTTGTTCCCATCATTTTGGTGACAAATGTTTTATAAACAAGGCCCAGTTCAACGCTGGATTTGCAATTCGTTTGATACTGAAAGATGGAGCAGTCCCAGCAATAAAAGATCCTGGTCATGACTCATGATTCAGAACTGCAGACGGTGAGTAAAACGGCATCGAATTTCTGTTTTGTTGGCAGTCGACGCTCGAGTACTAGCGACTATTTAGCTCCGCCCACGGCTCGCCTTGAGAGAATCATAAAGCTGTATCTTTCTTTTATAAATATGATAAAACTAAAGACTCTTTGGAGATATGAAGGATGCAGTACTCAAGATTAACATGAAAAATGAGCGAAACTGTGCATTATGTTAAGGATAAGAAGTATTCATGATTGAAACTCACTTCTCCAACTCGTATGTGTCTAATTCAGTGGCCGAATCTCCACCAGTGGTGTAGCCCGTCTCACAGAGCACATCCTCAACCTCGTACGTTTCAGGTTTCTCCTGCACCGAGCTGCTCTGCACTTCAACCTCCTCCACAGCGTTGGAGCTCATCCACCGACTCTGGTACAGCGGCTCTGGGGAGCAAGCGTTCGCGTTCTCAGAATACCTTTAAAACAAAGTGCAAAGAAGAGGCCAGTGTGCATTGGTACTTGTAAGAATTTCTTGTCCTGAACATGGTCAGAAAGGCGGGCCGCACTCACACATTGCTTTTGTATGCACCCTCGCTGTAGACGCTCACTGTTCCTTCAGTGTAGGAGGTGAAGCTGTTCTCTGCTTTCAGATGAGGGGAAGCCTTCTCTGATAAATCCACAGTGGGGGTGTATTGAGTGCTTCGCTGGAACAGACCATGTACAAGTTTTAATGGAGCCGGAAAAACCACAGATCAACATGTAATGAATCAATTTAAGTCTGACGCTAAAGCTATGACCTGATGGGAAACTAGATCAGACCGGAGGACAATCAGAGATACCATCACAGATTTCTCTGAACAATACTCTATCTTAAGAGACCACTTGAGCAGTTTTATATGACACAATACACCAAGACATTGTAAATCCATCACAACACAATTATCCCACCCTCGTGCACATGCATCACTTCCTCTAATGAAGTGTAATTATTTCAGCTTACAGGAAGCACACTTGATGAGAGCTGCACATGGCACTGGCTGTACAAAAATGCCTGTGTATTGTCTTAACGACAAACAACATCTGAGGTCACTTCCAGGAAAGTCACTGCAGAGTCCAAGAACCCAGAACGACCCATTTTGAAGTGTCGCCTCACAGCGAACCAAATAATATAAACTACTCTTAAAAAGCAAAAGGTGAGTTTTAAAGCCTAATAAATAAAACTATGCTGTTATTTTGTTGATTTGTTTTTTCTGATAATTACACCAGAAGCTATTGTTTACAAGCTGCAATAAGCAGAAACAGCTAAAGTAAACTAAAGCAATTGTACATTTGGATGAAAATATCAGTGATTGCACAAGCTGTTATCTTTATCTATAAAACATTCACAATCATTGTAAATCGATGAATGATTAACACAAAGGCAATTCTGATCATATGACTGATTTCATTGTACGGCACTGGTGTCACAGGTTTAGGCTACACTATATTTAAATAATGTGGACCCTAGTTTTGCAAAACCTCCTCAAAACATATTGCCACAGTCATAATAATAATACTAAAACCCTAATTATTTAAATTTGAAATAATTAAGCAGCTCAACTGTTTTCAACATTAATAATAGTTTTTTACAACCCAAATTACGGAAATATTGGGACGTTTTTGATTAGCTATGAAAGGGATGTCTTAGAGAGGCAAAACTACAATACAGACTCGTATGGTACAGTGAGACAATTCATGTATTGGCAGCAAATGGTTCTACACAACACCTCATTGGACAGATAGTATTACAATAGAGTATAACCTGTATTACTGTAATATCTTTAATTCAGCAACATGGTTGATTGTAAACATGTATTTGGCATTGTTTGCCATTGAATTAACTGCCTACTAAAAGTACTGAACTAAAAGAAAGTCGTACTGTTGTGTTTTGGTGATTAAACCAAATGTTCTCATTATAATTACAAAAAAAAAATCTTATCTTATGAAACAACGATTATGTGGACTGAAAATATAACTGCAATGAAAGCATGGGATCTGTTTTTGAAAGATTAACTGGAAGTGTGATTAGTTTGGATTTTTTGCTAGGAGTTTTGAAAATGTGAACATTGCACTAAATGAATAAAAAGAAACTGTAATAAGAAATGTTTCTTGAGCAGCAATTCAGCATATTAGATTGATTTCTGAAGTGACGCTGAAGACTGGAGTAAAGATGCGTAAAATTCAGCTTTGCCAACACAGGAATAAATGACTTTTTAAAATACAGTGTGTGCAGAATTATTAGGCAAGTTGATATTCTGGTCATATTTTTTTTCTAAGAACATTTTACCAATTGCAAACCACATCAATCTTAGTAACTACTATCAATTTTGTATTTAATCATTTATAAGTGATATATAATTGCCCATGAAGGCTGAAAGTTAAAAACTCCTTATTTCAGGTGTACAGAATTATTAGGCAGGTTTTCTTTTACAGATAAAATGAGCCAAAAATGAGATTGAACTGCAACCTTCCTGGAGTCTCCAGAATTACAAGGTGTCAGGTTCTCAGAGACTTTGCTTGGGTAAAAAATTCTTTAAAATGGCCCTCACTTAATAAGAATAACATGCTGAAGTGTTGTGAAATACATGAAGACTGATCTTGTATAGGATTTATGGACAGATAAGTTGAGAGTGACTCTTGAAGGACCAGCATCACATCCTCTTGTACCACTGTTTGAAGAATTTATCTTCCAGAATCTGGCAGTAAGTTTTCCTGCAATGGTCTTAACTTTGCTAATTCTATTATTGCATTAGTATTGCATCCTTCTTATGGGCATTTAATAATTGTTTTACTTTTATTCTTGAGTTCAATCTCATTTTTGGCTCATTTTATCTGTAAAAGAAAACCTGCCTAATAATTCTGCACACCTGAAATAAGGAGTTTTTAACTTTCAGCCTTCATGGGCAATTATATATCACTTATAAATGATTAAATACAAAATTGATAGTAGTTACTAAGATTGATGTGGTTTGGAATTGGTAAAATGTTCTTGGAAAAAAAAATATGACAAGAATATCAACTTGCCTAATAATTCTGCACACACTGTATATTAGAAAATAGGTTTTTTATTGTAACAATATTTCACAATGTCAATGCTGTTGATATATATGCTTTTGAAGTAATTGTAGCCTCTGTCCATGCTGAGCAAATGCTGAATGTCAATAGCAATGATCTCAATAAATCTGAACCACCACTTATGAACTCACCCAGATTTGTGAATTCTGGCTCCTGTCTGTTATGAGGATAGGTGGTTCCTCCCAGTAGATATTAGGTTTGCCATGACGCCATATTTTGCTTCGAGTCTTATAGGCAAAATAGGCTGCAACAAGCAGGGCAATCATGACAAACAGCCCACATACCAGAGCCACAGCCTAAAATGAGGAATAAAACACTGATTTAAAATATAAATGTTACAGTTAAACTATAGGTACAGAGAAGTGACAATTACACTCTTAGAAATAAAGGTTCCAAAAGGAGGTTTTCACAGCGATGCCACCAAAGAAACATTTCAGTCATGTTTTTTTTTTTTAGTCTGAGGCATATTTTAATAATCCTAAGTGCCTTTTTCCACTATAAAGAACAATTTGTGCAATGGAAAGGTTCTATTGATGTTAAAGGTTCTTCTTGGAACCACTCATACAAATAAAGAACCTTTATTTTTAAGAGTGTATGTCTTGCCGTACTGACCTCCTCGGGATCCATGAAGCAGTAGTGATAGAGATATCGATTAAAGGATGGATATGCACCCGGGAAGCCTGTTCCAACTCCAGCACTGATGCTGGGAGTCCCTAATGAGGTCTGGCACATCATCAGGATGGGGTTGTACATGATGCTTTGTGAACTCTGGGCCATGGGATTCACCCCAATGACAAATATGATGTCTATAATACACTGTAGAATCGCCAGAACCACATCCACCACTAAAACTGTCAAGTAAAACGTTTTTCCATGCACACACCATGTCTTTGAGAAACTAACCACTAGGATGGCCAAAGATACTACGAAATTAAGGGCTGCCATGGAGATCATGGCTGATTTTGCTGCGTAGGGTGTCATATAAGAGCTCTGATAGCCATAGCTTCCTCCATAGTACCCAGACCCCATCCCATAACCCCCAGATCCAGCAACATAGGCCCCAATACTGCCCTCGTAGCCGTGCATATCCCAAACTAGAGTGGAAGCAACACAGGCAAAAATAACAAAACAGAGCAGAGCAGTCAGTCCTTCCATCGTTTTCACGATGCCAGGAGGTGAGAACCATCTGTAGAAGTGCTGAGGGGTTCCCTCCGTTTGAGGAGCATCGGGCACTGAAGAGTATATGCCATACTCGCTTCTTGGAGAGTAGAAACTTCTAGATGTGTACATATTTGATGGGGCAATGTAGTGTGGACTGTACTGCGGTGGACTGTCATACTGCTGTGTTTCATACATGATTCATGAGACAATCTGAAAAATGAGGTCAAAAATGAGGTCAAATTAAGATCATGAGATCATCTGGGAACAGATATAGCTTTCTGAAACCAAAACCATACTTCATTTTCAGACAAAGAGCTGCAGTCATTGGTTTTAATCGTTAAAAATGATATGGACGAGTATAACTCTTATAATCGTGGCGAGAACAAAACATGAAAACTAAAATCATAATTAAATTGAAATATAGCTGAACACAATATATATATATATATATATATATATATATAATTAATGTTAACCAAAATAATTGTAATCAAAATGTTTAAGTTGAAGTATTAAAATTGCTAAAACTAAAATAGAAATAAAATATAACTAAATAGTAAAATAATACATTTAGAGAGATAACAATAACAAATGCACAATTACAAAATCTTACACAAATTAAGATACAACTGGAAAATATAAAAAAGCTTATTCATTATTCATTATGACAGTATATATAAATAATAATAAAATAACACAAATTACACATTGCCACTGAACACTATGTGCTGCCCTCAACGATCACCCACATAATCTCAATTATACATATAATAATGCTTTTTAAAATATATAGAAATAATAGTTCTGGTGTCCAGTCATTTCTTCTGAATGGTCAATACAGCATTCAAATAAAATCCACAGTAACACAGATGGCACAACTGGGAATGATATTGTTTTTATATAACATTTTGTAAATTTTTTGCGATTCACGTGAAACTATTTCACAGCATGACAAAGCATAATTAATTACCGCATCTTCAGAACAATACACAGCCTTCCTGAATCAGTCAGTGTTTCTGAACGAATTAATTTAATGACTGATTCAATTACTCACTGATAAAAACTATAGCCTGTCTTGTTATTGAATTAATTAGTGAGTTTGAAAGAATTGTTTGAATGAATCATTTGATGACTCACTCATAAATAGTCACTTGCCCAATTACCATAACCTGCAGAAATAACCTTCGTCACTAAAACACTGACTGACAATCTCGAATGCACAAACAGCACTGTTGGCTTATAACATTTCATAAATTGCATTTAAACTATACATTTTATCACTACATTTGTTCCCTGGAATTACAAACGTACAATTGTTAGGGGACAACTCTACACGTAGATCTACAGGAACTTTCAGGGTTCTGATCTAACGGTATAATTAAGAACACACCTCTTTATAGCACAAATAACATTCACACTACGGAGTCCAGCTTTAAACATAATTCCCTTCATCAGGCTACTGCAATTCAGACGAGATGCTCTGAATAATTCAGAGAAACATGAGCAGATGCAGTCATTGGGGGTTTCCATGCTGTAAGTTTTCTTCCTCACATTTGTGTTGCATCCCCCAAGTGCAATATACAGCCATTTTATGTGAATAAAAGAGGCGAAGAGATGCACTGCTAACAGGAATATTTCAAATACCGTATTCTGTTAGTTAATTATGCTTTAGAGAGATGGTGAGCTGCACACCTGTGGTAACTTGAAAAGAGTGAATAAATAATTCAAGAGCTGAAAATCAACCTAGCAAGCTGTATACAGCCTCACAGGTGCATGCTGATGGGACAGCTATTCAAGAATAAAGAAAATATTTTTTTTTTCTACCAAAAAAGGAGAGGGTTTTTTTTTGGTATATTATTCATGAATATAATTTTACAACTTTCCTCTCGAAAATAAACCGATATCATTTTAGATTGGTCTGAGCATATAGCTGTCACAAAATCTCATCTGATTTGAGACAGCTACAATCACATGAAACATTGCCATTGATATGATTTGACAACATAAGATTAAAAAAGTTCTGCACTTTTGCGTTGACTACAATCCATTCTAAAAAAAGGTCTAGCATTTTGTGTTAAATAATTGAGACATTATGTAACTTACCGTAACACAACAGCCACTGGGCTTTTCCTTGTTTGCCTCGGTCCTGCTTTCCTAAGCTTGACAGTTTTCTGTCAAGTGTTGTTTAGCGTTTGAGTTTATCCGTTTGATGTGAAGACCTGTGACAGCTGCCTCTCATGGTGATTTGTGTGAAAGACCTGGGCCTGAAACTCTAAACCCGATCCAACCCGTTGCTACTGACACAATCAGTCTTATTGGCTCTTTAGTAGGTCGAAAGTTAAGGTGAATAGGAAGCTGAGTTAATGATTGTTAGTGTTTTAAAGTGCTTTAAAGCTACAGTCTAAGTCTGATTTCACTTGTTTTTTGGTTCAGTAAAAGTAGGACCATTTTGTAATCTGTAAAATAAGCTTTAACACTGTTTCTCTTTAAAAAATATATATAGTTACAATTTTAAAGTGACAAAAACAGTTGAAGTGAAAAATAAAAATATAAAATAAAAAAAGCAGAAAAAAAAGCAGACGCCATAATAATAATTTTACAATAAAAATGTTTTTTTTAGTAATTGTCATCAAAATCACGAATCCTCATCTTGATGTGGCTTAATTTTCCTTTCAGATATTCACACCGCTCCTTCTTCTCCAGAAAATATGGGTCCTTGAGGAAGCACATAAGAAGTTAAAATGAACAACATTAAAAATAAATAAATGACTAAATCATCTCTTGTATCCCACTTAGTTTTTGTAAGGTGGGTTAGTTCAAAAGGTGACTTACATTCTTTTTTTGATCATATTTTTTCAGTAAGCCATTGATTCTCTTACTCTCCTAAATAAAACAACCAAAAACAATTGAAACAACTGGTTTGAACAGTCTAATAAAAGGTAATATAGAGGGAATGTAAATGACTATGTAAATAGCACGTCTCACCTCAGGGTTTCTCCTGTTATTGATGAGTTGTCTCATCATGCTGTCTAATTCCTGAAACTTCATTAAAGTGGCTGTGATCTCCCTGTGCAGGTCCTTGTACTCCTGGTATTGGTCATTAAAAACTGCTTTGTATTGCTCTCTGTCCTCTACTGAATGAACTTCAGGATATTTTCTGCCAAAAAATAAATAAATAACATATTTTAATATTGTCCCATTTCTTTAGTACTGACACCTATTCTATTTATACTAATCCTAACCTAATTTTATTTCTCATGCCCATCTCATGTTCATCCTATTTTTAACTAATTAACATCCATTTTTGGTATTTTCTATACCGTGTGGTTCTTTTGTGATTTTTAACCGCTTTATGAAAAGATGGTCAAGGATTGAGATAATAAGGGATTTTTCCCACCAGTCATGTGCATTTCAAAGTACACACCCAGAAATAGCAGCATGAATCAAAACACCACATGGCGCATGATTGATTATCCATCAAGTTGTCCAAAGCCCTTTATAAGATTGTCTATATGTAGAGCAGTTGGTTTTAAACCATCTATAGTCACGATAATATAGTCATAATAATATTTACAGATGAAAAAAGAGCCTTTCTAGACCCTTCAAGGGGTTTAAATGGATTAATACCTACTGAATATAACCAACACCTGTTATGTTTGTGTGGCATAAATATATTGTTTATTTTTGTTAGACCAGAAATAAACCATAAAGTATACTAACATAATATAATCAGCGACGACTCTCGGTTTAGGAATGTATCCTGTTGGAATAGCTCCAGTTAAAATCTTTCTTTCTTCAGCTCTCTCCGAGACATAAGCCAGTCTGCTCTTATTCACAGTGCTTTGATCCATTTCATCTCTGAATGAAATTTTCTTGGATCTAGTCGAGGAGCTGCCCATATTGGATGTGGATTCCAGAGTTTGCTGCTGTAACTGAAAGATTACAATTAGTACAACATTGAGAATTTTGTGGAAACTAGGAATTTAATTAGTGTTGTTTGTAGTTAAAAGTGAAGCAAAAACCCTGTGATCACTATTATAAATGTTTTTATGAAGTTAAGGACCAAAGACATCCATATTATAATGAATGAAATACAGACTACCTTTCAAACGTTTGGGGTTGTATATTATTTTTGAAAGTCTCTTTTGCTCAGTAATATCGCTGTCTATTTTAATTTACTCCTGTGCTGGCAAAACTGGATTTTCAGCATATTCAGTGTCACATGATCCTTCAGAAATCAGTCTAATATGCTGACTTGGTGCTCAAGAAATTGTTCATTTTAACAATGTTGAAAACAGTTATGCTGCTTAATAATTTTGTGGAAACTGTGATATTTTTGATGAATGGAAAGTTTAAAAGAGCAGCAGTTATTTGAAATAGAAATCTTTTATAACATTATGCATGTCTTTACTGTCAATTTTGATCAATTTAATGTGTCCTTACTAAATAAAATTATTAATTTCTTAGAAAAAAAGAGTGCATTTACCTGGCTGTTCAGCTGGCTTGTCATGGCCTCCTTCTCACGGCGGGCAGCTTCACGCCTCCACATTTTAAGGCACACTAGGAAGCTTATCAAGTACATGACCATATTAATGAATATAAACGCAGTCCCAGCCATCTGACCCCCCTCGACACGACACAGATTAGACAGGACTGGGTTGATGCCGACCGTCATGAAGCAAAGCCCACCACGATTCAGATCATTCACATAAACAATACCCGCTGCCATGTACAGCAGCGAAATTACCAGATTCGTAACAGCCTCAGTAAGAGGCCACCATTTGGAATCCAGCAGGATCGTTCTGTAATACATTGTTAATCCCAAAACCAGCAGGATAACGGTTAGTAACCATGAGAATCCAACAATGACCAACACAAAGGCTGTCAAGGGGCCACTGTAACGGTATCCTTGCGCACCAGCTATCCCATAATTTGGCCTGTAATAGTTGGAAAACTCACTGTCTCTTTGAATATACGCGCATACACAGGCGAAAACCATCCCACCGAACACCAGTTGAAGGCCAGCAAGCAGTCTTAAAAGGCCGGGCCAAGACTTCAGGTAGGAGTATTTTAACTGGTATACCTCTAACTTCTCAGCGTAGTACTCTGCCGGATGGATACTGGTCAGTTCAGATTCAAGTGTGTCATATTTGTATCCCACTGAACCTGGGGGGAAGTTTGGCTTGAGGCCACCTGTAAGCGTATCCCAATGTTTTCTGTCCAACAATGGAGAAACAGGTGGACTACATCTTGTGCCGTTGGGTAGTATTTTAATTTCCCCTGATGATGTGGAATGCGTTTCAGAATCAGTTTTCTTCCATTTCTTAAACACACCAGTCCAAGATTTCAGCAAGGCACTTTTTTTTGTCTTCTCAGCTTCCTTGTCTGAATGGCTCTGCTCATAAGGGCAGCTTGAGTCCTCAGGATTGTCACCATTGTGAACTTCAGAAGGATCCTCCTCTGCATGTGCTCTGTTGAAATCTTCACTTTGTGAGAATGAGACATCATCTGAATATGGTCTGCCAAGGTCTGTCATTTTTCTGTGTTGCTGGTGAGAAAATCAAGGTTTAGTAGATGCATGCAGTCATCTTAGAGAACAATATCAGACAAACTAAGAATTAAACATAAAAAAGATGTTTGTTTGTTTTATATCACTGCCCATTTTTCAAAAGTAGGTTATTTAAAATTCATAAGAATTGTCAATCAAAACATAATTTTATATCCCTTTTGAAACGATACAGTAAAAAGATAATTGGTTGCCAGCCTGTGCTGTGTTTTGGAAGCCGGTTATTCTGCAAAATGTCATTGTTTTAGCAGCTAACTAAATCTGGTAAGGACTTATCAGCAGGTATTGTTAAAAGATATATTCGTTTTTAAAGTTCATCAAGTACAGTCATTAACATTATACACAACGTTTCCGATTATCAACTAAAAGAAAGCTGAACTTTGCTCTTCTAAGCGTTTGTTCTGTAAAACATATCATAAGCCCTGAATATGAGCAGCACCGTGACAAACATAAAAACACTCACCTTGTTGTGAGAATAGACTGATTTGCTGTTAGTGAGTATGGCTGTGCTAAAATGGCTTCACAAAGTAAAAACAAGACTGATAAAAGTGAGTCAGAGGCGCTGCAGCAGGAAGCCGGAGCAGAGATTAAACATTAAACCTCCAGAGGCCGAGTCTGGTGACAGGCACAGGCTGGCATTCAACATTTCCCTACAGAAACTGTGATTGACAACATCCCTGAAACCCTCAAAACGAAAATTACCCAAAACTGCTCATTTTATTTCACTGCAATCATGTAATTACTTCAGAATTCATTAACTAAAAGTCTTTATTCCTAGTCAGTTACAGCCGTCGAGCCGCACTCTGTTATTCATCACCTAATCACTAGAGGGCAGTAGAGGAGTATTGCCGAGCATAGCTCCTCATGCGTCGGTGTCAGGCAAGCTACATCCAAATGGGCTTGTGTTTAATAATTTCACTCCTTTCTTGTAAAGAAATGTATAAGCTGTCACAGTCTTTATGGGTCACAGTTTGATGGGCAGCAGGAAATATAAAACATATTATCGCACAGTTACATAGATTTTTCATGTAAACAGAAGCAAACGCTCCATTTCATGTTGGTATGCATCTAGTTGTTAGTCTAGTAAACACTTTTATTTATGGAGATGAAATGATTCATCAGTAATTTTTAGCAGAAGAGATCACGAGGCCAGTGAACAGTAAGGTCAACAAAATAAAGTGAACAAATACCTCATATTTGAATAGAGGAGTAGCCTACTGATTTCACTTAGGCCTATCTAGTAAATTCAGCCTCAAAAATGTAAACCTATAGAATGAGAGAAACACCCATTAGATTATTAATCAAACATTATGTATTATACATTGGCATATTGCATGTTTGAATTGGTAAAATTGCCATTAGCTTTGAATAAATTCAGTTAAATTAATTCAAAAAATGAAAATAAACTACATTTAGGTTCCTCATATTGCCACACTGTTTAAATCCTGTGGAGCACCTCTAGTCAACCTGTTAAGGGTCCCTTAAATGTCTTATCATGTGCTCAGTGAGCTCCAATACATAGTCTCTCAAGTCTTTTTTTGAAAGAGGGTTCTGCCTGTGTGGCGATCTGAGGAACCGCAAATTACCAGAATACTTTATGGTATTTTGCTGATTAGATAAATCTGTGATAAATTTCAATGGTCGTCATGTGTCTGTGCTCTATCAGTGATTTGTGTCTGAATTCACCTTGGAAAATGTCCTTAGGCCTGTTTTTGTCCCAAGATAGCTGCCTGTGGTTTATCTTCATTGCTCTTCAATTAAATGTTTATGAGGTCCGCTCCACTGTTAATGGGCATATGTCTTACTCTCACATGCTATCATTACCATGCAGCTTGATGTGGCCCATTTTCTTCACTCTTCTGGGATTGCCTCAGAGATGTCCCTCTGCAACGTTCTCACTCTTAAGGATCTAGGTCTGCCTCCTTCAACAGCACATCAAACACATCAAGAATATATATTTATTTTTAAAAAGATTGATGCAATGCATGTTGACTTAATTGCTAGAACAAGACATTCACACATTTGTCCCAGTTAATTAAAAACTATTGTACTGGAAGTGTTTTAATATCACATATCCACAGAAGGAGGCTCTGATGCTCACGTTTTCATCCTCATTTGAACACATGCTCATCCAATATCACAATGCCACAGTGTATTCTCAAGAATTTGATATTTATTATCTGAAACATGGGCAGATTTTGTCCACACTGTAGCTTCTTGGGCTATCTCTATGTAAACAAAATAAGAGGATCTCAACATATGAGACCATGATAACCCATGCCTTTATGTACAGTCAACCTGGGAGGATACAAAATGCAAGTTCATCTCTCTGTTTAATCATTCACAGGTATTTCACAAAGAAAGGCAATTAGGAAAAAATCAGAAAGAAAATAAAATCATGTAGTCCAATAAAATACGTTCTAGTGATTTGGTGTCCCATCTACTCGTGTATGCAGTTTGACATCAGAAGTCATCTGAGTCTTACATTATAATTGGCACATTACAACATTTAGACTGTGTTGACAGTGAAAGAGAGAGAAAGGCATGAACAAGGGGGTCATGGTCATGTTGTTTAAAACCATGCAATCATACATCCAATTATTTTTAACCAGGATCTAAATTGCACTTGATTTTGGTCATCAACAGCAGCTTGAATAGTAAAGCAGCCTGTCCTTCTATTTTTGTCTACATTAGGAATTGAATGTTACGACCAGCTTTCTCAGTTCGTCTTTGATCTCTGTTTTATCAAAATGTGCTCAAAGTGTCAAGTATATTTCAACAATGAAAGCTGTGAGAATTCTCTATTTTTTAAGTTTAAATGGAGTTGTTGTTTGGCAAGGTTGCTAATTTTAGGCATCGTTTGTACACAAGAACAGAGGACTGGAAATACATAAGACCTAAACAGTATCGACGAGACTGAAACAAGTTGGACAGGAGTTGTGATCAAGCCGCCAAATTATGGAAAAATTTTTCTCATTTAATAATAAATTAACAAATGTTTTACGAGCAAATCAGAAAAAGCAAACATGCATTATTAAAAGTGTTTTGGGGGGAATTTGGCTTCAATCCCACATGAAATATGCACAAAGTCTGTATCTTTGAGTGAGTGTGCAGCTTAATTTCTATGTGGTCATAAAATATATTAGTTTTTAAGTTGATAAGGGTATAGGTTTTGGTTAGGAATCCAATGTCTTGCGAAATAAAATCATTAAAAATCATCAAAAAATAATTTATAAATATTAAATCAAGCACAAATAATTACTACTCCATATTTTGCCTGATCTTATCTATTTTTATTTTATTTTATTTTATTTTAATTATTAGGTCAAAATTAAGTCAAATTAATAAAAAATTTAAATAAAACTTTTCTAAAGCAAGTTGCAATGAGATGGTTCTTAGTCATTTACCATTAGCTTTAAATCTGTGACAATTACACCATCAAACACATAACATTGTCAGTTGCTTTAAAGTTATGTGAGAATTTAAAACCATAGATGTCCGAAAAATACATGTGAACAGGAGAGACAGATTTGAGCTCTAAGCTGCCTTAACGGTATGTTCTGAAAAGTGCAAATGTGAGCCACAATAACATCTTCCATAAGCATCTCCATCTGCTCTATCAGATGCATTCTGTCAGAGAAGGTCTTCTCATGATTACAGAATGATTTGTTTAGTATTACTCCTACTTTTCACTGATTCGTCAATCTCTTGGTCGAGGAATTCATTTAACAAGGAATGCATTAAACGTACATTACCACATTACTGCACCGCTATATTTGCAACTCTAAAAATACTATCCAACGTTTTAAAAAGGAATCTCTGTGTAAAAAATAAATGAAATAAAACAAAAAAGAGCACACACATACGTTTGAAAAACCATCCATAATCCATTCGTCACAATTGCACTGAAACATGCAAGGTTTAAATCTCAGTCCTGTCATACATTTGTGCCTACCACAGCATTTAGCACTCTGTGCTGTCATTTCAGATTCAAAAACGCAGCCTCTCGGTAATGTGAAGACTTCTGGAAGCTCAGATTTCGTTAAAATGAAAGTGTTGCCAGTTTGAGTAGAAATTATACCTTCTTTTATTTCTTCCTTCCTTCCTGTATTTCTTTCCTTTTTTTTAGTGCTGTCAAACGATTAATCGCGATTAATCGCATCCAAAATAAAAGTTTTTGTTTACATAATATATGTATGTGTGCTATGTATATTTATTATGTATATATTAATATACACACATGCATGTATATATTTCTGAAAATTTTTATATATTAAATGTATTTATTTATAATATAAATTATATGAATATAAATATAGACATGTAAATATTTTCAAAATATATGCATGCATGTGTGTCTATTTATATATACATAATAAATATAAACAGAACACACACATATATTATGCAAACAAAAACTTTTATTTTGGATGCGATTAATCGCGATTAATCATTTGACAGCACTACTTTTTTTTCCTTCCTTCCTTCCTTTCCTGCTTTCCTTGCCTAACTGGTGGAAGTATTGAAAGGCTTTGGAAAATAAGAGAAGACTGCGACAGAGTTAATGGTATTTGTTAAGACAGACGAGTTAAATGTCTACAAGAGGAATGTATCTGAAAAAGGAATGCAATGCTCGTGTTAACATTGTACAAAAACTCACTCCAAAATTTGTAAATGGACAACCCTCCACAATCTATACATTCAGGCACTGAAAAAAATAACATGCCAATATGTAACTAAAAAAGGTTAGTTGCACCCAATTTCCCTTAAAGGAGCAAGGGAACTGAATCCTTAAGGTTGGCATTCCTGCATTATTCTACTCAGTAGTAAGGTCATGTGCTTCTGCGTCTCCAGCTGAATGCTGAAGCGATCGCAAAGCACCCAGACACGTTCTCGGTGCTCATCCTGGCACAGATGTCATACAGGACCAGTGAATCTCTTCTATGTGGGTGCGTCGCTCCTTTGTGGTCTGCGTTGGTTCACTCTGGCAGGCGTTGCTCGGGCCCACCTTCCCGTGGACCCCGTGATCTCGCAGTTTGAAGGACCAGTTTCCTGGACTCACTCCAGCTTCCTGAACTCAGTCTTGTAAATATATGAGGGCTTTACAAAAAAGCTAACTTGAACAGCCATACAATGGCTAAACATAAACCATATATCTACTATTTTGATAATTCTTCTCTACTTATTAACACGAGTCCTCAATCTCGGCTTGATCATCTTGCGTGAATAAGTCTGAGACCTTTGGAAGCGGTGAGCAGGTCCAGGCCCGCATTAGCCGCTGTCGGAGGAAGTGTGCGGGGCGGTGGAGGGCGAGCGCCGTCGTCTGGAGGGGGTCCAGGAGCGTTCCGAGCCCAGCGAAGCAGGGCAGAAGCGGTGCACGAAGCCGTCCAGGAGGTCCTGCTGCTGCTGAGTTATGGCTTGGGAGATCAGACAGGGCAGAGCCTGCAGGCTGCCGGTGACTGCGTCCAGCTTGTCCTCCAACGTGCCAATACGCTTGTCCAGCTCCTCACTGCGTTCCTGCAGCTCTGACACCAGGTCGTACATCACATTCTGAGTCTAGAAGAGAGCACAGGAAAAAATTATTAGATCAAATGAAATCACTCAATCAATCAATTAACATCAATCAATAAATCCATCGATCCATTTATTCATACATCTTATATTGTTTAAAGAGCATATATATATATTTTTTTTAAACCCTTCAGAAGCTACATAAGATACTTATATATTTCCCAGAGAACAAAATATGTACAATTTACTTAATTGTACAATTGACCATTTGCAAAAACCCGCCCTTCTTAGTTACTGTTGCTATGTCCGACAAGCCATGCCATTGCAGGTTACTTCTGGTATGAACAAGGTCTCAACTTAAAATTTTTGTCATTTTTGTCATTTTTTAAGAAATTCAAACAATAAATACCATTTTGTGGCTCTTTTATGTCGTAACAGATCACTGTATTGCCTCAGTTCAAGCAGCACACGTGAACCGATCGTCTTTTCATATTTATTTAAAGCATGAAATTAACATGAATGAACATCAGAGCCTATTTTATTTAAACTGTGGAAAGACGTCAATGCAAAATATTTTCCTTTCAATCAAGCTCTTTGCGAACGGTCAATTAAGCGTTCAAATATATATAAGATGTTAAGGCAAAAGCCTGGAGGTTTTTTATGATCCTTCTTATTTTGTTAAAATTAACATTTTTCAGAACCTGAAAAGTCTGTGTAACCTTTTGACCACAGCAACTAGCATAACCATTTTTGTTAACTGCAATAAATATAAAACTCCCATAACTGGGAAAAATTTTACCTAAATTAAAATACTTTTTCATGACACTAAATAAAAAAAATGCCACTAAATAGAAGCAACAATGGACTGTGCTGAGAAGTCTAACTCTGTTAAACATTTTTAAATGATTCCAGTTAGCACATCTATATTAAAACAAAGATTTTAAAAACTAAATAAATTAAAAACTAGAAAACGACGATAGAAGAAAACAATGAAATTAAAAAAAAAAAGTTAAATTGAAATAGGAAAGACTTAAAAATTCAAAACTATACACTGTAAGAAAAAATTTGGAAAATTATCACCTTTAGTACAACAGCTTGTCACTGGAGCAGTGCCCTTGAAGGGACACCTTTGTACCTTCTTAACCCCTAAAAGGTTGCATATTAGTATCTTAGAGTAGTGATATGTACCCTTATGGTACTATTATAACTCTTTAGGGGTAAAGAAGGTAAAACGGTGTCCATTTGAGAGCACTGCCCAAGTGACAAGTTGTTGTGCCCATAATTTTTATTCATTTTTCTGAGAGTATAATAACTAAAACCAACATCCCATCAAATCTAAAATCTTTCAATAATAATTGATTTATTTCCCATTTACCAGACCATAATCTTATTCCGTTGAAGCTGAAATGATTCTGTTGTTGGTGTAGATCAGGGGTGTCAAACTCAGTTCCTGCAGGGCCGCAGCCTTGCAGAGTTTAGTTCCAACCCTGCTCCAACACACATACCATGTAGCTTTCAAATAAGCCTGAAGGACTTGATTAGCTGGATCAGGTGTGTTTAATTAGGGTTGCATCTAAACTCTGCAGGGCTCTAGCCCTCCAGGAACTGAGTTTGACACCCCTGGTGTAGATGGTTACATGCACAGTATGAAGCCTTTAACGTACCTTTGCCAAGTCCACCAAAGTGTTGGCCTGGTCATTGAGTTTCCTCTGCTCCATTTTCACACTGCGGAGCCTGAGAGGAGGCAGGGTTATGGAGGGATGGGGGGTTGGGAGGAGGGGGACGTTAGGGAAGAGTAACAGATTCCTGTCAGGAAGACTTGATAAGGATGAGGGAGAGAGAGAGAGTGGCCTGCATGCAAGCATTCACAGTCCTGTTTGCCATACCAGACATGCAAACCCAATCTATGAAATGTAAAGAAGAGAAAACTCTTAACTTAACGTTCAAACATGACACATCTCCTTTTGCCCCTGCAGGCACGCGTCAACCATTCACAAAAAAAGCCATCCGAGAGCCTCGTTTGTGGATGAGGTCAAAGGAAGTGGCAAACAGCTGAGGTAGAGGTATATGTGACACCGCTGAAAATGCTTGTGAGAATGGCATTGCTTGCTGTGGGCTTGGTTCTGAACAAAATTTTAAAAGAATGTGTTAATGAATTTTTTTTATTTGTGCCATAGCAACTATGAAAGAGTACAGGGATGACTCTGACCATGAGGAGACATTGTAAGAAAGGCTGCCTTAATATCCTGCCTGTTAAGTGTCGTAATTAAAAGAATGCGAGTGCTCCGCTCCGCTCCGATTTGACATTTGTCAGCAAATGCCAAGATTTTTGAAAAATTGAGCATTTTTCTTTTTCTTTTCAAGCTTAATGGATTTATTTTGGAGTACCCAAAAATAAAAATCTGGAGATGCAGGACATGGTCAGCATTCTTTCTAATGCAAAAACTCCATATCATCTTGCATCAAAGCCCTGGATGACCCAAAATGTCGAAGGGAACACGGCATCAGCTGAATACATGTTTTAATAGAGGTTAATTGCAAGACTATTTAATGAAAGCCAAGTGTGTTTATTATGAATGTCCTGAACATCTTGTCCAACATACTGAGCTTATTTTTCCTCTGGACACACAAGGTGGGGCTATCAATGCAAGTTAATACAGAGATTTACTTTTGAATAATGGATTCGGTGCAAATGAACAAATCAACTGTTCCAAAGATGCTTCTCCTTCAGAAGGTTACATAAAACCATACAGCATTAAGTAATGTTGCATCTTTTTCATTCTAGACTTAGAATGGAGAGAAGCAATATAGGTAACCAAAATCGGCATTCAGCTTCCAACTCCATGCATATGAAACAGAGACAGGGGGATGTAGGGAGAAGAACACAGAGGACAAAACTTACTTCTGAGCTCTGCAGTGATAGAGCAGAACGAAGACAAAACACAGTTCAAGTTTAGAAACCACAACATATACACAACATGTGAGCCATTACACTGCACTAATCATAACCACAAGGTAAGGGTTCGGGAAGGAGAGGGGAGAAGGACAATCATCACATTACAAAGAATAACATGCCGACTGATTCTCCTCAAAAGTTCAGAACTCGTTGCTAATCTCTTCGACACTTGATTGACAAGGACTCGTGATACAATATGGGGATCAGTGATTTTGGGAAATGGATTACCAAATACCTGCCCCTTCTAATTCAAAATATAAAACAGTTCCTTAAAAAAGAGACAAAACCAAAATGTTCAAACATGAAACAGGAGTTGCTTGAATTAGCGAAAACATACAAAACATACAGTTGAACATCCACTGAAAATATATATTCACAAAATAGCCATATTTTAACTTTTAGTCATAATCTTTTGTTTTGATCAACTTTACTGATCTGATCATAACTGCTTTTTTTATTTTTTATTCAATAAACAAGCAAAAATGCTGAAGTGTGGAAACATTGTGCTTACTGGTGAATGGCCTGCAAGAACTTGCGCTGATGTTTGCGCACTTTGGCATGATCTATCTTCTTCACTAACTTGGTGTGTTTGTAGATGAGCCATGTTTCCCTGAGTACATTGGCAGCTGTGTTCTTTACCTAGGAGAAAAGCATGAAAATGAAACATTACTTACAGATGAAAACATTCAGGTAAAAGAACAACAGTACATGACCACTGGCCAGTATTTTCCAGATAAACTATATTTTTTGCACTGAGGGAAAGTTTAAAACGTTTAAAGTTTATCACGATTGGTTACTGTAGGCTACTTAACACAAATGGCTAGTTCTTTCCCAAGTTTGCAAAAATAAAGTTCAGACACTTACTCGTTTACAAAGTTGGGTGTCCATCATGAAATTGTGGACGTGTTTCTCAGCCTTTGTCAATTCTAACTTTCTGGCAACCACTGCAACTACAAGTGCAGTGCAACCAGCTCCCTACAAGAAGAGATGGTGAATAGTATCTATTTCCAACATAAATATTAACATTCAAATGTGACAATCAAATTTCACTACATTCTATTTCAGATAGTACATTTAATTATAATTCCATTTTAAAGACATACCATGATTCCTGTGAGCAGACAGACCCCTTTCCCACAGTATGTATGAGGGACCATATCTCCATAGCCAATTGATAGGAAAGTTATGGAAATTAGCCACATAGCTCCAAGAAAGTTACTAGTGACTTCCTGTTTGTCATGATACCTAGAATAGTAAGAACAGAATAGGCAGAGAACCTTGATCAGGCTGTGGAAAACAAAGCTTAAAACGTGAACATTTGGCCCAACTGACAAAACAATTTCAAACATTTCTGGTGAAATATATGTAAAATATATATGTAGAATTTGGTCAAATTAAATCAATGTCTCAACATCTGGTCTTCGATTACAGCTTTTCCAGTAATAAGGAAAAAAAAAAAAACACAAAGTGACAGAGAAACTTATCAAATCAGTAAATACCTTATCAGATCATATTTAGTCTTTTTTTTTTTATATTTACATGCTAATGTGTTTTGACCATACAAATGATTTTGTACCTTCTCAGACACAAAACAAAATTCAAAATGTATAAAATGGTAAATATATTTGATATCCTTTAAAATTCTAATTACTATGTATTTTCAAAAGGAAATTAAACAACGAACACAAGTGGTCAAATAAAGCATCTGTTTTCACTTTGTAAATCTCAATACAATACTTGACTGTGAAATCCAGTCCACAAGTCAGTGAGAAGATGATCCAATTCAGCTAAAAACTAAAAAAAAAAAAAGTTTAAAACTCCTTAGAGACCAATACAAATGACCTAAATCATGGTCCCCAGACTAGACTATTGCTAGCAGCTCATTCACATATCTGCAGGAGGTTGACCTTTTCAGCAGCCTGTCAAGGAAGAGCTAAGCACAGGTCAGAAGACATTTATCTGCATTTAATACAATATGGGAACACTTTTGATGAGGAATAACAGAACAAGACCCAGGCTCTTCAACAGTCAAATTGAGTAGCCGGACTGAACGCAAATGATTCACAATGTTAATTCAGTTTCAAAACTGAATCGTTTCTAATCAAACACATTTGTATTGCATTAAAAAGTTAAATGTTCCGAAATGTCCCCTCTAAGACAGCATACGCAAAACACAAGAGAGGTCATGCTACTGTCAATTGCGCCTGTCTTTAGCACAATTCAACTCTGCGGTCATGCTCTAAGAGCAGGTGCGTTGGAATTGGTTTTTTATTATTTAATGTAATGGGAGGGCCCCATTTTCACATGCGAAAAGCATAGTTACCATGCAGGCATTTTTAAGAAGAAATCCACATCCTGCATGCTGTATAAGCCAGTATATTGAGAGCAAAGATACAAACCCTATAATAAAACTGACCAACATATTGAATGAGGACAAAAATATCAGCTTTTAGTTTACGCTTGAAAAATTCAAGTATATGAAAGTTTGTTCTAGTGAGGGATGATTCTCATAAAATTAAGATATTTGCCCATGTGCTTCACCATTGTGCATCACCATTGTGAAACAGCGCACAGTGCTGGCACAAACCATTCTGATATAGGTTCAGTCATTTTCAACTGATCTTTTTTGAAGCTGGTGTCAGATCTCAGAGGTAGAACGAGTCCTCAGTTTACCAGATTTTACTCTTGAAAAACTCTGGTAAAGACCCTTTTACATCAGACTTGCATTCTACAAGTATCTCAACCATACACTCGCTCTTAGAAGCCCATTAGACTCTAATAATTCACATGACACAATTTTTGGAAGAGGTCATATCCTGTGAGTTCCGTCTGTTTGCACACATGAACATGAATATGCAATGCAGGTCTGATCATGACTGCGCACACTGTCTTCGTCATTAGCTTGCCTTTGCTTTGACAGTGCAGAAGTGCATTAACATTTCCCTCAATGCTCGTAATTAAAAGTTAAAAACTACATACTGGCATTCTAAAGCTCTCAATATACTGTATGCGATACTGGCATAAAATGGAGAAGAGCTGGCACCACCTTCAACTTAGATCAAGAAGTCTATCTGAAAAAACGTATTTCCCCACATACCCCAGTCATATCCCAAATTCCCATAAAATCTCTACAGATGGTTGTTTAGTAGCAAAACTCACGAAACCTAGCAATCTCATTCCTTTAATGACTCAAACCCTGACAGCATGGTTAGAGGATGCAATGATGGAGCAAATATTAAGACTTTTAACCTCATTCACCCATGTTAACTAGGGATGCACAAAATTCTGGTTACTTCAGATAAGCAGAAAATTATTTTTGTGTTATGGCCAATAAAAACTTTATTTAAAAAATTAAATGCATTTTGTACTATTGTGTCCAAATAAAAAAACAACAACAATGTAAAATGTTTTTTGTTTGTTTTTTTTGGTTGGATTTTTTTTTTTTTTTTTTACAAAAAACAATGAAATTAAATTATTCATTTTTTAAGCATTACATGATGGAAACCTAAAAATAAAAAGAGGGGAAATGAGTATGCACAATTAAATATGTAATATATCCTAAAACAAGTAAATAAATAAATAAAACATTAACATCGGTTGATTACTGATATGGCACTGATATATTGTGCAAAATCTAAAAATACAAATCAGGCAAATGAGACTTAATATTAAACTAAATATATTAAACTAAATATTTAATATAATCTTATACAAATAAATTAAAAAAGCACTAATATCGGTAAATAACCGATATGGTACCGATATATTGTGCAGAATCTAAAAATACAAACAGGGGAAATGAGCATGCACAATTAAATATTCAATATAGCCTGATACAAATAAATAAAAAAACACTAATATTGGTTAATAACCCATATGGTAACAATATATTGTGCCAAATCTAAAAATACAAATAGGGGAAGTAAATATGCACAATTAAATGTTTAATATAGCCTGATATCAATAAATAAATTTTAAAAAACACTATTATCGGTTAATAACTTTTATAGTACCGATATATATATATAGTGCACAATCTAAACATATAAATAAGGGAAGTATGCACAATTAAATATTCAGTATAGCCTGATACAAATACATTTTAAAAAGCACTAACATTGGTTGATAGCCGATATGGTAGTGATATATTGTGCATCCCTAATGTTAACTAAAAGTGTCGCACAGTGGCAATGCCACCACATATATTCCCATAACTTAGCCCCCCATTCCCTTACATAGTTGACTTCATTTTCAGCTCACACTGAATATTAGAGGCTTCAGTGTGACAATAAAACCAGACAAGGTTCAGACACATTATTCCAGTTCTCTGGAGCAAGGTAACATGCTTTGGGCACAAGTAAAACACAGTCATCAGGACACGTTTTGTAGAAACAGTCCTTCTAGCAGGTCTTTAACTGAGCATATGCTGTTAGCGAGCAGGTGTTTATTCATCTTCTGATTTCCATCCTTAAAACAACACTCCAGTAACTGTGTGCACCAAAGACAGCATACATGGAGATACTGTAATGCATCTTGACAAAATGGAAGGTATTGTACTATAATGTACCTTCTCGATAGCCTACAAATGCTCTATTTCCTATCTAATTATATCTTGCTTTTCTGTTATAAAACTTTTAGCTACATGAAAACGTGTTTGAGAAGGAGATAAAGATGGAATGATGCATGGAATCATAAGTACATTTGGGGAAAGGGCCTAAGAGAAGAAAACTGCCTGAGTCATGCAAAATATTCAGGGAAAAGTGGGCAGGGAGGGGGCGGAAACAAGACCAAGAGATGTGAAGCGATGAACAGGAGGTTCATGAACTCAAGTGTGAATGATAAGCCAACGTTGCAAATAGCAGCAATGTTCCTCCAATGTCCCAGCCCTTCCTTCATTTTCCCGTCCCTCCCATTCCAGACGGACTCCGTGCTCGTCCAGTCTCACACCGTTCTGCCCTTTGGGCTGGCCAGTGTGCTTAGAGAAAAGAAAATAGTGCAGTAAAAGGCCCAATTTAGCAGCACTTTGGAGAAACGAGCGCCTCTTTTGAATGACGACAAAGCAGTAAACATGAAGACTACCATGCTGTTTCATAGTTTACCAGAAGTGGGCACCCAGTAATCTAGCATCCTAAAACCTTGCTTTCTCTCCTCTCGGAGGAGACTGTGCTAGAATGGACAGCAACATTCCACCTTTTTGTGCTCAAATTGTCATCTGCAAGGGGCCAAGTGTTGTTCAACTGCTTACACACATTTTTCTCTGTGGTAACCGACAAGGTTTAAGTTAAATAAACATGCGAACAAACACATGACCATGGCCGTTACGCCAACCTACATTTGAATACTACAAAGATGCAAAGAAAGCACATGTATCAGGTAAAATATAAAGGTTTGTTTCACAGGTGTTTCTGTAGCTCTCTTTCGTGCTGGGGCGTATTACAGTTCAATAACAGCTGCTGAAGGAATAATCGGGAGAAAAAAAAGAGTTGCCCTCAGGCCTGTTTGTAAAGGTGATTTGAAGGAGCTGCTCCATTTTAACACAAACTCCCTCCTCCTCCTCCTCCCTCCTACTCCTGAGCACTTTAGAAAGAGACGCTTGATTCACAGTGCTGCACAAATCATAGCTTTCGAAACCATTAGTGCATTTGCTATCAACAAACTTCTCTTTTGCGGATGGTGCCACATTCACACATGGTTTTTTTCCCTTGTTTTTACCAATAAATTAATCTATTGGAGTTTTTATTTTTCGCTCAGAGCTGCCAAATCCCACCCCTCCCCCCTCTTAGAGCAGCAGTGGCACCAGCTCAATGAACAATGATAGGTTTTCCACGGCTAGAGAACGAGGACTCACATGGCATCCCTATGGAGCAGCATAGAGGGGAAATAGAAAGTACAACAGTGAATTATAGTCACACACACGCACTCGAAACCTCCTCCCATACGTTCATACAGGCACGCATACGCAACGCAAATTACTCACGCAAGAAAAAACCAGAGTGTGGGCAGCATCGTGTCGTGCATTGCAGCCGATGAGACTGGGGTGCAGAGTGCTGGGTAGTGGTATGGTGTAACATCAAAACCTTCACCGCGTTTACCACTCCAAACTCAAACTTCATTATTGCCTGTTCAGTCTCGTATAAACCCACAAAAGTGAAATATTGCCAGAGACTGCTGCTTTTGTGAACAACCTTTCAGAAGTGAACCGTCTCTCTGCCACAAGGGATGAGAGTTACTGACACCTCTTCTTGTCATATCTTTTCTTTGGCAAAGCATTTCTTTTGTTTGCCTTACACTCTTAAAAACAAAGGTTGTTTACTGGCAATGATTGTTCCATCTAGAACGTTTAACATTCATGGAACCTTCAGATTAGTAAAATATTTTTCACACAAATAAAAAATGGTTCTTTTAAGAACTGTTCATATAAAGGTTCCCAAAATGGTTCTTCTATGGCATCACTACAAAATCCCCCTTTTGGGACCTATTTTTAAGAGTGTAGATGGATAGAGGCAACTTTTATATATTAGGGCTAGGTGTCAATACATATTTCCCAATTAGATTTAGAGTTTAGATTTCATTTTTCATTCTGTTCATATCATATCATATATATCATATAATTATAATATGAACGATATTTAGCTGTAAGCTAAGAGTATGAAAACAGATTATACTGGTTATACTGTTTTTGATTAACTAAAAAAGTCATTTGTCTGTGAATTGGACTACACTGTTTGTGCTGTAGATTGTTGGAGTCCAATTCATGATACACACCATTTTAACGTATCATATTCTCTGCAAACTCCTTTAAAATATGTCTTCCTTTGTTGTAGCTTAGATCTATCAAGAATTTTTAAGAATTTGTTCAAATGAGGATTGCAATTAATCTGAAAATAACTGCTTTTTACTCAGCCCTATTAGATATTCATGCTAAATTTCTAGTGCCCCATTCACACTGACAGCATTTAGGCTACTGTTCGGCCCTAATATTCACTGTGTCATATTATTGGTGGGCTGCATAATTGGCCATATCTTTTGAAAATCTCACCACAAATGAAAGCTATAGCCAGTAAAAATGTCCGTTTTCTTTTTGCTAAAAATTAAAACATTCTGCAGAGGGAATTGTTTGCAATTGCAGCAGTTCATAAATGCATCATACAATGAACAAGACAAACAATTATCAATGTACGAATCAAATTGCTCATCGTAACTAACATCTTGTCTACAGTATCTCACAGGAGATGAATCAAGTGAAACTCCGCTGTTCTCCAATTAGGCTAGATGTTGCCGCATTGCATCACCTCATTCATGTTTGCATAGATTAATGTTCCTATACGTGGTCGTATCACTGGAGACTGGCAACTCTCACTGAAAACAAGTAACTTGTGGTTGGTTTGTCATTGCGAGTTGCTGACAGCGTGAATGGGGCTTGAAGTTTCTGTACAGCCCTATTTATGCAGATATGTTTAACTGTGGTTAAATTGTTTCTGATATAAGGCATGTGTTGGAGAGGTAAAGGTAAGGAGAAGCAGGTAACGCAGGCAGGAATGGCAAACACAGAGTACAGATAAAACAGTTAATGATCACTGTCTTTTGAATCTAACCCATTCATCACAGTGCTGCTTTAGCCCAACAAGGCTGTGTATGTCCATTTCCTAATATGCCTTAATATGTTGAAATCTACTCTGCCTCATGGGATGAGATCATGATGATGCAGTTTTTGAAGTGGGAATCCTCGGGGCTCCTCAAGATTACCAAAACAAACCATTCCGCAAACAAACAATTAGGCAGTCATGAATTATTTAACAATTGCTAATACAGCTTACAAAACATGGACTGGGATTTGTGGTGCAATCGCAGAGCTGATGGGAGAAAAGCTCTTCATACAGGCAGCGTGAGGCTGTTGGAGATGCTCCTGGAGGGAATGAGTGAGTGGGAGATGCAGAGAGAAGGAGAGCGAAAGACAGAAGAAGACAGCAAGAGAGAGAACGAGTGGAGGGGAGGGGTATAGCTGTGTAGCTCGGGATCACAGTCGCTGTGGTGCCATACCTCTCACAGACCCGAACGGTCCAGGCCGCGATGATCCAGGAGGAAATGCTGAAGACCAGGAGCACGGTGCCCGGGCAGATGGTCATGAGGGTCTTCATGACGAAGCGCGTGTTGAAGTTGATCTTGTTGAGGGCACCTATACTGCGTGAGGATGCGTCGGTGAAGAGCTTGCTGTGAAGGAGCATGACCCGGCCAATCAGGTAGAGGCGGAGGAACATGGGGATGGAAAGGATGATGTCTACGTCGGCATCGGCCACGGAGGGCACGTAGGTGAAAGCCAGCCTGGCCGTCCACGTGAACACGTACTGGCCCGGGATTGGGTGAATGGCACACACCAGCAGCTCCAGGACAATGAAGAAGATGCGCTCATACGTCATGGCTATCCTCCAGTCATCCGCCCCATTGTCCACCATGAACAGCTGTGGGGAGCAGGTGAAGAAGAGGGTGTATTTAACAGAGTAGTTAAGAGGAACTCATGAAAACATGTATAAGTAACGTCAGGTGATGCCTTAAAGGTGAAGTATGCCATTTTTTATGGTAAAAACCTTGATGTATTTAACTTAGTATGTAGAGAAACCAGGTTAATTCCTTTAAAAGTGTTAACACTCACTGTAAAAAAAAAGGAATTGATAAACAACAACAACAAAAAAAAATGAAGCCAACATGATGGATTAAGATTTTCAAGTTGTGTCTGACTAAGTCGAGACATTTTGCCAATTTGAATTTCATTGTTCGCCAGTAAATTCATCAAGACCAGGGTTATTATAACTAACTAAAATTAAAACCATAAAAACATCATTACTTGAAATAAAATAAACCTTAACTGAAATAAAATAAATATAAAAAACTTAAACGTATTTGATTTTTGCTAGTTGCAGAGACAATATTTCTCATTTTCATTTAGTTTAACTTTATGTAGAGTAACTAAAACTGAAATAAAATGAATTCAGTGTATATATATATGTATATATGAAGAGTTCAGATGCAAAAACCTCTAAATGTCATCTGAAATCTTCTTCTAAAATGAGCAATTTTATCAGGGTCCTATATTTATGTTCAGTTATTTCACTTTAATTGCATAGAAAAGGACCTATATATTGCCATTACAGTAAAATTACTGAACCTAAATATAGGAGCCTGATAAAAAGGCTAATTTTAGATGAAAATTTCAGATGTCATTTAGAGGCTTTTGCATCTGAACTCTTCATATATATACAGTATATATGAATGTTGAATAAACATTTTTGATGAAAATATGAAAATAGCAAAAAATAAATTACTAAATCTTTAACTAAAATCAAAACGAAACCTTAAAATATAGCCTAAAAACAACTTATTCATATTAATAAAGGCTAAAAGTAAAAAATACTATATTAATAAATATTAATAAAAATACCATATCAATGATTGTAAAATAACATTCTTCAAGACAATAATGCATTTAAGGTTCAACTAAAGTTAAATTAGCAAGATTTTTAATCTGCCCTGTTTGTATTATTACATACAGTTTATATTAATATTTATAAGTAATAATAATTTCAGTTTTCATTTTAAGCAAAGATACGTGAGTAATAGTTTTCTATATATTACCTTTAGAAATGTATAAGCACATAGATTGCAGCACTTCACACATAAACCTCAATAATGACAAAATCAACAACAACAGCATAAAAACCATCAGCAAACAGTGAAACAATAACTCTATAAACAGTAACAGCCAAATGTAGTCATGCTGCAATGCATGCTGGGAATGGGCAAACCCTTAACAAATCAGCAATGCTAATCAATATGAAACTGTTGGAGTGGGAGTGCTTAGAAAAACCTGCTTTAAAAAGGTTTTCTGTTCATTGATATTTATGACCTATAAGTTACACATTTCACCTTAAAATTAGCATTAATAGATCATTCAAATACAAAACAATCAATTTTTTTTTATTCTTGATACTCAAGAACTAACCTGTATTTCCCGAGCGTGGTACATTATTATAAGACCAAGCAAAATAACAGTGGAAAGGCTGATAAGGCATTTCAGTGCAAATGAATATGAAGATTCCTGCAACAAGAGAAACGAAACACGCCATTAGTATGAACAAACACACCACACAGTCATATATAAAATCATGCTTACTAAATGAAACATTTTTGTATGAATAGACGCTGTCTAAACCATCTGCGTCACAATACACTGCAGTGCTTCACCCTGGAGGAGTTAATCCCCACTGTGTCAGGAAAAAAAATTCACTTTCCATAATATTCCCCATGGCAACAAATGAACCTCACATACTGGGGAACCAAACATCTGATTATGTTTGATATTAGGTTTACTCTCTCTATAAACTCCCTATGACATACATGCACAATCACGCTATGTGGGTGTATTTGATGATGTGAACACTTGAATGTTTTTCGGCACCGTCCTGTCATCTCAGCTTAAATGTGTTGGTGGGAGTGAGGGACTTGTTGGTTGAAATGTTAGTGTTGTACAACAGAATACAGACTGGAGGGAGAGGTAATAAACGATAACGTAAATGTAGTTCATGCCCATTTAAGCCATCAGTCAATAGTCAGTAATCCTGCATTTTATGATGTTACACTTCAAATTTAGCCTTGCTTTATTTTTTCACTTCGTTATGGTTTTTTTACCTTACTTTTCTGTCATTGTAGGCACCAAAACTGTCAATTTTTCTGTAAAACATCTGTCATATCGAAGTAATTATATTCTAGATATACTAAAAGCCTGATTGAAATGACTTTCTGGAAGAAACGATCCATATGCAAAGATTCCCAAATCAAAATTTCATGTTCTGCCAGTATGAGAAACTGAGCAAACCGTGCATAATTTATATAACCACAGAAAAGCAATTAAAAGATTTAATTTTAACAGTGAAATTAGACTCCCTTCTCCCTTACCCCTTCTAATTTAACCCCAGGTCCCAATGGTCCCGCTACGAAAAAATTAGGTCTGAAATTGTTATAAATTTCCCATGTGACAAATTACATAGTAAACTAATTAATGTACCTGTTGGTCACTGGAAGGTTTTTTTAAAGGTCAGATTCCTAACAAACACATCTGGAGTGCCTTTCTTTCCTGCTGACATTCACATGCCATTGTTCCTTTTTTTCTTTTTTCTATTTTCCATCCAAGATTAAGCCATGTGATAATTCGGTTAATTCAGCTGAATGTGACAGTAGCAGTGTAGCAGTTCTCTCCCACAGGGCTAGAAATAGCACAGCCATTACAAAATCCACATCTCAAGGGAACTGAGTGGTCACAGTAACAAACACCTCATTTTGTGGACCCTGCATTAAGAATTGCTTTGGGAGTTGTCTGTAACACAGGCCTACCTCAAAGTTTAAAGTATTTAAACTCTCTAGGACCACCAGTACTGCTTGTGAAAACAACTACAAAACAGTAAAGAAATGAGAAGAGGTACATCCCAAAGTAAAGAAATGAGAAGAGGTACATCCCAAAGTAGATCAAGGCAGTTAAGAGGACAAATATTAATGTGATGTCTTTATGTGCTATTATGTAGCCCGTATATGCCAATTGATATGAAACAGTTTGTGAAGAACTTTTTTTTTTTTTTTTTTTTACTTTTTTTTTAATTTACAAATGTAAAAGAAATATTACAGACAATAACTTAATTACTTTTATATTATAACATTTCTCTATTATAGATATTTCTTTTTTAATTTCTGGTTTTTTTTTTATTTAAATGAGATTTTGGTAACACTTTCTTTTACAGTGTCCTTGCATGGAAGCATATGTGTTGCTAAATTCAATTTGAAATGCAATATGCAACATGGCAATGCAATATGTAAAATGGCAATGTATAAATTTACATTTTCCCATTCATATGTGCAACATTTAGTGGAAAATGAAAATGCAATTATATCATTTAAATTTGCCATTTTCTACACTAGTTTTAATATGCAAATTAAAACCTATTTTAAAGCTTTATAAGTTGCAAAATGAAAATGAAAATGCATTACCCAAATTGATTAGATATGTTTAACATGTCCAAGCAAAAACTGTAGCAAAATTATTATTTAAATGCTGTTTTTCTTAAATGCATTTAGACTTAGAGGTAGGACACTTGGGATTGCATTTTCATTGTGATACCGCGTGATAGTTTCAAAATGCATTCTGAGCCAAAGGTGCAGGAAAAGAGTAGCAAAATGGTGATTTAAATGTCTTTTATGATTTTATTTTTCTTAAATGCATTGACACTTACATGAATTTTCAATTGCATTTTCATTAAATACCTCGCGATGAAAATAGTTTAAGTCATTGTGGATTTTAAATAGTGATGGGTCGTTCTTGAACGATTCGTTCTTTTTGAACGAATCTTTAATGTGACTCGGGAAGAACAAGTCGTCTCAGGGAGTGATTCGTTCAGTCGCGCATGCGCAACATCCTATAGGTTCTGCACTGAATTAATTCACCTGTTTCGAGTCTTCGGGTTTTTCGAGTCGTTCGTTCATCACCTGACAGCCCCATAAGCTAAACCTATGCTGTCTGAGCCGGAAAGAGAATTGATTAGTTCAGCTCTCGAGTCTTCGGGTTTGAGTTGTTCGTTCATCACGTGACAGCCCCATAAACCTATGCAGTCTGAGGGAAAAAGACTTAATAATAATAATAATAACCAACCCTTTAGTTCATTACCTTTGTTACCACATTCAGCGTTATGGAAAAGAACCATCATGACAGAAATTCACACATTTATAAACTGTAAGAAATAAAAAGCTACAATTTGAGACCAGAAACGCATCACGTAACTGTAAGAGTAAATAATAATAATAATAATAATAACTATGCACCCGTTTGTAAGGAAGCTTGTAAATTAACTAATTTCTCTGTCCAATGCTGTCACGTCACATGACAAAAGAAGGAATGACTCGAAAGACTCGAGAGATGAACTAATCAATTCTCTTTCCGGCTCTGACTGCATAGGTTTAGCTTATGAGGCTGTCACGTGATGTACGAAAGACTCGAAAAACCTGAAGACTCGAGAGATGAACTAATCAGTTCTCTTTCCGTCTCTGACCGCATAGGTTTAGCTTATGAAGCTGTCATGTGATGAACGAACGACTCAAACCTGAAGACTTGTCAGATAAGAGGTGAGGTGAGCTAATCATAGACTAAAGACCCAGGTAAACAATTAATTAATCTTTTCTGTTTCTTATACCATTATAGTTTTGTATTGTTTGTAGTGTGATCAATGTTTGCATAAGTAGTAGATGTGTTAGGGAAGTAACACGTAACATTTTAATTATATTTTGCTAAGATGAACGAAATGACAAAAAAAAAAAAGACTCATTTTGCTGAACGAGACTCAAAGGTCCGAGTCAGTAAAATGATCCAAACTTCCCATTACTAATTTGAAAATGCATTCCGAGCCGAGCACGCCCCCTAGCTGTCAATCATTACATGAAGGCGGGGCTCGGCAACAGGACGCATGATAGGTCAATATTGTCACGAATCTGGTCTGTAACTTCCATTCACTCACCACCAGAGGTCACTCACTCACCACAGTATTCATTGCACTGATCACATTACTGTTGCACTTCACCATCTACTCAATTTCCCATCATCCATTGCACTGATTGCACACACAGCTGAAGGCACTGATCACACAGCTCTCACTAATCACACACTCTATTTAAACCCTGGACTTTGTTTCCCTCACTGCCGAGTATTGTATGCGTTTACCGCTCCCCTAACCGTAGCAACTCTACAGAGCCCCTGATAGTTTTGGATTGTGTTTTCCCCTGCCTGTTTTGGATTGTGGTTTCCCCTGCCTGTTTTGGATTGTGGTTTCCCCTGCCTGGACTATTGCTTCGTTTTCAGATACCTCTCTCGTCAAGCCCCTTCGGATACTGTTCGCTGTCGACTGACCTTTGCTTGCCCTAGGATTACTCTTTGTCTTGTCCCTGCCATACCTGTTTGCCACTGTTCGACCCTGCCTGTATTTATGACCATGCCTGTAAATAAAAGCTTGCACTTGGATCCGCACGTCTCACGTCTCGTCAGCCCCGTTACAAATATTCACCGTTAACCAAATGCTTTTCACCTGCCTCAACATCTCTCACTGTTTACACTCAGATTGATGCACATAAGCAAACAGACAGCGCTATTCTAAACTTATTTACTACCTTACCTTATATTTTATTACTCTTTTATTTTTAATCCGTAAAATAGCGTGTGTTCCATGGCACCTGAACAGGGACGTGCATAGAGTTCCTCAGGGGCAGGGGTTTTGGGGGCTCGAGCCCCTGCCCTTTTTTCGAAATTACTCAAAAGTGCCCCTCTCAGACAAATATCAATGATATTGTGGTCAATAAAACAAAATACATTTGCATTTGAACATGACAATGTGTACAAAACGGTAACTAATCGCTCAAAAGTTGGAAAATTCCTGTGGCGTTGCTATGGGTTGCGTGCGTTTTGCTCGACTAACTGATATTCCGCAGTCTGTTCGAAAACCATATGCTCTCAAGCCATAATGGTTCTTTCAGTGAGTATATTTTAAACTTTTCGTCAATAATCAAAGCTAGTGTGTCGATTTAATTAAAAATCTATATATTATATATTTTAGAATATTAGGCTACATATCATGATCTGGCTCAAGTTCAAATTTCATTGGACAATAATGTGAAGTGGAGCATTTTCCGTTCTTATTCATAAATCGGTAGAAAATGACATGGGACAGACAAGATTATTTGTGGAGCGATCTGGATCTGCGGTTTGTCTCATTTTATAAAACAAATTACATCGCTGAGAAAATAGATGCTGAATGACTACAAAAGCACTGCACAAAACAAAAGTCGCAATAATGGTAATCAGTAGGCTATTCAATTAACTTATATTTATGTATGATATCCTACACCGTTATTTTCATGAAACTCTCATAGAAACTCATTAATTTCATGAAACTCTCATAGTTAATGAAGCCCAAGTGCCACCTACAGGCCTATTATGTGAAGTGTAGGCTGACGAAATGGTGACATGAAAGGACTTTATTATATTATCATTTTTGATAATTATGCAGCATTATGAAAGTGTCTTATGCTCATCAAGCCTGCATTTGTTTGATCAAAAATACAGAAAAACTGTAATATTATGAAAGAATATTTAAAAGACTGTTTTTCTATTTTAATATACTTTAAAATATCATTTATTTCTGAGATTCAAAGCTGAATTTTCAGCATCATTACTCCAGTCTTCAATGGGTGGTCCTTCAGAAATCATTCTAATATGCTGATTTATTATCAATGTTGGAAACAGTTGTGCTGCTTAATTTTTGGCTTTTTGTTTTTATTTTATTTATTTATTTTGGAACCTGTGATACTTTTTTGGGGTTCATTGATAAATAAAAAGTTAAAAAGAACAGCATTTATTCAAAATAGAGATGTTTTCTAACAATATCGATCTTTACTATCACTGTTTCTATCAATTTAACAAATCCTTGCTGAATAAAAACTAATTTCTTAAAAAAAAAAAAAAAATACTGACCACAAGCTTTTGAACGGTAGTGTATATTGTTACAAAAGTTATATTTATATTTTAAATAAATGCTGTTCTTATTTAACTTTTTATTCATCAAAGAAACCTGAAAAAAGTATGACTGGTCATAAATCAATCAATAAATAAATCAGCATTACATAAAATGTATTTTAAAGTATATTAAAATTTTGTGACTTATTGCAAAAATATAAAATAGTAATGTATCCAAACTTTTGACCTATAATTTTTTTATGTTTTTTTTATGTTACATTTGAGCCCCTGCCCCTGAGGAACTCTCTTCACGTCCCTGTTCAGGTGCCACGGAACACGCGCTATTTTAAAAATAAAAGAGTAATAAAATATAAGGTAAGGTAGTAAATAAGTTTAGAATAGCGCTGTCTGTTTGCTTATGTGCATCAATCCGAGTGTAAACAGTGAGAGATGTTGAGGCAGGTGAAAAGCGTTTGGTGAATATTGACTATTGTGCGTCCTGTTCCCGAGCCCCGCCTTCATGTAATGATTGACAGCTAGGGGGTGTGCTCGGCTCGGAATGCATTTTCAAATCCACAATGACTTAGACTATATGAAACTATATGAAAATGCAATTGAAACATCATATATGTAAGTGTCAATGCATTTAAGAAAAATAAAAGACATTTACATCACCATTTTGCTACTCTTTTGCTGCACCTTTGGCTCAGAATGCATTTTGAAACTTTCATTGCATTTTGCTACAATTATCACATGGTATCAAAATGAAAATGCAATCCCAAGTGTCCTACCTCTAAGTCTAAATGCATTTATAGGAAAAACAGCATTTAAATGATAATTTTGCTACAGTTTTTGCTTGGACATGTTAAACATATCTAATCAATTTGGGTAATACATTTTCATTTTCATTTTGCAACTTATAAAGCTTTAAAATATGTTTTTAATTTGCATATTAAAACTAGTGTTGAAAATTGCAAATTTAAATGATATAATTAAATTTTCATTTTCATTTTGCACTAAATGTTGCACATATGAATGGGAAAATGTAAATTTAAACACAGAAATACATTGCCATTTTACATATTGCATTGCCATTTTGCATATTACATTTCAAATTGAATTTAGCAACACATATGCTACCATAGCTTATAGTTATAAAACTAAATTATTAATGCACACAGAGCTGGGGGTAACACTTTATTTTAAGGTGTACTTACTATTATAATAAATTATGCATAATTGCATGTTAGTAACCCTAAATCAAACCCTAATCCTAACCCTAACCATATAGTAAGTATGTAGTTAATTGATATTACTCAGTACTTAAATGTATAATTACACTGTAACAGGGACATCTTAAAATAAAGTGTATCCCTGGGTAGTTACTGATTACATGTAATCTGGATTGCATAATCAGATTCCAAAAAAATTAAGTACTTGTAATTTTATTAAATATTAAACAACATTTTTTATGGATTACTTGATTGCATATTATTTAAACAATAGCAATAAATTATTTAATTATTCATTTCCCTAATTCCTCTTTTTCATCTTTTAATTTTTCCATTATAAAATAGCCTACTGCTCATACACACTCAGAAAGTCTTCCAGTTTTGTGGACAAACACACAGAGATAATTATCATTCATTAGGTGGCAACACATTAAAATGCACAAATTCATGAATCCACAAATTCACAAACTTTTTTGTCATCAAATTCTTTCACCTAATATATTTACTTGAAGTACACCTGAGATTCTAACTTAAATATATTAAGGATCACCTTTGCATGTTCATTGGTTCTCTGACATTGGTTATGGTCACATGACATGCAGGTAAACAAATATAACAATATTTCATTTTCTAAGTAAGTTTTTTATTTTGATTGATTTTAAAATTATTTATTTTAATGTAAAAAATTTTAATTAATTATTAGCTTTTCATTAAACTCATGAACCCCCCTGCAGGCTCCTTCACAAACCCCAGTTTGGGAAACCTTGATGTAATATAATGTTTAATGCACTTCATGTTGTTAACAACAACAAAATGGAATATATTTTCTTGCTCTTTGTATTTTCATGCTAATATGGTATGAGATTATCCTATTTAAATCAATGAGATAAACAAGTTATTTCAATAGTAATCTAAAAGTAGTCTTTTTAGTCTTAGTTTACTTAAAATGTGTAATATAATGGATTACGTTACTAATTTTTGTGATGTAATTTTGAATCAGTTAACAGATTACAATTTGTAAGTAATCAACCCAGCTCTGATTACACGCAACTACCACTAAACCTAATATTTAATATTTAATTTTATATTTAGGTAGGGGATAATGCATGGCTAGCTGTGCATTAAACAATTTTAATGCACGATGTGGAGGCCAAGAAACACTCAACGCGAAGCGGAGTGCATTAAAAACGTTTATTGCACAGCTAGCCATGCATTATCCCGATTATACCATGGTCATTTGCCGGGATTTAAAAGTTAAAGCTGTTAATGATGTTTCGCAGTGCAATATTTGACCGGAATGGTAAAAATGACTGAATTATTTTCGTCAGCTATGGCTCGTTAGCTCTAGCATTCTGCCCACTTCAAATCAGACGCAGAGATGAAATAGTGCGGTAAGATCACATTTATTTGAATGAATTATGGCATTTATCTGAATTAATTATTTATCGAGCGTGCGAGCAAGAGAGAGAGAGAGAGAGAGAGAGAGAGAGAGATAGTTGTGTCAGTCTACCTGCATCTGCGTGTCTTTCTAAACAAGCTGTACTTCAAAAACAGCTATTTTTTTCACCTCGTTGCTGAGGAATATAATGTAGCAATCTAGTATCTAGGCCATTTTATTAATAAAAGTCATGGGGCAGCATTGACAACATGTTTGTGTGTGTGCGCAGCGCAATCTGCGAATAAGATCTCTGACCTCTCTCGCTCTCTCTCTCTCTCTGTGTGTGTCTGTTTGTGTGCGAGTGATGTGTGTGGGTTTGTGTGTATCAATTAAAGCAGCGCATTAATATGGAACGGTGATTAAACTGACTTGGAACTACCTGTGCATTAAACAGTTTTACTGCATACCTGCCAGCCAATCAGAATCCAGTATTCAGACAGACCATGGTACAATTAATATTATTCAATACTCAATTTTATAGTTACACTATAACAAGGACAATTTAAAATAAAAGAGTTACACATTATTTTACACTGTCCTTGTTACAGTGCAACTGTACATTTAAATACTGAGTAATACTAATTAACAACATGTAGGGTTAAGAATAGGGCTTGGTTTAGAGTTATTGCATGTAATTGTGCATAACGTGTGTAACAAGGGCACTGTAAATTAAAGTGCTACCAAGTAAAGTAGAACCAAGATTTTAATTTCACTGTGTTTTTAAACTTTTGGATCCCTCTGCTTATCATGAGCCTTTTTATGTGTATTTATATGAAAAATGCAAAAAAGGAAGCACCTACCTTAGTGTAAACCCCCCAGGACAGTTCAGTCTCTGTTACCATGACAACGATCCCAAACATACCGAATATCAGGGCATAGTCACTAAGCCGCTTGCGCTTCTCAAAAAGTGCCCTCCTGTGGCCCAACTTGTAGCCAATATCTTTATTTTTTTTCTGTGGTGCGTTGCCACTCTCTCGGACCAGGCTCTCATTGGACGCCTTGCTGGGGTCCTCGCCACCGCCCTTAGAGACGACCACTTCCAGGCCGGAGCTGTGAAGAGTCTGGAGCGGCTGGGTCTCAGAGTCATGCTCTGCTAGGTTGCGTCGTGACGCCGCCAGGCTGCCCAGTGGTCTTACCACTCCTCCATTGTACTTGCAGCTGTTCATGGCTATCTGAGGGAGTGAGTGACTGCTCTCGGAGAGGGAGGGCTTGGATCCAGCATGGCTCAGCTTTGTTCGCTCAGCATGTGCCTGTCAGCAAAAATCAAATACAGACAAACAGGTGTCAGCAGCATATACACCGAAACCCAGCATTAATCTACTCTGTTGGCCCTGCTCCATGAGCAGAGTGACCCAAGGCACATTTCATCAGAAAACCTACTGTAGCATCTTCACGCCACAGTTTAGCAATGACTAAATCCTAATTGTACAGTAAACAATCAATTGATGAATAAATTTATACATATATTATTATATTAATCATCTACTTTTGTAATGAGCAAACTGAGAAGTCTGCTAAACAGTCATGAGGAAAAAATATAATATAATATAAATACAATATTTTACAGCAATGTTTTTCTACTGTCTCCACAGAAATAAAATACAGGCCCGGTTTCATAGACAGGGCTTAGTCTAAGCCAGGATTAGGCCATAGTTTAATTAGGACATTTAAGAATTTTTTATAAACATGCCTTAGAAAAAAGCATTACTGGTGTGCATCTTAAGACAAAACAATGGCACTGACATGTCTTAAGATCAGTCAGTGCAAGTTCCTTTCAGTTGAAACCGCTCATATTTACATTTTAGTCTAGGACTAGGCTCGAGCCTTGTCTGTGAAACTGAGGGGAAACAACTCATCTCCTCACCCAGTGACAACATGTAAAAAAATTTAGCTTTATGCGAATAATTGAATTCCTTTACATGCTTAAATTTCACTGAAAAATTATCACAATCTAAAATAATTGTGCAGATGATTAATCAATAATTGCAAAAGGCCAACTTCTTTTTTTATATAGAAGCAATATCAAGGCTGCACTGATATTAAAATTCTGACTAATACTTTTAAATATTTTAATATTATGACAAATAAATGATATATGGCTGATAGGCCAGTTAAAATTCTGTACTACTTCTCATAAATAAAATTTTAAAAAAGATCACTAAAAGATAATCTTGAAATGCAATACATGATTTTAGGCATTAAAACATCATAATTTACAGGAAGAAAAGTGATATTTTGGAATTGAGATTCGCTAAAGATCACAATACATTTTTAAAGATAAACCTCAAGTGAGTGTTAGATGATGGCAAAGGTAATCTAAATGTAAAAATAGAGGAAATGAGTATGTATAATTAAATATACATTATTGGTTGATACTGGTAATCAAAAACATTTTCAAAACTCATGTACTGAATATCAGTGACAGGTAATTATCACAGATATTAGGGGTTATAGAACATAGTATTGAAATCCTTTTATTGCATTGTTTTGGTCGTGCCTGCATTTTTCAGTAAAAGTGTAAAACAACAAAATCTACCTTTAGCAGAAGTTTTATTACAAATTACTGACTATATGACAAATGTTTGTTAGCTGTCAGTCACACCTCATATGTGACCCTGGACCACAAAACCAGTCTTAAGTCGCTGGGGTATATTTGTAGCAATAGCCAAAAATACATTGTATGGGTCAAAATTATCGATTTTTCTTTTATGCCAAAAATCATTAGGATATTAAGTAAAGATCATGTTCCATGAAGATATTTTATAAATTTCTTACCGTAAATATATCAAAACTTCATTTTTGATTAGCAATATGCATTGCTAAGAACTTCATTTGGTCAACTTTAAAGGCGATTTTCTCAATATTTTGATTTTTTTGCACCCTCAGATTCCAGATTTTCAAATAGTTGTATCTCAGACAAATCTTGTCCGATCCTAATAAACCATACATCAATGGAAAGCTTATTTATTCAGCTTTCAGATGATTTCACAAAATTGACACTTAAGACTGGTTTTGTGGTCCAGGGTCACATATTTGCATGGGGTAATCACAACCCAATCTATTTCAACAGAAGCTATTTATTGACACTAATTTTCTATTGGTTTAAATGGCTTTTGAGGAAATGCTGCAAATTCAAAACCCAATCCACACTAAAAACAGTGTGTATGTAATTCTTATCAAATAAACAGAATGTATAAGTATGCCCTTTGCACATACTTTGATTACATCCAATTTGACTGATAAAGAATGCAAAACGTAACATCACAGAAATACAGTTAGAGTGCCTAGACACAGTGGCTTTTGAGTTTAACAACTCAGTCTTACATACAACTAGCCATTTAATACCACTTCTTTCCTAAATGTTCTGAACTTTATACAACACCATATTCCAAACAGCCCATCAGCTAATGCAAGTTTGAGTGTGTCAAATTTTTTAATGTCAGTACTATTAATAGTAGGCTCTGAACACAGAAGAGGCCACTTTGAAATTGATGGTATTAAAATCACTGCAACCGCTGCAGCGTTGGTGACAGGAGAATATGCCAACAGAATCATCTACCTTTGTATGAAAGGTATAATGTAAAAACACATCACTAGCAGGCACGTCTTCAAAAAGGATACATTTTGTACCAGAGGATGAGGAGAGGGTACTTGCAGTGCATTATACAAATTCACACCATTCTCTGTGCTTAGATGTGTTACGCAACCTTTCAGTGTTTCCTTCTAAAGCAACTAGGACTGACCTGAAGGTCACATTCAAAAAAGTATTTATTGTTTAAAAAAAAAAAACTCCAGTGTACAAAATACAAATCTTGATGTAACATTTTGATTACAGGTTTATTCACTTCTGTATGTACTTTTCAAGACATCTCCATATCTTGATATTTGCATATTTAAGCGGGTGTTTACACAACACCATTTTCAATTAATAACAGAAAACTTTTTATGCGTTTTGGCCGTTCCTTTACAGAACAATGGCATTTTGGGGGTATAAAAAAGCAAATCTTTGAAAACGGGTTTCAAAGCGCAAGTTTTTGAAAATAATACCATTATCACCTCCGTGTAAACTACAAGAACGGAAATTTGTAAAAACAGTGACGGCATGCAGATTACGTGTTTAGTCTATAGGCATATGTGTGGGGTGCAAGTCAGTGTTACCAACTGCTTTCAATTGAAAGTAGCTAAAACTGGTATCTAAGGGTGAATCCCATTTCTCTGTCTTACCCCTTCCCCTTAGCCCTTCCCCTTAGTTTTGCGCGTTCACGTGAGAGTAAGGCCTATCCCAATTCTCGTTTTGATCGAGGGGTAGGGCTAAGGGGAAGTGGTAGATGCCCCTTAAAACCAAGCATTTTCGCGAGCTTACTTGAAACCAAGGGATACCCAGAACACACTGCGCAACCGGCAACAATGACGGCCAGATCTTCAAGTATTCAAGTATTTTCGGCTTAAATAATTTATTTAAAAATTACGACAGTCTTGTTTTGTGCTCTAGACAGTCCTGTACATATATATTTGCAACCATGTTCTTAATTGAAATGTTTTAAAAATCGCTAGTTTGCTACGCTAACGTTACATTGCTGAGTTGCACAACAGTCCCGCAGACTAGCCTTGAATGGACTCCATGCATGTCTACAGTTTTAACAAGTTTGTAAAACGATCCAAAGTTTGTGATCAACACTTGTCGGGTCTGGTGACGTAGCAGCCAGCTAGCGACGGTGTATGATGACGTAACCGTAACCAAGTGGTGTCTCATTTCATAGGGGTATGTGTTCACCCCTAGCGCTTACCACTCGGTTTCGAGGGACAAGGGCTAGGGGTAAGACGAAGGGGTAGGGGAAGGGGAAGGGGTAAGACAGAGAAATGGGATTCACCCTAAATGTTACTAGATGACATGATAATGGCAAATTCACTGATCTATGTAAAGATGAATATAGATCTGTGGGCAAGATGAGAACTTAGATAAGGTTTGTCCAAGAAGTTGCTATATTTCTCCCTAAACTTTTGAAAAAAGTCTCAAAAGGGGTGGGGAAGTCACTAAATCTAGCTACAAAATTGCTAAATTGGCAACACTGGTGCAGGTGTGTAGTGTTTCTCTACAAAGTGACAGCACCACCTACTTGCCTGGCATGCATTATACAGCATTATTGTTTAGTCGTTTTCACAGACCCATGTGAACGGGGATCATTTTGACAACATTGTCGTCTGCATGAGAAATTTTCCAAAAACGCATTGTTTTTAGAACAATGTTGTCATTTAAACGCATCCTTAATCTAAAAAAAATAAAAAAATAAAAACTTAATTTTTGATTGCTGCTGAGGTGAAATGTTTTCTCATACCCCATGTAACACATAACCTGTTATCACACTGGCATTTCGACCATTAGGTATCAGTAGAGAATGAAAAGTAATAATTCCATTTTCACCAGGCTCATTTTATGCAATCGCCTGTGGGGTCAGCTGAGATAAAACTACACATTTCCTGATATGATTCTGTGATGCTGGACATTATTATATCACACAAAGAAACAAAACATGGAGAATGTGGCCACTGGCCAAAGACACTGAACTCCTGTGTGATTATTTTCTGTACAATGGGCTGTTGTGCCTGAATGTCCTTCATGAAACCTTTAGAGCAAACTGATCCCATTTAAATGGACCTTTTAGTCTGGGAGGAAATGAGGTGGCTTGGAAGATAAAGGAAGACTTTAATAGAAGATGGGACCTTTAAAGGGTTAAAGATAGCCCTTTCCTCTTCTTCCTTCTTATAAATGTCTTCCTGAAACAGTCTTTTCTGGCTTTTTGAACAACAGCATTAAACCCTGAGGTGGTATGACCCTTAATAAACAGGAGAACCTCTTTGAGCAATGCTGCAGCTCTAATATATCAAAGACACATGCTATAATGAGATTATTCATTAAAGTTTTCTTCTGATATCTCACTCTCTCTTTTTTATATACACTAAAGATGTCACAAATAATGCAGAGAACTGCACAACTATTTTCTACTGACAAAGAGACGCCATGGCAGTAATACAGGTTTCGACATTGGTGCTTAATCATACCAAACACTGCTTCTAGACTTCAGTTAGATATCAGTAACATTGTGTTAATATGGAGATATGGCTGATATGACACTAAACTGCTGATTGTTTTCTTTCAAGTCTTTAATTTTTCATCATATAATCTATTAATTAATTATATTAGAGAGGTTTATCAGACGTTTCGCATGACATTACTTCAACACCAGAGCAAGGATCACTGAGCAAGCAAAGAGAGGCCAGTCAAAAGGAAACTCTAAACACTGACAAGACGACAAGAAGGAAGAATGAAAAAGTATTTACAAGTAAAGCGCAGAAGTATATATTGTTAAGCCTTTCAGAGCACAATGTCTGCGCTTGTGGAACTGTGGATCGCACAGGCCACAATAGCAAACTACTATTAAGTTTCAGTTTGTGTCACAGGATATTGTAACTGATCGGTCCCTCTCATCCAAAATAGTTTTTGTTTAAGCCATTAGCCAGAACAGAGTGGTTGAACAAAATGTTACAAAATGCATTGGTAAGGATGTCAGCCTACAAAAGCTTTTAAAAAGCACCACAGGGCAGCGGTCAAAATGTTATGCATGTTGATTCAAAGTTACGTATGAGGAAAACAATGTCTTTTATATGCACGTAACTTAACAAGCACACAAAACGTATTATTAAATGTCTGATTGAAAAAAAAGAACTATACATGATGTCTTCCCACTTTTTTTTCTATTGGGAAAACTGCGTGTCTGCAAAGTACAGCTGGACACATCTTGAGTGGAGCAATCATGATCTAAAGATCAAAGCTTCATTTAATGATACAATTAAATGAAATGGAGCATAAATAAATGGACGTGTGGGACAGATATTGAAGGTTATTTGTTGCAGTTCCTCAGATGAAAAGTAATGGATAGTATATGTATTCCAGAAGTCCTATTGTTTGCGTTACCAGAGCAACGTCTTCCATTAACAAAGCTTGTACACAATAGAGCACAGTATTCAGAAGTACTAAAGGTCTCTGACTCCACCCTGCCCAACTGATAAGACTCTCTGTCTAAATGAATTTCCTTTGACTGTATACTCTCATTAGTATCCTTCCTTTCAACTATCTAGCATCAGATATCAAGAGGTTTTTTTTCTTTGAAAAGGTCAGTTTATTTTTCTTCCTTTGTTAGCTTTTTTCCTGCTGTACCGGTGCTGCACTTGGGTTAAATCTAACCTTCAAACTCTGGAAACAGTCCAAAATACAGTGTGTTTGGGATGATTAGTGAACCATAAAACATTTTAGTGAAAGGTGCAGTGTGTAACTTGTTGAGGAAACTCATTTGACTTTTATTTTCATGTACTTTTCTGTGTTATTTTTATATTTTACAAATCCATTTAGTGACACTAGTGCACAAATTACACTCTTTAAGGTCAATTCTTTCTCTTAGAAAGAAGAGAATCTAAACAAGGAAAGGTGATTTGCATTAGAGATATCTGTGATACGGTGTGTTTTTCTGAAAGGACATTGTTTCTTGATAAAGAACAATGATAAAGACTACTGCAGGAAATGGATTTGTGCTGATTTTGATCTTATCCACATTTTAATCTGCACATTATTTGTCTATATATTCTATACGTATCAAGCCTTACTCTATTGGGACTTGGCTACTACCACCCAAGGAGATAAGCCACTGTGATCGACCTAATAAAAGGTATTTCAGGACCTGAGAGAGAGCAAGAGAATAGAGACATGAATGGAGCCTCGGTGAGTGGCATCAGATAACAGGGTCAGAAAAATAAATGGAGCCCTGGGAGCTGTTCGAGTCTTTTGAATGATCTGCAGATGAAGGCACTGGCGCAACAAATAATGAGGGCATCGTTTGGGTACACTTTAAAAGTGGCACAGAGTCATGCAACACAGTTATATGCAGTACACTGAAAAATATATTTTTTTAAAGTTAAAGATTACTGGAGTACCTTTTTAGCCTATAAGAAAATTCTACAAGTCTTTCTACTTCAAAATTCCATGTTAATTTTAATGTGTTACTTACTGTGTTTTTAATTAACTTTGAAATTGAATAGCAATTTCTGAATGAAAATTGTATCTACACCACATTTGTTTCAGCGTAGTTTCACTTTGTTTTAATTGTGTACATGTAAGAAGAGATTCAAGTGTGTCAAATGCAAAAATGAAGTACCTGAGTATGATATCATAACTTAGTTACGAGCGAAACTGGATCTCATTTTAGACTGTGTTCTGTCCTGTGACAGACAGGGTGCTCAGAGGAAAGGAAAAGTGAAAATTGATATCAAAATTCAAATCAAAAACCTTTGAGCCTTTTTCTACACTTTCAGTACTGGATTACTACTGCATCTCTTTGCCTTTGTATGGCTGTAAGAATTAGTTGAAATGGATTTTTAAGAATTTAATTTAAGACTTATAGCCTACTAAATTGTTGAATTTTCAACCAGCAATAATGATGCCCAACCTTCCATAGTTGCATTTTTTCTTTCACTTGAATTGTCATGTTGAACTATTTAAATACACATTTGGGCAATGCAACAAGACCTTTCATAAGAAGACAAATACCAAGTTTCCATATGCCCTACGTTGTCAAATTAAATGTCTATGTGTTTGTGTGTCTGTGTGCGTGTGAGAGAAAAAGAGAGAGAGAGTGAGAAAGAGTGAGATGTGAAAAGCACAGTGGGTTTTTATGTCCGCGTGAGTGTATGCATGAGATGCAGTGTGCTTGATGTCATCGTGTTGATAGGCTGCTTTCTAATACATGTTTTAGCAAATCAAATTAGCTTAACATGACGATCAGCTATTAATTTCACAGAACAACAACATACGACAGGCGTGGCCGCATATAACGCAGCGTATATTCTATATGAGTGGCATATTGAAAGCTGTGCTGGTGGCCATACATAAATAACCCACCTTGTGTTTGCCTACGCGATTTTTCCTGTCCTCCCTGTCGTGGGGCTCTGGCCACAGTTGACTGCTGGAGCCGTACGGGGGGCTGCTGTTTTCACTACTCGACACCGACGAGTTCCTCTCTAGCCCTCGCTCGCATCGATACGGCTGACAGAGTGCGGTTTTCCCCTCCTGGTATCTGCTGCTGCTGCCGCCGCCGCTGCTGCTGTCTCTGTCACTCTGCTGATGCTGATGCTGATGCTGCAACAGCGGCGCCTGCTTGTTTCTGCACACTTGCCCCGATCCGCCGATGCAGTAGTTGATGGGCAAGCTGCTGCCCAACAGTAACTGAGCCTGAGGCTCAATTAATTGCCTCTCCTCCTCGGCTTCCTCGCGAGCAGTTATCTGTCCTTGACCAGAGTTTGGCAAGAGTGGCTCAAAGGAGGGGTCCCTTTGTTGATTATAACAGGGTTGCTGCAGCAACTGGTTTTGGTCTCGACGCCCCCCCTCCCCGACGCGACGCTGTACGATGTCTTGTTTGTAATTAGCACTCTTTTGGCGCGTATCCCGCGTATCAGAAATGCGCGAAGGCTGAGGCGGCGGCGGCAGATCGGATGGGGAGGGCTGCGGGGAAACGGAAGATCTGTGCTGAGGAGAATGGCTGCTCTGCGAGAGCCCCTCCAAATGGCACTGAGAGGCAGATGAGGCCCCTGGACACGGATGCGGCTGATGGTCACCGTGGCCGCTCAAAGGCAGGCACTCGCCGTTCCTGGCGCCGCGGTCCGGACAGGACTGTGCATGTCGGCTGTGAAGTGAGGAGGTGGATCTCTCCTTTATCGATGGCGGTGGGGGCGGCAGACTAAAGAGCGGGGCGACTGGACGAGATGCTTCCTTTTGACTGTCACGAGCGGCCGCGTCGTTGCTGTGCTGCTGCTGGTGGACAGCTCCCGCGTGCCGATGCCGCATCCCCTCAATATCCGCGTCTTGTTGTGGTCGCTCCTTTGCCTTGTAAAGCACCGCCACCCATTCATTGCGATGTGCCCCAAAAGAACCGAGCTGCCTCGTCTCATTGGTGGGCTCGAGCGAGACCTGCCTCGTGACGTCATCACCGAGATGAACACCGCCCTCGTGTGAAAACCGCTTTATGTTTACAGTTGATAAGATTAAACCTGAGATGCGAATTGGGTATTAGCAAGGTCATGCACGCGGCGAGAGATGGATGTCTTGGCGGGATTGACTTTTTCATGCCTGTGCCACTGAATGACGATATTAAAAAGAACGAGCATCAAACACTTCAGGGGGACAGGTGCATGCACCTCTTTGATAAATTGCTTTATGTTGTTATTATTATGGCGTAATGTAGCTTATACGTCCAAATCTGCGCGTACATACAAGTGTTGAGTGGAACACAATATAAGCGATATATATCACACGAGCATATTCAGTCTGATATCGCATTTATAGATAAGTGTTCGAATTATCACGTTTTAAAGGACAAGGATTAAAACAATGAGTGAATCATTCAGACATCATCTGTGAATCGGTTTGACCAAAATTTGCTCACAAAGATCATTAGCAAGAGGGTATTAGCCAACAAAAATATCCATTTAGGCCTAATTGAATAATAGTATAGCCTATTCATTATACAGAAATATGTATATTTTTCATTACTTGTAAGATTTTATTCATTTACCTGATGTTTCACTATCCCTGATATTTCCAGGTTTTCCATGACTACAGGAATTTATAACTCATAATTCTAAAACAAAGATTCTACTCCAAAAGACAACACTACTCCGCACCGCTCATTCTAGAATGCCATGAAAACAGAAAGGAGGACTGATACAGTGCTGTTATTCCAAATCAATAAACTTTGCGACCGGAACTGACTGTTGTATAATGTGGAATAAATCACACTTGAAAAACACAAGGACGACTAATGAAGAATAGATCTTCCATTTAAACACAAGGTGCTCCGTCCTTGACTGACACACACTTATCAGAAACACTTCAGTGGTTCATTCTAGAATACATTTATTGTGCTGTCCTCAAGTAGATAGTTTTGCATAAAAACATAAGATAATGCATATTCCAATACCAAAAGAGTTGGACACTGGAAAAATTATGAAGAAGTTTTTATCTGATTCACTGCTGTCATAACCCACAGAAACATTTTCACTCAGAATAATTTATGCGCGTGCGATTGTTCAATATCTCAACAAGTGCAGACAAACAGTTCTCAAAATAAAGAAAAACATTTTTAATTTTGTATTTTTGAATAAATTCTCCACCTACGCACACTCCAGCTTGTGCAATAAGAGGTCTCGGTATAATTTTCAATCTGCAATCACAGAATGCCAATTCATCATTCAGTTTCTGTGTGATAAAAGTCTACATTTTACATGTTAGAGATGAAAGCATTTGTGAACGCACAGATATAAATAACTTTCCTCATTAATATCAATGATAGTTTACTGAGGACATCCTATTATGCTGGATGATAATGAGAATGGAGATGAGTGTTGGAAAGAATGAGGATAAAGATGCTCTCTTTGGTCCTGAATTAACCACAATCATGAGAGCTGTGGATCAGGTATTGCTTGCATTGTGAGGACTAAACTGCCACAAGGATAGTGAAACCTGAAATCACCTACGATCCTGAGACTAACTGTCAGCACATAAAAAAAAAAACAGCTTAATTAAACAATATAAGAAATAACTTTAAGTAAAATTCTATAAATACAGAAAGATTTGTGTGGCATTTAGGTTAATGGAACAGAATTTGCAGTACAAAAGAAAACAGATGTCATAAAAAGCCCCAACAGTACAAAAAAAAAAAGTGGTTTAACATGGCTGTTATTTCAGATAGACATGCCTTTAAAAAAATCCAGGCCAAATTACTTATTTTATCAACCTAATTATTATAATTGTGGCCAAATAAACTGATGGCTGAGTGTTCGATAACAGAGCATTTTCAGAAAATCATTTCTGGCATCATTTGACCATCTAATTAAAATGAAAATTCTTTTTTCACAAGCAAACGTCAAAGTCTGCAAAGTCAAATTATTAATAGAATACTGCAACTAAATATCAATATTGATGATATCACCAAACTATAAAATAGGAAATTGAATATTTCAACTGTTATTATTACTATGTTGCTACATAATATACCCTAATATTTATAATATTTGAAGATTTTGAGTAAAAACAAAATTTTCAAATCCCATTATTTCATATTGGTCGAGGTTTAGTCACAGAGTATATGATGGCATATGCACAGTAAATGTCAAGGCATTTTGCAATCCTGTCTATAATTTTTGATAGATTCACACACCGTTATTGTATAACATGCAGTGTTATACACACTGTTATCAAAATTATCAGTAAAAAACAGCTGTGAAGTTTTGTATTGTATTTTTCTCAAATATGGATAGAGAAGAATTTATCAGCGAGGGTCGATTTACTGTAGTGCATCCCAAAATGAAGTACGACGGCCTGCTTGCATGAAAACATAAACTGAATCTCTCTCTCTCTCTCACACACACACATATGTAAAGCTTCAAATGCCTCTAATTTGAATAAGAATCAGGCAGACATTGCTGTCAGAGTTTGCAATGGACGGTATGCACAATTCAATATGCAGCATACAGTCCCTCGTGTCTGATTGACAGAGAGACATTACCACTGAAACACGCATCACAGGGCAATACAATCTATGGAATGGAATGAGAATGATACAACAAATCAGCTCTTTCACATACAAGGATATTTTAAGGGGAAATGAAGGAGCTGAACCAAGCTGACAGAAGTCGTGATCCACAAAGATTATTTTAAATGCCTAGTGGGAGAGCACGAGGACCAGACTTAATACGCCAGACATGTTTGCTTTTCAAAACAGAAATGACATTCAATTTGCTCAAGCACATATTAAAATTGTATATTTTATGCCAGTATACAAAAAAGCAAGAAATTTTAAAGTTTGTTTAAACTTTGTTAAAAACAGACAGCCTTGATATAGTATTTGCATTGTAGCTTAATCATGTAAGACCCTTTCAGTTCTATCACTCACACTGGTTAAGAAATGTATTTTTTATGTTATTCATTTACAAATTCATTTTGCTTTTTGCTGCTTTATTAATGTTGCAGTTGTCAAGAACGATGAGGAGAGAATATTGTCATACTGATCAGCTTGCTATGTTAAATAGACTTAGTTATTAATGCCACTATTGTTTCAAAACAAAATAAGGCTATAACTTAAAAGGAGATAAAAACACAAATTAAAAAAGAAATAAAGTATAAGGGGGGGAAACCCCCTCACCAAATGTAATTATAAAACAAACATGTAGTACTAAAAGGCACTTGGATGTATGGAGGGGTGGAGGGTGTCACATATTTTTCATCTTCCCTGACAAAGGTTGTCTGTATAAATGAAAGGGCAACATTAAGATAGGTCAGAATAAATCATCACAAAGATATGCTTCAAAGGCCTTGAGAAACCTTCTTTCATCACCTCTGGTCTGCCATTTTAAGGCTAATACTAACAGAGGGAACCACATGAAATACCAAATGTGAGGCGGTGAGCTGTGGCATTAAAACTTAAATGTCCAGTAAGTTAAAGAATCTCCACTTTCTTACCTTACACTTCACACATCTTCATTCAGATCCGTTTGAACGCTCTTGACAATGACATCAGCACAATAAATAAGATCATATAAAATATGTACATATATAAACCGAATCAAAATAATAAGCGGATGCAGTTTTCCCGAATAAAAAAGGTAGTCCACACCGACACAATTCCTCGTTGTCCTGTGTGGAGAGATTCTCGGTCTAGTGACGGGCATGCCCTCCAGCGCGTGAATATGCATGCCACCGATGGCGCGAGCGCTCTCCGTGTCTCCCCTTCACTTTCATCTCCAGAAATTGAACGTTTGCCTCTTGAAAGGTACCGTTTCTCAAAACGGAGAACAATAGAAAACACTTCCCCCGCAGTTAATTAGGCTATACACGTCGTGACTAATTGAGGAAAAAAACTAAAATCCACGCGAACGTGTGTTTCACGTGCAGCAACTAGATTATTGGTCGCGAGATCCACACTGGACCGTCACGCCGTAGTATTGATCGAGGATCGTGAGAGGAGGGTTATATGACCTTGTGACGTGTTGTAAATTGATGGGGGGATCCCTGTTCTATTTTTAGATCTTGGTTGTTGAGAGACTAGCGGGGGTGGATGAATAGGGTGGGGGCTCGGGGGTTCCCGCGCACGCACGAACCGCAGCAAAACTGATCATAGAATGATGCTCATGCAGCTTTCGGAATAAAATGATTCTACATATGGACGCACCATTGATGGAGACACCATTTTGCTGTTCTCTGATAAGGACTATTGTTGCCTTTACATCCTCATGGTTTTTATAAATGCATGGAGCTAATTATATAACAAATACATTTTTGTAGCACGTGCATAAACACGTTTCAGCATGTTTGATTGCTTTTTAACAAAGCAATGATGTTTGCAGTCAATCCTGGATTATCATGTTGTTATTTTTATTGTGCATAAAATGCTTATTATGTTTTAATTCCTGTCACATTTTTGAGTATCATTAGGAGTCATTATAATGTGAATCACTGCTGATACATCACATCCTTTGTAGATTTATACACATTGCTGCTGCTGGAGTCTGTATTGTGTGTACTGGCGCACATGTGCAGTACTGGAGTGTGTGTTGTATGTCTCAGAATGACGGACATTTTGCATTTATTTGCAGCCTGACAGTATATTTTATCTGGAAGGCTACTTTAGTATGGAGCGTCAGCTCAATGGCATGTGAACTGTTTTACTGGAAATTGTCAAGTACAGGCCCAGTCATCACAATATTTTGTCTGCAGCATATTTATCAACAATTTCTGCTAATTTCAATGAAATTTGTAGGTTTAGAATGCATTTCAGCCCAATATTACACAACACAACTGTAGCCTATACAGTTGTGCAAGGTGCATCAGAGTTGAGAGTAAAGCATGACTCTTTTTTCAATTATCTTTAAGAGGATTAGGAACGTTTGTGCATGAGGTTTGCCCAGGGGCCATTATTTGACATACGAGCAGCCTGTCACTTAAAACAGAATTTAATGGGATTCAATTGTTTGTGTTAATCAACCTCAAAGTGACTTTCTTACCAAAGAGGGTGCAAATATTTTGAAGGGGAAACAGCAGGGTGTCACAGTCTGATGAGGCTGAGAATAAAACTGGAGTCAGCCGTTAACATGATTGCATCAGAAGATAGGAAGGAGTGAAAGAGAGTGAACTTAATGTTCTGATTTTTTATTGGATAACGATGCCATATCTGATTAAAACCCATCTGATTTCACCGTCCCACAAATGCAGTCTCCTTTCACTGAAGACATACCATGGTAAGGATACAGTGACTTATATGTATGTCTAGCCTTGATTATCTGCAATGCATAGTGAGACAGAGAAAGACCTTATGCCTGACTTTGACACAGAGTTGGGCAGGTTCTTTTCAGTGTCATGGTTGGTGTTCTTTTCTTGTTAGAATTATACCCTCATTCTCCTCACATAAAGCCTCAGCATCAGTAATACTCTCATTTTTGGAGTGAAATCTGCTTTCACACAAGATTATGTGAATGTACTCTGCAGGAATTTATGATGTCCTAATTAAGCCCTCTCCATGACTTTCACAGCTGCATACCTCACTGGAGTGAAAGCCATTCAAGAACATATCTGATATGATATCATTCAATGTATTTTCATGAACTATTGACCGACATCCTGATTTACTATTGTAGACTTTCCAGATATAGTTACCAAGATCAAGTTAAAAGGATTGTTCAACAAACAATGAAAGTTCAGTCATAATTTACTCGCCCTCATGTTATTCTCAAGCTTTAGGACTTTCTTTCTTCTGTGAAACACAAAAAATAATATTTTGAACTGTTTTTCATTGTCCACACAATTAAAGTCAATGAGGTCCAAAACAACATTTTGGAAGTCATTGTACCTGCATTACACAAACTAAAACACTGACTATTTTCAGAGGAAAGAGCAACGTTGAATAAAGGATGACAAAATGATAATTTCCAGGTGAACTATTCTTTTAAAATAAAGCATTTGAAGGGTAAATACATGTAAAACCTGTAAATTGTAAAAAATAAAAATGGATTATTGCAATTCCAGGGCCCATAATAGTCATTGAAATGCAATAAAATGTAAAAATCAAGGCAAATTTTAACAGTAAATGTAGATTTATTTGGTTGGTTCTGCATGGAAGCTCTGAAAACCAGATCATCAATGAGTCACATTCAAATTTCAAGCTTTTTTTGGTCATTTTGAAGACTTTTCACTTCCAATATACATATATATTGTATAAACAATATATGGGGGATAAACATATGTATATGTTTATACATATATATTGTATAAACCTCTCAATTCCATGGATTAACACCTGATGTACAAATAGAAATCCTCCCCAGCAATCTCTTTACGAATACTTATTCAGTAATCATGAACAAATAGCTGTGTTAAATTCATTGGTCTAATACTAACTGTACAAAGATTTTCTTGAAAAGAATGCTATGATAAAAGCCAGCTGCATTTAGGTTTATTTGTATTTTATTTGACAGAAAAACGTGTATCCCTGGCAGCAGTTCAAAGAGTCATAGGTTATAGCTGATGAAATAATATTCAGCACTGTACCGCATAGCTTACTGCACTAATCTATAACATATGCATGCAAGACAGGATCCAATTAATATTAATGAATTGTGTTCTCTTGATTGCTGAGAGGGACCACACGTGGTGATCAAGTCTCAGTAGTGAAGCAGAGCCTATTAAGAGATCTCCTGTGAGGACATCCCTCACAGTGTGTGCACTATATAATTGCAAGTAGTACTTGTCAGGATGTCAGGCAGTGAGCCAGTTTGAGTATACAATCAAAATCTTTGTTGAATTCAGTGAGCTGCATTTTCTGCATTAAATAGCAACAATCTAAACCGGGCTCAGTACAGTTAATCTAAGCATACTGCGTGCTCACCGAGCAGCTACTGAGGGAATACATGTATGAAACAGGGATCTCTGTTCCTCTGGTGTTTAACACGGTCACTTGTTAGGCATGAACGTTGCAGCGGCCTGTAATGGCGCTGCAGCTCAGCACCACTGCAGTACACCTCCACTGCAGCCTTAATTATGCATGGCAGCTGTAGTGAGAACACCCACTCACTCACAGGGGAAGTGCAGGGGCAGGAAAGCAGATAAGAGGAGTGCAGAGTGGGAGTGGGTGAAGTCTGTTTGCGCTGCCGATGGGATGTAAGACTTGAAAAAACAGACACTGTATATGCTGATAAGCTCTTTCAAATACGGTAATCAGGTTTTCACAAGATGTCTTCTTTCTTTAATAAATGAGGCTAAATAGGTATCCATACTAATATGAGAACAGTAGAACCAGTGCCACCAAAAGGAGACAAACTAACAATAATCACAATATTACTATTGTATTTCATAAATAAGAGCAGTTACTAATTTGTCTCATGGAAATTGATTTTGAGTTTGAGATGGGATGCTTGTAATTTTACTTTAATGGTAACATCTTTACGAATGTAAAAACATTAAAAAAAACTGTACAGACTGATTCTGCTTTGTATTGTACTTTCATTAAAATTCCACGGGTAAAACCATGCATGGCCACTACTATTGTTTAAAAAAAAAAGTTCTATAAAACTGCTTTTAACTATTTTTAGCATAAATAACTGCAAAAACTGCCATAGCTTATTAAAATTACTGTAAATACCATGACTCCCGTGACATATTTAATACAAAATACATGACTATATTAATACCATCATTCAACATGAATACCACATTTCGGCCAAAACAACATGGTTACAGTAGTGTGACTACAATAAATCAATAGTAGGCTAAATGTCAAATTCTAGTCGCAAATGTGACCATTTGCAATTTGGGCAATGCTGAAGGATTTTTAATTTAGCAATTTAGGGGTAAAAGGTCAAAAGTATTAAAATAGTTAGGCTATTAAAAATAGTACAAATGTAATCATATGAAAATATTATTTTTAAGTAAAAATATCAACCAACAATGAACAAGTAAAAAAGAGAGAGAGACAATTTGTGTAGGCCTACTGTAAAATGACATCTTAAATACGAATTGTAATGAACCCATTTCCGTTTTGGTCCTCATAAAGTGGCATTTGGGCCGCGGGGTATAATAAAAATGTTTGAGAAAGCTGGTTTTGCACAAAAAAACAAACAAACAAAAAAAAAAACTAATGTAAACATTCATTCAGGAATCGTCAGATTTAGCACCGCTTTGCCGCACTATGCAGTTTTGCCTGTCTTCTTCGGGGTCTGTTTTCACAAGCACTTTGAAACAGCGATGAAAACTTTTCGTTTTGCTTCTTTTTTGGTCCCGTCGCTTTTTGGCTTATTTGTAATCTTCTGTATTCTTTTCGTTGTTGAGAGTCCGGTGAGAATTTGCGAATACTTCATTCGCACCCTCTTGAACAGTTTCAAGTTTATCTTTCCCGCTCCCAGTTTCCGGTTTCCTACATATGGACTGACTTCGAATGACTGACAGCGCCTCAAAACCTTCTGATAGACTAAACAAAAGATATGTCACAGAGACTGGCGTGATGTCTTAATCATTTAGGTCATATCTTTCAGGGAACAGTATAATTTTTACCATAATATTACAAATCGTTTACAACACCATTACACTGTAGAGGATTTTTTTTTTCCCCCCCTTCAGACATTTTGCTAGCTAAATCATAATAGCCATAACCTTACCTGAAACAAAGTGTTCTGATGATAGCTAATCATACACTAATCATGGCCAAATTTACCTGATGATTTCAGAAAACTATAATTCACAGCATCTGCTATTAATTTATACAGATATATCCCTCTAAGATACATCATAAGTCCCTTATCTTCATTTGTCCTGGACTCTTAAATAAATGACAGAGGCCCAGAGGAGGAAGATGAAGACGTGCTATCAAGAGCAGCTGTGGCACAGCAGCTGGTCTAACAATGTGCATGTGGCCTGAATACACATCTACTCATCCAAGGTGCCAGAAGAAGGTCACTGCTTGTTTGTGTGCAAACGTGTTAGCATTGATTGATGAAACTATAGCATATTTGAGTGTTTGTGGCATTTTTAAACAGTGCCCATGGATTTAAGTTTCCTGTGCCTTATTTCAAGCAAATTACTTTTATTTAAATGTGTGAACTGAGTTAGTTCATTGTAAACAGTAAAACGTTATTTTAATGCATTTTTGTAAAGATTAATGTAGAAAGTGATTTTGAAGTTATGCTTTTAGTACTAGTGGTACCCCCTCTAGCGGTAGGTTTGTAAATGGCATGTTGAGCTACTACATTAGTTTGAAGACAAATCACACAAGCATAATTCATTTGTATTTCACAGTGATCAATTACAAATTTATTTTCTGTGTTAAAAATATAGTGCACCATTTACTAGAATTCTGAGAGATTATTTTTGTTGTCATTGATCAATACATTGATCATATGCCTGCAAGTTCACAAAAATTGTTTTTGACTCTTTTTATTCATTGCACAAAAGTCCCTGTCAGTGTCATCTGTCCTACTGAAATAATTCACCAGTCAAATATCGCCAGTCTATGATTTCTCTGTGTGTATAGTTATATATATATATAGCCTTCAGAAAATAACAGCAATGTTTTCATTAAATTACATGCATACATCCCCTACCAACAATAATAATGATGGTAACACTTTACAGTAATTCTAATTTGTACATTAACAATGAGAAATAATCTTTGTTAACATTAATAAAAATACTGTTCATTTTTAGTTCATGTTAACTCAGGTCTGTTAAATCATAGGCTATTAACAGTTACAGCTTTTTGATTATAATAGTGTATTAGTGAATGCTAAAATTAACATGAATTAAGATTAAAAAATGCTTTGGAAGTATTTTTATTTTTAGTTCGTGTTAGGTACCTAATGTTAACAAACGAAGCCATGTTACCATAATGGTAACTTAGATACAATGTTTAATGAAGCATAATTTAATGTACCACATGCAGCTTCAGAAGTACTTAAGGGCAGAGATCTGAGCTCTATATCCGTCCTTAGCAGTACTGAATTAGTTCACTCATGGTACATCCTGAAGTACAGCAGACGCCCGCTGGCCCCACATCACGGCGGGTCCTGGAGGACATGCTGAGATCCTGCACAGTGGTGGAGTGTTCCAGAAGCTCTGCTGGTGGGCTTGTGTGCTGACGGGGGGCTAGATGCTCTGTCGCGCTCTCAGGGGAGTCATGCTCCCTCCACTGCTTGTCCTCAGCAGTCAGGGTCCCTTTCTGGTGTGCAATGTGATCTCTGTCAAACCAGTTTTGTAGATTCCCTGAAAAAGAATAGATGGTGTATCAACATGAGATGTTTCAACACAGAGAATAAATTAAATAAAAGGTTAATGAACTGATAAATACATGAATGTCTGAAGAAGGCAAATCTACTGTGAGGGTTTGCAAAGTGAAGGTCTGAATCAGGCACGTTCCGTTTGAGTCGAGAGCTTCCACACGATGTGACCACCATCCGAATGAACTCACGACCACAAAGCTTCACTCGCACATCTTGACCCTCAGTCATGGAAGTCTCGAGAAGAATTAAAAAAGCTAAAGATGCAAACCACTTCATGTTCATGGTGTTTCTTGGGGTGATCCAATTGGAATGCACAATATTCAAGTGTGTTCAGGTACTTCAGGCTACTTACCAAGCCAATTTGGGGGTTTTTATACCCCCCCATCAGACCTTTGGCATGCATGGTTCTACAAGCATCTATCTGGCCTTGGGTGAAGAAAATCACGTTCTGATCTTCGAGGCCTTCAAGCTGGAACGTATTTCAGATAAAACATGTCAGCTGTGATGTATTGTATTGCCTCAAGGAAAGTTCAAGGAAAAATTTGATAGCTGGTCATATTTTTCGTGTTTTACTTCTAATATCTCTTTTATGAGTTTACAGAAATGCGTCAATGAAATGCTTTTAATATTATATGGGCAAGCTGCTTCCATATTAACCATACATACTACTAAATCTCAAATACATTTATTTAATGGTTATGATCATATTAATATGCACCTTATATCTGAAGATCAACATTTGTGAGATTTATTCCATCTAAACAGTTCCAGTTCTTTAGATAACAATGATTTGTGAATTTATTGTTGGATACTGATTGTATTTAATGTCTGTTTGTTAATGGAATGTATTAGTGGACACATTCATTCATTTGGATTGCCAGGGTAAATATTTTGTTTTTATTTTTAAGTGAAAAGCAAATGGTACAGAAGCCCCCTAGTGGAATGCTGTTGCTAGTGTTTTTCTCCTTATGTATTTTGATGATAATTATTATAATGAAGGTAGTTATTATCAGTGTTGGGGAGTAACTAGTTACATGTAACAGTGTTGCTTAATTTAATTACAAAATAAATATAACTGTAATCTGTAACAGTTACTGAGAAAAAAAGTGTGTAATTAAATTACAGTTACTTATAAAAATGTTAATGATTACGTTAAAGGAGGGTTCTGTATATTTTCACACACATACAGATTTGATTGATTTCTTTCCAAAATTGCATCGGCCGCTCTAAAATATGAGACATCAATGTTTAGGACACAGAATAGGACACATGTTTATTTGATATCTGTTAATGTATATGCTTTATTTTTTAAGATTAACTGTTTTTTCCCAAGGCATTGTTAGATGCTAGTGTCATAGCTATGCAAAGATTTGATTTCAAAAACAGTATCATAGCCAACTTATTAAACGATATCTTATGATTTTAAACCTGTATTAAACCTCAGAACAATCTCAAAATTAAAAGAGGTGCTAAAGTCAGATTTTGTGGTGGCTGTCCTATATAATGAAATTATTATAATCTTAATTCAAGTGAACAGTGTTGTTGAGTACTGTAAGGTTAACCCTGCCTGCTTTAAATGTTTCAAAATTATTAATAGTTTAGAATTTTAAAAATTAACACACTGTGGGCATCTTTCCTTATCTTCTTAATCTTAATATCTTCTCAGTATTACACATCAAGATCCTTAAAACGATTATGCACCTTCTTGAATGACCTTTAGCCATTCATTTTAATTTGATATGATGATTTATTTGTGTTCGCTGTTGGGGTGGGTTAAACAACAGAGGAGGAACATATAATAAATAACAAATAGATACATTAGTTATTCCAGTATTGTCTGAATTCACTATAGATGATCCCATAATTGACCGTTATGCAGTAATTCCCTGCTGTCAGTGGCAGAGGATGACCTTTGCTGTTCGACAAAGGCCACAAACATGCAGCTGTCAAGGGCTCTTGTCTTTACATTCCCTTAATTGAAGTTGAACATTTCACTCAAAACATTGGCATCACGGGTCCTCTTGATCCTTAAATCCTATTAGACATTAAGTCAGATCGCTTGACTTCTCACTGACGGTAGCTTACGTGCTCACTTAGCGCTTAGATTGTTTTTGGAGAAGACAAAAAAATGAAGATGTTCATGGGAAAACTCTGAAAACAATACAAACAAAGCCTTTTATGCCAAGCCAAAGGAAAGCAATCCCTCTGAGATTCACATTGTGCATGGGCCAAATACAGAAAATGTTACTGGTTTCATTAGCATGTAGTTTCATGGAGCCTACAGCTTTTTTATTAATGATTATATAGTGAATTATTTATGTAGCGACATACATACAGTGAACTAGTTCTCTTTTATGAGCCGAAACAATTTTCTTATTTTTTTATAAGTTTTCCAGTTTATGTAAATTGCAGGAATATGTTGTTATGTAACACAGCGCAAAAGGGACTTTGTTATCTAAAAGTTTGATGATATGACGATAATATTATGTATTAAAGGAAGGATATAGGATTATACTGCATGGGTTAAGAAGAAACAAGATTTCTGTTATCACATGGCTCTGGCTTACTGCAGATAGAGTCTTATAAACAACAGTCATTACAAATAATAAAACAATTGAGCTAATCACTCTTCAGACTTTCCAAAAACAGTCAAAATATGTGTTGTGCTAATCTGAAAGGGTGATAAAGTGCTTACTGAAGACTATGCAAATACAATATTCATTTTTATTATTTTTTTCTCAGTTTTCTCAGTCTTTGAAAGCCATGATATCCAAATGCACTTTGCCTAGAATAGAAACTATGTGAAAGCAACACTCCAAATACACCAAAGGTGTCTGAAGGCCACATAAGTCTCACTTGATCCTCGTAAATCCTTTTTGTTTTAATTGAGGAAGAAATATCTTCAAAATCTCAGGATTCATGTATGTATTTATCTGTACAGTGGCAATGATGGATCAAATCATTCTAATAGTTTGTGTTGATCTTGCAATTAATAGTTTGCAGTCTGTGATGTAAATCCTTTTTATTTGATTCCATTTTTTTGCCTGACAAATGAACAGATACTGCTGAAAATCACAAGCACAAGCTCACCAAAGATCCTCAGCGACATGCCATTTGTAAGCCATCTTAAAGCTAATGGCTTAATTTTCTTTAACCTGGCATTAACCCATCTTTTAAATCCTGATTTAAAGGCAGGCTGGGAACCTGAGCTCACTGTTCAAGGGCAGCGAGGCAGTCGGGGTGACAAGGACGTTGAGTGATGACACTGGCCAATGTGATGTCTATTGTCCTCATCAGAATCCTCAGCTGGGGGCTCGAAGCAGTTCTCTAATTTTCTTTGCAGTCTTTTCTTGAGGTTCAAACCCTGCTGGACTTTTGTGTTAGTGCACTCCTGGGCCTTCAACTTAGCATAATAGTCAGAAAATTTGTTAAACAGGATGGAGATTGGCATTCCATTCAGAATAATACCAAAAGATATGCACCCGAAGGCCACCACTCGACCGGAGTAAGAAATGGGCACCACATCTCCATATCCCACAGTAGAGATGCTCACCTGTAACAGCGTAAACAAGACTTTATTAAAACAATGTCTTAAACACAGCTATGAGAGCCAGAACACAGTAAAATAAAAGAGAGAATTATGTCTCCACGTCAGTTTATCAGCTTAGAATTTCGCATGCAAGTCAACTTAGTAAGACTTAGTAAGCCTCCAGGAAGTTCCAAACTAATCTAACTTTTCCAATCAGCATGGATGCCTCCAATTGAGTGGCATTACAAGGTATTATATAAGATTAAACACAGCTGCCAGAGGATAAGGACTAACAATTTAAAGAGGACAGGATACAATAGCCACAGCAGATGATGATAATGATAATGATAACAATAATAAAAAAAAACACTCACACGCAAGTGATGCAATTAATAAATGCACATAATGTTTTATTTGTACTTTTTTATATTTGCGCATTTAAAAAAATGGTTCAAGTATGTAAGTTTTGGATATGATTAAAACCAAATGTATGTGGACACCCCATTCAAAAGAAAAGGTTTTGCTATGAAGTACATCTGGTGATAGCTGTAAATTAAGATCACAGCTACACACAGCAAAGAGCTTCTGAACCCAGTAAAACTGTTTATTGAGTGTGGTACAGTGTTTATGTTAATACTATTGTAGTATTTATTAATATATTTTCAGTTTTAGTTATTTTGTTATGTGCTTTGGCCATTTTTATCACTTTTTACTTAATATTTCTACTTAATTTATTTTTTGTTTGTTGACAGCAACATTTTCATCTAATGTTTTGTTTTTCTTCTAATAGTTGTATTAAATGCAGTTTTAGTCAACAATAACAACAGTCTGGTGTGGAAGTCTGATCTGTACAAAGCCCAAACCTGATCACCATTGGTCCCCTGTGAGCCCACTCCATCGCCCCACATCAGTGTCTGACCTCTCTGAGTGGAAGCAAATCCCCACAGCCATGTTCTAACACTGAGCTGAAAATCTTCCCAGAATAGAGGAGGCTGATATAGCAGCAAAGTCCTAATAATAGCTATGGTTTTAAAAGTATATGCCCAGTTACCAAACATAGTTTGTAAGTTTGGCCATTTATATGAATATATCAGTTATACTGCAGTTGTGATGAAAGTTGAGACAATTTGAGACATACTCACCGCTGCCCACCACCAGGCATCTGGTATACTGCTAAACGGTGTTCCTACAACATCCTGCTCCACTGAGTGCATCAGGGCGGAGAAGGTGAAGATCCCCATGATAATGAACAGAAACAGGCAGCAGACCTGTTCGAAACACTGGCGAAGAGTGAAGCCAAATGCCCGCATGCCCGTCGAGTGCCTCGCCAGTTTCAAAATGCGAAAGATTCTCATGAGTTTGACAACTTTAAGCACTTTGCTAACTTTGCTAACCCTCGCCATCGTTTTCAGATCATCTTGGACATTGACATCTTCCTGGTCAGCAAAAGCCTCAAATACCAGCTGGATAAAGTAAGGCATGACAGCCACTAAGTCTACAAAATTAAGTGCACTCTTCAGAAAATGCTTGACGTCACAAGTTGTCAGCAAGCGAAGGAAGTACTCAAAGGTGAAGAAGAGAATTGAAGTGATCTCCACACACTCCATGTAGGTTCTTCCATACATTTTATAATCTTTCAGTTCGCTCACAGTGTTTAGAGTCATTGCTACAATGGAGATGAGCACAAAGAGGCTGGAGAACACAGCAAAGGCCTTAGCAGGCATCGAGGAGTATGGGTTCTCCATCAGGTCCCATAGAATTTTACGAATACCACCAAAAAACATTTTTTTGAAACCCTCCTCATCATGTTGGGGCTCGATTTCAGCCATAAGCTCCCTGTTCACTTTCAGCTGGTCTCTTATCTCGTCTAGTTTCTCCTCGTAGAGAATGCGACAACAGCGAGGAGCATCCCTCAAGTGCAGGCCCCAAAACTTCATCTCCTCCTCAAAATTGACAGGGCAAAGACTCTCCATTACCCATAACACATTGCTACAATAGAAGTGGAAGATGTAGTGGAAGAAAGTAGGATCCCGGTCAAAAAAAAACTCATTAGTGAGCACACAATAGTCATCGCAGAGCGTTAGCTGCTTGACAGGATCTTTGCACAGGGCTAAGCTGCCTATTCTGGTTTTAGGGTATTTGATAGCCAGGTGCTTGGGAATGGTAAAGAGTTTTCCACCTACATTAACATTGATCACAGTTGAATGACGGTGTGGCATTTTTGCTGCTTCCGTCTCACTGCCTTTCCTCTTTTCTTGATCTCTTTTGTCACTTGACTGAGGTGATGGAGTATCGAGGTTGTCCATCGACGTCCAAGGTTTCACAGAGCTGTCTTGTGAAAATGGAAAGGCACATTCTTCTTCTTCTATACTCTGTGAAAAGCTGGCATTAAGTTTGACACTTGCAAAAAGACTTGAACGTCTCTTTGTAAGTTTTTTCAGATGCCTTCTTGGATGATCCATTATTATGGTTGCTTGGATAAAGAACTGAAAAGAGACTAATTTTTTGTTACAAATAAAAGCAGAAAAGGGCAGATTTTACATTCCAAGAGTACACAAGTCCCACTTCCCTTTAAAATGCGTATTGGTTTCCAGCTTCAAGGAAATTTCCAGACAGATTGAGAAAACATATTCCGCTGCTTCCAGCTTTTTAGAGTTTGCAATATAGCTAAAAAGAGAGAAAGAAAAAGCAACTGTATTTGTTTCGGCTCAACTGAAGATCAAGAGTTGGGATTTGCCCCACCTTACTGATGCCGTAATCCCATTGCTGTTCTTTCTGTCCCCGGCAGAGTTAAAAATACAGTCATGAGGATTAGTGTTGTGATTTAAGGATTGAGCCCTTGGAGGAGGAAAGGCAAAGGATAAATAGCAGTTGAACGGATACTGTAAGGTTATTAAATGCTCACAGCATATTTCTGTTTATTTTGCTTTTAAGTAACGTATGAGTCCAATATTGTACTCAGTCTGATATTTAAACAATTCAGCGCAAATCCAATATGAAAATCCTTTAATCCCATAATTTCCTTATCTTGTTCTGTATTCTTTCCTCTTTCACATCCTCTCCACATGTGCTCTTACGCACATTTTACCATCATTGTGATCAGACAAAACCTAAAATAAGATAAGCAAAACATATGGTCATAGTTATATAAATAGCTTGCAGAATAACTTAAATACGTTCAGTTTCAATATATGTTCTGACAAAACTACAACAATTTTGTGTAACTCAAGTAGCCTAAATGTAATACAAGTGCTTGACAAGTTCTTTCATAGATTTCTCTTCTGGTTTATGGGCTGTTTTTTTTTTTTGTTTGTTTGTTTGTTTGTTTGTTTTTTCATATGAAAGGTTCAAAGATACATGTAATATTTCACCTGTTCCCATTACAGAATCTCATTATTATTATTATTATTATTATAGTCTATATATATTGTATGGTCGAACCTATGTTTAAAAATAATCATACTGACATAATCAAAGAACACACTATCTACGGAAGTGTTGCTCAGATATGTGATTTGTACAGTTGCACGTACGTACTGGTCCTGGATCAGTACGTTCCCTCATGTTCCCGGAACCGGAAACAGGTTTGTTGTTACTGTAAAACTATCTTTTTATTAACACAAAGTCCATTTTTTAGTCTATTTGCATTTTTAAACTATACCAACATATAACTGAAAATAAAACATAATCAATTGAAAATGTGCATTTTATTGTGGGTATATAAAATCCGTCGAGACCACGTGACTTCCTTTCCGAAATAAGCTGAAATCATGGATGCCAGCCGCGTGCAGCCCATCAAACTCGCAAGAGTAAGAAAAAATAATTTAATGAATATTTCCGTTTGAATCATACAATATAATACGCGTAAGATGAACGATACGTAATTTCAAGTCTTATTCGCCTTAAATAAGCCTCTCACAAGTACGCTTAAAAATATAGCGGTGTTTGTCGTTAGGCCTTTAACGTTAGTTAGCATTAGCATATTGCTATCCCGCAGTTTTGATGCTGAACAGCTGCGTATAATGCTGTTTTCACCACACATCACGTTTAATAATGTGAGTTATATTGGTTTTAATCGTTTTTCTTGTTACAGGTTACTAAAGTGCTGGGAAGAACCGGCTCCCAGGGACAGTGTACCCAGGTGAGCTCAGACTGAACTCCTCATGCTCCGTGTCATGTGCAACATGAGCAGGGACGTTTTTGCGGATTATTTGTTTAAGAAAAATAGCAATTTATGTCCTGGAACTTAATTACGTTGTGTTGTCTATAAATCAATGTGTATAAATCAGAGTAACTATGTATTTTGCAGAAGACTAATATCCTAGCTTGTAACCACACCTACTGCACATGTTAGAATCTATAAAATTAGTAAATATTGTAAACACTTGTTCTCAGTATGACACGTTATGCTTAAATCGCTATTTTTAAAACTTATTTTCCCTCTCAAAATATTGATGGAAATCTTTAGATATTGCATATTGTAGTTGGGCATTAAAAATGTGATTTGTTGCTTGTCAAATTTGTATTAGGTATTAGTTTGATTCTTTTTCTTAAGACTTAACATATTGTACTTCCATAGGTGCGCGTTGAGTTCATGGATGATAGTAACAGATCCATCATCAGGAACGTGAAGGGCCCAGTAAGAGAAGGAGATGTCCTGACACTTCTGGAGTCTGAAAGAGAGGCCAGGAGGCTTCGCTAGGTCCGTAAACATCATTCACAGCTGAAAATATATTGATCACCGCAGATTCTCCTGTCATATGTTTTAGAAGGGAGGGATAATGCTTAGAAATAAAGCAAGCGGTTTTAATGTAAAAAGGTCTTTTATGCATAAGAAGCAGTTGTCAAGTTTTAGTACTCGGTAAATCTGACTGAAAAGCATTTAAATATTTAAACTCATCTCTTATTAATAATCTCTTATTTTAAATGACTGAATGTTGTGTGCTAGATGACTCTAATCGTATTCTTTACATCATATGTAATGATGAAGGCAATATAAGTCACAAATTGCCACAGTGACTTGAAGACCCTTTTATTGTAGATGGATATGGATGTGCTTGATGTAATTTCTAACCATTTGTCTGTTTCTCCCAGCAGTGCACATGTGAAGACCTGCAATGGCCAAACGAGTACTCCTGGAGAGCATCAACATCAGCTCTACATTTGGCAGTACAATGGCATTTGTGCGCAGTTTGAAATAAAGTGTCTTTTGTGAATAAGTTGGTCTCCTCAATTTTTCTATTATGAAAAATCTATAATGATACCTCGAGTTTTACAATTGCTGTGAAGTACTAATAGCACGTTTCCCCAGTTTAATGTGAGATTCCATCAGATCTAAGCAATTCAATTTTGTGTACTGTAGTATTTAATGTCAAGCAAATATATATGAAGAGTTCAGATGCAAAAGCCTCTAAGTGCCGTCTGAGATTTTCATCTAAAATAAGCATTTTTATCAGGCTCCTATGTTTGGGTTCAGTCATTTTACTCTAATGACAATGTATATGTCCCTTTCTATGCAATTAAAGTGAAATAACTGAACATAAATATAGGAGCCTGATAAAAATGCTAATTTCAGAAGAAAATTTCAGACGGCACTTAGAGGCTTTTGCATCTGAACTCTTCATATATATATAGATATATATATAGAGAGAGGGAGAGAGACGTTTCAAACTATGTATCTGAATACCAACTACATATCAAATGTATTGGGCTTTGAACCAACCCTAAAATTCAACAATATTTAAATAGTATAGTGACAACAGTCTAAAATTGTTGGTTTGCTGAGAAATATGGTATAGTAAAGGATAGGTGTTTCTTTGTTTTAAGTTGTCGCAATGAATTTTTACAAATCCTAATCCAAATCTCAGTGCTGAGTGATATGTAGTTATGGTCATACGTGTGAAATTGCTTAAAATATTCAAGTGAGAACATGATGCTTGTTTTCCCAAGAAGTATGAGCTGCGAATAAAAAGGAATAAGAATTGATCTGCCTTTTTTACTGACGTCCGATGTAAAATAATAGCGTGATGTGTTTGGTTGCAGCTGTAAGAAGTTTTAGATTGAACAGCGACTCAAAACATTTGATGTTTCTGTTGATACATACTGAAATGTTTGAGCCGCTGTTCATTGGATGTCCATTAGAGGGCACTATTGGTTGGAAGTATAGCCTGCTGCACAGTTTTGTCTGGATAATCTTGAACAGTTGTGTAGAATCGAGCTGTCAAACCTGCTATAGGCTCTGAACACATTTGCAGATGTTCAGGTCAGGGGCTCATGATTTATTTTGATTACAGTTTTTGTCCACCCCCTGGTGTATTATAAAATGAAACACTTGTGTGTGTGGGACTCTGGAGCATCTGTTCTCACTGTCTTTACCTTTTCCCTTCAATGCCGCAACCTATTTGAATATAAATCCCAACAGCTCATGTCTTGTAGTTAATTTAACATATTAGTTTTCATTTCAAAAGTCTCTTTGCTTTGTTAACATTAAAATTAATTAGTAAATGGAACACATATGCTTTGTACTTTTTGTTTCTCTCTCTCTCTTTGAATTGCGAGTGTTGGGTTTATCCATGACATGTACAAACTAAGGGTGAATCAAATACAGGCCTTTGCTAATATTTGCACAAAGGCAATAGCTGTTTAAAGTAGTCCAAAGTACTAGGCCATTCTAACCTAATTTGGAGATTTAAGACACTATAGGATTATTTTGGCCCTGCAGTGCTTGCTGACATTTATATTTGACATTTCACATACTGTTTAAAAACGAGGCCTGTTCACTTGTTACTCTTACAAAATCATTAAAAGTTTAAAAGAACATTCGTCTCATCATCTAATACAAATAAAGCTTGTGAATCTACTTATTAGATACTTTGAAATATCTCCATGTTCAATAAATGATTGTGTTTTTGAAAACCATGAACTGTAGTCTTAATAAAACAAGTTGAAATCACCCTTTCTCAGCTAAACTAGTTCATTGCCAAATGACTGTTGCCCTAAAGGAGTAAAGTCATACCACTCAACAAAAGACATCAAAGTTTGCATTAACCTTCTTCCAACATCTGAAAAGAGGTACTGGGGGGAAATAGATAGAAATAATTTTCTTGTAAATTTACATATTAACTGTGATCTGATACGAAGGTGTCTTCACAGTAAATACGTGCATGGCATAGCATACATGTTTACCCGGAGACAAATTCCCCCCCGTCTTGATGCCCCTGAGGTCTCATCTTTCTCTCAGGGGAGAAAAACAGGGGTTACTGTCGGACAAACTCATCAGGGTTTGTGATCTGCAGTAAACACCCTCATGGTGCACAATGAAGAAGTAATACAGGAGAAAATGAAACGACTGATACTGAATTATTCAGTGATTTTATCATATTGACAGATGAAGGCCAAAATCATTTGCAGTGTGTTACTTTTGACAATTTTAATTGGCTTATGTTTTAATTCCTTTTTTGTATTACTGTGCTTCTTTCAAATGAACGTACATCGTTAATGTGAGAATCGACCCTGACCTGTTACATCATAGACGCGTAACCTCTGTTCAATGTAAGTAGGGCAGCTGTGCCTCCACATCCGTTAAATAACATAACTGTGCCACTGGAGCATTGAGTTTCCCTTGGGTCAGTGAACAGAGAGGTTTGACCCTTCTCCGTTTCCTTTGTGCTGACAAGGCGCACATTTTAACGGTGCAGTACTACAGGAAACCGCAGTGATTTACTGCTGCTGGCTCTGTGACTGACCCTTGTTTATGATGTTCATTTTGAGTAGCGAAGGCCCCAAGGACAGTTTTAATCATTTTCACAGAGCACAGAGGTTACTGCAGGACAACGATCCTTTGACCTCAGCAAAAGTGCATAAAAATTAGAGCACACACAAAAAAAACATCTATCCCTAGACTTTGTATCATTTAATTAAATCTAATTAAAGTACACTGCCCCCAACTGTCCACAAAAATATTAAGCAGCACAACTATTTTCAACATTGATAATAATCAGAAATGTTAATCAGGAATCACGTGACACTGAAGACTGGAGTAATGATGCTGAAAATTCAGTTTTGCAACATGGGAATAAATTACATTTTAAAATATATTAAAACAGAAAACATTATTCTAAATATTTTCATAATATTTGACAATATTGCTGTAATTTGTTTAAATAATACTTCAAAATATTACTGTTTTACTGTATTTTTGATCAGATAAATGCAGCCTCGTTGAGAGATCGTACCAACCGCAAACCTTTGAACAGTAGTGCACATCTTCCTCAAAATATTTTTGCAATATCTTATTATTGTAATGTTTTCACTATGACGAGGAACCAAATGCACTGTGCTTTAGTTGTAGTTCTTGTTTTGTCTCAAGACGACACCAGTATGTTTTTCACCAAGCTAAGCCAATAGAAGTGAAACAAGGCAAGGTTCAAGGGCACTTGATGTTATGTTCTGATGTTATGGTGAGCATGCTAAGGTTGAGAACTACGAATCACAAACAAGCCTGATTAGACAATATATGGCCTTATAAAAAAGTAAAAGCGTAATCAACAATGCCGGTTTTATCTGTGGAAAACAAGTCTGCAATCTAGATTTTACTGTTATTGATTTAGGTCACTCAGAGTTTATAACTTTAGGCACAACTCTACCCTAAATGCATTAAAAATATGAGTGATAATGTAATAATAATTAAGTGCTGCAGTTATGTAACAGTGTCTGCACATGTATAATGGGATGCCATATATCTCTGTGTTTCAATCACATGCTCTTTTGTTATTTGACACATGAACTTTCCTGCACTCAGTCTTGGTTTTGTTTCCAAGAACAGGTTACTAGACACCAAAAGGAACATGACTGGAAACAAAGACCCCACAGTATTATAACTGGCTGTCACATTAGACAAAGCCATGCATTAATCAACTGTCATTCTTGGCCTATTTTTTTTTCTTTACAGCATGGAGTTTCTTGAAAATGGCATCAATAAACATGATTTTGAAAGGAAAAGTTCTTGCTTACAGTAATGGAACAGTTGCCGGAATGCACATACGTGAATATCCGTATCATACATGTACTTTATTATGTTTTAGACAACAGTTAGTTGCCATATTTTGTGTATAACTCCACTTGTCTGTATTTGTGTTTCAGACAGTTGGTCTAATGCATTAGCAGTGGAGATTATCAGCACCAGTAGGTGGCGAAAGTCATCAAATCTTTCATTCAACAGATTTGTTTCAAAACACTGACTGATTTTGAAATAAAACAATACAGCAACTGTATCTGTGTCTCCATTTTAAGGGCTGCATCCGTAGCCCCTGTGAAGGTTGAACTGAGTGTTGTTTAAAATGGGACGGCCTGTCTTTTGTAAGGTTGCTCTTGTCTCCTAGCAAGTACGACAGCTGCAGTTTACAGTTTGAAGGAGTCTTGGAAATGGGACATTCTTTGTTGCAACGCTGTGACGCATTCGCTCTTGGAATACAGCCTTCAAGGATGCAGTCCCTGAATTGGGACACAGCTTTTGGCTGTTTTTTTAAGAATGATTAACTGATTCACTGATTTATTCATCCACTACTCGGAGGCGTGACGGTTTATTACTCTGCTTTGGATTTGTTTGGAACTGTTTTGGTTGGTGGTGCAAAAGTAAATAAAGTACAAGAAAATATGGACACAGAAACATAGTATCTTTAGAAGACATTAGATGTCCCATTGGACTAAAGCTTCTTTGGTTCTCTGAAAAAGGAACCAATGTGTGAGGTAGATTTTCTGTACATCCCATCCAGTTCCCACAGAGTTAAACATATTTCCGCTTCTGGAATATGTATAGACATGTGGCATATCATCTTTGCAGATCATGGAAAAATGCACTGTCTGCACGCTCCCAGTTTTCCGTTTGTTTTGCCTCTTGTCTAGGACTCCTTAGGGGATGAAAGGTTAACAATTCCCTAATGTTGCTTATTTTTAAAAGTCACAGGGGGTTGCCTATAGCAGATGTTCTGAAAGTTAAATAGGTCCCGGCTAGAAAGTGTTTTATAACATGTTGAACTCCAAACTTCACTGACAGGAATGTCACACGATGGGCTGCAACCTAATTCTAGAGCTGACAGGGCATCCAGGGGTGAATTTGCAAGAAAAATTACATTGTTTAAAGATACACAAAGCATATATTCATTAATCTGGTAAGTTCAGCATGACTGCTAAACATTGGCTTATTGCTGATGAAAAAGCAAATGATTAATGTGACAATTAACACAATATGTGTGTGTCCCTTTACTCAGAAGCATTAAGCGTTGCACTAGTTATTTCCTGAGAAATTACTGGTTAAAACTGGTTCTATGAGCACCCAACTCCTCAAAAGGCAATCTTGTATGTGTCACAGGAAATTAAAAAGGCCTATGGTTTATTATTTTAAAAAGAGAGAGAGAGAAGTGAAACTTGTGTATAAAAAGTATCTTGCATATATTTATGTATAGACTAAATGTCTGGGGCGAGCAAATGAACATCAGCTACAATAAAACCCAACTGTGCATCACATTTAATAGAAAAAAAAAAAAGGATTTAATGCATCTTAATGTTTTAGATCATGATACACTTTCAGTTTTGGCAGTCAGCATATGACCATTTTCCCCACAGTGCCAGTATATTCTTGTTCAAAATAAATGTATAAATTCAAAAAAATAAGTGTTGTATTGTTTAAAACCAATAATATGGTCATGTGCCTAAACTTGTATGGATCAGTATCAGTGTACACAGCCGAAAACTGTTAAGACATTTATGCATCTGCAAAGTATGTGCATCCTGTGCTTTCCCAGTCTCAAGAGTTTAACAGATTCAGCTATGCACCATGCATACTTCAGTGTGAATGAGAATACAAGACTGCATTTTAAGCAAGTTTGTCTCTCATCTTTGCAGGATCTGAATGAATGCTCAACAAAATAATGGCAGAACTCAAAGGGCACAGGGAATATCAGATGCCCGCAAGACTTCAGAACGTGGATAAGCGACAGCTGCTGCATCTTGTCATATCGGAGTGTCATATTTAACTAACCCGATGGTGCCAAGCTGCTGTCCACTGCTGATTAATCAGAGTCTGTAGCTGTTGATTAAGACACATTATATACAGTCACTCCATATTTGACATAACAGACATTTACAAAATCATCTGAAATTTCCAAAATATCCAGTTTAAACGATCCTCTTTAATAGGGGTGTGTAAACTTATGATTATGATTTTTTAATATCATGTGAACTGATGATATTAAACATTTCATAGGATTTTATTAGAGAAGTATATTACTTTATTTTCATGATAATGGCTTCTGGATGACTATATTTTTGCACAGTTGCGTTGTGAAAGAGTTTTATAAATTTTTTGTTTTGTTTTTTTGTGTGCAAAATGCCTGTGGATAAATATTAATTTATGGGCCAAGAAATGACGCTCTAAAGAACTATTATATACAGTGGAGTCCAAAAGAGGTCACACAAAATTATAAATGGTAAATAAACAATGTTTTAGGATTTAAAAAAATTCATTCATTCATTAATAAAAAGTCTATGATATTCTAGAAATTTCTAAATTAATAATAGTTAAGATTTAGAATATGATCATCAGGTTTAACACAAACTTGTTATTGCAGCTCAAGTTCTGCTGTCATTAAAAAAAATCTATTCAATTTTTATTCTTTCTAAATAATTACAATAAAGAATAATGAAATAATTACAATAATTAAGTTGTCTTATACCTTTAGACTCCACTATATGTAAGACTTACAAATGCATACATCCGACTGTGTATCTGAGTTTGTTATATAAGCAAAACGAGAAGGAAACAATACTATAGCTCCATAAAGAGATACAGATACGTACAGAAAGCACGTCAGAGGAAATATTCACTGCAGGCCAGTGTTTAGTTTAACTCTGTAGGTGTTCAAACCAGACAGGAAATGTGTTACTTCCAGTGGTTCTCAATTGTTTGAATGAGGCGATGATGAAGGCCATGTGCCCATCTGCAGGATTTGGGCTGAGGGACGTTAACATCTATATTTGACCACAAGGAGGCAGAAGAACGTTCTCTGGACGGTCCCAAAATGCTCTCCTTTCAAGCACGTACACTGCTGAATACATGCCCAGATGTGGTTTAGTGTCCACCCAGAACAAACTGTTCTGGAGTGCTTGAGTTCTGCTCTGAGTAAAGAAGTTTTATTTTCAGTATATTTCGGTTTATCTTTTCATTGTTTCCTAATTATTCATTTATCAAGCATGCAACATGTAGTTATCTATGTGTTATAAATACATAAATAGGGCCACTTTAACAGGTGTAGTTACAAGCATAGTTTCACATAGTCTTCAACATCACATTCATATAACCATGACAAATATGCAGAAGAGGATAACCACACGTTGATGGTACAAATCTTATGACTGAAGTCATGCTCAGGATATTTAAAGTCACATTTACCATGCAACAGTATGGTTGCATGGTATGCCACCGTCCTGTTAAACATCCTATTCATCAAAAAATCCAGTCATGGTTTCCAAAAATATATTAAGCAGCTGTTTTTAACACAAATGTTTCTTGAGCAGCGAATCAGCATATTAGAATGATTTCTGAAGGATCATGTGACACTGAAGTAATGTTGGAATTATTAAGTTATTCTAAATGTCTTCATAATATTTCACAATATTGCTGTTTTTACTGTATTTTTGTTCAAATAAAGTGAGCATGAGCGACATGCTCATATGCCAGTGTTCACTGTAAATGAGCTGTGAATAAGACACAGAAGAATTTCCTGTAATGCAGTCCTCTGAATAAAAAAAAGCAAAACAGGTTGTGTTAAACCTGTGTCACAGATGCAGCTTATAAATGGGCGGCCACTTTTATGATGCAATCACCCAGAGATATCTTCTAACTGAAACTGGAATGTAGATGTAAAAATACCGTACTTTACAGTCCAGCATCACTTATGGGAAATCAAAATGTTTCAGCTAAGGCAAATAACCTTTAACATGAAAGAAAAGGAGAATAAAACTCAATAGAGTCATACGTTCATCATGTGACAGCTAACAAAAGCATGATTTATGAGTTGTCTACTAAACCAAGAACTCAGCAATGCTTTTGCTAACCACTGGATACTAAAACAAAATTGTATTATAACTTCCTCAAGAGAAGTTCAGCACTTCTTTTTTCCATTTCGACAGTGACTCTGTTAACATTTCCTCAGACATCTATAGCTTACGCACCTATAGCGCCTCTTTCGCATAAATGTTCTGTGATGCAGATGTTGCGCATTTAGAATGTGGGTAAAAGGTCATCCTGCTGGGAGTGACACCATATTAGAGTCAAAAAATGCAGCTGTTCCTTTGGTTCCGGCAGCGTGATTCGGGCGGATGACTAACTACTGCCATCAGTGCTTCTGGGAAACTCGTAGACTCCCTGTCATTCAAATGCTAATGGTCCTCTTCAGGGCTACTCAGCATCTGAAAAGACTTCGGCTGTAGGAGAGATGCATAATGCTATGTGCCTCACAGATGATGCTTACATTAAAATCCCATGCCTAATGTTCTGACCTGTCAGAGCTGTGAGTGATTTGTTCATCAGTAACAACACAATATGATATGATATTTCATGATATGATTCTCTGTCTTTTTGTTAAGTAGCTCTGCATGTACTAACCGAACATGCAGCCAAAATATCAGTGTCAAAACAATGACATGTTTTGTGATTCAGTTAAAGTGATCCACCAAAAGGCGTTCAATGCTATTATGGGACCAGCTGAAACAACTGAATAAGTGTTTGTTTTATTGTTTGCTGCACGTCACTGGCATTAAGAAGCAAACACACCCTGAGAGTTGGTTTACAAGGACTGGAACGAGAAAATGTTTTGGCAATCCAGCATTAATCATGAAACACAAAGTGAAGTGTTTTTCTAGCTGCATCACATAACAGATTATGCAAGCATTTAAAGGCGTTTAATTATTACGATGACGTTTTCTGTCATACACTATACTGTTCAAAAGTTTGGGGTCAGTAAAGGTTTTTCATATTTTTGAAAGAAGTCTCTTATGCTCACTAAGGCTGCATTTATCTGATCAAAAAATATAGTGAAAATGGTAATATTGTGAAATATTATTACACTTTAAAATAACTGATTTCTATTTCAGTATATTTTCAGATGTAATGTATTCTTGTAATAGCAAAGTTAAGTAGTCATTACTCCAGTCTTCAGTGTCACATGATCCTTCAGCAATCATTCTAATATACTGATTTATGAAACATTTTTTTATGATTATTATTATTACTAATAGTTGTGCTGCTTAATATTTTTGTGGAAACATTTTTTTTTTTTTTTTTCAGAATTCTCTGATCAATAAGAAAGTTCAAGAGAACAGCATTTATTTCAAATACATTTTTTGTAACAACATCTTTACTGTCAATTTAATGCATCCTTGCTGATTAAAAGTATTAATTACATTCAAAAACATCTTACTGACCCCAAACATTTGAAGGATAGTGAACATACTCATTCATATGCATCAGCTCCATTAAACATATAATTCCAGACGTGACTAACGTCACAAACAATCAAGTCCTGGCTTCTGCTCCACTTCTGATTACCCTTTCAAATCCTGTTTTGACCATGTCTGCAAAGTACACTGTAAAAATAAGCAAATCTCTCTCTGAAAACCTGAAAAGCTCTCGAAAGCCGAAAGGTAAACTCTATAACACTTGTACTTTGATATCACCCCCTGGAACAAACACCTAGTCCTTTGTATCATGGGACAAAACAGCTAAAAACACAGCAGTATTGCTTTTCTATGGGAGAGACAAACTCTCAGGCATCACCTAAAGAGGTATCTGAGCGTAGTCTTCAGAAACCTCCAGTGAATGCTGGCTTTCTGTGAGCGTGAACTTTCCCCTAATTCTCACACTGCTCTGTGCTCACAGTGGAGAACAGACCACCTCAGACCACAGCGTTCAGCTGCAGCACGTTCACCTCGTCTCTCCACACAAAGCCTCTGCCTCTGACTTCATACTGGGAAAACCCCAGTGTCCATTCACACCAATTCCACTACATTCTCTCTCTAAGCTACATAATTTACGTAGTATTTTATGTAACGTATGTTTCATAAATGTCCACTATTTGGACATTAAACAGGGCAGGATGCACCAAACTGAAATCATTCACATTTGATTTGTGAGATTCAATATGTCCTTTACAACTCAATAGTATCAGTAGGACTGTTTGTGGGAATTAGTGTAATAAAAATGTTAATATAAATATAATTAGTCAGAGAAACCACTGACTAAAAGTCAATATAAGTCAACATACAAACATAAGAGTCAAATAAATTGCTCAATATTCATTATTGTTGTAGACCAGCACTCAATTTTCATTAAATCTTCAAATTAAAATGAACAGGCTTTCTGGTTGCAACCGAGTCCATTCTTACATCATGGTCCACATTTGAAGCAAATATATGGTTAAGGGGGAGGAGGTTGAAACCTGAGCAGACTCACACACTCCCTTCAGATGGCCAACCAATCAGAACAGGCTAGACGGCTCAGAAAGGGTATAAAAACAAGTTAGCCTTTCAACTGCATGAGCCTGTGCTCTTGAGAATACTGCGACAGCTAACCTGTCTCTACTGCAAGTTAGAATAACTAGACAACCACAGACACAAAACAAGCAAGATGAAGGTACCACTGGCAAATCTGCTATGCATCACAGTCTTGGCAAGCTCCGGGACGAGCTTCCCACTGGAAAGGAGAGGAGCTGCTACTGGAAAGGAGAAGAGAGTTCAGTATGCAGCATGGGATGATGTTAATGTGCTAGCACATGGGCTGCTGCAGCTAGGTCAGGGTCTTAAAGAGCATGTGGACAAGGCCAAAGGCCAGGTGAGAGACATCACCATCAAGATGAAGGTCTTCAACGTCACCATATCCGAGCTTGGCAAGCTGACACAACGTCTTCAAGAAGACAGCGAGGCGTTGAAAGCAAAAGCCCAGAGTCTGGAGGAACGTGAGAACCTGGTCCTAAACGTGTCCATGGATCTGCGGGAGAAGACAGAAGAGCTGCTCAGAGACAGGAAGAAGGTCCATGAGAGGATGAATAAGCTGGAAGAAAAAGTAGATGGCTTGATGCAAGGGGAGGGTTTGGAAGCTGCCAACGGCAACTACAGCGATGCCCGAACCATTCAGGTAGATGAAAAACCTCATTTCAAGGCTAAAAGAAAGTGAAGAATATTGTCTAGGGTTTTAACCTTAGGCTAACAATATATCTGCCTGATATGCATTGTAATTAACTAATCAAGAATCATTTGGATAGATTAATGTGCATTTCCAATAGAGCACACGAGCCACTCATGTGACCGTGAACGCCGCTTCGTGGCATGAACTCGAGAGCCGTGCTGTACGTGCAAGGTAGCAGCTGTTCAAACAAAGAAAATGACACAGCCTAATGACCTCCAGGAAAGTTTGAAGTGTGTTGACCTTCGCCCCTTGATACATGTCTCAGCGAGAAACAAGTGATTCATACGCAGACTTAGGCTATATTTTTACGTTGTCTGCAACTTCGCGAGTTCATGTTACTGTTACGTAACGATGTAACGTTACAGAGAAAAAAAAAAAAAACTGTGTACAAGACCGGTTATACTGGAAAATAGAAACTTAATTGTCAACAACACTATGATTTTCGTTGCGGTCTGCTGAGGTTTGGAAAAGGCCATGTTTTGAGTTTGAATAAATACTGACCGCAAACAATTTGTGATTTCAGTGGATGCTGGAGGCGCAAAATAAGCGCATTGATGATCTAGTCGAGCGCATCAAGCAACAGCAAGAAAAACTGGATAAACAAAATGTTCGCATTCGGACCCTCCAAAACCAGGTAAGAATACTACAATATAAAATATAATATAACTATGAAGTAGTGTTGTATCAATAGATTAAGTCTGACTGCAAACTTACCCATAATATTCATGTAGATTCATATGAAAAGCGAGCGGTCTTCTCTCAAACTGAAGGAGGATGATGTTCATCTGAACGCGAGCTCTGAACAGCGAGATTCACCTGTTGGTAAGTCTAATTTTATTTTTATTTTTATTTTACATATAATAATATGCTGAAAATGTGTTTCTGTAAAGAGTGTAAAATCTATATGTTGGCGAAATTAAGTCGAATTGTTCCATTATGATTCTGCCTTATTACACTGTCACGCACACAATAATATAATTGCATCTAAAAAAAACATACAAGAGGAGGTTTTGCTCTTTATCAAAAACCTGCTGTGACTTGTGCCACTTGTTTTGCTCCTTTAGTTTAGTTATGTGCTGCATAATGTTGATGGAACATGTCCAGTTAGGGAAAAGATCTTGAAAACATATGGGAAATGTCTAATGGAAATAAGACTCAACATTTCAAACATTTAACTGTGAGATTTTTAGAAGTATTTTAAAACTGTGTGTGAGGGCTGGGAATGTAAACTCCATTTCAAAGCAATGACTACTTCTAAGTAGGTGAAAGGTGAACCTAGCAGAAACACATGGGCCAGAACAGTCATCCAAACGAGCACAATAAAGCCTCTCATGGCGAGTTCTGACATCAGTGGGTTTCAAAGAATGCTTTAAAAAAACAGTTTCCCTGGATGCCTTCCAATTGTGTGAGAGTTCATCAGTCTTGGACGGTCACAAGCATGCAGAGATTTGTTTCAAATCTGGCCAAGAGCAAAGTGAGGGCTTATTTTTTCACATATAGTATATCCTGTACATTAGATTAGATTTCCTGGCTCTAATCCACTGAAAACCATGTACAGAGTGCATATTTTTGGACCGTGAACTTTATACAGATTTTCCCTGTCGTGTGGAGATCACTCCAAAAAACACGTCATTTCTCTCAGAAAACGTGTAACCTTTACCCTAGATCTGTCAGAGCCAGACTATCCCCCTCAGACCCCCACCTCTACTCATCCACACAGACCACTCCTTTTATTGTAGTCAATGAGAAGTGTGCCAGACTAAAGAAGACCACTTCACTTAAAACCATATGCTTTGATCCTTTTGATCCAGCTTTTTAAATGTTGCATTATTTTTTTAAAGTATACACACACACACACACACACACACACATAGATAGATAGATAGATGTATAACAAATTTAAATTTTCATTTTTTATTTCATTGTCAGTTAATATAGGGCATCCAATTTTTAACAGGACAGACTTTTTTCTTTTTTTTTTTGGCATCTGACTCGCATCTCACATAGTCCCTTGAGGGCCTGTGCAGTTGCTCCTCAAATAGCAGCAGCAGCAGCCTCGGCATTCCCGGATCACTCGCTGCGCATGCATTGTGATGTCAGCAGAGGGGTGCTGTGCACGTGAAGCAGGCGTGGAGGGCTGGACTAAAGGGGGCAGGGGGAAGGAATGCTTGTAGCTCTACTGAGGGAAGTCTCTGCTTGGGAACTGGGGGAAAGGTCATGTTTACACCCTCGATTGTTTCAGCCAGGTCAGAATTCACATGTGAAACTGCCTTTGTTTTGGCAGATGTTTGCCACACTTGTCTGAGAAATATATGTCAGTGTGTATAGCATTACACTGAATGCTCTTTTGGACCAGTGTGAGATTTGTTTAATAACAACACGTCCAATGACTTGGACTATTGCCCTGGAGTTCAAAACAAACTCTGTGTTGGCTTTTGGGTTCTTGGGTGGCACGTTCAAGGTTTTGTGTTGGAGATAAAGTTTAGTTCACCATTATACAATGTGATAAACTTTTACCCTAGTGCGAGCAATTTCCATTTAGTGCCAACTTTAAAATCCCTGTTTGGATACAGGCTTGGGTAAAGGTCAGTTGCAGACATGTGAACATTTTTGTGGTGTTTTGGTGTCTTTCAGCTATGGCTTCTGACTGTCATGAATTGTTCCTGAGGGGTGAGACCACAAGCGGGCTGTACACCATCCAGCCAACTGACTCTGAGCCTTTTGAGGTCTTCTGCGAAATGACACCTGGTAAGTGGAGCAAACTTTCTGCCCCTTTTATTTGTCCATTTATCTCACATGCCCTCTTAAAAGAGCATCTTTGGCTTCTTTGTTCATAAACCTCCCCATCCCCCAAAACGTCACTTAGAACAGCTTGTAATCCTCTTGTTTTGTGCGTGTATCCACAGAAGGAGGATGGACAGTCATCCAGAGACGCCAAGATGGATCTGTAGACTTCAATCAACTTTGGCAGGCATACCAGACTGGCTTTGGGAGCCTAAATGGTAAGAATCCAATGTGAACTGACTTCGTTTAGCATGTGACCAACCGACTCTAAGCAAATAGCCACATCTGTCAGTACACTTTGATTAAGGCATAGAGATTTACCCACTAATAAGGGTTGAAGAGTGGCAGATTAAGGATAGAGGATCAGCTCAATCCTGGCTGGAGAGGAAACATTGTCAAATCCTGTATCCCTAATGCCCTTAAATGATTTAACTGCAGAGTGACTAAATCTCCTGACCTATTCCTAGACCAGAGTACACAGTCTCTCTTAAATGTCACTTTCAGGCGAGTTCTGGCTCGGCCTGGAGAAGATCCATTCTGTGTCCAAGGGCGGCAACTACATCCTCAAGGTGCAGTTCTCTGACTGGCGGGATGAAGTTCAGACCATCAACTACCCTTTCCGTCTGAACGGCGAGGAGAGCAACTATTCCTTGCGCATTCTGGGGAGTGCCGCCGGGAATCTGGAGAGCTCTCTGTCCACCGAAACATCTGGAGTGCCCTTCTCCACCCGCGACAAAGACAACGACCAGAAGAATGACCTCAACTGTGCCAAACAGCTATCAGGTAACATCATGATGCCATGGGCCATAAAAGAGGTTTTTCTATGTGAGTGATGTTGTGGTTCTAATTGGTTTCTATTATTGGCTTTCCAGGTGGTTGGTGGTTTAGCAATTGCGGTCGCTCAAACCTGAACGGAAGGTATTTTGTTACTCCTGCACCAAAGCAAAGGCACCAGAGAAAGCAAGGAGTGTTCTGGAAGACCTGGCGCGGCCGCTACTACCCGCTGAAAACCACCACCATGATGATTGCGCCTGCCGAGATCGAGAACAAGTCATAGAGGACCTCCGCTGAGATTTTAACCAATGATATGGGTGGAGAAACCACCATTCGTAACCTGCCAAAATAACGTGTTGGTGCTGAAAAGATCTAAAGCTCTATTAGGAGTGTATTTGTTAGAACAGACGAAGTCTGAATCATGAATGTGGTGGACACTCAAATCCCAGTCTGCACAAAAATAGGCTCTTTTATTTAGAACTAAATGTGCCTGGAGCTCTGCAAGCAGCAGCATGTTTCAGATGGTGCAGGCCACTGTAAGGATCTGCTACATGTTTAGACAAATCTGGCAGGGTGACGTCAAAAGACCTTATGGTTAAGCACCACTGCAAGCACTTTCCAAAGCTAAAAAAGCTTGGGGAAGAAATCAACCTTGTCACTAAAATACGGACCAAATAAGCTATATAAGCTTGAGCCAGTACTTTTGAGAATGCTTATTGTAAAGGCACTGTTTATCTTAAGGCATTATCCACAGACATGCATTAGATCTGCAGAATATTGAAAGTTCATTGCCTGTCAATTCATTTCAAATATCTAAATGTGGAAGTTATTTTCTGGTACGCACATGCTGTTTTTCAAAAGCTTAAATGATCTGGACTGCTTGTGTATTTTCCTGTTTTGAAATCAAATGAGGAGTTCCTGTGGAGATTCACTTTCTCAGTCACATTGACTGCCTTTATATGTCTATAGCTGTCACGTCCATGTAAATAACAGAAATATACAATTTCTTTGTAGCGTTACCGCTGTATCCTTGCCAACTTTAAAAGGTCATGTTCTGATTTCCATATTATTTAAGTGTTGTACAAAAATCATTATGTATTTCTTTATCTTTTTGCTTATAATTTATGTTTTCCAAAAAGTAAAGCATTTTGCTATTGTTTTTATAAAAGATGTTTGGTCTTGAAGAGACCAATAAAGACTGATTTTATTTAAAAAACTGTCAGTGTCAGTGAAGTTCTTACATTAAACACAAATGTAATGCAAAGTGAATGAGCTTGCTTGAAGTGTCAAGCAGACATATGCAGCTCCTTTCAGACCTGAGGGTTAAGTGCATCTACATGCTCATGAGACGGCAGGTGATGCTGGAATGTCCTGACGGTGCTCAAGCTTGCTCAGTGCCCTAGAGACAAGAAACATGATAACTAATATAATCGAGCAGATGGCTGCAAATATACGTAGAAGTCATGCATACAGTTGAATTGCTGTTACTTCTATTAACAGTCAAAAACAATTGAAGAAAAAGTAAAAATGACTATGTCCTTGAATGTTCCCAAAGGAGTGGTGCCATATGGTCTTAACAACACGTGAACCTTACTTAACGGAAATCAGCTTATTCTTCTGACTTGACTTTAAGTAACTAAAGTTGCATTGGCTTCTGAGTGTCACACTCAATGTTTCACACCTGAGAGAAATTCTTAATGTGCCAAATCGTCACTAATGTGCTTTCAGTTACTTACTTCCAGATGAGTTTAGTGTATTTAACAGTCAAACGCGTTTACGGTTTAAGAGAAGAACAACGGTCTAATCAGAGTTATCTTTTCAGCTGTGACAAGATATTGTGTAGACAAATAGAAACAAACTGAAATGTGTTCAGGGTGTACATGCGAAATCCTGCTTTATAATAATTACAGCTGCTTTTAACCTTCACAGGCTTAAAGGCAACAAGATTATGCACTTTATATTGACAAAGGCATATGAATTGCCACATCAAGTGGAAATGATATTATGAAACAAGGTCATATAGTTCCTTCATGTATAGTATGTAAGTTTTTAAGTGCATTATAGCCAACTGAAAACTAGGCCATTGCACAAACATAAAGACATGTTTCATTATATAACAGCCATTATGGTTCTTAAAGCTTCATTCAACAGTCATCCTGCCTATTAATACCATTAATGTATTGTTACTGTATTAAGAACCACTGGAGCAGAACATTACCAAGAAAACTGACAAATATTATTCAGTTATATGACACCTTTAATTATCATTAATCCTGATGACCATGGTCAGTACCCTGCTGTTTTTGTATTTTTATTTTATTTTAAATCTGTTTTGCATTTCACTAAAAGCCATTGTACAATTTGCTACCGACATCTGATTAAGAAGCATTTCAGGTGAAAATATAATATACTAAAGAAAAAGTTTAAATAGTTCAAACTAATTTTAAATATTTAAAACCAAAAATATGCAAATAGTCAAAACAAAAAATACATAGGGCTTTCTTGTGTGGAACACAAAACATATTTTAAGAAATGGCTTTTAAACCATACAATGGATGCCAATGGCAACCAAAACTGTTTGGTTCTAAACATTCTTCAAAACACTTCTTTTGCGTTCCACAGTAGTGTAAGAAAGTGTACAGATTGCATGTGTAGTGTAATGTTTGCATAATATTGTCTATATGGCAGGTTGAGCTTCAGTCTACCTGCTTCAACAGGAGTCATTAGGATAAATCAATCTGGAGCTTGAGGAGGTGAGCGGCGTGTCAACACGGAATGTAGCATTTCATTTCGACAAGTACAGCAGGCCTGTTTGAGAAGAGGTACAAGCAAATATTAAAAGCGCAAATCTGCACATGTGAAGACAAAGTGAAGTTGTAAAAAAAAATTGCAACCTCAGGCAGCAAAAACTGGAGCGAACTAGAGAACCTGGAGAAATCTTGTTAAGCAGCGCCACCTGGTGCAAGCGACGACCTGGACCACAAAACCAGTCTTAAGTGTCAATTTTTCGAAATTGAGATTTATACATCATCTGAAAGCTGAATAAATAAGCTTTCCATTGATGTACAGGTGCATCTCAATAAATTAGAATGTCGTGGAAAAGTTCATTTATTTCAGTAATTCAACTCAAATTGTGAAACTCGTGTATTAAATAAATTCAATGCACATAGACTGAAGTAGTTTAAGTCTTTGGTTCTTTTAATTGTGATGATTTTGGCTCACATTTAACAAAAACCCACCAATTCACTATCTCGACTAATTAGAATACTTCACAAGACCAATAAACAAAACATTTTTAGTGAATTGTTGGCCTTCTGGAAAGTATCTTCATTTACTGTATATGTACTCAATACTTGGTAGGGGCTCCTTTTGCTTTAATTACCGCCTCAATTCGGCGTGGCATGGAGGTGGTCAGTTTGTGGCACTGCTGAGGTGGTATGGAAGCCCAGGTTGCTCTGATAGTGGCCTTCAGCTCATCTGCATTGTTGGGTCTGGTGTCTCTCATCTTCCTCTTGACAATACCCCATAGATTATCTATGGGGTTCAGGTCAGACGAGTTTGCTGGCCAATCAAGCACAGTAACACCATGGTCATTGAACCAGCTTTTGGTACCTTTGGCAGTGTGGGCAGGTGCCAAGTCCTGCTGGAAAATGAAATCTGCATCTCCATAAAGCTTGTCAACAGAAGGAAGTATGAAGTGCTCTAAAATTTCCTGGTAGATGGCTGCGTTGACTGTGGACTTCAGAAAACACAGTGGACCAACACCAGCAGATGACATGGCAGCCCAAATCATCACAGACTGTGGAAACTTCACACTGGACTTCAAGCAACATGGATTCTGTGCCTCTCCACTCTTCCTTCAGACTCTGGGACCTTGATTTCCAAATGAAATGTAAAATTTACTTTCATCTGAAAAGAGGACTTTGGACCACAGCAACAGTCCAGTTCTTTTTCTCCACAGCCCAGGTAAGACGTTTCTGACGTTGTCTCTGGTTCAGAAGTGGCTTGGTAGCCCTTTTCCTGAAGACGTCTGAGCGTGGTGACTCTTGATGCACTGATCCAGCTTCAGTTCACTCCTTGTGAAGCTCTCACAAGTGTTCGAATCGGCTTTGCTTGACAGTATTCTCAAGCTTGCAGTCATCCCTGTTGTTTGTGCACCTTTTCCTACCCAATTTCTTCCTTCCAGTCAAATTTGCATTTAATATGCTTTGATACAGCACTCTGTGAACAGCCACCCCTTTCAGTAATGACCTTCTGTGACTTACCCTCTTTATGGAGGGTGTCAATGATTGTCTTCTGGATCATTGCCAAGTCAGCAGTCTTCTCCATTATTGTAGTTTCAAAGAACAAGAGATACCCAGAATTTATACTGTAGGGATGGTCATTTATTGAAACTCAAATGTAAATATTCTAATATTTTGAGATACTGATTTTTGACTTTCATGAGCTGTAAGCTCTAATCATCAAAATTAAAACAAAAAAAAAACTTTTGAAATGTTTTAATTTACATGCAATGAATCTAAAATATATGAAAGTTTCACTTTTTGAAATAACTTACAAGAAAAAATGAACTTTTTCACGACATTCTAATTTACTGAGATGCACCTGTATGGTTTGTTAGGTTCGGACAATATTTGGCCAATATACAACTATTTGAAAATCTGGAATCTGAGGGTGCAAAATAATTAAAATATTGAGAAAATCGCCTTTAAAGTTGTCTAAATTAATTCTTAGCAATGCATATTAATAATCAAAAATTATGTTTCTATATATTTACAGTAGTAATTTTTTGGCATAAAACAAAAATCAATAATTTTGACCCATACAGTGTATTTTTGGCTATTGCTACGAATATACCCCAGCGACTTAAGACTGGTTTTGTGGTCCAGGGTCATATATATTGACATTGAGTAGTTTGCAGTAAAATATGTGAATTTATTTATAAAAACTGTAATATTTAGCTTTAGAATATTTAGAATTTTTATTATTTTTATAATTCTATTACAAGGGTAACCCTTATTGAGTTTAATTTAGGATACATCTGCAATTTCCTGTTAAAATCCAGCATACTCTTTTTGCACACCTTTCACAGACCATTTGTTAAACAAAATAAAATGAAAGTTAAATATTAAATTATTCAAATATATAATTTTTTATAAAATTATAATCATGTGCTTTATAGTAATGTGTCTCATGCTGTCATTCTCACTCATTACCAGATGATGGCAGTATTACGTATTTTACTTACACTTTTAGGCAGTTTTGGGAGGAGAGTCCTCCCTTTCTCAAATCCAAAGATATTAGCAGTCCCTTCTCCAGTATCCGAGTATGTACTAATACATAAATGCTTAGCTGTTTGATTATTTGACGGATTCGTCGATTAGGGACCCAGGATTGGGAAATAAGCATGTAGTGTTCCTCTTGGACGGGACTAAGAAATAACATACATGCTTTGTTTCATATTCAAGCTTTCAGAGAGCAAAAGTTTGTAAATTGAATGAACCATGACAATGGTAATGTTGTTCATCATCTTTTATTATGAACCAAGTCTTTACTACATCCAACTAACAATCTTATTCCATAAGAAAAGTAAAAAAAAAAAAACACAAGTGTACAGCATACACGGATATATCCATTTATGTGATTTATCAGAGCATACCTAAAATTTCCAATGTCTAGTACAAAGGGTCATTTGGAATGAGAACAAATACTGTGGAAAAAAAAAAGTAGTGAATCCAGTTCCTAATTTGGAATGTTCAAGGCTCACAAATGTTACACTTCAATTTCCTTTCACAATACTATAATCCAAAGAAAACAAGACAAGCTCCAGTTGTTCTGGCTAGGCGAACTGTAAAATATTTGATGAGAATATGAAACACTAATACAGAGACGAACTCTTTAAAACATTACAGATTGCGTGTGCGACAATAAAGTGTATTATAAAACAAAAACCACATTCATCTCCTCTAATCAAGTGAGGAAGTATAAGATTTAGAACGTAAAAAGCAGAAAGGTCTCAAAAAAGCTGCTGAAATGATAGATGAACCCTTCCTTTTTGTGCATGTCAAGAACGCGTTCTCACTTTCCAGCCTAAAAACACAATAAAATATTACTGGGGGAAAAAAAGCTCTTAAATTAACACAATGGACCACATAACTGCAGTAAAGGTTCGCCTTATATAAACCCTCACTATTTTAACTTTGCATCTTTCAACTGTAACAGCAAAAAAAAAAAAAAAAATTCACCTTCACATGCTCCACTGACAAGAAAAAAAAAAGTGATTTTTAAACCCCTGAGCATGTTCAAATATTCAAACAATGAATCAGGCTCACGTAACGTTCTCTTTCTCGTACATACTTAATATCAAATTTCTTCACAACAGCTTCATTAAAACAGAAAAAAAAACAAATTATTTGGGATTGTGTGAATAACTTCACAATAACCCCCGTCATACTTGTTTAACATCTAAGTAGAGATCAGCATTTTCAACAAATTAAAAAATAAAAACATTAAACAATTAAGCAAATACTATTATTATAGTGGTTGTGCAATTAAATGACTGTCACTTGAACCATATAAAATACAAGTAGTATCAATACACATAACTGATATGTTTTGTAGGGCTCTCGCTTCAAATTAATAAGACGTAACGTTGATACATTTTTAAAAAAAGAGAACGTTTATATTTAAAATGCAAGCGATACGTTTCAAATTGGTCACTTTCACCACTATCCGACAGATGGCATGCTTACTGTGGTGTAATGGAATGGTTTGGGTCTTTTGTTTGCAAGGAAGTATCAACTTCCCTTTAGCTTCTTATTGAGACTCAATGCCTGCTATTGGTTGATTCAGTAATCTTGACCGTCATCCTGATAACCCTGGTAGCCCTCGTCTTGGTAATCCGTGTAGCCAGTGTCAGATTCTCCGCTTGCGCTGGGTGCACCTTTGGGGCAATATTTGGCATCATAGATCTGACGGCCAAGCCCGAAATTCTGCCCGCTCTGGTTGGCACCTTGAGCATAGCCCATTTGTAGAGACATTGTGGAGTTGTCACACTTGTCAGTGCCCAATTTCTGGTCGTAGATGGCACGACGGGTTCCTGGAGCGGTCATACCAGACTATACCAAACAGATGAGAGTCATTTATTATTATTCATAAACCATTACAGTGTTTATTGATATTTTGAATTAGCTTTTATATTTTGTTTTCACAAAATTTCCAATGTTGTACATTCTCATCTATATTTATATTTCAGCTTTATTTCAGTTCATGTACACACTTTTTAATAGGTTTAACACTGATATATGAATGATATGGGCAGAAAATGGAGCAATATAATAATGTTAAGAGTTTGTCTTTTAATATTCCATTTAGCTTTAATTTATATTATTTCAGCTTTTAGTACTTAAACTTAAGTATTGCATTTTAGTTTAGTAACAGTTCCAAAACTTTTTTTTAGTTTGTTGTACTTTTTGCTTTTTTTTTTTTCCCCTCTCTCTCCACACACAATTTTTAGTATTCATTTCGAAAGTACTTTTTGTTGGTTTTAGTTTCAGTTAACACCACCACCGATCAAAAGGAGTAAACAATATCATGGGACACAGGGAGGGTGGTACTTACTTGGCTAGCACCCTTGTTGGTGCCCATCTGCAGACTGATGGTTGAATGGTCCATTGGTGGTAGAATGTGTGACTTGGGATCATACAGGTGTCTTCTGGTGCCATAGGCATTCATTCCAGCTTGACTTGCACATTTATTTGTTCCCATCTAATAAAAGATATGCAATTGAACCACAAACATTGTCATGGTACTTTCCAGGTTGAGCCAGTTCTGTATTACAAATTGTAAATAATTGTGACCCATATTCAGATGGTTTAAAATAATAACAGAAACTGTCATATAAAAGGTTTACTCATACCTGTAATCCAATAACACATTGTCCAGCTTTCATTTTCTCCTCATCAAATGCCCTCTCCTGTCTCTCTGCATACTTCACTCCAATGTCTACACTTGAGTGGATGCCCTTGGTTTTAGCCTGTAAACATAGAGAGAATCTATAATTACAGACGGAAATATCAGAGTTAGGCTGTTCTCCTGCGAAATTATACGATTCAACAGGCCTTACCATGCCAGCAAGAGCCAGGAGGGTGGTCTGAACCTGTGTCATGTTTCCATTCTCAAACAGATCATTGGCTTCAAAACTATCGTGAGGCTTGAGTCCATAGGTGGTGATCGCTTTAATGAAGTTGGTCAGGTTCTCCAGCTGCAACAGAATAAAATAGCTGAATGCAACAGACAAAACATAACCTTCTACAACAAAAGACAATCTTATCAGCAGTTTAAGGGAGCACAACAAACTACTACATTAAAAAAAAAAAAAATCAAAAACAAAGTTCAGTGTCAGAACATCAATAGTTCAATGTCTCTAGCTTTACGAAAACATTCAGGAATAAACATTTTAGAGAAGTGGAAATGGTCAGCTCACCTGATGCCAGTTTTGTGATGACTGGTTGATCTTTTTCACAGACCCTGGCTGAAGTTTGTTTACAAGCCTTTAAGGAAACATCAAGGTTATGCAAGGTTATGTTGTGAAATTACCTTTGAAAACACATGATGGTTGGCCATATTGAAAACACAGAATCACAAACTCACTCGCAGAGTATGACACCGTTTTTTAACCCTTTCTGAAAGTCATCTCCAATTGAGCGCCCAGTAACGTCCTCAATCCAAACTCGTAACTCTTCCTCTCTCTGGGGGTCATATTTCTGTGCAATCTTGTGGAAGAAAAAAAAAAAAAGTGACATTGATTAATAAAAAAAATAAATAAATAAAAAAAACCCACTACAAGCATACTATAATATAGCTCTATTCTCATTTCAATAAGAACACAAGATCTACATGATCATTTATTCAAGGCCCAACGATATATAAAGAAGAAACATGTAGGTGAGTGACATAAATTACATTTATGACTTAATATTTAGTCAAACAAGGAAATCAAAGGCCTATTTAACACCATAAATCTAGTTAACGCCAGGACTGCCAACTGATACTAGAGTGCTAAAGTCACATCAACCACTAGAAGGAAGAGGAATGTGAACTAGCAGCAACTTTATTGTTGAGCACAAGCGGTGTGTTTTTCAGGCCAGATTAAAATGACATATTTGAGCACTGGAGGCAACGCCCCAAGAGTTCTTAGAACTTTCTTTGCGGTTTCCGCGACTTTTTTTGCGTTTTACTTGCTTTAACTTGACAACTAGTTCCCATCAAATAATATAGTGCAATATGCATTAAATGAAGCACGATTGATTTTTAACCTTGCATCGCAGCACGTGTGTTACATGTTAACACTACAGGAAGTATACACTTTAGACATTTGTTTTTTTTACTTTCATCAGAATGAGACGGAGTGATTTCTATTGCATAAGAGCTACAATATGGCAAACAAAACAGGTCTATGTTTTAAACTAGTTTGTTAATTATTCCACGTACCTTGCTTTTTACTTCCGCTGAAAACCCGTATGCTGGACCTCTGTTGAACTGCGAAGACATTGTGTCAGCAACAAGAGCAGTCAAAGTTGCAAAACAGATTGTCGGGAACCGAAAGAAAGACTTCGGATAAAGTTTGATAGTTTTGTCTGCTTTACTATTTTAGCCTAAGTAGATACAGAACTTCCCTTCGTTTACCTCGCCACCAATGAGAAAGCGCGCTCTATATAGACTCCGCCTCCTTTTTTCCTTCTTGGCCCTGATTGATATCAAAAACTCCATATATGGCACTAAAGTACCAAATTCCTTTACAATGGGAGTATCCCTGTGTCCATCCTGGTATTCCAGACTCGCGGTAGCTGAGGAATGAATCACCTCTGGGAATAAGGCAGGCTACTGAATGATGTCACTAGCATTCATAAAATATTTCTCTGAAATGCTGAGGAAGCAATGCAAGACTGGAATACAAGACTTGGCCGTCAAAGATGTAGATGAGTTTGTTTCTTCATCGAAATTTTGCATTACATCACTAGCTCACCAGTGAATCTTCTGCAGTGAATGGGTGCCGTCAGAATGAGAGTCCAAACAGCTGATAAAAACATTACAATAATCCACAACTCAAGTCAATCCATCAGTAAATGTCCTCTGGAGTGAAAATACAAATCCACCATTAAAGCATTTTAACTTTATACCATCACACTTCTGGCCAAAACAGCAGTCCATTAACCTTAATAAAGCCTCTCCAAGTGAAAAAGTCCATCCCCTGTTACCATCTCGCTCCCTAATCTAACCGACATATTTGTTTAGAGCTGTACTGGACTGTTTTTGCATGTAAATTGTGCTTGATCTGTGCAAATTTCTCTCCCAATTCAGTCAATACAAGCTTTTCAAGGCAGAAAGTAAAATTAGGATTGGAGGACTGAAAGCGACTACTTAAAAACGTCTACAATCATGCAGATTTTCACTTCACAAGACAGTAATTGAACTGATTACTTGTGGATCATTGTGATGCTTCATTGCTGAGCAAGTCATGTAATGCGAAATTTCTAATTTTCATCAGAACTTTACCTGTTGCGATGAAGAAAGAAACTCATCTACGTCTAAAATGGCCTGAGTGTGAACTATTCTTTTAAATGTTGACTAAAGATAACTGTAATCATAATTACACAGGTGTCCATTCTGAGGTTCCATAATATTTTTGTTATTAGGAAACTGCAGTTGATGTCATCTGCCATTTTAAATGCTGAAGCTCTTTAAATTTTGGAAAAGAATTGTTCTGAAAGTTATTACTATGATATTGACATTATTGTTAAAGCTGCAGTGCGAAATTCCTTATTCTCAAAGAATTAGAAAGATAATTATAGTTATCATCTTTGGTATAAAATTTGGTGTGTAAGGGCCCATTCAAACAATGCATTTTCACAATGTTTCATCAAGCGCAAGATGTTGCAAAATGCGCAAGCATAGCAGTCAAACGTCCATTTTTCAAAGCAAAAAGTGTTCTGTGTGAATGGCAGCTAAAGCTGCTAAATGGGGTCTGGTGATGTTTTGAACCACACTGACTTAAGCTGAAAATAAACAAACATTCCTCAAATTTCTGTTGGGTTCAGCAGAAGAAAGTAAACTAGTCGGGTTTGGAATAACATGAGAGTAAGTAAACGAAAGAATTTTCATTTTAGGGGAACTATCCCTTTAAGACTAGGTTGAGTATGTGTGCATACTGGAACCACTTTTGGTTAGCTTCCGTTAAAGGGGGTTTCCATGACACACCATGCAAGCAAATAGATTACAACATTTAGACTCAAATAGCACATTACATAAGTAACAACACATTTTGTTGTTTACTATTGATTCATTTATCACTACAAATTGTTAAAAAAAAAATTCATGTAGGTTTGGGACAAGTAACCTTGATGGAAAAAAGGGTACCATGAAGCAAAGAGTTTTGATCATTTTATTTTTTTCGAACAAATGAGTGATGTTAAACACTGAACAAATATACTGATCAAAAATGATCAAAGAAGTCTCTCCTCTAGTTTTAAATTGCAAATTATATTTGCAATACCCTAACCAAGTGTTGAGCTCTTAGATGGCCTTCGCTTCAAAAACAATGCATATCCCTGGAATATCTGACATGGTTTTAAGAAAACATATGCTGTACTTTTGAAACCAAGTGAAGCTAGCGGAAGCCTTTTCCAAACTTTTTACATCAAAGGCACATTGGTAGGACGAAGGTAGCAGAGCACACAGTGTTTGCAAGTCGGCAGCAAATTGATTTCACCCCCTTCACAAGACGTTTGTCTTCAAAACAATGGCAAGGCATTTAAAATAATATTGAATGGAAAAAAACAAAACACGATCAATAATGTCAAACTGAAAACACTGAATGAATAATAGGACCACAACCTATAAATCTAGGTCTATAGATGCCTGTGAACAGCAACACAAATGATTGGGTCTTTCATTCAAAACGCTTTGTTTCCTCCCAAATTAATTACATTCACACTTAAAGAAAAAAATATGAAGACTTCGAAAGGTTTTACATGGATTGCAAGAACTATGTACAGACAAGCAGGATAATGCGCATATTTATTGACACATTTATAGCACAATGCGTCCATATGAGAAAAAAAAGACCATATGGCAGAAGCCAAGAGGTGTTTCCTTCTGTACCACCTAAACAAAAGTCTAAATGCCATACATTCACTAAGGCTCTTCAAATAAGAAAGTCATTGTTGAATGGTTTCAGTAAGGCAAACAATATCTAAAGGAATGGTAACAAGTATATTTCCAGCATATTAACATTTTCCTGCTTTCCTGTCCTCACAATATGAAGATGAAAAGTAGCACCCTCTGTGGCCATTCGCTGCATTTTCTTCTAGCACATGAATACTTTCTCTTTTTTGACATATTTATCCATTTTTCTCTTTTTACAATTATCTAGGCAAACAGATTTGTTTAAAATATTGTTTTATTTAACACATCTAAAAATAGATTGTTGTTCTCTGATATGAAAATCACGTATATTAAATAAATCGAAAGAAACGTCAAGCGAGAAATGATGGAATGGAATGTCGGTATCTACTGCAATTAGCACACGTACTTGAGAGCCGCTGTGGGAAAAAATGTATTTATATATGCCTCATGTACATCACAAATAAGGGGACAAATGTGTGATGCGAACAGAAAAGCCTGCACATATCTGCACATCTTAGTGGATAACCTTCTGCTAGGAAAAAAAAAAAAAAAAGTATGGAAAACAAAAATGGTCAAATAAATAGATGCATACATGATAAGAAACTTTTATAATTTATTCTTTGTCACATAAAGCTTTTTGTAACTGCCAAAAAATGTTCTCGACTTGCTTTTAAACATATCTGTACTGCTCAATGCTTGCTCAGACCCTCCTATTCACACGTTGTGCAAGAACTGGCCCAGTGAAATCCCTGCGAGCCATTATATACAACCCTTGTTTGCAAATTCTTGTTGGTAGCAGCACATTACAAACAGGACGCCACTTCAGCTCCTTCTTGTGGAAAACTGAACTCGGAACCGCCGCCGTTGGTTCGTTCTTTACACCTGTAAGATGAACCTAGTACAGAGTGATGAGGAGAGTTGCTTCGACCTCCTTCGACTCACAGTGGGAACATTGAAAACTTTTCCAAACCCTGTTCTCTCAGTCTAGGCAAACATATGGCAGGATGTTCAATTTACTCTCATCGCCGTGAGGATCCAACGATATGCACTCTGTCCAATCAAACCAGGCTCCCTTGCTGTCATAACAACCGTTCACGCCTGGCCAGTGTTCGTTGTGTATTCTGAGAAGGTCCTCGTTCGTTACGTCCCGAGTCACCCCGGGTAGTTCCGTCGGGGAGCTGCTCGGTACTAAAGCGTGCGTTTTCCTGGACTCTTTCACGTCGTGTTCCTCCCGCTTCAAATATTCAGTCATGAAAAAGTGCGCCCCGTGGGTCTGTGCTCCAGAGGATGTGAGAACGTTGCTCTGAAGGTTAAGGTACGATTGAATGATTTCATTTCTGGACAGCTCTTTCCAGTTCGTCTGTTGAAAGGGGTTGGGAACTGATGTAGGTGTCTTTTGCTGCGGCATCTCAGTCCTCACCGAAGGCTCTGCGATCGGTGGGCCTTGGCACTCTACGTCATGGTGGGATTCTTTCGGAGTGAGGGGCTTAATCTGTCCGGTCACTGGGTCGAATGTCAACCTACGCTCTTTTAACCGCACCGGTTTGGTCCTGTCCTCCGAGGACTGCCCCTGAAGATTTACTGTGTAGTCTCTGGGTCTGTATTTCTTCCGCTTTTTGCCTTCCGAGTTGGAGGTCACTCCCTCCCGCTCACCCTTGGTCTCCGCACCCTCCAAGCTGTGTGTGGCGAGCGGGGAGTTGGAAAGCGGCTCCAGTGTTGCAGTGCTGTGTGGGGGCTGGGGGAGTCTATCCGTCGATCTGTGCAAGTGCATCGAGCCTTCCAACCCCACAGATGACGGACCATCGCTGATGCACACCTGGGCCGGCGACGTTAAAGGCTGCAGCGTGGGCAAAGGAGAGGGCACTTGGGCTGAATTCTGAGCCGGGCTCAAGAGAGTCCCTTTTGGTGCATATGTTGAAGACCTCTTGGCCATCGTCTCATGCGTTACGCTGCGCGGACTCGAGGAGTACCGAGGGCTTTTGGGCTGATGCTGCCCACCTCCGTCCATTCTCGCGTGCTGCTGTAACACTGACGTTTTGAGTAAGGAGGAAGTGCTAGGTAGTTTGGTAAGCCCCGGAGAGCTCGGATGAGGCTTCACAGCGTTGACAGGGATTTTGTTGTGCCTGTCATTCTCAAGGTGTTCCATGCGGATTCTGTCAGACGGTACATCGTCCTCTTTATCCGGGAGTGGCTCGGGGCTCCCCCTAATTCCATTTGATGGTGGGGAAGAGGAAAACATTGGCTCGTAAAGGGACGTCTTTGTCATTTTGGCCGGCAGATGCGGACTATCCCTTTGCTCCCCCCGCCGTTTTCGGCTGCTGGATTTCTCCGCCTTTGGGGAGTATGTGTTATGGATGTCATTTCTGGTTTTGAGCTCGGAAGCGACCTTGCTCGGAGGGGGCACCGCTGGAGGCGTGTCTGTCCGGCAGGGGTGAGCACCGCCATTGGCAGAACCCGGGACATTTGGCGCTCCTCTCGCTGGAGTGTCACTTTGGCCGGGCTCGATCAGCTTCTGCCAGTTCCGCAGGAGTTTCTTGGCACGTTTGGCAAGGTCCTCATCCTTTGTTTTCTTTCTCACATCATTAATCAGCTTTCCCAAGCGGGTTTCCTGCATTGAAAAGGAATAATCAAAGAAAAGCCTCAAAATTGCTTATAACTAGGGGTGTGCGATATTGAAAAAAAAAATATATATTTTTGGGGATTTTTTTGATAACGATAATTAGACGATATGTTGCCGAGTGTGCTATTGTGCTGATATCTGACTACCATGGACAGCTGCAGTTTTTGACATTCTTCATTCTGTGTGGTCAGTTCACATCAGTGAACAGAAATTAATATTTTCGTTCAAATTTTTTTTTTTTACCTTTTATGGGCATTTTTTCCTTTAATAAAGCCATTTTTTCTAAAAGTGTGCATCTTTTGAGTCAAATTGTTACATTTAATCCATCAATTAGAATAATAAGACATTTAGGCTGTTAGCAAGTCACTGTTAATAAGTGAGTCATTGCGACTGAATCAAATCATTTAAACGGTTGATTCATTCAGGAACGAAACACCTTCATGTTGCTCAGAGATGCTAAACTGTTCTGTGGTGGCTGTTTGGAATTATTTTTGTTGGCGAAATAGAGCAAAAACAGGCAATATGGTGTCTTAATATTAACTTATGGTTTATTGAACTGTTGTATAAAATCAGTATCAGATTTGTAATCTTGCTTATTTTTGAAGAAAAAAACGGCACTCTTCATGTGATTTTAACTACATGAAATGATATAAATATGTACATTTTCTGCCTTCATATCTTGAATTTTGTGATCTTTCTTCATGCATTTTAATAGACTGAATCATGCAGTGAAAGAACACTCTAAATGCGTGCGTGCACTGTTTAACCCACTAATGTTAGACTTCATCACGTAATGTATGCGTGCACTCCGTAGGTGTTTTGTTTTTGCAAAATACTCAATGTCAAATTGCACATTGTTAAAAAAAACAATTACGATATTAATCGCAGACGATATATATCGCACACCCCTACTTATAACATAAAAAGCATTTTTTTGTCAAACTAATACCATGAAGTGTTAATGAAGGGTAATGAGAGACAAGATGTTATCTGGTTGATAAGTCTGACATTTCCAGGTCCAAATGCTATATCAGATCCCAAGAGCAAACAACAGTAATACATAATCATGGTGTCATTTATACTACTGAAAAACCTTTGACCCCGTAACAAAATCTCAAGTTAGCCAGACAGTGAAACCACAAGTTTTTGAAAGCTTAGCTTAAAAGGACAGTATTCAAGCTTGAAATATAGCAGCGACTTGGACCCGGAAAGAGTATTTGATATGTCACAACTTAAGCAGATTGATATTATATTATTGTACATCTTTACCAACCTCAAGTGCTTCTTTGGTGATAGGGTATTTCTCCAAATTGGTGATAACATCAAGAACTGCAACCATGTTACAGATCTGTTCAGGAAGACAGACAATTTAACATACAAGTCCGATATGACAAATACAACGAAATATTGTGTAAGATAATAAGTACAGAGGAATGCTGGAATCATGTTTTAAAGGCAGGAAGTGTTCAAACTTACGATTGGAATACACTACATAACTTTCGATAGAATTTTTCTCCAATCTTACATTGTCTGCTGTCCAGAGATGTCAATGCTAGTTGCAGAAAGTCAGTCCGCCTCCAGATTTTGACAGATTTCACAAAATCAGTTTATGATTAGCACAGCCTCCAATTTTTATGCATCAGACTATAATTCCATGCAGTCAGAGGATATCAAGCAATTGATATGATTTGATTTTGAGAAGATGTTAGAACACATTTTAATGTGTCATGTATCTCGCAATGAGGTGCATATTTCTACATGAATTTTGAAGTGATCCACAGTTGTTTAGACTGCATTTACAACATATGGTTCAAGTGACCCAATTCCAATTTTTCCTCCCATGTGGCACAGATCAGATATGACCCATGAACATGTAAGCAGGAAAAAAAGCACAGATTCCAGTATTCTCAGATCAGTTTCAGGCCTCATTCATATGTAGAAATAAATCGTTAGATAAATAGGAATCAAACACATGCATTTGCATATGCCATGTAAGTGGACAGATTGGATATTCCCCATCAATGAGGGTCGTACGTCATTGAAAAAGCGATGGTGGCGAATTATTTCAACTTGGGTAAAGGCTTTTCCAGGTCACTACGCAGTGTTGCCAAGTCTGTGGTTTTCCTGCAAAACTGGGCTACTTTTAAGGGGAGGTCACAAAGCACTTTGTGTTCCATTGACGTCATACGCATGTGAATGTGCCGGAAACGCAAGCTCGTGCGAAAAGTTTCGCATTTCACTGCGTTCCAATGTTCAAGCTTGCTGAACTATGACCTGCGAATTCGCATCACGTGAAACCGTGTGACCAACAGCAGATTGATTCGTCACAGCATGGCCTCATAACTGAATTAAAAGAAAACTGCAACGCTGCAGTAAAGTGCAGTAGATTGTATGTTTTTACATTTTACATGCATTATTTGTGTGTTGAATTTAAGTTTTTAAAAAGAAGCTGTGTCATAACACGACCATTGCAGTGAACGAAGAAATTTTGCATGTTCCAAGTCTAGTGTGACCACAGATTTACACTGTTGCCGCAGGTTAAAATAATCCCCCCCCCCCCTCCCTATTTCAACTGTGGAAAAATGTGATTGGGCTAGGTTTGAATCGCAATTTGACTGGTTTTGTTCCGCAGATCTGGCAACCTGTCAGTATGACTACCCTGGGTTGTTTTGCCAAAGGTTTAATGTAAAAGCAGATATCGGATATGGGTCACTTTTAAAAGATGTAAACTGGTCATCAAAAGATCAGATATAGTCAACAAATCGAAGGAACTGCAGTGGAAATGCAGCCTTAGAGCACTATACCCAATTTATTCTTTAACGATCAGTATGATACCTAGGGTTTTAAAATCTGCAGTAATTTTGTGAAGAAGTGTAGTGTATTCCAGTCTTTAGCTATAAAGAATACTGCATTGAAGTTGCTCAGTGTCTAATATAAAGAAATCAAAAACACACTGACATTTGGCACACAACCAAAATTGTGTTTCCACACTCTTGTGTCAGACATAAAATATTAAAACAGAACTGATGTACTATAGTTTATCAGTTACAAAATGGTGTGTCAGACATCTCTCCTCTCATTTACAGTGAGTGTGGAAAAAGTCTGAACAACTTTTAATCTGTGGAAGCAGAAACTGTTCAATCAAAATGTTTACCCTCCATTTACTCCAGGGCAGCATTCTGACACTCCTGACCTTAACATACCAATTTAACCCCAAGAGACTAGTAACACTGCAATAAACGATGTATGCAATAAACGATGTATGCAAAACACCCAAGATAATACATATATAATCAAAGTATGTAGGAAATTCACTCAGAATCAAACATCTTTTAAGCCGACCGGTGTTTACTTACCATAAAACCTCCAGTGAAGGCAAACTCACTAAAACCCTAAAGTTGGGAATATTTATTGTGACTGTAATTACACGGATTGTTTATTTCCTAAACCCTTTAAACTGATAATTCCCCTCAAGCTCCTCATTTTTATGGCGAGTTGTTAGCCTAGTACAACATTCAATGTGGCTGTCACATTTTCCAGTCAGCCAGCAGGTTAGCTCTAGTTAGGTCTGCGTGCCCAGTTAGCACAGCAACGTAGCCGGAACAGCTACCAGCTGTGTGCTCAGGTCGGTTCACACACATTCACAAACACCCAGGACAGCCAAGACCACAAATACATGACTGTTTGAAGCCATCGACAGAGGTTTGATCTCTCTTGGTGATTCAGAATCAAGCTAACTCACTGCTCTCAGCATGAATTCAAATGCTAGCGCATTGCTAATGCCACTGTGTCAGCTAACCGCATATACCGAGCTCATATTAGCCCAGATATGCCGTGTATAAGCAGGAAACAACAGACAATGTTTACTGGCGGCATTAGAGATGCTATTAAACTTACAAAACGCGATAAACGAGCCGATAATTCTTTAAATCTGCTCCAAAGCTCAACAGCTGATAGCTTGACATGAAGCAGCTAGCGGACAACAGGCTTCTCACAACATGTCATCTGTGTCTGATCGCAACATGCAGCTTAAACCGAGGTGGCTGTTTTTATAAAAGCTCTTAACGTATGCTACTGTCTGAAAAGCAGGGTTATCTCGCGCCTGTCCGGTTGTTCCGTTAGCGTAGCGCGGGGTAAATGTGGCTCCCGTCAGTTAGCGGACTGCTAACGGGAGCTCCACATCTGCTCTGCCACACACTCAGACGCTCGATGCGGCGTTTGGCGGCTCGAAATAAGGCTCTAACTGTGTCGTGTCGGAGAAAGTCAGCTTTGGTCGGCAGGAGAGTGAGCGGGTTACTCACATTGCTCTGGCTATCGATGGCCTGCAGCAGCCGGTCTCTCATCTGCTGCGGGGTTGCGGAGGCCGTTGTCATTGCCTGCTCGGTGCGAATCGGCCGACGGGGGAAAAATCCTCCGGATTCAAGGGCTTAATGGATTGCAGGAACTCACAGACCTCTCGGGAGGATCGAGAAGTGGCGGAACCACATGTTTCTGATGTGATTGTTGGCTTGAGAAATGGTGTATGTGTGTGTTCAGTTGGGAGATGAAGGTTCGACGGTTGTCGTGTCTCTCCGCCTCATTGCGTCGAGCGCTCTCACCGATCTCATGAACTCCACTGGATCAAAACCTCAGGCCCGCTGCATTATGGGAGAGCGCGACGCCGCGTGACGCCATCACGCAGGTTCAAATCAATTCAGCCAGACAAACATGACAACCAACTTATTTACTGTTTTTAACGAATGTGTTGAAATTTGAAAGTTTTATATATTAAATATATGCACATGATATAAATCATGTATCAGCACCATGATAAATATCCATAATACACAATGAACGTGTTACAAATTATACAAACCGTAGATAAAAATTTTAGGTTCTAGACGACAACTAAAAAGTATAAATAACAAAAGAAAAGAGGAAAAGTTTGTTGCTTCACTAAGCTATCAACATATTTAAGAATTTAAGAATCTAATAGCCTTCTAATATCTAGCAAACATTAGTATTGCTTTGTCAAATCTAAAATAAAATAATGTAAATTAAGATTTCCCAATACTAGTGCTACTAATAGACTTATTTTTGTATCCTAGGGATATTGAAAAGAAACTATCACTTACACTTAGCAAATATATTTGCTTTTCTCTTTATGAATCTATTTTCTATAACACAATTTTTTTGCGATATTACTACACTATGTATTGAGTCTATAATTATAAAATAGTTATAAGCACAGACCTAACTTTTCTGTCTGAATGTCTTTGAGCACAGAGGAAAATCATACAAACAAATATGCTTTTTAACATTTTTATTCAATTCAATAAACAAATATTAATGCAAAGGTACAAAGACTTAAGCTTCCACACAGAAAAATACAGTAAGGACAATGGAAT